>NC_081386.1:10894079-11504913 GCF_030684315.1 Stegostoma tigrinum
TAATAGGTGCAATCAAGAAAATAGAATCGAGGCCATTATTAAATCGGCCAAGATCTATCGAAAGGTGGTGCAGCTTAATTGACCAGATAGCTTGTCCTACTGTAAATTCATATGTTTGTATATTAAATTGTATGGTGATGTAAGTTTGATGGGCTGAATGCAATACTCCTGCCCTTACTGGTTAGACATATCAGACTACAGTCCATTATCAATCTCTCTAAAAAATATGATAGTCATGCTGACTATGTGAAGTCAACGGGTAAGGCACTCAACCAACTCTGTTTAGGAATAGAATGCACTTATCCACATCTTCAGTGCCTTTCAGTTGACCATTCCTCCTCTTGTGATCCTAGACAACATTTTCCCATAAAATATCATGACAACTTCTCGTTTTAAGCTGGAATTTGTTTTCTACATCTACTGCCACTCTGTTTGATGCATTGATTGTATTTTCAGGAAAGCAGAAACGGGTGAGTCCAACTGTTAATCTCCAATAAATAATGCTATCTAATTTCCTGATTTCAAAGATTGAACATATTGCGTTTTCCTCTCCAGAAAAGAGATGGGAAGGTGGGGGGTGGGGGGTGGTAGTAGGATGACTTGATGGATATCTTTAAGATCATGAAAGTCATAGCTACAATAAACATGAAGAGGTTCCTTCACAGAGACCAAAATGAGGGCGATTAAATATAATACTGTCTGATAAAAGGTTACAGGTCAGGTAAGATTGACCAGCAGACTTTTGGACCTCAGTGTTGGGACCAATGATTCTGTCACTACTGGAGCAATACAGGCAGAGCAATATTCCTGGACATGGCTTCTTAAATAGCCATCTCACAGTTTGCAATCCTATTAGGGACAGGCTCTGATGCTGCTGACATAATCAGAGGACCAAGTTAAAAAGTTTTAGCAGCTGTACTGAGGCACAGACTGAAATAATTTTACAGCATTTTAAAATTTCCTAGAACACGCTTTATTTTTATTCAATCTGAATTCCCTCTCAGGTTTCATCCCTCAGCAAGTTAGTTTAAATCCTCCCCAACCACACCCGCCAACCAGCCTTTAAAGTTATTAGTCACAGTCTTGTTAAAATATAACCATCCTCCTTTCACAAGTGCCAATGCCCTGGAACTGATTTCAATCCCCGAAAAATCTAAAGCCGTCCCTCCTGCGTTCATTCAATCTTCTTATTTCTGTGCACGTGGGACTGGGAGTGATCCTGATATTACTGTCTTAGAGGACCTACTTTTTGTTCTCATGCTTATTCCTTAAATTCTACTTTCAGGAACTCATTCCTCTTTCCACCTATGTCATCGACTGATGCCATTGATATCAGTGTCAATGACATCAAAGATATCAATGCATGTACCGAAATGGCCCTGGTTCTTCACACTCCCCTAAAAAAATGTCTTGCAGCCTCTCTGTGACATTCTTGACCTGGGCAAAATATCATCCTGAAGTCATGTGTATGGCCACAGCAACATCTCTATGTTCCCCTACCAAATCACCTACCATTATTGCACTCCCACTTTACTTCCCATGGCCTGTACAGCTCAGTTGCTTGTGATGCCTCAGGCTTCGCACTTCCTACGTTCCTCTGATGCACAATTACCTTCACCAGCATCGAAAGTGAAAAGCAGTCAGGAAGTGAGATAGAATCAGCCGACTCCTGCATTACTTGCCTGTTTTTTTTTCTTTCCGACTATCTAGTAATCACCTATTTCCACGCTGCCTGCATGTTTTTAACCTGTGGTGCAACCACTCTGGTCAATATGCTTTCAACATAAGCCTAAACTTTGTGAATGCAACACTGTTAGCCCAAAACCCAGAGTTCAAGTTCTTGAAACTGGAGACACTTCCTGCAACATCCATGATTCTTTATGTGACACAGGATGGGTAATTCATGCCACTGACCTATGCTGACATGACTTAAGCCTAGTTGTCATTTAAACTGTAAACTACCAAGCACAACGTAAAATTACCCACCAATCAGCTCCAATCAATCCAACCATTTGCAAACAGACATTCACATTGGATACTTAACAATCAATTAGGTTGAGGGTTTGCTGCGACATCATTCGTATTTTTCAAAACTGAGTGTGCTACTTCTCTACTGATGCCTGGAAGAGTACCTTCAAAGCAGGTAGGGAAAGGCTTTGACCTTTGACCCTATTTTACATTCCCTCACTCCGCCCAGTTTCCAGAATGCCCGCTGCCTCCCCAACTCGCAGACCAGTTCTGAGAACATTAACCTAGACCTCTCGATTGCCAGTGCACTGACAGTATGCCACCACCAGATTTGCAGCTTCTGTCTGTTTATAACTCAGAATTTTGACATCTGCCTTTGATTCGTTGGATTGCTACAAATAAATGCAACATGGAGTTCAGAATAAACTACCTTACTGAGCAAGTGGTTAGTAAATGTAATTTTCAACCAAGTGGAGTATTTGTGGATGGGAAATAACATGGAGGCATTTCATAGAAACCTTACAGTGCAGTAGCAGATCGTGCGGCCCATCAAGTTCACACCAACCGTCCAAAGGGCATCCCACCCAGACCCACCTCCTTGACCCTATAACCCTGCATTTCTCCTGGTAAATCCACTGAGCCCGCACGTTTTTGGACTGTGGGAGGAAACCGAGCACCCGGTGGAAACCCACACAGACCTGAGAAGAATGTGCAAACGCCATACAGATCTGAGGCTGGAATCAAACCTGGATGCCTGGCGCTGTGAGGCAGCAGCGCTAGCCACTCAGCCCCCATGCCACCCTTTTAAGAACAGATAATAAACACATGAAGGAGAAAAAATATATAAAGGTATATTAATGGCATAAAATCAACAGGGGTGAGATAGACCTGGCACACTGAATGGCCTGTTTCTGTGCAGTGCATTCTTACACTATTTTGAATAATTGAGTTTAGATTGTACTGCTGCATTGCCAGCTCTTTGTGTCAGGTTGTTTGATGTTCCCATCTCTGTGATCTGACTTCAGACCTGTTTAACTGTTTCAAGTTAATCAGACAGACATGAGACTGAATTCCGCAATGAGGTAGCAAAGTTCCCTTTTCTCTCAAACAACCTTCAGCAAGGTGCTACAGCAGAAAACTAACCAATGGCAGTAACACGTGTGGCTTGCCAATCTTTGCAAAGCACTCATTTGCATGTTAAGACCAAGCCCAGCTTTAGCACCGCTGCAAATCTGAAGATTTTTAAGTGGCAGCTTAGTGAACTGTATAATACCCAGCAAATGTTCGGCAAATTAAATCACACTTGACGCCAAATTTACTTGCTATTAGTAAATAATGAATTGCGATCAATATGATAAACAGAAATATGTTTATACTAGGCATCTGGTTACAGCAAATAAGTGAATTTGCATATATTTTAATTACTGTACTTGATATGCTTTGAAAGAAAACTAAAAGTGCATTTAGTAAAGTTTAAAATGGGATGGCATTTCAACAATAATGAGCTTTCAAATAAAATTGCTGCTTTTCATCATAATTGGGACAAAACTAAATCTTTGCTATCCGAAAGTGCAATGTAAAATCTTTAACTAATCTAAGCTGAAGGACCTAGAATATACAGACATCAGGTGTTCATGTAATTGTAAGGATAGGGGATAATGAATCTCACTACCCTTCATTTGAAATGATTTCAGCAGTGTCTGCTGCTTTGAAAGTCTGTTGTCTGAAGCCTAGAGAAGGCCATGAACCTTGCCATTCATCCTTTCACACCATCAGCTGAGCCTAATTGCTAGAAAGGACACGAGACCCTGGGCCTGATTGTTACTGATCTTTCTTTGAGCTTTTGAGGCATGAAAAGCGAAAGGATCGCTTTTGATCTCTACTGCTTCTTTTTTTTTCTCCCCCCTCTTCAAAGAATGACACATTCTTTATGTGGCTTCTTCTTCAGGACAATAATTAATAGGCTGGTTTCATAAAATAAGGCTTGGATTGGCGTTATCTCAGGGTGGTCTCGGTCAGACGTGAGCCTCTAGGCTCAGATCGCTTGCCCTAAAGATAGGTGAGGTCTCGTGTATCAACCCCAATTTTCATTTGTGTTCCCTAATGGACTGAATGGGAAAAAAAGGCAATGCACACTGTCACAGAATTAGAATAAAGTCTGTAATTTGGTGCAGCAAATCCAGTTTGACAGGACTGAACCTGGATGTCTTCATCTCACTTTTAGAAAATGTAGCAGAAGGAGACAATATTGTTCTAGAAATTCTTAAATGTGCTCGTGAGTTGTTAGAAATCTAAATTACCCAAGATATTGAGGGCAGATTTCACCAGAACTCTTTTCTGTAGAGCACTTGACTTGTTACAAGCATTTATCAGGCTGAGTTCTGTGTTTTCACTGCTTTTGGATCAGGATTTATTCTGCAGAATCTGCTCTTTCAAATGTATTTAGCTTAATTTGAAGCAATGTATATTAAACTTCTTATCAATCAAAAGCGCTAAGAGAACCACACTGTGAATAGTATCACCATGGACAAAATAACTGACCATTTATCAACTAATTGCAGAACCTGCTAATGCTTAACATATAGAAACTCATAATAAAACAATGAACCAACTGTGGATGCTGTAAATCAGAAACTAAAACATAAATTGCTGGAAGATCTCAGCAGGTCTGGCCGCGGCTGTGAAAAGAGATCAGAGTTAATGTTTTGAGTTCAGTTATCCTTCCTCAGAACTAGAAACTAATAATGTTAGAAATCAGTAAAAATTCTATTGTTAAGTGTTAAAGGGCATTTTCTAACTGGAATTGAAATAACTATTGCCCCAATGTTATTATATTGAGGCCCAGGTCATTTTGATTCCAAGAGTTCATGATGTCCAACTGGCCACCTGCCCAACTGTTGTGAAAAGAAACAACCAGTCGTTTGATGGCATTAGAAATCTGGCTTGGCCCACTGATCAGTGATGGATTGAGGGGCAGGGGCTAATGAGATTCAAGGGCAACAGAAGCCCAGATGTTTCTCGGAAGAATGTGCCTCCACAAAAGGAGAGTTAACATGTATGTTAGCGTGCCCTTGCTTCATCAAGAACTTACATTACTTCCTGACTTTGGTCAATTAGCAATACGGGAAGTGCCGGAAGCAAATTTGCAAATCAATGTATAAGAGTCATGGATGGACGCACAATGCTATGGTGGCAATGCAGAGTAGTTCATCTTCACACTGATGCTACAGGTGTATTTTTAAATGCAGCCCAGTTCTGGAGATAGAGTCTAGCAACATGTGATCAGAGAGACAAGTCAAAGTATATTTTCTTTGTTGCAGCTATTTCAGGCTTTAACATTCGATTTACACAACATCAGCATCAACATTAGGGTTTTTCAGCTTCGCCAGTAATCATAAAATTGTTAGCTCTTCTCAAGTTCATTAAGTGTTATCTTCAGGTCATCTCTGGTCATGTTGCAGGTATCAGCTTATGTTTGACATGTATTTGAACATAAACTCTACATGCCATTATCAAACTAAAGTAGTGAGAGTTTTTTCACACCAACTGACTGTTAATGCAAAATAGGATATATGGCCTTGACACTTGACCTTCAAAATTCCTTAATCCTAGCTTCTGAAATTCATGGTAATTCAGTTTCAAGGAGAGTAATTCAGCTCTCACGTGAATGTTTTCAACTTAAATGAGGGATGTTACAGAGATGTGAACAATGAGTTGGCGAAAGGGGAACATAGACTAAGGGAAACATTTGTGTATGAACAGTGGCAGGTACTTAAGGAAACATTTCAAAAGGCTCAGCAAAAATTTATTCTGGTCAAAAAGAAGGAGTTGATGAGAAGGATGAGCCACACGTGGTTAACAAAGACAGTCAAGTTCCATGTGTTGTTGCCCATGAATCTGGTTTGCTGAAGAAAAAAAACCCTGACTGTTCTCAGGTTGTCATGAAAACCTGGAACTAGCAGACAGGGAAACCCACCCCTCAGCACAATGTGGTTGAGTGAAATTCCTTGTTGAGATTGTTCATCCTCAATGTTGGAGCTCATCTTATGGGTGATCCTCATATAAGCATTTTGAATGTCTGGACTGCAACTCAGTGAAATACAAGACTTTTCTATTTGGTTTATTTTCACACATGATGCTGTCATCATTGGCTTGATCAGTATGTATTGCCCATCCCTAATTACACTTGATAAGCTACCTCCTTGAACTTCTGCAGTCTCTGTAGGGTGTTAGGATATCAATATTGCTGCTAAGGAGCGCTGTTAATCGACCAGCAATAGTGAAGAATTGGCAAAACAGTTCCAAAACAGGATGGTGAGTGGCTTGAAGGGAGACTTTCAAGTGGTTGTGTTTCCACATACCTGCTGATCCTGTCCTTTTGGGTGGTAGATGTTGCAGATTCAGAATGGTCTGTCAGTAGAGTTTTGATTATTTAAGTTGAAGGGAAAATTGAGCTAGAGGAAAATGGGTGCCTGACATGGTAACATCAGTTTCCTGCAGTGTGGTTAAGCTTTAGCCTATCACCAATGCCTTAATAATAATTACACCCGAAGAACGTACACAATTATTTCCTTCTGTTGTCAATGTTACTGAACTATTTCTTCAGTGCTAATAATAAAGAATTAGATTTTATTTTATCAGAAGTAATAAACAAATCATATTGATAAAATGTGGAATAGAATTGGCCAATCCAAGCCTGTTTTTATCGGGACCATGCTGGCTATATTCGAAACTAATACCACTGCTTTAAAAAGAAAATGAATCCTGGATACATAATAAGTGATGTATATTCTTACTCCTGATTGCGGGAAGAAAAGCAGAAATGGAATCAATTTTTTACTGAAGTGCAATGGAAAATATTTTTTAAGGTAAAATCCTATCATACAAAGGTTAATGCTGTCCAAGAGCACAATTTAGATGGACTAAGATATTTATGAAAAACTGGATTATCATCCTTCACAGGAAAGAGGCTGTCATTTTTTTTTCCCAGTGGGCTCCACATACAGATTTTTTTTAGCACTTTGGTGGCTGACTTCCACACGTTTTACTTTGTGATAGCTTGCTGCTAGAGTTTCATTTCAGGCAGAGAGGAAGTGAAGTTGCAAAAGAGGTTGACCATAGACCTGCCTAATCCTGCTATTTGGAAATTTCCTGTCACCTAATTTACAACTTTGACCTCTCCCCAAGGATTATCACAGGCAGAAATGGCATACGCACACAATTTACAGTCGATATCCATAACAATGAGCCAGGCTGGCTTAAAGTCGTTTGGAATTGACAGACTTTTGAAAAGCCAAATTTCACCCTAACAGCAACTGTCGCACCTTTTGTTCCCTTCAGAGTGCTCCTGTCTTTCATTGAGCCATCTCCAATAAGACTGCTGATAATTGATGACATGTAGGTAGAAACCAATCATCTGCATGTAATTCTAGGATGTTTTTGTTTTCTGGTTTTGATTAACAGAATCGGCTTTGAATTAAATTTACGAAACCTCAATATTACATCTGAGAGCGTAACAACCATTTGTATATGGCCCACAGGACTTACTCCCGGGTGTGAATGTCTCTTTTAGACTCTATGTCCTGGAAAACTAATTTCTGTGATGTAAAGTATGTCTTCTTGATTAGGAAATTGCTATAAAATGTGAAAATGATAGCAACAGAGGGAAGAGCGAGTGCAAAAGTCTAACAGGTTTAATGTAATCTGTCAGGTTAAAAGAAAGAAAGGAAGTCAAAAGAAGCTCAGTAAGGTCCGTGTGCATGGAGAGTAACTAACAGCAAATTGTATAACTAGGGTTGTTGATTGGGTTTAGACCAGCTGGGGGATAAAATGGAGAGGGAGTTTAAAAGAAACAAGAGAGGGAAGTGTAAGGTAGTGAAGAGGCAAATGATAATGCTCTTTGGTGGGAAGAAAAGTGAAAAACATGTATGCAGAAGAGTGTAGCAGAAGTTAGAATCAGGGAGAGTAAAAATAGTGAAAAGTCAAAGCTTAAAGCTCTTTGATGCCACATTTTAAATAGCATAGGTGAGTTGACAAATGAAAATAAGTTAGTATGAGATGATATTTACTACAGAGACAAGGTTACATTATGACCAAGACTGCAAACGCAATATTTAAGGGTATTCAATATTCCAGAAAAAGAGGGGAGGAAAAGAAAAGGAGGTGGGGTAACATTTTCTTAAAATAAAGGAAGCTACCAGTGAGAGAGTGAGTAGTGATAATTGTGCAATAGATAGTCATAGAGTCATACAGCGTGGAAATAGACCCTTTGCTCCAACTAGTCCTCATTAACTATGTTCCCAAACTAAACTAGTCGCATCTGCAGGTGTTTGGCCCATATTCTTCCAAACACTTCTTATTCATGTACTTATCCAAATGTTTCTTAAACATTGTTACTGTACCCATCTCCACCACTTTGTCTGGAAGTTCATATCACACACGAACCACTCTCAGTATAAAAAAATTGCTCCTCATGTCTTTTTTAAAATCTTTCTCCTCTCACCTTAAAAAATGCCCCCTACTCTTGAAATTCCACACTCTAGGGAAAAGATACCTGCCATTCACCTTATCTATACCCCTCATGATTTTAAAAACCTCTAATTGGTCACCCTTAGCTGTCTACATTCCCGTGAAACTATCTCAGCATCTCCTTATAACTCAAAACTCTCTATTCCTGACAACATCCTGGTAAGACTCTTCTGAACATTCTCCAGATTAATAATATTCTCCGTATAACAGGGCTACCAGAACTGGACACAGTATTCCAGAGGAAGCCTCACCAATGTCCTGTGCAAATAGTGGAATCAGTTTGAGTGGAAATAAGGAATGATAAAGCAAAGAAATCTTGGATAAGAGTCAGGTCCAGGTCCCTGAAGAATTACCTCATTATAGGGCAGTGAATAGATCAGGAAATAATGGAGACTTTTAAGAAGGACCTTGCAATTTCCTGGGTGATGTTAAACTGCTCTGAAGATGAATTTCTCTTATGTATCAGTGATTATTTTCAGAAGTAGTATGTTGAAGAACTACCTGGGAACATTATTTTAGATCTAATGTGCAATGAGGTAGGATTCATAAGACATCATGATATAGGAGAATTTCAAATTCAGTTTCGTGGAGAGCAATCCAGCTCTTAGACTAATGTCCTCTACTTAAATAAGGGACGTTACAGAGATGTGAACAAGGAGATGTTTAACGCACATTGTGAAAATAGACCAAGAAAAAAATTTGTGCATGGAAATGGCAGCTACTTAAGCAGATAATTCATAATGCTCAACAAAACATTATTCTAGCAAAAAAGAAGGACTTGATGAGAAGGATGAATCACCAATGGTTAAAAAAAGGCAGTCAAGGAGAGGTCTAATAAAATTGAGGTATAAAAAGTGGTGTAAACTAACAGTAAGCCACAGAACTGGGAATTTCTTTTCGGAACCATTGAAATGAATGATTAAAAAGCTGGTAAAGAGGAAAAAAATAATTAAAGAAGGAAAATGAGCCAGCAATATGAAGACAAGTAGCAAGAGCTTGTATGGGTATATAAAAAGAGAGCAGATCTTGGATCATGAGGAAATTTTAATAGGGAAAAGGAAAATAGCAAATAATTTAAAACAATATTTTACATCAGTCTCCATCGTGAAACAAACAATAAACATCCCAAAGATAACAGGTAAGCAAGATACGAATGGGAGGAGAGATTTTGTAACTGTTACCAGCACAAGGGACAAAGTATTTGACAAACAAATGGTATGAATAGCCAGCAAGTTATTAAGATTATGGCCTTCATCCAAAGGTTTTAAAGAAAGTGGTTACAGAGATAATAAGTCATTGGTCGACATATCCCAGTTTTGAAGGGCACTGGACCTAAAACGTTAACTCTGATTTCTCTTCACAGATGCTGCCAGACCTGCTGAGCTTTTCCAACAACATCTGTATTCATATTCCAGAACTCATTGGATTCTAGGCTGGCTCCAGAAGATTGGAAAACTGCTAATGTGATATCCCTCCTCAAAAAGGATGGGAGATAGGAAACCGGAAACTACAGACCAGTTTGTCAAACATCAGTCATTGAAAAAGCACTGGAGTCTGTAATTAAAGAATAAATAACAACAAATCATAAATCAATGAAACTAAGTCAACATGGTTTTATAAAAGGAAAGTCACGTTTGACAGATTTGCTGGAGGTCTTTGAGCTGATAACAAGCAGAGTTGATAAAGGGGAACCAATAGACTGAGTGAATTTGGAGTTCCAGAAAGCATTCAATAAGTTGTTACATAAAATGTTATTGCACAAGGTAGAAGATCATGGTATTAGGGGATAATGTATTAGCATGGATCGAGGTTTGGTTATCATACTGAAGACAGGGAATCAGTATTAGTGGTTCTTTCTTACATTGCAAGATGTAAATACTGGAGGGTCACAAAGATTGGTTCTAGGGCTCCAGGTATTTACTATCTGTTATGTATTAAAATTTGTTGATGATGCAAAAGTTAGTGGGAGGTCATGGTGTGATGTGGATGTGAGTAATTTGCACAGGGTTATGGATAAATTGAATGAGTGGGCAGAAACTTGGCAGATAGAGTTTAAAGTAGGAAAGTATGAAGTCATGCTCTTTGGTGGGAAGAATCAAAATATAGATGCTTATTTAAATAGAAAAAAAAATTCAAAAACAGAGCTGCACTGAGGGATTTGGATGTCCTTATGCATGAAACCCAAAAAGTTAGCAAGCTGATGCAGCAAATAATTGAGAAGGCAAATTGAATGTTGGTCTTTTTGTTAGGAGATTGGAGTTTTAAAACAAGGAAGATTTCAGACAACTCCACAGTGTTGGTGAGGTCATACCTGAAATACTGTGTGGAATATTGGTCCCTGTCTTTACAACAAGGATGTACTAGCACTACAGGCTGCTCAATAGAGATTCATAAACCTGACTACTGGAATGAAGGGTCTGACCAATCCGAAACAGGTTAGACCTTTAATCATTAGAGTTTAGAAGAATTAAGAGTGAAACATACAAGAATACCTGAATACAAGCCAGATTCTAACTGTATGCTGTTCCAATAAATACCACTTACATTATGCCAAAAAAAACCCAAAATTTAGCCTCTCAAAATTACATACAGGTTACTGTCTTCTGGAATGGTTGTGCCTTCTCCATCAAATGTTCTATCAGGAAAGCATTTTCTGTGAAATACTCTGACAGGAAAATTTATTAGTTGTGTTGTAGGTACCTTTAATTTAGATGATGCTTTCTCTAAGGCTTAAGAGAATTCTGTAGCAGCCAGTGATTCTCTCTTTAAAGCTAATGGCTGTTAACTCTGGCAGATGTCAGTTTGCTCTCCTGTCTTTGTCCAACTGCCCTGTTCTTTAATACCTTCGATGACATATCAATTCCTTACAATCATTAGGCCTATGCTGTCAAAACATTCAGATTTAATTTTTTTGGGGGTATCTAATTGCCTGGTTTGAATTGATTGTCTAAATTCAAAACTTGTTGTCTTGATAACAAAAAAAACTGCTGCTTGGCCTGCTAATTATGCAGCCTTTTGATACAGATGTTTCAATTCAAGTATTCCGTGTACCTGTAACCCCATAAGCTGCTGCCCATCTTAAGCATAGAGAAAGCATGTCAGCTTTTAAAGGGGCCATGCACCGCTTTCCCTCTAGCATTTTACAAACACCAATATTTTACAAACACCAACTTCTTATGTCCCGACTCCCAGTCCACAAATACTCTACTCAGCTTTGCAGCAGTTGTTAATGAAATTGTTGTCCCAAATGATGGTGAATGTCTGAAATCCACACCCCAGATTATTGTGCAAATTGAATCACCACAGGTATTTAAAGAGGAGGTACAGCAGCTTTTAAAATACTGTGGAGTTGCTGACCATGCTGAGCTGGAAATGAAAGAGGAGTCGAGACCTGTTATAGATCATTTATGAGAGATAATGGGAACTGCAGATCCTGGAGAATTTCAAGATAATAAAATGTGAGGCTGGATGAACACAGCAGGCCAAGCAGCATCTCAGGAGCACAAAAGCTGACGTTTCGGGCCTAGACCCTTCATCAGAGCTCTCTGATGAAGGGTCTAGGCCCGAAACGTCAGCTTTTGTGCTCCTGAGATGCTGCTTGGCCTGCTGTGTTCATCCAGCCTCACATTTTATTATCATAGATCAGTTATGAACTGGTTGAACGCCAGGGCAGACTTGAGAAGCAGAATGGCCTATTCTGATGTCTTGGGTTTCTTCTGTTCTGATGTAATGGTGAAAAAGAGCCTCAGGGTTCACTGACAGTAGGTAATAATTAGACGACATGATAGGATATCCAAAATTGCTCTTTCAGAAGGTTAATGAAGGTTTGAAGATAGAAGGTAGTTTGGATATTTAAGGAGAACAGCAAGTAAATGCTTAAGAACAAGTATCTGAATTTATATGAGCAGATTAAAACATGTAAATGTGAATTTTCACTGAAAACGTAAAACATAGAAGACAACAGAAGCAAATTAACATATTTTGTCTTTTTATTAAATAGTTGAAGAAATCATTTAATATAGTCATGGAAAAGAACACATATGGAGGAACCTGGGAGGATTCTTATTGGGTAATAAGATAATAAAATGTGAGGCTGGATGAACACAGCAGGCCAAGCAGCATCTCAGGAGCACAAAAGCTGACGTTTCGGGCCTAGACCCTTCAGAAGGGTCTAGGCCCGAAACGTCAGCTTTTGTGCTCCTGAGATGCTGCTTGGCCTGCTGTGTTCATCCAGCCTCACATTTTATTATCTTGGAATCTCCAGCATCTGCAGTTCCCATTATCTCAGGATTCTTATTGGGGTCTGGGTGACATGGGCCATGGGTCAAGATGTGTAGCAGAATTGGGCGACATCTACGATGAACCCCACCTTGACATCAAGACTGTCTTCCTCCGTCATTTGTGCTTTTCACAAGTGGCATTGTGAGATTCTCACTCAGCAGTGGCAAGTTGTCAATTGACATTCATTATTGCTTGTTAAATAGCTTGTTACTGTCACAACCATTCTCATAAATATTCAGAATCCCATCTAAACGAACTCTCCCTGACATTGGGATAACTTGGCAAGGAATCCATAACATTTGCTCTAAATGGTCTCAATGTTGAAAACTTGATACCAACATCTCAGGGCATGCTCCATGGGCATCAGCTACATGCAGCCCACATCTATGCATATTGGAATCTAGTGTGCACCGGCCTCTAAGAACTCTCATGGCACATCTCTAATCAACTTACAGGGCACTTCAGTTTTTTAAGTGCTGCACTGATAACTATCATTCTAATGCTGCATCAAGGCCTTTGTGCATTTAGGGATACACACCCAGGTCATAGAGTGGATCAGGTTCATTGTGTTGTATTTCTGAGGCCCTCTTTCAGTCTCCTAGCACTGACTCACTCTGAGCCCGTCTGGACACACAGCATTCTTGCCTTGTGTTGCCTCACTATACCGTCTTCTCTTTGCTCTCTCTGCTAGAGGTGGTAGGTGAGTGAATCCTGGAGGTGAGGGCCTCTGATTTCCCTATGTTTGGGCAAATATTAGCAGTCCTGCAAATGGGCAGTACTATTCCAGGTGTGCAGCAAGTTTTTGGAGATGGCTCAGTGGCAAGGAATGCTGCTGAGTTCCAGGATGTCCCAGCAGTAGTGGATTATTCCCGCAACGCCACTCGGTAAGTAATTGGATGTGAGAGACACCACAGGGGCAGGGTTAGTAACTTAATAAGTTGAATTTGCTCAGATATGGCACGACAGCTTACTAGACCTTGTGACAAGAATTCAAGAAATATGGCACATTTGAAACTTAGCCAAAGAAAAATAAACTTCACCCATTATCTGGAGAGATTCAATTTACTTGGCAATTTTTCTTACCTGGTTATTCTGGAGATGAAAAGGAATTTCTTGGCCTCACTATGGAATCATTTGTGAATCATATGGTCTATTCATACGACTCCCTTACCACCCTTGCTGAAACCTCAACTCATATACCATCACACTAGAGAAGATAATTATGGATGGATCATACTTAATTCATCCATGTGATTGTAGCATTCAACTCTTACTTAAATGATCCCATAGCTTTAGGCTAGATTCTCATGTGCAGATGCCTTCATAGCAAGGTTTGGAGGCAGAAACCTGGAAAACTGTGAAACAAGTCCTCCAAATGGCTTTTTAACACCGCCATTTCATCATCATCTGGTTTCTATCTTTCCAAATCAATTAGCATGAGCAAGTGTGATGCCAACCCATCTTATCTCTAATGTTTAAACAAATGTTCCATAGGAAAAGCAGTGGAGAGAGTGGAAGTATTGGAATTTATTCAAGACCATGCAACAGCTATGATCCACTTCACCTCTCTGTGTTTGTTTCTGGTAGCCATCATGATCTGGAGTTATTGAGCAAACTGACAGATGATTACAGCATAGCAGGAAGGCTTTCATCCTTTGTATCTATGCTAGCTGTTTGAAGGACCATCTCACTTGGTGCCATTTCCCACCTTCTGTCAACAGCCCTGGGCAATCTGCTTCCATCATGCTCTTAGCAAGTACATCCCACATCCTAACCATGGGAAACACAATAACAACACTCATCAACTGATCAGTTCCTTTTTGTGATGCCACAATTTTAATTATTTGTTACCTTTACACAACTTGGGTGTGTCCTAGTTTACTTTGAATTCCCATCATTTCAGATAGATCCTGAATGAGACCGTCAATTTATTTTCTTCCAAAAACTCATGAATGTTCATTCAAATCCATTACAGTTCCTGATTCTCTCTGCAGGACAGATAAAAATGTTCGATGCTGTGGAAAGATTTCAAACTGACATCGTGAGTCAGAGTTCTGAAAATGTTGTGCTTGCAATATTGTCAAAACCCTTCAGATTTTGAAACTGTATGAAGACCACACACATGGTGGTGCATTTTCAGGTTTTTTTACTGGAATAGCCTTTCTTAGGAATTGTTTGTGCTCAGACAGAACTAGATAATAGTCATCAAAGCAATGTAAAGTAACAGTTCCTTGAACATATATATTGCTGACAGAATAGACATATCGCTGAAGCTTTACAAAGACAGTATTAAATTGTTGTGATTGTTTGAAATTTGGCATTCTTGCATTTTCCCTGATGGGTACAAGACTGTTGTATTCTGTCTTGTGCTCATTATTTCAGTATACCTTTAGGAGACATGAAAATGATAACATCACAATCCTTTCACATGACCTGAGGATATAAAAAATTTCATACTTCATCTTACTCGAGATCATGTGAAGAAAGAGACTCTTCTGGAAACATAGATAATGGGAACAGCTGATGCTGGAGAATCCAAGACAATAAAATGTGAGGCTGGATGAACACAGCAGGCCAAGCAGCATCTCAGGAGCACAAAAGCTGACGTTTCGGGCCTAGACCCTTCATCAGAGAGGGGGATGGGGTGAGGGTTCTGGAATAAATAGGGAGAGAGGGGGAGGCGGACCGAAGATGGAGAGAAAAGAAGATAGGTGGAGAGAGTATAGGTGGGGAGGTAGGGAGGGGATAGGTCAGTCCAGGGAAGACGGACAGGTCAAGGAGGTGGGATGAGGTTAGGAGGTAGATGGGGGTGCGGCTTGGGGTGGGAGGAAGGGATGGGTGAGAGGAAGAACAGGTTAGGGAGGCAGAGACAGGTTGGACTGGTTTTGGGATGCAGTGGGTGGAGGGGAAGAGCTGGGCTGGTTGTGTGGTGTAGTGGGGGGAGGGGACGAACTGGGCTGGTTTTGGGATGCAGTGGGGGAAGGGGAGATTTTGAAACAGGTGAAGTCCACACTGATACCATTAGGCTGCAGGGTTCCCAGGTGGAATATGAGTTGCTGTTCCTGCAACCTTCGGGTGGCATCATTGTGGCACTGCAGGAGGCCCATGATGGGCATGTCATCTAAAGAATGGGAGGAGAAGTGGAAATGGTTTGCGACTGGGAGGTGCAGTTGTTTGTTGCGAACTGAGCGGAGGTGTTCTGCAAAGCGGTCCCCAAGCCTCCGCTTGGTTTCCCCAATGTAGAGGAAGCCGCACCGGGTACAGTGGATGCAGTATACCACATTGGCAGATGTGCAGGTGAACCTCTGCTTGATGTGGAATGTCATCTTGGGGCCTGGGATAGGGGTGAGAGAGGAGGTGTGGGGGCAAGTGTAGCATTTCCTGCGGTTGCAGGGGAAGGTGCCGGGTGTGGTGGAGTTGGAGGGCAGTGTGGAGTGAACAAGGGAGTTCTTCAAGGACCGCAAATTTCCCCCCACAGTGACCGAGAATGCCCTTGACCGCGTCTCCCGCATTTCCCGCAACACATCACTCACACCCCGCCCCCGCCACAACCGCCCAAAGAGGATCCCCCTCGTTCTCACACACCACCCGACCAACCTCCGGATACAACGCATCATCCTCCGACACTTTCGCCATTTACAATCCGACCCCACCACTCAAGACATTTTTCCATCCCCACCCCTGTCTGCTTTCCGGAGAGACCACTCTCTCCGTGACTCCCTTGTTCGCTCCACACTGCCCTCCAACCCCACCACACCCGGCACCTTCCCCTGCAACCGCAGGAAATGCTACACTTGCCCCCACACCTCCTCCCTCACCCCTATCCCAGGCCCCAAGATGACATTCCACATTAAGCAGAGGTTCACCTGCACATCTGCCAATGTGGTATACTGCATCCACTGTACCCGGCGTGGCTTCCTCTACATTGGGGAAACCAAGCGGAGGCTTGGGGACCGCTTTGCAGAACACCTCCACTCAGTTCACAATAAACAACTGCACCTCCCAGTCGCAAACCATTTCCACTCCACCTCCCATTCTTTAGATGACATGTCTATCATGGGCCTCCTGCAGTGCCACAATCATGCCACCCGAAGGTTGCAGGAACAGCAACTCATATTCTGCTTGGGAACCCTGCAGCCTAATGGTATCAATGTGGACTTCACCAGTTTCAAAATCTCCCCTTCCCCTACTGCATCCCTAAACCAGCCCAGTTCGTCCCCTCCCCCCACTGCACCACACAACCAGCCCAGCTCTTCCCCTCCACCCACTGCATCCCAAAACCAGTCCAACCTGTCTCTGCCTCCCTAACCTGTTCTTCCTCTCACCCATCCCTTCCTCCCACCCCAAGCCACACCCCCATCTACCTACTAACCTCATCCCACCTCCCTGACCTGTCCGTCTTCCCTGGACTGACCTATCCCCTCCCTACCTCCCCACCTATACTCTCTCCACCAATCTTCTTTTCCCTCCATCTTCGGTCAGCCTCCCCCTCTCTCCCTATTTATTCCAGAACCCTCACCCCAACCCCCTCGCTGATGAAGGGTCGAGGCCCAAAACATCAGCTTTTGTGCTCCTGAGATGCTGCTTGGCCTGCTGTGTTCATCCAGCCTCACATTTTATTATCTTCTGGAAACATGTTACTTTGTTATAAATTAATATATTGACCCAGACAGTTATATGCCTGAGGATTAAATTTTTATAAGTAATAGGTAGTTATAATTAGTGTCTGTTGGATTCTTTGATACCATGGTATCTCGACCCACTTTCTCATATTACAGGAGTTAACATAAGCATTTTTGTATCAGGTGAAATACTCTACTGGAGGAAAGAGCTTTGGCAAAAAGTGTCTTTCTTTGAAGCAACAGAAGTTAAGGTGAGGCTTAATGGACATCAAACGGAGTGTTGAGTACATATTGGCTGATATCCTGATTATAATAATCTCCCTTGGGATATTGTCCAAGATAAGGACATAACATGTGAAGAAACACAGTTATGATCTCATGTCTTATCTCACAGCATGATTAATGGATCACACTACAATATTCCAGTGCTTGTGCTTTGTCTAACAACTGCAGCTAAAAATACTGGCATGATGTCAATCAGTTACTGAGGTAAATGTATATACTGATTGCAGTTTATTTGTTGCAACGCATGGGTTTTATGCAAAGAATGTGCAAGCTGCACAGTTTTGAAATCACATTGTAAAGATGATGACGTTTTAGAGAACACAGTGTTTTATGTTTGTATAAGCATGTTGGACTGTCACTAAAAGAGTCCAATCATGCAATGTCATGATGACACCAACAGCCATTTTGAAAGGAAAACAGTCAGTCTAGAATGTTGCCTTGCAGGAAGGACAGCTTCAATTAAGCTGCTGTTTTCAACACTTAGGCCTCCTATCCCTGAAATGTAACACACTGTCAGATTTGTAGATAGTAGGAACTGCTGATGTTGGCGAATCTGAGATAACAAGGTATAGAGCTGGATGAATACAGCAGGCCAAACAGCATCAGAAGAGCCAGAAAGCTGATGTTTTATGTCTGGACTCTTCAATGAAGAAGGGTCCAGACCAAAAATGTCAGCTTTCCTGCTCCTCTGATGCTGCTTGGCCTGCTGTGTTCATTCAGCTGTACACCTTGTTATCACACTGGCAGATTTGACTATGTTTAAGAAATAAAATGCAAGTTTCAAACCTATTTTGACAGGAATCTGGGAACTCTTGAGTGAGCATCATGTCACTAATTGAAGTCTACCATTAAGAAAAAGATAGAAAAAGTTAAAAAGTATCCTTGTGGGTGAAAACATGAAATTCATCTCTTGCTATCTCTGAGAAGTAAGAAAAGTTGTAGCTCTTAACAGCATAATTTGGAATTGGTTGTGCAAGTCATGTCACTATAACTTTAGAAGTAGAGAAGATAGTTTGGCTTGGTGAAAATTCTGGGACAAGATATATTTCTACAGGTGAATGTTGGAAGGCTGTATCTAGTTTTGTACCAGCAATGTGTCCCATTCACAAGAAAGAAAGTACTAACTTTATTAAAACATAGAATATAGAATAATACGGTGCAGAATAGGCCCTTCGGCCCTCAATGTTGCGCCAACCTGTGAACTAATCTAACCCCCTCCCCCTACACTATCCCATCATCATCCATATGCTTATCCAAGGACTGTTTAAATGCCCCTAATGTGGCTGAGTTTACTACATTGGCAGGCAGGGTGTTCCACGTCCTTACCACTCTCTGAGTAAAGAACCTGCCTCTGACATCTGTCTTAAATCATCACCCCTCACTTTGTAGCTATGCTCCCTTGTACAATCTGAAGTCATTATCCTCGGAAAAAGATTCTCACTGTCCACCCTATCTAACCCTCTGACCATCTTGTATGTCTCTATTAAGTCCCCTATTAGCCTCCTTCTCTCCAATGAGAACAGACCCAAGTCCCTCAGCCTTTCTTCATAGGGCCTGCGCTCCAGACCAGGCAACATCCTGGTAAATCTCCTCTGCACCTTTTCCAATGCTTCCACATCCTTCTTGTAATGGGGCGACCAGAACTGTACGCAATATTCCAAATGAGGCCACACTAGCATTTTGTACAGTTGCAGCATGACATCATGTCTCCAAAACTCAATCCCTTTACCAATAAAACCTAAAACACCGTAAGCCTTCTTAACAGCACTATCAACCTAGGTGGCAATTAAATTAAAAATTTATTATTAAATTAAAAAGAGTATCAAACTCCACATATGAAATGCGAATGAAGGAAGAAATTTTTTTAGAATTGTGAGATATATCATCAAAGGTATGATTAAATGTATGTAGTGTCCGACTGTTTAACTTGAAGGCAAAAGAAATGCCCAAAATCAAATGTACTCTGATGAATCTGATTCCAAAACCTCAGTGGAATATTGTAATAGTGGCTAAAATTTGCCAGCTGCAGCAACATCAGCTCCCCTCACTGTGTCATCCTCTCATGCTTGACCTTAGTTTTGCTTCCCATCAATTAATGACAAAAGAATTCTGGCACGGATATTTAACTATTGCTTTCTTACATACTCATCCACTATTGTAATGATTGGAAATACTGTCATTTATGCTCAGCTTAATAATTTTAATGCTTCTCGAAAGCTGGAGAAAGTACGTAACTAAATAAACACCATGGCATGTTCCACATACCAAACAACTGACCATGATTTTGCAACATTTCTAGATGAATAGGAAATGAAACAAGTCCACAGTT
This sequence comes from Stegostoma tigrinum, assembly GCF_030684315.1. Taxonomy (NCBI): domain Eukaryota; kingdom Metazoa; phylum Chordata; class Chondrichthyes; order Orectolobiformes; family Stegostomatidae; genus Stegostoma; species Stegostoma tigrinum. Next base: position 10,914,093 of record NC_081386.1, read on the forward strand.
GTAATTATATTCCAAATAAGGCACCATTTTCCATAATTTGTATTGTTTGGCTTGTGTATTTTAAATCTTGCATGATATTAGGTTCAATTGTGAGACTTGAAGAACTTTTCTCTGGTATTAAGGGTAACATAATTTTTGATTCATTGTCTAAATTTCAAATGTATCAATGCCTTTCAAGTTCAGATGGTGTTTTGAGTAGCCTTCGATCAAAACTGCCATCTTATTGGAGGATTCAGCTTATAAATTGCTTCATTTCGTATCTTCTTTCAAAAGACAGACTGGAGAGATTGTTCCATCCAAAGTGGTGGATCCTTGTGTTTATGTTTGATTTTCTCTCCGTTAAAATGGGATAGAAGTTCTACCTTGAATGTGAGCTAGAAATTGCATTAAAATGCAGTCAAAATTAGTTTGGGCTTCATATTTCCATTAACATTCATTTGCGTAATCATGAATATAAAATATCCCATGACCAAGTGCAATTGGGCAATATAATAGGATGCAATGGATTCTTTCTTTTACTTTTTATTAATAAAGTATCACTTGGTATGTAAAAATGATAACTTGCTGCATGTTTCATTTATACACCTGAAAATGTGTTGATTTGCTAAATAAAGATTGTTTATATAGCGTTCAGAGTGCCATTTAAGAATGACCTGATTTAAAATTAATGGAAATGACTTCTAAAGAATATCTCAAAAGAATCATTTAATGCTGTTGGTGGTGCACAATTGCCGTTTCCTGGATAAGTTACATATGTATTTGAAAAATGGTACAAAATTGGTTAAGAGCTAAAATCAAGATGGCTGGAAACTGTGGTCAAGCTAATTTAAACTCTGACGTTGGTTAAAGACCCAGAACTAAAGGGTTTTGCAGGAGTAGCCTTCGAGACCAAGATTGGAGAAGCACATGCCCTGAAGTTATCTTCAGAGAAGACATAGAACCATGGGGCAAGTTATATATTGACAGCAAAGTTGGTCGCTTCACTCGAATTGGGTTAGTATTTGATTCAAGCCAAACTTGTTGAATGAAAGTTCGAGTTAGCGTTAAATGCAAATTAAATCAAGTAATGGAAAGTGAATTTAAATTAAGTGAATTAAGTTTGAAGTTAAGTTAAATAAAGTAAAAAGTAAATGTTGCAATGAATAAAATGTGAGGCTGGATGAACACAGCAGGCCAAGCAGCATCTCAGGAGCACAAAAGCTGACGTTTCGGATCTGGACCCTTCATCAGAGAGGGGGATGGGAAGAGGGAACTGGAGTAAATAGGGAGAGAGGGGGAGGCGGACCGTGATCGAGAACGCCCTTGACCGCTTCTCCCGTATTTCCCGCAACACATCACTCACACCCCGCCCCCGCCACAACCGCCCTAAGAGCATCCCCCTCGTTCTCACACACCACCCTACCAACCTCCGGATACAACGCACCATCCTCTGACACTTTCGCCATTTACAATCCGACCCCACCACTCAAGACATTTTTCCATCCCCACCCCTGTCTGCTTTCCGGAGAGACCACTCTCTCCGTGACTCCCTTGTTCGCTCCACACTGCCCTCCAACCCCACCACACCCGGCACCTTCCCCTGCAACCGCAGGAAATGCTACACTTGCCCCCACACCTCCTCCCTCACCCCTATCCCAGGCCCCAAGATGACATTCCACATTAAGCAGAGGTTCACCTGCACATCTGCCAATGTGGTATACTGCATCCACTGTACCCGGTGCGGCTTCCTCTACATTGGGGAAACCAAGCGGAGGCTTGGAGACTGCTTTGCAGAACACCTCCACTCAGTTCGCAATAAACAACTGCACCTCCCAGTCGCAAACCATTTCCACTCCCCCTCCCATTCTTTAGATGACATGTCCATCATGGGCCTCCTGCAGTGCCACAATGATGCCACCCGAAGGTTGCTGGAACAGCAACTCATATTCCGCCTGGGAACCCTGCAGCCTAATGGTATCAATGTGGACTTCACCAGTTTCAAAATCTCCCCTTCCCCTACCGCATCCCTAAACCAGCCCAGTTCGTGCCCTCCCCCCACTGCACCACACAACCAGCCCAGCTCTTCCCCCCCACCCACTGCATCCCAAAACCAGTCCAACCTGTCTCTGCCTCCCTAATCGGTTCTTCCTCTCACCCATCCCTTCCTCCCACCCCAAGCCGCACCCCCATCTACCTACTAACCTCATCGCACCTCCTTGAGCTGTCCGTCTTCCCTGGACTGACCTATCCCCTCCCTACCTCCCCACCTATACTCTCTCCACCTATTTTCTTTACTCTCCATCTTCGGTCCGCCTCCCCCTCTCTCCCTATTTATTCCAGTTCCCTCTCCCCATCCCCCTCTCTGATGAAGGGTCTAGACCCGAAACGTCAGCTTTTGTGCTCCTGAGATGCTGCTTGGTCTGCTGTGTTCATCCAGCCTCACATTTTATTATCTTGGAATTCTCCAGCATCTGCAGTTCCCATTATCTCTGATACTATTAACTCTATCTGTACATCTTATTATTTTGTAAACTTCTTTTAGGTCACCTCTCAACCTCCTACACTCCAGTGAAAAACACCCCAGCCTATCCAGCATTCTTTATAACTCAAAACTTCCATACCAGGCAACATCCTGGTAAATCTCTTCTGAGCCATCCCCAGCTTAATAATATCCTTTCTATCATGAAGAAATCTTTTATTCATCCTTTTCATACATTACTGCAGGTACTGTGAGGATTGAAGAGATCTGTGATAGTTTTACACCAGCCATCCTTTCAAACACACTGCCAATAATGTCTGACAAAAGGTTGACTCGAGGTATTAAGTCTTTTTGTCTCCTTCACTGATACAGACATTCCTGCTGAGTTTTTCCAGCAATTTTTGTTTTTATGTCAATAATGTATTAATGGAGGAGAAATAGAAATCAAAACACTGTACAGTTGGCACCCTACTGCAAGCTTTACCATTGCCTGCAATCTGCACATAACCAAAGGGTCATCAAGTTCAAGGTAGCCATTGTCAGCAAAGCAATGTGTATCCTGTAAACACCGAGGAAAAAAAAGTAAATCAATAACAGTCCATGTAAATGTGCAAAAAATGTAAACACTATTTTTCAAACTGGAGTTCAGTGCTTAACATGTATCTTAGCTCTGAAAGCATCTACAGAACAACATGTAAATTTGACAGAAAAATGCAATGATTTATTGTTCCTTTTTAAGAAAAGACACAGGTGGTCAGGCTGATAGAGATATTCGAAAAGGTAGAAAACCTACAAAGAAAATGTGTATCTGTAGTGCTATTTATTGTCAAGGTAATTATATTGATGCCATTAGCGGGGAAAAAATGGAAAGCACAGATTTGTCATATAACACAAGAGAAAACAAACCCGGTAAGCAATCATGTACAGAGCGGTGAACATCTTGTGTCTGTGATAGAACAAAGCTTGCCTCTGTCAGGTTATTGATCTGTTCTTAGAGGTGCACAAAACCACACCACAGTGATTGCATCCCCCCACTGGGAGCTGATGGGGAGGAGAGAATGTAATATTGATCCAGCTGAGTTCCTTGGAGATAATACACCGATAATGTTGACCAGTTTGCAAACCGAAATGAAAATAGAAAACTTTCAGCAAAACAGTTGTTCAAAGTGAACGCTGTGCTTCCAGACATTATTAGCATTTTATTCCAAAATAATGTCTACCTTAAAGACCTTTATCACCACAGGATCCCTTCTGTAAATTGCATAACTAGAGCGCTCTTTTTGTTCGATGGCCGCTGAACTGTTTCACAAATCAAATGTGAATCATTATCCCTCCCCCCAAAAGCCTTTATCAACAATAGAATTCTGTGGCATTGTTGGAGAATCCTATTTCTGAAGCTGCCAACGTTCATAACAAATATGCCAATTTACAAACATTTTTTTTGTTTCTAGAACCCCTGTAAGGTAGTGTAGTGAAAACATCTAACTTCAATTTGTTAACCCAATCATGCCAAGTACTCCAACAGTGAACTTGGTTGAGCAGCTGAATAGATAACCAATCGATAAACTTCAGCTTTATCTTCCTGTGCTTTATACACTATAAAAATTGTTTCTGGCCAATTAATTATATAGCAGTAAGTTTTACCTATAATATGTGGACATCACAGAGTTTTAATATCTTAAATGCTTTTGTTTTTTCCAGACATAATTCTACCATTAAAAAAGTAAAGTCAAAATTGTCCCATTGGACTGCCCTCTCATTAGGGAGGGATGACTGGTGGTGAGTCACCACACTTCAAGAGAATTACAAGATTGAGAAGGCAGGACATTCACAGTAAATCAGTCAGCACAGGAGTTGCACCTACACTGTTGATGTTACTCTGCAATGCGAAACAACCAAATGAGCTAACCAGTGCCCCTCTTGCCTGTGTCATTTTGCATTGTCTGTAGATTGAGTTCATCACAAATTCTGGTCTCCCACACGTAGCATGACCCATTTTGTTTGCCGGCCTGCATGAGCTCCTCATCCCACAACACATCTATTTTAAACTTATCTTTATTTCCAAATCCATTGGTGGCCTTAGCCTCGTTACCTCCGCAGACTTCCTCAATTTGATAGTTACCCAGTTTGGCATGCGGTAGCTGAGGGATTATCTGATTGTGGAGTATTGGGAGGAAGAATGCAAAGAAAGAGCACAAAATGAAGGGTATAATTCAAAAGGGAGTGCAGGAGCAAATGTAACTGAATACATATATGCTCTAGTCATAGAAGGCAGCAAAAGACGTTGAGACCATGGTTCATTGACCATATTGTAAACTAGGGTTAATTCAGTGAACATAGGATACAAGAGCAAAAGGATTATGTTATCGTATCCTTGTATTAAACATTGATTTAGCTTCAACTGGAGTAATGTTCAGTTCTTAGTGTTAAAACTTGAAAAAAAAATAAAGCTATCAGAAAGAGTACAGAAAAAATCCATTAACACAGTCTTGAGATGAGGAGTTTCAGTTATGCACATAGATTAGAGAAGTACAGACTGTTTTCCTTGGCGTAAAGATTTGTAAAGAGCAGTGATTTGATTGAGGTATTTAACATCATGAGGGGTCTGGATGGAATAGATAGATAAGGACTGTTCCAATTTGTGGAAGGATTGAGAACAAGACAGTATAAATTTAAGATAATAAAGTGTGAAGCTGGATGAACACAGCAGGCCAAGCAGCATCTCAGGAGCACAAAAGCTGACGTTTCGGGCCGAGACCCTTCATCAGAGATGGGGATGGGGAGAGGGTTCTGGAATAAATAGGGACAGAATATCTTATTCTCAGAATATCTTAGGGGGAGGCGGACCGAAGATGGAGAGAAAAGAAGATAGGTGGAGAGGAGAGTATAGGTGGAGAGGTAGGGAGGGGATAGGTCAGTCCAAGGAAGACAGATAGGTCAAGGAGGTGGGATGAGGTTAGTCAGTAGGAAATGGAGGTGCGGCTTGGGGTGGGAGAAAGGGATGGGTGAGAGGAAGAACAGGTTAGGGAGGCAGAGACAGGCTGGACTGGTTTTGGGATGCAGTGGGGGAAGGGGAAGAGCAGGGCTGGTTGTGTGATGCAGTGGGGGGAGGGGATGAACTGGACTGGTTTTGGGATGCGGTGGGGGAAGGGGAGATTTTGAAGCTGGTGAAGTCCACATTGATACCATTGGGCTGCAGGGTTCCCAAGCAGAATATGAGTTGCTGTTCCTGCAACCTTCGGGTGGCATGATTGTGGCACTGCAGGAGGCCCATGATAGACATGTCATCTAAAGAATGGGAGGTGGAGTGGAAATGGTTTGCGACTGGGAGGTGCAATTGTTTATTGCGAACTGAGTGGAGGTGTTCTGCAAAGCGGTCCCCAAGCCTCCGCTTGGTTTCCCCAATGTAGAGGAAGCCACACCGGGTACAATGGATACAGTATACCACATTGGCAGATGTGCAGGTGAACCTCTGCTTAATATGGAAAGTCATCTTGGGGCCTGGGATGTGGGTGAGGGAGGAAGTGTGGGGGCAAGTGTAGCACTTCCTGCGGTTGCAGGGGAAGGTGCCGGGTGTGGTGGGTTTGGAGGGCAGTGTGGAGTGAACAAGGAAGTCACGGAGAGACTGGCCTCTCCGGAAAGCAGACAGGGGTGGGGATGGAAAAATTGTGGTTAAAGGTCATCAGTGCTTGTAAACTGAAACTGGCCATATCAACAGTGTTGAAGAGATCAGCAATGGTGATATAAAAGGTCAGTACCAGTGGAAAGTAAACCACTATTTGTGCAAAATTCAAGGATCCTGTCTGAGCCACACGAGGTGGAGCCCTCCTCTGTCTGTAAGTGTGAGCTCAATCCAGTGTCAGATACAGTGCTTGATGTGGCTGTAGTGTTTGGGAGCTTGGTGTCGTGTAGTTGTCACTCAGCATCTTTACTGTATCTGTTGAGGTGGAATGTGGGCGTCCAATTCCAACATGCACCCCCTCCTCTCCATCCTCTGTTCTCCTCCTCCAGCAAGCTTCACTGGACAGTGAATCTGCTCAGTTCTGATCCGTAGATTTCACCACTGAAGGCTGTTCTGAAATTTAAGAATATTTATCACTCCGGCTGTCCCAGTTCAGGTCCTTTCCAACGAGAACCCTGGGTCCTGCTGCTATGAGGATTTTGGTCACTGTAGCTGCCTGCCTCAACATAAAAATGGATGCAGGAGGAGCAGGACCAATGGCAAGTCCAAGAGCAGCTTTGCTCTGTGAAGGATGAGAAGCACCCAGCTCAGGGAGAGGTCACTGCAGCCAAATGAACCCTCTGGGTATGGGACATGTGCAGGAGACCCTGGGTTCTCTGGCCCAGAATCCATTTCTTGGACATGAGTGCGGTGCAATGCTGACAAGGGGGCTACATATCCCAGGGAAATGGTGACAGAGGTGTACTGGATGCTGCAGAAGGGCCTAAGGATTGTAGGAGTACCATCTTCTCCTGGTAGCTGTTAAGGTCATTGCGGTGCTAAACCTCTATATGACTGGCTCTTTCCAGGGAGTGATGGCTAGCTTGTGTGAGATCTCTCAGCTGTGCACCACCTTTCATGGGCACAAAGAATACTGCTGTTTTGGCGGATATCCAGAGTGCAGGGAGTTGTTCCAAGGACACCAGCATTGTAAGATAAAATGTCAGAGGTATCTTAGGAGCATGGTAGGCCATTAATGAAGTGAGTTTCGTATGGCAGTGTAATAAAGTGGAGGTTGACTCCTCTCTGAGAACTAACACCAAAACATCCAAAGAGGAGCAACTCACCATATAATCTGTAAAAGAAATGTGACAAGTGGTGGAACCTGCCTTTCAGCAACCTCCAGTGGTTAAATAAAATAAAGCCCTGACACTCACTTTACAATTAACAAGTAACAAATTATTGTCTGACTGTAACAGTGAACAAATTAACTAAACTATTAACAAACTGAGTAAACCCTTACTAACTATTTCCAAATAAAATGAGATTCTAATACTATGCTGTTTTAATAAGTACAAGTTATACCTATATAATATAAACTAAAACACAGTAGAATTTAGTCTCTCAAAATTACAGCCAGGTTATGTGTATTCAAGAATGCTCTGTGGTCTCTCTGCTGATTCTTCTGTCAGGAAGCCCTTCTCTGCTGATTCCTCGATTAGGAATATTCACTAGTTCTGTCATGGGTGCCTCTGTTCTTTAGATGGTGCTTTCTCTAAGATTTAGAGAAGTCTGTGAGAGCCAGCGATTCTCTCTTGTGAGCTGAGGGCTATTAACTCTGGCAGGTGGCAATTAGCCTTCTTGTCTTTTGCCAACTGTCCCTTCTTTTGCACCTTTGATAACATATCAATTTCTTACAGTGGGATTAGTCCAGAAATAAATTTAATTGGTTTTAGGTATCTCATGCCTGGTTCAAATTGATTGACTAAATTCAAAACTTGCTGTCTTGGTAAAAACTGCTGCTTGGCCTGCTAACTTTATGGCCTTTTGGTACAAACTTGGGTACTCTCTGTAGACTCGCAAACTTTCTAGCCACTGCTCATAGACTTTTTTAAAAATGTCTTAGCACAGAAAAAGCACATCATCCTTTCAAGGGATCATGCGATTCTTTCCCTCTAGCATTTTATAAACACCAAATTCTAACTACTTGCCTCCCAATCCGCAAGACTCTACCCAATTTCACAACAATATTGCTTGAAAATTTGCTCAGCTTCGTGACAAAAATCCTTCAAAAACCTTAATGCAACTGGCACTAACCAAAACTCAGGGTTTTTTTTCCCAAACATGCCATTTTAAATATGTTAATTTCACATTCTGCAATGCAAGTGAACATTTCTGTGATTCATTGTTTACTTTGGATGGGAGAGGTGATTGCAATACACTGGGAAATTGATAGTGGTCATACACTTCCCTTTTTGCCAGAAATTGAGTTTTGATCTTCCTTTTTGCCCAAAGTGAAACCATGAAAGCAGCCAGTCTAGAAACTCCGCAGCCTCTCACTGTTGACCCAGTATTAAATAGTGAGACATGAATAATTGTCAGGTATGCTCATCTATGTCCATATTTAATTAGATATTGACTAGAGGCTTGATACAGTCTGTTATCCAAATACCAAAAGTTTCACGATTTGCAGCAGCTATCTAACAGCTTAATTGTGTGTTGAACTTTGAAAGTTATCGATTGAAAGTTCATCATGCAACATGCCTTTACTGAGTACAACGATCCAAATTCAATGCAATGACTCTTTGCAGCTAACTGGACTTACTTACAACTAGTCACTGTCAAGAATTACTCACAGCAATTACAATTGGACCACAGCAGCTTAACACAGATACAGATTCAACCAAGCCTGGGAACCAACAAAGAGATCAGGCTGCTGTTAACACAACCAATGCTTGCTGAGATTTGAACCCATGACCATGAGTATGTGAGCAAAGAGAAGAAACAAATAATTTTGTTCTGGTATCAACAAGCTATAAATATAGGAAGCAAGTTGATGTATTAGTTTTGCTTGGCAATGTGTGAGAAAAATGATGACTGATCCAGTTTGCTTTCTCTGTGATTCATTGTCTGAAATCTAAAAATGATCACAGAGTTCTTCCACTAAATAGCATTTACCACAATCATAATTTTTGCCTATTATTCAACACTGAGTTAAAACACTAACTGGCAATGAGTGGTTTTCAAATTTGCAAATATTAAACATAAGATGAAAATCTCTTAGAGAATGAAAGTTGAGTGATAGTTGTTGCTAAATAAATACATAATAATGCTATAAAGCATTCATTTGTGCATCATGTTAAGGTTGTTCATCAGTTTGCAAGACAAACACATTGAGTGTTCACCAGTCAGTGTTAAAATTGGTCAGTTTTAGGTTAACAAGATGAATTGTCATTGAACAGTGATCAACGAGAAGAGATAAATAGGCCAGGCAAAGTCTGCAGAGTATTTTTGATGTCTTTAGTGAAAATGATAAACTTGCCTGGCTTGTTATATAAGCCTCTTCAACAATGCTGCTGGAAGACTCCGGGGAGAAATTAAGCTCTGCAGCCCCTATTTTTTTAGATGCTTTGAGCCTGCTAACAATGGAAAATGGATTCCCAAATGCATGAGCACATTTCTGGTCCATCTGAATGTGCTGCCTAGAAAATCTAGTGCGTCACAATGGAAATCTCCCAACTTAGCTTTCTCTTTTCTCTACCACCTTTTCAATTGTCTGTATTCATCCACCACTGACCACTGCTACTCAACTTCCATACGTCCTTATTCCAGAATTTGATATGTTTTGCCAAACTTTGGAGATGCTTCCTGATTGTGGATCATTCAGATGGCAATAACTAATCTTCCCTGATTTTATTGAAACCTGTAAGATCCTGAAGCAACTTGAAAGTGTAGATACTGAAACAATGGTTCCTCCTGTCAGGAACACTGTTACTGGAACACACATAGTTAAAGAATAGCAGGTCTCAATTTGGTTGTGACGTAACTTTTTTCTCTCTCAGGGGATTATTAGTCAGTAGAATTCTCTTTGTTAGGAAATGGTGGAGTCTGTGTCATTGAACATATTCAAGGGAGAGTTAGATAGAATTTTGATAGAGAAGGAAGTCAAATGAAGGCTTTGTGAAGTGGGGGAGGTAGCAGCATTGAGACCACAATTAGATCTTGCTGAATGACAGGACAGGCTTGAAAGACCTATTCCTGCATTTTTGGGGACTTTTTTTGTATTTATGCATGAGATGTTAACATCACCAGTTGAGTCAAAATCTATTACCCATCCTGAATTGTCCAGAGGGCAGTTAAAAGTCAACCGCATTACTGTTGGTCTGGAGTCACATGTAGACTAGACCAGGTAAGATTAGCAGACTTCCTTCCCTAAAGGGCATGAATAAACTTGATCGACTAAACAACACTTGACAGTAAGTTACATGGCTACCATTAAGCCAGTTTTTTGGTCCAAGACTTCATTTTAGTAAATTAAAACATCACTATATTCCATGGAAAGAATTGAACCATGACCTAGAGGAATGGCCTATGGCCTTGAACACTTATCCAGTGACAATATCACTGTGCCATCACTTACCCTTTCTTATGCCTAATGTTCCTAAAACTTTCCAACTTATATGTTGAAATATTTGAGACTTCTTTATGCACAAATGCAAGTAAATCTCAAAAAAATGAGTCAACGTTGATTCTCTTCAACATATTACATATTATTGCACTAGAACCAACCCTATAGACCCAATGACCTTGACTATAAATTGTCTGTAAAAACAATGTACTTCAAAATGTTTCAAGAACCAGTACCAGTAATTTACACAATATACTACCTAACATAAATATTTAAACAGCAGTCTCTTACAAAATTTCTGCTTTAAGTAGATTAATGACATATAACTTTATAATGGTGCTTTAAAATGTGTCTGTTTAGATATTATAGTTCCTGGCCTACAGTACAGCTGTCTGAATACCATGAACCTTTAAAGGACAGAAAGGAGTTTAAGTACAATTGATATACACGAAGGTTAACATTCCTCAGTCTACAAAAGTAAAACACATTTTGTACTCGATTAGTTTATTGAACGATTGATGTTCTTTTCTTTGCAATTCATCCTCTGAAGGTTAAGGCAGGAGAGCTATTAACACAGAGTATTCACACATTCATTTGGATCTTTCCATTGGTTGCCACAAATAGTAGTTCACGATTTTCTTTAAAAACCGTGAAGACCAACTGCCACATTCAGTGCAAGTTTTTAAAAGGTAAACTCAAAATGTTCCCTCCCATTCTGTAAGATGAGGTTCACAATACAGTTAGCTGATATATGCATGGAGGGCAGGAACTGTGTTGTTTCTCGAGCTTGTAAAGTAACTGCGGGGGGTGTTGGTTAGCTCAGTTGGCAGGACAACTTGTAAGTGATGCCAACAGTGTGGATTCAAATCCTACTCCCACTGAGGTCACAAGGAAGGGCTCTTCTTCTCAACCTCTCCCCGCGTCTGAACATGGTGATCTTTGGGTTAAACCAGCACCAGTCATCCTTCTCTAATGAGACACCAGGTCTAAAGGCCCAGTAGGACAATGGTGACCTCATTTTTTTCAAGAAGTTATTATTCTGTTTTCTTCATTGGCCTTCATGCTAATTGGAAAATTAGTGTTAACATCTCTGTCAATATCATGAACGTGGTTCAGTGCTGGCAATGTACACCCTGTTTTGTTTACCTATAACTCACAACTTTGGCATCTGTCTGGTAATGTGATAAATGGTTCTCTTTGTCATTGTAAAACATGTTAAACTCTAATGCTATTCGTGCCAGCACATCCTACAACAAAGTGATGGTGTCTGTCTGGATTCTATTCCAGGTGACAAAATTAAAAAGTCTGAGAATGCCTATAATGCTTTCGCTGCAGCAAATGCTCCCACCTTTCTTCTCTTGTTACTGTGTAGTCAAAAAGACACCATTTTAATACTTCATCTAGATGTTTATTTTTGAAAACAGATGCCAGAAGCTTCTTCAGTCATAGGTTAAGAGGGAACAAAACAACAGTTTAACCTCTTCCTGTCATCTAAATTTGGTGCATTTGGAATTGGCCCAGTTTTCCATCATTATTCAAAAGGATTTAAGTCTCTTTTTTTTCCATTTCAATTGCTTTCCTCAGTTGAAGTGACATAGCACAGCATGGTTTGGCAGTTGGACTTGGAACTTTTCTGATCTCTATTGCTCAGATGATAAAAGAAGGGAAATCAACTGTGGGTGCACTGTGACGTTTTTATATAACACTAATGATCGATTTCCTGGACATTAGAAGTGATAGTTGGAGCTGATGTGTTTATCCTCACAAGGTAAACACAAAGTGCTTTATATTAATTATTCGATAACTACATTTTCTCAACACTTATTAACTAATAACAGAGTACTTTTCAAACTGAAGGCAGTGTCATCAATTTAATTTGAACTGATTTACAGCATAATCACTTCCGTTTGGCCAAACTGAACAAAAATCCTCTTCTAATAAAATTATGAAGCACTTCTCGGGAAAACTTGAACATTGAACACTGTTTGGTCCCTGAGGGGCAGTGGAATATAAGATAAAGGCTGATGATGCAGTTCTATGCCTTATAATGTGTGTTTCCCACAATTTAATTCACTGTTTAAATCACTGTCAAAGGATAGAAAAGTTAAGTTAACCACTTTCAAACAGTTATAAAGATGAAATAATCTTGTATTATATTGTATGATTTACAGCATTATTTTCCAGCCAATAATGCACTTTTGAAATCCAGTCACACTTGGTAATAAGGAGTGATTTACACATAGCGAGATTTCATAAGCTGCAATGACCTAATGACAAACCGATGTGTGGTGTTGGTTAAGATAATAAAATTGGCGCACACTCCAGGGAGCACTCTACTTCAGAGAGTGCCCTGTAGTTTTCACCTCTATCTGAGAGAGCACAAAGAATTTCTGATTAACCTCTCATCTTGAAGATGACTCCTCTAATACTGCAGCACTTCCTCATTAATGAACCAAATTGTCAGACTGGATAGACACAGGACAGTACAACATAGGAATAGGCCCTTCAGTCACCATGTATGTGCCATTCTAAACTAATCCCATCTCCTTGTGCATAGTCCATATCCCTCTATGTCCTGCCTGTTCATGTGTCTATCTAAATGTTTCTTAAAACTTGCTATCATGTCTGCTTCAATCACCTCCCCTGGCATGTGTTCCAGGAACCCACTGGCTGTCCAGCATTTATTCCTGTCTGTACTTGCCCCTTTGACAAGATGGTGGTGAGCTGCCTTCTTGAACTGCTGCAGCCCATGTGCTGTGGGTTTACCCACAATGCCATTAGGGAGGGAATTCCAGGATCTTGACCCAGTGAGGAATGGATGGAATTCATCCAAGTCAGGATGGACAGTAGCTTGGAGAGGATCTTGAAGGTGGTGTTGTTCCCATTTATCTGCTGCCCTTGTCCGTCTCGATGGAAGTGACCGTGGGCTTTGAAGGTGCTGTCTTGAGGATCTTTGGTAAATTTCTGCAGCGCATCTTATAGATGGTACACAACTGCTGCTGCTGAGTATTGGTGGTCATGGGATTGGATGCTTTTGGATGTGGTACCAATGAAATGAGATGTTTTGTCCTGAATGGTGTCAAGTTTGAATGTTGTTGAACCCATTGATGCAAGTGGAAGTATTCCGTCACAATCCTGACTATTGTGTAGTTCATGATGGTTGGGCTTTGTGGAGTCAGGGTGTGAGTTACTGACTGCAGTATTCCTAGCCTCTGACCTGATCTTGTAACCATTGTTTTATGTGACGAGTCACAGTTGAGTTTCTTCTCAATGGTACCCCCCAGGATGCCGATTGTGGGAGATTCAATTATGGTAACGCTGTTGAATGCGAAGAGATGGTGGTTAGATTTTCTACTAATGGTGCTGGTCATTTACTTGGCATTTGTGTGGTATAAACTTCAGTTGCCACTTGTCAGGCCACTTGTCAGATCTTGTTGTATTTGAACATGGACTGTCTCAGTATCTGAGGAGTCACAAATGGTGCTGAACATTGTGCGTTCATGGGCAAACATCCACATCTCTGACTTTCTGGTTAATGGAAGGTCACTGATAAAGCAGCTGAAGGTGGTTGGGTTTAGGACACTACCATGAGGAACTCCTGCAGAGATGCCCTGGAGCTGGGATAAATTATCTTCAACAACCACTGACGTCTTCCTACATGCCAGGTATAACTCCCACCAGTGGAGAGTTGGCCTGCGATATTCATTGATTTCAGTTTTGCTGGAGGTCTGTGTTGCTATTCTCGGTCAAATATAGGATTAATGTCCAGGCTGTCATTCTTACCTCACCTCTAGAATTCAGCTCTTTTGTCCTTGCGAGTTTTGAGAAGATTTGTAGCTCAGGTTCATTTTCAGGATGTGAGTTTGCTCGCTGAGCTGGAAGGTTAGTTTTCAGACGTTTCAAAACTTTTTTTTTATTTGAAAAAACATACTTTATTCATAGACTGTACAAAAAAAAACATTTATACACCGACCCAGTCATGCAAGCCGCTCCGGGTTACCCGGGGTACGTACACCAACTAAAAGGGAAAAACAAAACAAAGAACAAAAAAAAACAAAGCAAAGAAAATACCCCGGCAGTCGTCTCCCCACACAGTCCCCATTGGCCCCCTGACCAGTTGGGGAAGGCGCGGGCTGGGCCCAGTTACCAGATAGGGCCATTTTTTCTATTCTGGACGAGGGGTTTCATACTGTGGTCTTTCCCCACCGCGCCTTGGCGGCGGCTGCCCCAAGCTTTAGCGCGTCCCTCAGCACGTAGCCCTGGACCTTGGAGTGTGCCAGTCTGCAACACTCAGTCGGGGTCAGTTCTTTCAGCTGGCAGACCAGCAAGTGGCAGGCAGACCAAAGAGCGTCTTTCACTGCATTGATGGTTCTCCAGGCGCAGTTGATGTTGGTCTTTGTGTGCGTCCCGGGAAACAGCCCATAGAGCACGCCCGTGTCACGGAGCTGCTCGGGACAAACCTCGACAAATACCACTGCATCCTCCTCCAGACCTCCTGCGCATAGGCAGACTCCAGAAGGAGGTGATCGACAGTCTCGTCCCCCCGGCAGTCGCCTCGAGGGCAGCGTGCGGTGGCACAGAGATTCCGGGCATGCATAAGGATCTCACTGGCAGAGCCCCTCTCACCGCCAGCCAAGCAATGTCCTTGTGCTTGTTTGAAAGTTCTGGCGATAAGGCATTCTGCCACACGACTTTGGCAGTCTGCGTGGGGAACCACTCGACGGGATCCACCCTCTCCTTTTCCCGAAGGGTCTCGAGGATACTATGTGCTGACCACTGCCTGACGGCCTTGTAGTCAAAGGTGTTTCCCTTCAAGAATTTCTCCATGAAGGACAGGGTGGTATGGGACGGTCCAACTACTCGGAGCGATCCGCGGCAATGAGGCCAGGCCCAACCTTTCGCAACACCGGGGACAGGTAGAACCTCAGTAAGTAGTGACACTTGGTGTTTGCATACTGAGGATCTACGCACAGCTTGATGCAACCGCACACTAAGGTAGCCATCAGGCGAGGGTGGCGTTCTGTACGTCCTTTCCCCCATTTGCCAGGTCTTTGTACATGGTGTCCCTGCGGACCCGGTCCATCCTCGACCCCCAAATGAAGTGGAAGATGGCCCAGGTGACCGCAGCGGCGCAGGTCCAGGGAATAGGCCAGGCCTGTGCCACATACAACAGTACCGAAAGCCCCTCGCACCTGACAACCAGGTTCTTACCCAGGATGGAGAGGGACCAGAGCGTCCACCTGCCCAGCTTCTGCTTCAGTTTGGTGATACGCTCCTCCCAAGTCTTAGTGCACACCCCAGCTCCACCGAACCAAACACCCAGCACCTTCAGGTCGTCTGTCCTGATGGTGAAGGGGATGAAGGAGCGGTCGTCCCAGTTCCCGAAGATCATGACCTCGCTCTTACCCCTATTGACTTTGGCACCCGAGGCCAGTTCAAACTGGCCGCAGATGTCCAACAGCCTACTCACCGATCGACGATCGGTGCAGAAGATGGTGACATCGTCCATGTACAGGGAGGTCTTGACCTGAAGGCCTCCGCTGCCTGGGATAGTCACGCCCTTCAGGCTCATGTCCTTCCTGATGGATGTGGCGAAGGGCTCCACACAGCACACGAATAAGGCAGGAGAGAGCGGGCAGCCCTGCCTGACTCCAGATCTGATGGGAAAACTGTCCGATTCCCACCCGTTGATCGAAACTGGGCTAATGATATTTGTGTAGAGCAGCCGGATCCAATTGCGGATGCCCTCCCCGAACCCCAATTTGGAGAGGACGTCCCTCATGTAAGCATTAGAGACCCTGTCGAAGGCCTTCTCCTGGTCCAGGCTGACAAGGCAGGTGTCCACCCGCCTGTCCTGCACGTAGGCAATCGTATCCCTGATGAGCGCAAGGGTCTCAGCGATCCTCCTGCGCGGCACAGCACAGGTTTGGTCAGGGTGAATCACCGACTCCAGGACAGACCTGACCCGGTTAGCTATGACCTTAGCCAGGATTTTGTAGTCTACGTTCAAAAGTGAAATGGGGCGCCAATTCTTAATTTCTCCCCTCTCCCCCCTTCCTCTTGTAAATGAGGGTGATGATGCCCTTCATCATGGACTTGCACATTTCCCCTGCTCGAAGCGCACTATCGTACACCTCCAGCAGGTCCTGGCCGACCAGGTCCCACAGAGCGGAATAGAGCTCGACCGGTAAGCCGTCGCTCCCGGGAGTCCTATTCCTCTCCAAGGACTTGAGGGCTCTGGTCAGCTCGTCCAGGGATATTGGCCAGTCCAGCCACTACCTCGTGCCGTCATCTAAGACCTCCGTGATAGACAACAGAAACGACTCGGAGGCCGTGCTGTCCATGGGCTTCACGTCGTACAGTCCGGCATAGAAGGAAGTGCCAATCCTCAAAATGTCGGGCCGAGACGACGTCACCGAGCCATCGTCCTCCTTCAGCCGGCTAAGCACAGAGCTCTTTTTGTGCACCTTCTGAAAGAAGAAACACGAGCACGTCTCGTCCTGCTCCATGGAGCGGACCCTGGACCAGAAGATTATCCTGGAGGCCTCCGTGGCAAAGAGCGAGGCTTGCTGGCCCCTCACCTTGCGGAGGTCCTCCATGACATCGACCGCCGTCGACTGCAGAAGGAGCAGGTTCTGCACCCTTTTCTGGAGTCGCGACAGCTTTCCCCGCCTCCCTCTCACCTTCCGAACACCCTTGAGGACAAAGAACCTCTTGAAGTTCTCCTTCACCGTCTCCCACCAGTCGCCTGGAGACTCAAAGAGGGGTTTCACGGTTCTCCAACCGGCGTACTCCCTCTTAAGCTTCTCGACGTTCTCTGGGGTCAACAGAGTCGTGTTGAGCTTCCACATCCCCTTGCCGGCCTGCTGGTTGTCCTGTAAGTGACAGTCAGCCAGCAGGAGGCAGTGGTCAGAGAAGAACACCGGCTCGACGCCAGTGGACCTGACCGAGAACACCCATGACACAAACAGGAAGTCTATCCTTGAGCGGATAGACCCGTCTGGCTGCAGCCAGGTGTATCTCCGCTGCGCTCCGTCTGTAGGGGTGCTGAAGACGTCGAGCATCTTGGCGTACTTCACCGTGCCCATCAGGAATCTGGACGTAACGTCCAGTTGATTCCCCCCACCTGCTGTCCCCACGCCGGATCTTCCATCTGCATCGATGATGCAGTTGAAGTCTCCGCCTAGGATGACCGGCCTGGACGTAGCCAGCAGGAGTGGAAGCCGCTGCAGGACGGCCAACCGCTCATTCCGTACCTCTGGGGCGTACACGTTGATCAGCCTTAGGAGAGCGTTCCTGTAGGTGACATCAGCCACTAGGAGGTGCCCCCCCACCACCTCCTGAACATGAGAAATGGTGAAGTTACGCCCCTGCAGCAGAATAGCCAGGCCCGAGGAGCGACAGTCGTTACCCCCCAGACCAGATCGAAGGCCCACAGGTCCAGGCGCCTGACCATTTCCTGTACTTGCTGAGGTGCGGTATCCTGCCCTCCTGCAGAAACAGGAGGTCTGCCTTGATGGTGGTCAGGTAGGCCAACATGGACTCACATCTTGCGGTGGACTTGACGCTGCACACATTAACGCTCGCAACTCGTACCTCCATTGTGGGCAGTGACCGCAGTACCCTCCCCGAGTCCCAGGTCCAGCCCCTCCATCTGTCCCTTCATACCCATTGCCCGGGTGAACTGCTGGATGCTCTCCGGGCTCAGGAAACCGTCAGTGCTGCCTTCTGGGTGGCATCCCCCCATCGGAGGTATGGAGGCAGGAGAGTCCAGCTGTGGGTCAGGCTGGGGACATGCTGTTTCCTGCTTCCCGCCTGAAAGTTCTGGGGGGCCCTCCAGGGCCCCAGCGGCGCATGGCTGGGTGTTGGAGGGAGCCTCAGGACGCTTCCCGTCACCTGGAATCGGGGTGCTGCTTTCCTTCTCCCTCGAGATCTTTAGCTTCTGCTTTGGGCGGGCCTCCTCCGAATCCCACTCGTCAGAAGAGCTCTTATAGCCCCCCTCAGCTGCCTCTTCCCGCCTGATGGTTGCGGTGCCGGGGCCCACCAGCACGCCTTCCTCCTCGCCTTCCGGACCGTCGTCCACTCCCCTGGGTCACCTGTCGCCTCCTCCATCGACTCCGGGTTGTTGCGGGGGAGTGGAGCCTGCAGGGGCGCTTTGCTGGCCTCGGGTCCGTCCTGCGGGGCTGGGCCTTCCTGCACATTCGGGGGGGTCCTGGCAGGGGCCTGGTGCCTTCACCTCCTCCGGGGGCGCTTGCCCCGCATTGCCCCTGCCGGCGACCTGGGCGTAGGTGGTCCCCTGCCGTGGGCATGCCCTATAGAGGTGGCCCGCTTTCCCTCAAAGGTTGCAGCGTTTCTCTTGTGAGCAATCCTTTGTAAGGTGTCCCTCCTCCCTGCAGCTCCTGCAGAAGGTGGCTTTGCAGTCGGCCGCCACGTGTCCTTACCTACCACAGGCATGGCAAACTTTAGGTTGCCCTGCATAGGTCAGGTAGCCCTTGCTCCCGCTGATTGCGAAGTTGGATGGTGGGTGTACGATGTTCCTGTCCGCGCCCGTCCTCAGCGTCACCCTGACCTGCGTCTTACTGATCCAGATCTCGAAGCAGTCCATGATGTTGGTTTGGTCCCCTTCCACCTTCACGTATCTTCCGAGGAAGGTCAGGACATCAACTGCTGGCACATGCGGGTTGTACATGTGTATAGTCACCATACGGCTCCTCTGCGCTGGCATCACAAACAGCGGGACAGCGGTCAATCCAGAGAGGGGGCCCTCACCTCCTTTCTCCTTGAAAACCTCCAGGAAGCGCTCACAAAGCTTGGCACTCCTGAAGGTTACATCGTAAAAACCTCCTCCGGGGAAATCCTGCAGGCAGTAAATGTCCGCAGCAGCGAACCCACAACAGTCCAACAGGACCCTCTTCACGAAGAAGGTGCAGTCCACAAGTGCACCTTCATCCACCTTCTTCACGGAAACGCGGATGGTGTTCCGGACCCCCTGACCCGGGACACGAGCACTCGCCGCAGCCATTGTTGCAGGTTGGCTGCACCCTGAACCAGCGTTAGGCCAAAGCCAGCATTAAGATCCACCAGCCAACCCAATGTCTTCCTTCCACCTCCAAGACAGTCACACTCTCCTCCTCTATGTCCACAAAAGAGTGGGTCTTTATTTTGTTCCGGATGTAAGCTGGTTCACTGAGCTGGAAGGTTCGTTCCCAGACGTTTTGTCACCATTCTGGGTAACATCAACAGTGAGCCTCCGGTGAAGTGCTGGTGTTATGTCCCGCTTTCTATTTATCTATTTAGGTTTCCTTGGGTTTTGATGTCATTTCCTGCATTGGTGATGTAATTTCCTGTTCTTTTTCTCAGACCTCTTGGCATCATGGTAGCCCACAACTCCACCAACACACTAAAACAGCAGCTAATGAACTTAAAAGACCCTATACAGACAACAAGCAAAGCGAACGTCATTTACAAAATACCTTGCAAGAACTGTGACAAACACTACATTGGACAAACAGGCAGAAAGCTAGCCAACAGGATACATGAGCATCAACTAGCCACAAAACGACATGACCCACTATCACTAGTATCCTTACATACAGATGAGGAAGGACACCACTTTGATTGGGACAACACATCCATCCTAGGACAAGCCAAACAGAAACACGCATGAGAATTCCTAGAAGCATGGAATTCTAACTGGAACTCCATCAACAAACACATTGATTTGGAGCCAATCTACTGTCCTCTGAGAAAAAGAACAGGAAATGACATCACCAATGCAGGAAATGACATCACCAACCTAGGGAAACCTAAACAGACAAATAGAAAGCGGGACTTGGGAGGAACGTATCACCAAACTGAAGCAGAAGCTGGGCAGATGGATGCTCCCGTCCATCTCCATCCTGGGTAAGAACCTGGTTGTCAGGTGCGAGGGGCTTTTGGTACTGTTGTATGTGGCACAGGCCTGGCCTATTCCCTGGACCTGCGCCACTGCAGTCACCCGGGCCTTCTTCCACTTCATTTGGGGCTCGAGGATGGCTGGGTCCGCAGGGACACCATGTACAAAGACCTGGAAAATGGGCGAAAGGGCGTACTGAACGCCACCCTCGCCTGATGGCTACCTTTGTGTGCGGCTGCATCAAGCTGTGCGTAGATCCTCAGTATGCAAACACCAAGTGTCACTACTTACTGAGGTTCTACCTGTCCCCGGTGTTGCGAAAGGTTGGGCCTGGCCTCATTGCCGCGGAACGCTCCGAGTAGTTGGACCATCTCATATTACCCTGTCCTTTGTGGAGAAATTTTTGAAAGGAAACACCTTTGACCACAAGGCCGTCAGGCAGTGGTCAGCACATAGTATCCTCGAGACCCTTCGGGAAAAGGAGAGGGTGGATCCCGTCGAGTGGCTCCCAACGCAGACTGCCAAAGTCATTTGGCAGAATGCCTCATCGCCAGAACTTTCAAACAAGCACAAGGACATTGCTTGGCTGGCAGTGAGAGGGGCTCTGCCAGTGAGATCCTTTATGCACGCCCGGAATCTCTGCGCCACCGCACGCTGCCCTCGAGGCAGCTGCGGGGGGGACGAGGCTGTCTATCACCTCCTTCTGGAGTGTGCCTATCCACAGGAGGTCTGGAGGGGGATGCAGTGGTACTTGTCGAGGTTTGTTCCGAGCAGCTCCATGACACGGGACTCCGTGTTCTACGGGCTGTTTCCCGGGACGCACACAAAGACCAACATCAACTGCGCCTGGAGGACCATCAATGCGGTGAAAGATGCTCTTTAGTCTGCCCGCCACTTGCTGGTCTGCCAGCTGAAAGAACTGACCCCGACCGAGTGTTGCAGACTGGTGCACTCCTAGGTCCAGGACTATGTGCTGAGGGACGCACTAAAGCTTGGGGCAGCCGCTGCCAAGGAGCGGTGGGGAAAGACCACGGTATGAAACCCCTCATCCAGAATAGAAACAAGGGCCCTATCTGGTAACTGGGCCCACCTGGCGCCTTCCCCAACTGGTCAGGGTGCCAACGGGGACTGTGCGGGGAAACGACTGCCGGGGTATTTTCTTTGCTTTGTTTTTTTTCTTCTTTGTTTTGTTTTTTCCTTTAGTTGATGTACGTACTCCCTAGGTAACCCAGAGAGTCTTGCATGACTGGGTAGGTGTATAAATGTTTTATTTTTTGTACATTCTATGAATTAAGTATATTTTTTCACGTAAAAAAAAGTGACGAAACTTCTGAAAACTAACCTTCCAGATCAGCGAGCAAACTCACATCTTTTGTCCTTGTTTGAATCAAGGTTGTTAAGAGGTCAGGAGCTGAAAGGCCCTCACAGGACCCAAACTGGGCAGCGCTGAGCAGATAATTGCAGGGTTTTGTTTATACAGCAAGCAAAAAATGCATATGCTATTTAGACCATCATTGGCATGGAGTAGCAGTAGAAATAGTTAAATATCACTCTTGCTTGTCAAACCAGGAGACAATAATAGGCCTGAATCTTTTTATGTGAATGTAATAGAGATTGGCAGCCTTCCTGATATCACTTTGCATTGATGAGAATAGTGCAATGCATGTACATGTTCCTTTTGTCTGCATAAAACACAGTGCCATATGCTAATAAACGCGCCCTCTAGCACATGCAAATGCGTCTCAGGTGAGCCTGACTAATAGTCTTTACTTCGTTTCCAGTGCACTTCTCAGCACAGTTTGGATTACTTAATAAGTGTCATCCAATGGCAGAATCATAATGAATAGTGGACATACTAAGCAGAGGATTGTAATCACATACTGACTTCAGATGATTGACATATTATTTGATATACTCTGCCAGGCATCGTTAAAAATATAACTTACATAATTGGCATCAAACCAGTACTAAAGCTCAATGAGCACTTCGACCCTCAGCCTTTGGATTTGCATATTTGCATGCTACGATAAGCCAAGCCAACAATTGTATTGCTAATAAACAACAAGCAGCCTCCAGATTTTGAATTTTGTTGTTGAAAAGACATGGTGTTCAAACTTTGCATCTTCCACTCATCAGGGCAAACACAAGAATGCCAAAATATTTCTTCGTTGCAATTGTCCTGGTGATTACAAATTTAAAAGTTTCAGCAACTCGTCCCTTATCAATAGCACTCAAATTCCTTGTTATTAAGTGATTGTATCACATTTTGTTGTAGCACATTCATTAACTGCCTTGCATTATAAACCATATTTTTAAAAAATTGAAAGATTTGCTGAAACAATGAGGTCCTGAACTCAAATGGGGCTTTCTTGAGAATTTAGTTTGAAAATCCACAGGATTCTAAGTGAAATGACCTCAGTCATTGGCTTCCCTTTGTCTCCACTATTCCACTGCTGGGAAACAATGGTTCTTACTGATTGATGACTCACTGGAGAGTCCAGTGAAAATTCATGGCCGTAATGTCTATAATTACATAGGCAAAATTAATTTTGGCCAAATTGATCTTGATCAGCAAATAAAATTCATTTTCCTCTCCCCATCAAATAAAAGGTGCTTACAAATGTTTTCCTGATAATAACTGATTAAGAATGGCTTGTATACTTGAGTTAACATAAAACTTTGGACAAGAGCAATTGTAGATATTTTAGCAAACGTACAAACCTTTTAGCACACATAAGAAAAAAACTAAAATGTATATTTTCACAAAAGGAAACTATCTCTACATTGGCCTTTTCTGTTCTGATTTGTTCGTGATTTCGTTCAAATTATCAAAAGGAAATGATCTAGAATGGAAACAAAAATGTACTGCATTCATCTCAGCTACATACTGAATTTTAATGCACTCAAGAAACGTAAGCAAAATTACCAAACAGAGTAGAAATAACCAAAAATGATCCTGGCATACTTGAGCTTTCTTCTATTAGTATCATAATTCTCTGCCCACTATTTTAGAAGAGGTGCTGGATTGCTTAAAACGAACATAAGTATTAAAATATAACTTCATCATTGGCAATAATCTTTGCCAAGGTTCCAAAGGGGAAAAAAATCAAAATTCCAACTGCATTTCATATGATGAAAGACAACTTTCTGTCTTTGGTGGAGTACGCTGGAAAATAAAGTGAGTGACTGCTCGTAATTGGATCTATTTTAGCCAATAAGAAACAGATGCTATCACAGTTCTTTGGCGAAATGTATGTTGCGGCTCATTGACTCAAAAAATAAGGAAGAAATAAACCCTGACATGTTTCTGGGACAAATTGTAACTATTTCATAGCTTGTCAACGAATATTAATGTAACAACAAAGCAATCTAAATGGTTCCATGCACCCTATTTCCCACCCAACGGGAAACGTCTTGAAGGTGCCATTACCTTCAGGTTCATTTTTATTAAAAACCTGAAAGGCAACAGCTGAATCTTGTGTTTTTTTGGGCTAAATGCAATTTGCAACACATTTTCTGAAGGGTTTTTGATGGCCAGACCTAGCACGGTTCCTCATTGTGACTCACCAAACCTGCCTCATTAACTACCCAGCTTACCCCTACCGTGTCTCTCTCACTCTGTCATCCAATTCGACCTCTGTCATGCTACGCACAGTTCCTTGAACAACTTGCCGCTCACCAGACATCTGCCAAAAGATTGGCATCCCAGCTGTGCACCCAGTCAAGCTTTGACAATCCAGCATTGCCCTGCACTGGCATTGCATGAAATGATCATCCATAGTCAATGTGGCTGATGATAGATCACATAGTCAATGTGGCTGATGCTCTCTTGTACATAGAGACCTATTCACTCACCCTAACTGGGGTCTAACCACAAGGTCACACATTTTACCTGTCCACAAACACATCTGTTAAACACTCCCTCTGTGTCCCCAGTATGTTTTCCTGAATGTCCAGTGATCACCCACAACTTGTCGTTGTCCCCTAGAAGGCCATCACATTTGGGCAAGCCCAAACAAGAGCTTTTATTGATAGCTGCCACAAGGGAACACAAAGGAAATAATTACAGGCCACAGATTGCACACGCAATGCAAACCAAATGCTCGCATCTTGACTTTGACAATTCATGAAAGTCTTTGGTACACAACTACCATCTCCTGGAACATTGTGTCAATTAGACCCTGACTGCCTTGCAGGGCTCAGTTCATGAGATATGCATGCGGCTTGTGCCTGTGCTTCACAGTCTCTTTGTAGTTCAGTTCTGAGCAAGTGGGGAATTTAATGTCACCAGGGAACAATGCTGACTTCCGTGTCGAGATTCCTCAACCTCTTGTTCAGTGTATCTGGTAAGATAGGAAGCTGAATGTTAACGAGGCATATTTGGCCATTAACAAGGTGCTTAACAAGCTGTGATCCCCTATAATTGATGATTCACCACTGCATAGCAAGAAACTTGCTTTGGCACTCAGAAAAGCACAGAAGATGGGACAAGAGGATCCTAACTTCAAGATATGTCTTTGTAGGTTTCTCATGCAATTCTGCCACAAGTCCCGCTAAAGCATCTAATTCTTCCAGGTGGCGTTCTCTCTAATTTGAATTAAAACAAAAGCTACACATCTTTTCAGGTGCTCTAACTCAAATCAGAGTTGGCATTTCCAATAAATCTGCTTCTCCTGCATCAATTTAGATTTTTCGCAGTGGAAGATAATAGTTTCTTCCCAAAACTGGCAGTTACTACAGAAAAACTGCATGAAACTACAATCACAAGGGAGAAAGTAGTAAGTAAACGGATGGGATTAAAGGCAAATAAGCCCTCAGGGCCTGATGGCCTGCACCCTAGACTGGTAAAAGAAGTGGCAACAGAGATAGCGAAAGCATTAGTTATGATATTTCAAAATTCCTTGGACTCTGGAATGGTATCAATGCATTGGAAGCACAATAATGTGACACTCTTATTCAAAAACGGACATAGGCAAAAAGTGGGAAACTATAGCCCAGTTACATTGATCTCTGTAGCTGGGAATTTGCTAGAGTCAATCATTAAGGAGGAGATAACTGAACACTTGGAAAGCCAAAGCTCAATTCACCAGTGTCAGAACGGTTTCCTGAAGGACAAGTTGTGCTGAATAAACTTGCTGGGTTTCCTTCACAATGTAACCAGCAAGGTGAATAGTGATGATCCAGTGGATGTGGTATATCCAGACCTCCAGAAGGCATTTGACAAGGTGCTGTATAAAAGACTGATTCAAAAGGTTGGATCTCAGTATGTGAAGGGTAGATATTGGATTGGACAGAGGAATGGCTGACTGACAGCAAGCAGAGTTTCAGTATAAATGGGCCCTTCTCTGGATCGCAAACTGTAACTAGTCAAGTGCCACAGCTGAGTCTGTGTTCTCAGACCTCAACTATTTACGATTTATATACAAGTATTTCTGCTATGGCATGTGTTTTGTTAACACGAATTGGCTGTAACGTGATTGATGAATAATGGATACTGTTTGGATAATGCAAACTTTCTACTGTGCAGTATAGCAATTTTCTAAAGCGAATTTTCTATAATGCGATTTTCTATGGTGATTTTCTATAGCGCGAGGTCACACAAGAACAAGTTATCGCATTACAGGAGAACAATCAGTAAATGATACTAAAATAGGTAGGAAAGCAGGCAGTGTTAAGGGGACAAGGAGTTTACAGATGGGTATTTATAGGCTAGGAGAATGGGCAAGAATCTAGCAGATGGAACTTAATGAAGGTACATTTGAAATTTTGGCTTGAAAAATGGAAAAGGCAAATTATTATTTAAATGGAAAGCAGATTCAAAGTGCATCAAAGCAGGAGGATCTGGGTTTCCATGGGCATGAATCGCAAAAGATGGGCATGCAGGCTGCATGAAATAAAAAAGGTAAATGGAACTTTGACATTTATTGTAAAAGGACCGGATTATAAAAATAAAGAACTATTGTGACAACTATATGAGGTTTTGGTGAGATTATTTCTGGAATAATGTGTTTAGTTTTGGTCTCTTTACTTGCAGAAGATGTGGTGACAGTGGAGGCAGTTCAGAAGAGGCTCACCAAATTGATTGCAGGGATGGAAGGGCTATAGTACAAGGAGTGGTTGAATGGCTTGGCCTTGTACTTTCTGGAGTTTAGAAGAAGGAGTGGGTATCTGACTGAGATATAAAACTTGCTGAAGGGGCTTGAACAGATGTTCACCTTCTTGGGACAGTGTTGAACAAATGTTTATAGCTACAAAGTGAGAGGAAGTGGGTTCAAAACTGACTTTAGGAGAAACTATTCCTTTCTGCGGGTTGTGAATCTGTAGAACTTGCTGCCCAAATGTGCAATTGAGGCAGAATCAATCAACAGATTCAAGAAAGAAATAGATATGCTTCTGATGTAAAAAAGGATAAAGGGCTATGAGAACAGGCAGAAAAGCAGAGCTGAAACCAGGATAATCATCATAGAATCCCTACAGTATGGAAACAGACCCTTCAGCCCAACAATGCAAACTTTCTACTGTGTAGTGTAGCGATTTTCTAAAGTGATTTTCCTATAATGTGATTTTCTATGGTGATTTTCTATAGAGCAAGCTCACACAAGGACACAGCTATCGCATTACGGGACAACAATCTGTAAATGAAGAATGGTCTAGGCCCAAAATATCGGCTTTCCTGCTCCTCAGATGCTGCGTGGCCTGCTGTGTTCATCCAGATCTATACCTTGTTATGTCAGATTCTCCAGCATCTGCAGTTCCTACTATCTCTGAATAGATTTTCTCATTGTCCTGCAAAATTTAACTGCAGGGTAGGTTTCTTTTAATTAAAAAAGCTGCGAGGTTCTTGTAAATTGGCAGCCTGATTGATAGTTTGAAGGAGCAACTGTGGGAGAGCTGAGAAGTTATGATGATGCAATTCACTGTCAGGACAGAGAAAACATTTATCCTTTTGGATCACAAGTAATGCTGGAAAAAAGCATTTGGCTCATGGATCCAACCTTCCTTTCCTCCTTTAATTTGCTGAGTTTCTTGAAGCTGAAAAGTCTGAATGCAGAGGGTTACAAACAGGTCTATTGAAAAAAAAGTACACTCAGTTTAAATTTAAATTACTAGTTTGGTTCTGGTGAGAGATTTGGTCACTCATCCTTTGTATTACTTCAGTTATAGCCTGAAGTGGGTTGGTTCAAGATGGTTTCAGTTCCTGTCTCTTTTTCTCCTGTGCATTACCCACTAATGTGATCTCAACCCACACATTCTTGGGAATTAAAATTCAACCCAATATCTCTAAATGGGGCAAACCTATTAGTGTAAGAGAGAATGCTTTTACCTCAGATTCCCTACAGCTTAAAAACGTTTTAAGAACAGGCAAGCTCAGAAAGTGAAATAATGATGGGAGAAGGCAGTTGGTGAGAGACGGTGTTAGTAAAAGTGGTTATATGTGATGGAATATTTGTGAAGGGGATATTTTGGCATGAGATAAAAATAAAATCAGATGACAGGAATGAACAGAAGTTTTTGGTTTTTCATCCCTTCTGGGGTATGAACATTGTCTTGGCAAGCCCAGCATTTACTATCCACCCTTAAGCACCCTAGAACTGAGTTGTTCTTAGTCTATTTCAGAGAGCAGTGAAGCGTTAACCACATTATTGTGGATCTGGAGTTACGTATAGGTGAGATTGGGAAAGGATAGGAGATTTCTGAGTCTAAAAGGCATGAGCCAGATGAGGTTTCATAAGAATTGTATTTTTTGAAATCAACCGATTTTATTACACACTTCTGGAGTAGGTGGCGCATGAACTTGGGCCTCCTGGCTCAGAGATGATGATACTACCAAAATGCCTCCTCAGTTCTTCAATGTTTGACCCACATAGTCATTATTTACAGTAAACTTTCTGAGGCATCAAATCTTTCTGGGCCATTATAAATAACTTAATTTTTATGCTGCTGATTCAACTAACCATTGGGAAAAAAAAGTATCAGCTGTACCACTGCTGAATTTCCCCATTTTCACTCTTTTCCTGTCCATTTTATTCACTTGTTATATACCTAGAAAGTTGGAATTGGATTTAGCTCTGAACAATTGTGCTATTTAGAAATTCCTGCAAGGAAATGAAATGTTCGGCCCTACTCATCAGTTCTCCACATTAATAATAATTCTAATCTCAAATGTCTAGCCTGTTTGCATTTTCCTTACTTAAAACCATCTGTTCAGCCTGTCCTTAAAGGGAGCCATGGTCTGCAGTACTCTATTCCTCAACATCACAAGCTTCTGTGCCAAAGTAAATGCTTTTGCTGCTCTCTGTCTTAACGCTTTTCCATTAAATCTTATCTTTAAGTACACGTGGTCTAGAGTCAACAACCAGTTGGAAACACGCCTTTCATCTACTTCACCCCATCCTTCTTAGGAAGGACATTACTGTCAGGATATTGAGAGCAACATTTTAAAAACTTCTATGAAAATAAACACAAAAATTCCTTTATTACAACTGTAAAAAAAAGCTCAACCATTCCTGTTAGCATTCCTCAAAAGTAGGGGAATCCTAGAGAACCTATCCTTTACCTATTTTAGCACCTAATTGTTCTGTCTATAGTGTGAAGCCCGATTTGATAGACGGTCCTCTAAGTAGGATCTTGATAAGCTGTTATTTAACAAATTCAATGCTACTTTCCATAAAATCCAGTTTCCACTTGATCTTTGGACTTATCCACTTTGGTTACACTGTCATAATGTATCATGAACTTTAGTATCTCCAGATCTCACTTTTCTTCATCATTACCCAACCTTCCCACATTTAGACTTTAATCCTCTTTTGCTTCATTTACGAAATTGTATGAACTGAATTTCACATTATCAACATTGAATTCAATCTTGCACTGTTCTTAATCCATTCCAATATCTCTTTAGCACTTGTTTTGATCTCCAAAGTTTGCAATGATTTTATTTTAGTGTCTGCAAATTTGGCAAACACTTGTGTCGGAGTGATCAGTGCACTCCATAAAAGCCCAGCAATGTTCACAGGCAGTCCAGTGGTAATGTTACTGCCAAGGGTAATCATCACTGTAGCTGCAATTTAAATATCACTTCTTGAAATAAATTTGGCAGGAGTAGGAAGAGTAGCAGGTGGCTCAGTGATTAGCACTGCTAAATCACAGCATTAGTGACCCAGGTTCAATTTTACCCTCAGGTAGTGTCTGTGTGGAAAGACACATCCTGCGGTGGGTTTCCTCTGGGTGCTCTGGGGAGTTTCCTCCCACAGTCCAGAGATGCGCAGATTAGGTGGATTGGCCATTATAAATTATCCATAGTGTTCAGGGATGTGTAGATTCAGTGGACTAGTCATGGGAAATGCAGGATTACAGGGAATAAGGTTGGGGCAATGGGCCTGAGTGGGATGTCCTTTGGATGGCCAGTATGGATTTGATGGGCTGAATGGCATGTTTCCCCATTGTAGGGACTTTATGATGTTGGTGATGAGTATAATTATCCAGTAACAATTATCGTTTAAAATTCTTCCTGTAATCCTTCAAAGATAGAAACAGTTGTCCCTATCCAATCTGCCCTACAGTCTATTATTAAACTGATTAACTCTAGAATGTCCTAGCAAACTAAGGAAATTATTAAATTGGAGAGGGTTCAGAAAAGATTTATCACATTGTTGCCAGGGAAGTAGTGTTTGACTTATAAGGAGAAGCTGGAACTTTTTCCCCTGGAGTTCAGGAGGTTGAGGGCTGATCTTATAGAGTTTTATAAAATCACGAGGGGCATAGATAAGGTGATTAACAAAAGTCCTTTTGCTGGATGTAAAAGTTCAAAGCTGGGGGACATATGTTTAAGGTGAGAGGAGAAAGATTTAAGAGGGGTCTGAAAGGCAACTTTTTCACACAGAGGGTGGTTTGTATGTGGAATGAACTGCCAGAAGAACTGGTACAGTTACAAAATTTAAAAGATTTTAAAAAATTAAAATTTAATATTTGGACTATTATGTAAATAGAAAAGGTTTAGAAAGATATATGTCAAATGCTGGCAAGTGAGACTAATTTAGTTTTAGAGACTTGGTCGGCATGGACGAATTGGATCAAAGGGTCTGTTTCCATGATGTAGTAGGACTTTATGAATCTAAATACATGGTCTGAATTAGCACAAAATGCTAGCTAACCACTAACTTCTCATGGCCAATCAGAAATGGGCCATAAATGGTAGCTTGGCCAGAAGCACCCACAGACCCCAGGAGTATATAAAACTCAGTGTCCCAGATTTCTAATAGGACGGTAGTTGTTCTAACAGAATAGACACATATTGCAAGTCAGGACCATGCAGAGGTCTAGGCCCGAAACGTCAGCTTTCCTGCTCCTCTGATGCTGCTGTCCTGCTGTGTTCATCCAGCTCTGTGCAGATATCAGTTGACTCTTCAAATTGCCCTGAAAGTCGATGCCTCCAATAGGCAGTTACTCATCAAATGGAATTCTCCAGAAAAGTCGCAAATCTGAATTGGACTTCATGAATCCAGATGTTTCTGCCCAGTTTGGTTTAATGGTCTCTGAGGAGAGATTCAATAAATGAAAATCTGCTTTAACTTCTGGATAACTACTAAATTGATTCCTACTTTGATTGACACAGATGCCCAATCCATCTGAACCAACCCCCAACTGTTCCCCAAGGTCAAATGACTCTCCCTCAGCCTCATCAGTACGTCACCCACTACCCACGAATCCCCCTTGAAATGAACACTTACCCCAACTGAAAACTCAACCCTGCACTCTTGATCACCAAGAATAGTTTCTCAGCCGACTGAAGATCCCCCACCTTTGTTCCCCTATTCTCCTCCTGTTGACCTAACCAAACCATCCATCTCTCTCTTCCATTAACTTGCCTTATGCACTCATCCACTTACCTGACTTACTAAATGTCTTTGACCCATGTGAGATCCTAATTCCTTACTTACCTCTGCCTTGACCACCCTCAAAACATGGCAGACTTAGTTCCTCTCAGTCCCTGTGGGCATGGCTATGGGACCTTTAATTCCAGGACTATGACAGGGATTGTTCAGCATGTGATTTCAACACCAGTTCACTTCGCTGCTGCATCTCTGGATTCTTGCACCTCACTAAATGCCTTCAGCTAGAAAGGCTCCTGGCCAATTAGTTTGTATGGAGAATGCCACTGTAAGTAATTGTGTGCTGCCTTTGTCTTGTCCAAATTAGAAATGGGATTCTGATGCTGAATGGAACAGGTGGAGCACAGTAGCTCTGTGGTTAACACTGCTGCCTCACAGTGCCGGGGACCTGGGTTTGATTCTGGCCTCAGGTGACTGTCTGTGTGGAGTTTGCACATTCTCCCCATGTCTGTGTGGGGTTCCTCCGGTTCTCCGGTTTCCTCCCATTGCCAAAAGATGTGTACATTATTTGGATTAGCCATGCTAAGTTGCTCAGAGCGTCTAGAGATATGCAGGCTAGGTGGATTATCCATGGGAAATGCAGGGTTACAGGCATAGCTTAGGTGGGTGAGTCAGGATAGGGTGCTATTTGGAAGCTTGGTTTGGGCTTGATTGGCCAAGTAGCCTGCTTTCACACTGTAGAGATTCTGTATATGCCAGTGACACTATGTATTCATAACCACATTGAAACTATGCTGAAATCTTACCTTTTCTTTCTCTTTATCTCTCTTAAAACAGGTTGATTCATTTTTCTACTATCCGTCTAATTCTTCCCGTCTTTTTTTTCTCCAAATATCTGCTGTATGGTACCTTGTTGTCAAAAGCTTTCTGAGAGTCTGTATACACCACATCTGCTGCATTTCCCCCAACCACCACATGACATTTCATTTCATCGCTGTGGTGCCCATTAATTTGCATAGCTGATTTCTTAATCATTCAGTAGTGGTCAATCTGACTGACTTGTTTGCAGTCTTTTAAAAATGCATGACCTATTTCATAGACTATGAGTGAAATGGTCTCAAAAATAGCAGTGGTTTTCAAATTCAGCCATACCTCTTACTTTAAAAGGAAGGGAATGGGCACAATTCAAATTAATCTGAGTACTCCTCTCATGGGCTCGCTAAAACACTTAAAGTTTACTATAGATGGAAAAGCTAAACAAGCAGCATGGCTTTTTCTTACACTACTATTTAGGGCTTTTGCATAATAAATAGCATTAATCCATTACTCTTTACTAACTATGTACAACTACTTCAGCAATAGCCAACTTTGTAAAACAGAATATTCATTTTATTATAATACAATATGCAATCACATATGTAGAATTTTTATTTTAATTAACCCTGGAAGAAATATTTGGGAACTGTAACACTTCCACTGAAACTAGCAGTTCCACTGAAACTTTGCATTGTGTCAGCACTAAAAGTAAAGATCGAAAGCTATTAATTCTTAATTGTGATAAGTTGTTTGGTAATTGGAATAAACTAGCCAGATCCAAGCCTCAGGTTTCTCATTAGTTTTACATCAATACCTGCACTAAAACTATGGGTCAGTAGCTGTATCTTCTTGTTACTCAAGTGAATTCATTAATCATTCTGTTCTGGGATGTCCACTAAAATAGCTACGATTTCAAAGTTGAATGAAGCCATACAGAACAGCTGTCACTGTCTTTTTTTAAGAAAACAAGCGAATGTGTCAGGTCACATTGCAATTTTAGCAAATGTCACCTAGAGCTTAATGATTTTATTTAACCAAAAAGACTATTTGAAATCTACAACACCAACACAAAGCAGCTTTACTTCATTGTCTTGCAATTGCTATTTCTCAATTTTCTGATGGGAAGAATGATGTTTTTTATGGTATTATTTATTTCTGGGACTTGTCACTTCCAAGCTGTATTTGCAATATTCTGGCTGGATTCCCACCCATTGGCTGAAAATGGGCCTTCAGTGTAGATCTCTGGTAAACAGCTGAAGTTAAAGGGTGACAATGCAACAGTGGTAACTTCAAACATGTAATCACATTACTAATAGATACAACTTCTTGCCTGAGAACCTTGAGACACGCTTTGTGTCACATATTTTTATTCAAGACATTCACTCACGAAATGCCCGTTAGCTAAATTAGGTAACACTTAATATCAAAACAAAGATAATAATTTGCATTTTTGAATATCAATCCAAAAGTGTGAACTATAACTATTTTGTCATTGGATATTATTCAATTTCAGAGTACAATGGAAACGTCATGACTGTCTAAAGCTCCATCCTCAGGAGGTACATTATTATAGGCCAATTACTCAATGGTCTTGTACAATGCACTCAAATACTGCAACAGGCTTAAAAATGTTAGGTCAACCAGTTACTAAATGTGATACAAGCAAACCTTTCAAGGTTGTGCTGCTAGGCAGCACTCTCTAGAGTCTTACATTGCAAGTTTTCCAGGTCACATAGACTAGGGTCACTGTGGCGGGGACACCAAATAATACTGTATTCATGGTTGTATCCGGGAACCCTAACTTAGCAATATTTGAGTATCTCTAAAAGAACACACATGTTGCAAATGAAATTGCAACTTACCTTCATCAGGACAACTTAGAGCAAGATGAAAAGCTTCAGCAAAATGTCTTTTACCAGCAATACCTGAGCTCTATACAACCAAATTACTATTGATCAACATTAAGGGTCCAAGATAATCAAATTTTGCTAATAATATGATTTTGTGTGTTACGTTAAACTCCACCCTTCAATGGAATATGGCAGCAAGCAGGCTACACATGTTACTTCCTCTGTGTTCAGGCCATTGTGTAGTCTTAAATGTCTTATTGAAATATACCCACAATGCCATAGGAAGTGCTTGAGTATTTAGCAGTGCTTTATTGTGATATTGCACAATATGTGATAGTTGCATTAGGTCTGCTTATAATTGTGCAAACATTTAATCAGAAGTTTCTTGCTTGAAGTTTCTACTTACAAAATTCAATCTATAGCCTAAAGGGGATCTGATGTATTTATTTTTGATTAACCACCCACAGGACATGAGTGTCACTATGAAGGCCAGCATTTACTAGTAAACTCTGAGTGCCCTTCAAAGATGATGAGTCATCATCTTGAATTGTGGCAGTGTGTTGGAGTGTTTTTGATACAATAGCTGAGACCATTTCAGCAGGATATTCACAATTTATTGTGAACAAAGGTTGGTAAGAATGGCAGATATACTTTCCAAAGGAAATCAACCAGTTTGAATTATTTTGACAATCTAACAGTTTTATGGTCACCAGTATTGGTAGTAGCTTTTTATTCACGATTTATTCAATCAACTGAATTTATAATGAGCAACTAAATTTGCTACAATTGTGGCCAAATTTGATCTCCCAACTCCAGATATTGGTCAAGGCCTCTGGATCACCTGTCCTGTATCATACTCGAGGTTCTCTTGCACCCATTAAAACTGTTTCTGAATTCAACTTTTCAACAATAGATGGCAATGACTGAAGGCTGCATTTTTTAGGATGATAATCAGTGTTCTCAGCAACTATATACACTGCCTTTTGTGCAAGTGAAAACACAGGTACTGTGCAGATATTGGAATAGCCTATGTACCCTCAAAATCTGCTTTCAAAGTAGCAGTTTTGCTATTTATGCCTGAAAATACATCAATAAAGAAACCAATAAAATCTAGGGAAAAAACAATTTTTGGTGTTACATTCAGCAAATGTTTGCTCAACATGTTTCTTCTTTTTCTTTACTCCAATAAAAGTATTCAACCAATTAAATGGCCTGGGTGAGAGTCTCCATTGAACAATGCAAAGGCCAGTTCCATGCTAATGTTTGTATAATGACATTCATTTGAGGCCTATAATCAAGTAAGTTGTTATTTTGATAAATGATCACGTGTAAATACAGAAATGCCACGGGTTTTGAGAAGATTTGTAGCTCAGGTTGAGGTCCTGGATATGAGTTTGCTCGCTGAGCTGGAAGGTTAATTTTCAGACTTTTTTTTATTTGAAAAAATATACTTTATTCATAGAATGTACAAAAAATAAAACACTTAGACACCTACCCAGTCATGCAAGCCACTCCGGGTTACCCGGGGGTACGTACACCAACTAAAGGAAAAAACAAAAGAGAGAAAAAAAACAAAGCAAAGAAACTGCCCCGGCAGTCGTCACCCCGCACAGTCCCAGTTGGCCCCCTGACCAGTTGGGGAAGGCGCCAGCTGGGCCCAGTTACCAGATAGGGTTCTTTTCCCTTTTCTGGACGAGGGGGCTCATACGGTGGTCTTTCCCCACCGCGCCTTGGCGGCGGCTGCCCCAAGCTTTAGCGCGTCCCTCAGCACGTAGTCCTGGACCATGGAGTGCGCCAGTCTGCAACATTCGGTCGGGTTCAGTTCTTTCAGCTGGCAGACCAGCAAGTTGCGGGTAGACCAAAGAGCATCTTTCACCGCATTGATGGTCCTCCAGGCGCAGTTGATGTTGGTCTTGGTGTGCGTCCCCGGAAACAGCCCGTAGAGCATGGAGTCCCGCGTCACGGATCTGCTCGGGACGAACCTCGACAAATACCACTGCATCCCCCTCCAGACCTCCTGCGCATAGGCACACTCCAGAAGGAGGTGATCGACAGTCTCGTCCTCCCCGCAGCCACCTCGAGGGCAGCGTGCGGTGACGCAGAGATTCCGGGCATGCATAAAGGATCTCACTGGCAGAGCCCCTCTCACCGCCAGCCAAGTAATGTCCTTGTGCTTGTTTGACAGTTCTGGCGATGAGGCATTCTGCCAAACGACTTTGGCAGTCTGCGTGGGGAACCACACGACGGGATCCACCCTCTCCTTTTCCCGAAGGGTCTCGAGGATACTACGTGCTGACCACTGCCTGACGGCCTTGTGGTCAAAGGTGTTTCCTTTCAAAAATTTCTCCATGAAGGACAGGTGGTACGGAACGGTCCAACTACTCAGAGCATTCCGCGGCAACGAGGCCAGGCCCATCCTTCGCAACACCGGGGACAGGTAGAACCTCAGTAAGTAGTGACACTTGGTGATTGCGTACTGAGGATCTACGCACAGCTTGATGCAGCCGCACACAAAGGTAGCTGTCAGGGCGAGGGTGGCGTTCGGTACGCCCTTTCCCCCATTTTCCAGGTCGTTGTACATGGTGTCCCTGCGGACCCGGTCCATCCTCGACCCACAAATGAAGTGGAAGATGGCCCGGGTGACCGCAGCGGCACAGGTCCAGGGAATAGGCCAGGCCTGCGCCACATACAACAGTACTGAAAGCCCCTCGCTCCTCCCAAGTCTTAGTGCATGCCCCAGCTCCACCGAACCAAACACCCAGCACCTTCAGGTAGTCTGTCCTGACGGTGAAGGGGATGAAGGAGCGGTCGTCCCAGTTCCCGAAGAACATGATCTCGCTCTTACCCCTATTGACTTTGGCACCCGAGGCCCGTTCAAACTGGCCGCAGGTGTCCAATAGTCTACTCACTGAACGACGATCGGTGCAGAAGACAGTGACATCGTCCATGTACAGGGAGGCCTTGACCTGAAGGCCTCCGCTGCCTGGGATAGTCACTCCCTTCAGGCTCACGTCCTTCCTGATGGATACGGCGAAGGGCTCCACACAGCACACGAACAAGGCAGGAGAGAGTGGAGAGCCCTGCCTGACTCC
The DNA here is from genome assembly GCF_030684315.1 of Stegostoma tigrinum. Lineage (NCBI taxonomy): Eukaryota > Metazoa > Chordata > Chondrichthyes > Orectolobiformes > Stegostomatidae > Stegostoma > Stegostoma tigrinum. The sequence continues at coordinate 10,951,105 of NC_081386.1, forward strand.
AGATCTAACAGGAAAACTGTCTGATTCCCACCCGTTGATCAAGACTGCGCTAACGATGCTGGCATAGAGCAGCCGGATCCAATTGCGGATGCCCTCCCCGAACCCCAATTTGGAGAGGACGTCCCTCATGTAAGCATGAGAGACCCTGTCGAAGGCCTTCTCCAGGTCCAGGCTGACGAGGCAGGTGTCCACCCGCCTGTCCTGTACGTAGGCGATCGTATCCCTGATGAGCGCGAGGCTCTCAGCGATCTTCCTGCCCGGCACAGCACAGGTTTGGTCAGGGTGAATCACTGACTCCAGGACAGACCTGACCCGGTTGGCAATGACCTTGGCCAGGATTTTGTAGTCCACGTTCAAAAGTGAAATGGGACGCCAATTCTTAATTTCTTCCCTCTCCCCCTTCCTCTTGTAAATGAGGGTGATGATGCCCTTCCTCATGGACTTGCACATTTCCCCTGCCCGAAACGCACTATCATACACCTCCAGCAGGTCCTGGCCGACCAGGCCCCACAGAGCGGAATACAGCTCGACCGGTAAGCCGTCGCTCCTGGGAGTCCTATTCCTCTCCAAGGACTTGAGTGCTCTGGCCAGCTCGTCCAGGGATATCGGCCGGTCCAGCTACTCCCTCGTGCCGTCGTCGAAGACCTCCGTGATAGATGACAGGAACGACTCGGAGGCCGTGCTGTCTGTGGGCTTCGTGCCGTACAGTCCGGCATAGAAGGATCTGCTGATCCTCAAAATGTCGGGCCGAGACGACGTCACCGAGCCGTCGTCCTCCTTCAGCCGGCTAAGCACAGAGCTCTCTTTGTGCACCTTCTGAAAGAAGAAATGCGAGCACGTCTCGTCCTGCTCCACGGAGCGGACCCTGGACCGGAAGATTATCCTGGAGGCCTCTGCGGTGAAGAGCGAGGCTTGCTGGCCCCTCACCTCACGGAGTTCCTCCGTGACATCGACCCCCATCAACTGCAGAAGGAGCAGGTTCTGCACCCTTTTCTGGACTCGCGACAGCTTTCCCCGCCTCTCTCTCGCCTTCCGAACACCCTTGAGGACAAACAACCTCTTGATGTTCACCTCCACCGTCTCCCACCAGTCGCCTGGAGACTCGAAGAGGGGTTTCACGGTTCTCCAACCGGCGTACTCCCTCTCAAGCTCCTCGACGTTCTCTGGGGTCAACAGAGTCGTGTTGAGCTTCCACGTCCCCTTGCCGGCCGGCTGGTCATCCTGTAAGTGACAGTCGGCCAGCAGGAGGCAGTGGTCAGAGAAGAACACCGGCTTGACGCCGGTGGACCTTACCGAGAACGTCCGTGACACAAACAGGGAGTCTATCCTTGAGCGGATAGACCCATCTGGCCGCGACCAGGTGTACCTCTGCTGCGCTCCATCTGCAGGGATGTTGAAGACGTCGAGCAGCTTAGCGTCCTTCACCGTGCCCATCAGGAATCTGGACGTGATGTCCAGTTGACTCCCCCCCACCCGCTGTCCCCACGCCGGATCTTCCATCTGCATCGATGATGCAGTTGAAGTCTCCGCCTAGGATGACCGGCCTGGACGTAGCCAGCAGGAGTGGAAGCCGCTGCAGGACGGCCAACCGCTCACTCCGTACCACTGGGGCGTACACGTTGATCAGCCTCAGGAGAGTGTTCCTGTAGGTGACGTCAGCAACTAGGAGGCGCCCCCCCCACCACCTCCTGAACTTGAGAGATGGTGAAGTTGTGCCCCCGCAGCAGAATAGCCAGGCCCGAGGAGTGACAGTCGTTACTCCCCAACCAGATCGAAGGCCCACAAGTCCGGGTGCCGGACCATTTCCCGTACCTGCCGAGGTGCGGTATCCCGCACTCCTGCAGAAACAGGAGGTCCGCCTTGATGGTGGTCAGGTAGGCCAACGTGGACACACATCTCGCGGTTGACTTGACGCTGCGCACATTAATGCTCACAACTCGTACCCCCATTGTGGGCAGTGACCGCAGTACCCTCCCCAAGTCCAAGGTCCAGCCCCTCCATCTGTCCCTTCATGCCCATTGCCCGGGCTAACTGCTGGACGCTCTCCGGGCTCAGGAAACCGTCTGTGCTGCCTTCCGGGTGGCATCCCCCCATCAGGGGTGCGGAGGCAGGAGGGTCCGGCTCCCCTTCAGGCTGGGGACGTGCTGTTTCCTCCTTCCCGCCTGGAAGTTCCGGGGGGCCCTTCAGTGCTCGAGCGGCACTTGACTGGGTGTCGGAGGGAGCCTCAGGACGCCTCCCGTCACCTGGAAGTGGGGTGCTGCTTTCCTTCCCCCTTGAGACCTTTAACTTCTGCTTCGGGTGGGCCCTCTCCGAATCCCCCTCATCAGAGGAGCTCTTATAGCCCCCCTGTAGCTGCCTCTTCCCGCCTGATGGTTGCGGTTCCTGGGCCCGTCGACGCACCTTCCTCCTCGCTTTCCGGACTGTTGTCCACTCCCCTGGGTCGCCTGTCGCCGCCTCCATTGGCTCCGGGTTGTCGGGGGGGATCGGAGCCTGCAGGGGTGCTTCGCTGGCCTCAGGCCCATCCTGCAGGGCTGGGCCCTCCTGCACGGCCTGGCCCTCCTGCACATTAGTGGGGTCCTTGCTGGGCCCTGGTGCCTTCACCTCCTCCGGGGGGGCTGGCCCCGCATTTCCCCTGCCGGCGACCTGGGCGTACGTGGTACCCCGCCACGGGCATGCCCTATAGAAGTGGCCCACTTCCCTGCAAAGGTTGCAGCTTCTCTCTCGTGGGCAATCCTTTGCAAGGTGTCCCTCCTCCCTGCAGTTTCTGCAGATGGTGGCTTTGCAGTCGGCCGCCATGTGACCTGACCTACCACAGGCATGGCAGACTTTAGGTTGCCCTGCATAGGTCAGGTAGCCCTTGCTCCCGCCGATCGCGAAGCTGGACGGTGGGTGTGCGACATTCCCGTCTGCGCCCATCCTCAGCGTCACCTTGACCTGCCTCTTACTCGTCCAGATGCCAAAGGGGTCCATGATGTTGGTTAGGTCCCCTTCCACCTTCACGTACCTTCCGAGGATGGTCAGGACATCAACTGCTGGCACATGCGGGTTGTACATGTGTACAGTCACCATACGGCTCCTCTGCGCTGGCATCACAAACAGCGGGACAGCGGTCAATACAGAGAAGGTCTCTCACCTCCTTTCTCCTTGAAAGCCTCCAGGAAGCGCTCGCAAAGCTTGGCACTCCTGAAGGTCACGTCGTAAAAACCTCCTCCAGGGAAATCCTGCAGGCAGTAAATGTCCGCAGCAGCGAACCCGCAACAGTCCAACAGGACCCTCTTCACAAAGAAGGTGCGGCCCACAGGTGCACCTTCATCCACCTTCTTTACGGAAACACGGATGGTGTTCCGGACCCCCTAACCTGGGGCACGAGCACTTGCCGCAGCCATCGTTGCAGGTTGGCTGCTCCCCTGAACCAGCGTTAGGCTGAAGCCAGCATTAAGATCCACTGGTCGCAAGGGTGCACAGCCAACCCCATGTCCTCCTTTCACCTCCAAGATAGCACTCTCCTCCTCTCGGTCCACAAGAGAGTGGGTCTTTATTGTGTTCGAGATGTAAGCTAGTTCACTGAGCTGGAAGGTTTGTTCCCAGATGTCTTGTCACCATTCTAGGTAACATCATCAGTAAGCCTCCGATGAAGCGCTGGTGTTATGTCCCACTTTCTATTTATCTGTTTAGGTTTCCTTGGGTTGGTGATGTCATTTCCTGCATCGGTGATGTCATTTCCTGTTCTTTTTCTCAGAGGACGGTAGATTGGCTCCAAATCAATGTGTTTGTTGATGGAGTTCTGGTTGGAATGCCATGCTTCTAGGAATTCTCGTGCGTGTCTCTGTTTGGCTTGTCCTAGGATGGATGTGTTGTCCCAATCAAAGTGGTGTCCTTCCTCATCCGTATGTAAGGATACGAGTGATAGTGGGTCATGTCTTTTTGTGGCTAGTTGATGTTCATGTATTCTGGTGGCCAGCTTTCTGCCAGTTTGTCCAATGTAGTGTTTGTCACAGTTCTTGCAAGGTATTTTGTAGATGACGTTCGTTTTATTTGTTGTCTGTATAGGGTCTTTTAAGTTCATTAGCTGCTGTTTTAGTGTGTTGGTGGGTTTGTGGGCTACTGTGATGCCAAGAGGTCCGAGTAGTCTGGCAGTCATTTCGGAAATGTCTTTGATGTAGGGGAGAGTGGTTATGGTTTCTGGGCCCGTTTTGTCTGTTTGTTTGGGTTTATTGCTGAGGAATCGGCGGACTGTGTTCATAGGGTACCCATTCTTTTTGAATACGCTCTATAGGTGATTTTCTTGTGCTCTGCGTAGTTCCTCTGTGCTGCAGTGTGTGGTGGCTCATTGGAATAATGTTCTAATGCAGCTTCGTTTGTGGGTGTTGGGATGGTTGCTCCTGTAGTTCAGTATTTGGTCCGTATGTGTTGTTTTCCTGTAGACGCTGGTTTGAAGTTCCCCATTGGCTGTTCGCTCTACTGTGACATCTAGGAATGGCAGTTTCTTGTTGTTTTCCTCCTCTTTTGTGAAAACAACAAGAAACTGCCATTCCTAGATGTCACAGTAGAGCGAACAGCCAATGGGGAACTTCAAACCAGCGTCTACAGGAAAACAACATATACGGACCAAATACTGAACTACAGGAGCAACCATCCCAACACCCACAAACGAAGCTGCATTAGAACATTATTCCAACGAGCCACCACACACTGCAGCACAGAGGAACTACGCAGAGCAGAGGAAAATCAACTATACAGCGTATTCAAAAAGAATGGGTACCCTATGAACACAGTCCGCCGATTCCTCAGCAATAAACCCAAACAAACAGACAAAACGGGCCCAGAAACCATAACCACTCTCCCCTACATCAAAGACATTTCTGAAATGGCTGCCAGACTACTCGGACCTCTTGGCATCACAGTAGCCCACAAACCTACCAACACATTAAAACAGCAGCTAATGAACTTAAAAGACCCTATACAGACAACAAATAAAACGAACGTCATTTACAAAATACCCTGCAAGAACTGTGACAAACACTGCATTGGACAAACAGGCAGAAAGCTGGCCACCAGGATACATGAACATCAACTAGCCACAAAACAACATGACCCACTATCACTAGTATCCTTACATACAGATGAGGAAGGACACCACTTTGATTGGGACAACACATCCATCCTAGGACAAGCCAAACAGAGACACGCACGAGAATTCCTAGAAGCATGGCAGTCCAACCAGAACTCCATCAACAAACACATTGATTTGGAGCCAATCTACCGTCCTCTGAGAAAAAGAACAGGAAATGACATCACCGATGCAGGAAATGACATCACCAACCCAAGGAAACCTAAACAGATAAATAGAAAGTGGGACATAGCACCAGCGCTTCGTTGGAGGCTCACTGATGATGTTTCCTAGAATGGTGATGAAACGTCTGAAAATTAACCTTCCAGCTCAACGAGCAAACTCACATCCAGAACAGCAATCCCACTTCTCTGGGGTTCTCAGTCTGACAGGAGCGCAAAGGTCCGAATTAGTTTTCTGCATCTGTTCACATGCATCCTTTTAAGTCGGCTGTTGTGGCACAGTGGTAGTGCCACTACATCTGGGTCAGATTTTCAGATTTAATTTCCACCTACCAAGTGTCATAACTTCTCCAAACACGTTGATAAAAAACAATTTACTTCCTTTCAAGCCACTTCCACAGTGGGCATAGATGAATACTATTGTTCTTTGTTCATTCAGTACAACTAACACGCATTTAAACTTGTTTTTTCACTCCAATATTTCCAAAGTTCGCCAAAAAGTGGAATCATAGCACGGAATATTAGCATTTAATACATTTCTACAAACTTTTAAGGAAATAGAAACACAAATGCTTAGCAAAGGAGTCCAGTCATAGCACTCAACTCTGTTACTCTGAGGTCAGTGACTACATTACAACAGCTTCCAACATGCTGTTCTTGCCATATAACACACAGGTTGTTAGGGTAATATCAGTGGACTTCCTTGTCAAGCATCTGATTTGAGGCAGTCTGCCCATTTTTAATGAGTCACTCTCTCAGGGCTTTACAGTCAATCACAAAATAGAAACTGCAGCACACAAAATGGTATCTTTGTCTTTCAGCCCAGCATTAAGTTAGTAGTTTGACATGATAACCATTAATACAATGTCATACATTACAATACAATATAAAGAAAATCTGGAAATTCCTTGGTTCCTTAAAAATTATAATTGATTTAATTTTCAAATATTAAAATTGTCTGAATGTAAAACTTTAAGAAATCTACAAACAGAAGTTGTAACTCAAAGGATAACTATCATATTGATACAGAGGTAAAATTTTGCAGTTTACTGCAATATCACGTAAAATTAAATAATACCAGATTTACATTGCACAACCTTTCTATTGACAGGCTTAATGAATGAGCTTTTCCCATAGCAAAGGACAGTGACTATCTGGTAATAAAGACAAATTTGACGTAAAAAAAAGGAATAGTATCAGAAATACAGCAATCCCAGGTTCCCTCTGAGGCAATGAATAACCTTTTCCTGTGATTTAAGGATCAGAGATTGATCTGTCACACTGTTTGTTCTAGAGAAGCTCCCAAAGGGACATTCAGTTTGAAATGTTAAGGTTAGTTCATTAGCTGTCCATACCTCATTCCTCCCAAGGATCAAGATAATACTGTGGTTAGTTAATGGCTTTCTATTGTTTCCCCAAGAGCCTGACTGTCTGATGTTCAGAGGTGAAGAATGGGTCTTCTCTATTAGTACTGGTTCCTAAAGCTTATAGAAGGCAACCCCTGTTTGAAAACAGTCGGATTGTAAAATGCTTTCAAACGGAATGTAGAACAACAAACCCAGCCTTCAAAACCACATTGGGTTTCTATTTTCCTCACAGGCACCAGAACTTCAGTTACTCTGCTAACCATCTGTATTGCTTGCTACCTTCCTGAAGAATTTTAACATGCTCAGAGGAATGATTGTAGTATTTAACCACTAGATTGTTTCCCTTGGTGCTGCAAAATTGTTACCAGCAATTGTTTGTGTAGGCTAATTACAGGGTTAATCATTGGCAAAGAGAATGGCAAAACCATACCACTTATTTCTTGACTGGAAGCTATTATATCCAACACTTTTCAGACCATTACTTCAAACAAATGAGACTGTTTTGACCTGATGCTGCTTGTTCACAATATGGGGGTGAGTCATTCTCTACACTCTGTGGTATAGAAATTCCTCTCTCGTATATGGGCTAGACCTGTTTCCCAGGCGGAACAAGAGAAGGAACATTTATTATGCCAGGCTTTTATGGGATATTTTAAAGTGGAAATTGATCAAGTCCAGGCCCAGATCCTAGTCTAATACCTTATTGCAAGTAATATGTGTTAGTGTGTTCTGAGCACCCTCCTGCCTTGAATGCACTCTGTAGCACAGTTGATAACACCCTTTCCCTGGATCAAAAAAATTGAAAGCTAAGACTTGGCACAGCAATATGGATTGTCTATCCAGTGCTGTCCTATTGGTGATGCTATGTGGTATCTTATGCCCTGTCCTGCGTTGGTTTTGGAAACAGGAGAGAGGTGGCATTAAATCGGGCTGGAGATCACAGTGCATGAAACATGACATGCAAGTGCTGGTGTGTTTGCTAGTTGGCTCCAGGGAAGGGGGACCTGGTTTCAGGAAGGGCAGGGCTTACAGAAAGTCAATCCCCTCCCTTTGCTGACCCATTTTCACTCCTGCCCAGTTGTATGGTCATGCCAGCTCACAACACTGGATGAATGATCAATTATCATGAACGTTTCTGCCACCATTCTCTTTAAGCATGGGAAACTACGGCCCTGAGTGGTCAAGGGAAACCACTCCTAGGTCTAATTAGAAGAACTTATATAGCTCATTGCATTTCATCAGTTACAGCTACATTGATGTGGTGTACATTGTTACAGAGACTTTAAGGGGGAACAGATGTTAGCTTGTGTTCCTTTAAGATTCCAAAGTGTTCTGACCACAAATCTATATTATGACAGCATAGTGGTTGGCTTTTATGTCATTCCTCTGTATTACCTCTTTCAAACCCTTATCCATCATCCTGTGGCCTCTCATTGTGTGACTTTCCACCAACATCACACCCCTGTGATGTCTGGATGGTGGATCCCTCTTTGAGTGAGAACCTCAGATGGGTGTGATACAAACAGCAGCTTAGCAGTCTTTCTAAATGTAGAAGAACTGTTCGTTACCTTGGCAGGCAGGAATTTCCCCTGGGTCCTCGCCAATGGTAAAAACCTGTCAATGGCTTCGCAAGTGTCTGAGTGGTACCAAATTATGGTGAACCTTCCTGGGAAGCAGCAAACATTGCATCTCTGGTCAGCTGGCAGCCTGGAGCCCTGCCTCTACCCTTGAGATTCTGCATACTGCCTTTTGGGTAAGGTATTAAATTGTAGTCCGAACTGTTGGCTTATGCCTCACAGCTAGTATGTAATATCTTGAAGAGGTGCTCATTATATCATCACCATATCAGTGCATGCTATCTGAGGGTTTAAGGGTTTCAATCTCTATCTTACTGGGACCATTGGCAGCATGAGATACTATGTGAAGTGTGCGACAGTTTGTAACTGAATTGTTCAACACTAGCTCAGATGCAATACCACTCTGTCATTGTAAGGCCATATATAAATACCAGGAGATATAATAACGCCTATTGAATCTTGCTTATGATATGACTCATATCTAATTCTTATGTTATGGGGGCTAACATAAAGATTATCTCATCAGGTGCCCTGCTGAAGACAAGTCTATCACTACTTTGAAGGCAGATCATGAGGGCAGAACACTTTCAGGGTTAATTATGCTAACGTTTTATAAATGAATCAATCTGCGTTAACACAGATATCACATTAATAAATGCCCTCTTGAGTCTATGTAAAAGATGCAAAGACACTGCTTCGGAAAAGAATAAGAGTTATCTCCAGTATTCTGGCTAATACTTACTCCTCAATAAACAATGGAAAAATAGCATATGTTAGAGCCCTCACTATGTTCTTTTTTTAAAATTTATCATATTTCGTGGTAATTGTGACCTGAGGTTAGAAGAGGGCTTGGTCTGAGGGCAAAAAGAACCTGATATTTGCTTACAAAATCAAGCCTGGATGTTAATGGCAGATTGATTCTTGTTCAAAGAACACTGTAGGTGTTTCAGTTCCAGAGAGGCATTATTCTCAAGTGTTGACAGATATTCAGATGTTATTAGGGGTCATAACAGGGACGCTGAAGCTAAATAGTCCACCACTGGGTATATTGGAAGGAAAAAAAAACAGAACAAGGAACCAAAATTGAACTGTGTTTTCTGTCAGAAGGATTATGGTTCACAGAGACAGCTGTTTGATTGCTCCCTACATAGCCTTCCATTGCTAACTTATTGAAAGTTTGCAGCATGGAGTCTCAGTTGTAAGAAGAAAGTAAATATTCCTCAGAGCCTGCTGGAAGCTGTTTGTATTGTCTAGTCTTCAGATGTCAGGTAAGATACAATCCCATGTGCCTGTGACACTATGCATGGTTCAAACTGCTTAATTGCCCTAGTCAATTATATCTCCTCCCTTTTTTTAATCCCTTACCTATGTCTATCTGTCTGTGTGTAGTTAAGTGCTAGAACCAAATAAGACTGGGTTTAAATCAGAGACATTAATTAGATTGACCTGTTGTTTAACTTTGCTCAGCAAAAGCAAATGTTAATAGTTAACTTTTTTGCTGAGGCTTTAAACTTGATGAATGTTATTGGTATTCAAAAAGTCTGGTGAACAACCATTGGGACCAGTTTTGAGTGACATTGCTTTATTTTTTCTATATTGTGAATAGAAGAATAGAGAAAGTGATTTGATTCGACTATTGTTTATAACAATATCTGCATCACATTGTTCTTTTTGGGAGTTAGCTGTGTGTAAATTAACTGCCACATTTCCTACATTACAAGTGTCTATACTTCTAAAACACCTAAATGGCAGGAGAGCCATGTTCTGAGGCTGTTAAAAGTGCTGCTTTCATACATAAGTTTGCAAATATTTTTCTTTTTTAATTCCCTCAGTTTATAATCGAGAGATGCCTTTACTTAATGCCTATGAAAGTGGTACAGCAAAATGTGCGGAGGAATGTCTGCAGAGGGATATAGATAGGTTAAGTGAGTGGGCAAGATCCTGGAGTAAAATGTTAGTAAATGTGAAGTCATCCATTTTGGGAGGAATGAGTGCAAAATAGAGTATTATTGAAATGGTGAAAGATTGCAGCATGCTGATATGCAGAGGGACCTGGGTGTCCTTGTGCACGAAACACCAAAAGCTTTTTGGTTGGTCTGCACGTGCATCAGGTAATGAAAAAGGCAAATGGAATATTGTCTTTCATTGCTAGAGGTATGGAGTTTAAAAACAGGGAGGTTTTGCTGGAGCTGGGATATGGTGAACAGTTTTGGTCTCCTTACTTGAGAAAGGATGTAGTGGCACTGGAAGGGGTTCGGAGGAGGTTCACTAGGTTGATTCTGGAATTGACAAGGCTGCCTTATGAGGAGAAACTGAGTAGACTGGGGCTGGGCGCATTGGAATTTTGATGAGTGAGGGGGGATATTATAGAAATGTAAAAGATTATGAAGGGAATAGATAGGATAGAAGCAGGGAAATTGTTTCTGCTGGTGGGTGAAACTAGAACTAGGGAACATTGCCTCAAAATTAGGGGGAGCAAATTTAGGACTGACTTGAGGAAGAACCTCTTCACTCAAAGGGTTGGTGTGAATCTGTGGAATTCCCCACCGAGTGAAGTAGCTGAGGCAATCTCTTTGAATGTTTTCAAAGCAAAGATAGACAGATTTTTGAACAATAAATAAGGGGAGTTGAGTCCACAAAAAGATCAGCCATGATATTATTGAATGGCAGAGCAGATTTAATGGGCCAAATGATCTACTCTGCATTTATTTCTTATGTTCTTGTATAAAGATGGTACTTAAGCACTTGGCAATTCACTCCACCTAACGTGGACCAACAACAAGACACAGACAACTGTCAAGATAAGTTTGAGTTATCCTCTACAAACACTTTTTGGACTCCTAAAAGCTGCTAAAAATTCCAGGGAACAGAACTACTGCTATTGGCAACTCAGGTAAGCAAGTGTATTCCTGACTCACCAGCCTCCAAACTTAAGCAACTTTGGCTGGAATTTGAACCAGAGGTCAACATTAAATTTAAAATTTGAGAGATCCATTCAGAAGTCTAATAACAGTGGGGAAGAAGCTGTTCTTGTATCTATTGGTACATGTGGTTAAGCTTTTGCATCTCCTGCCTCATGGAAGTGGTCAGAAGAGATTATAATCAGGGTGGGAGAGGTCTTCGATTCTGTTAGTTTTTCCCAAGGCAGCAAGAAGAAGAGATGGAGTTAATGGATGGAAGGTTGGCATGTGTGAGGGATTGGGCTGTGTTCACAATTCGCTATTGTTCCTTACAGTTTGGGCAGAGCAGTTGCTGTACCAAGCCATAATGCATCCAAATAGAATCCTTTCTATGGTGCCTATATAAATTTTGGTAAGAATCTTTACAGACATGCAGACTTTCCTTAGCTGCCTGAGGAAGTAGAGACACTATTGTGCTTTCTTGACCATTGCATGAATGTGGGTGGACATTCAGGTCAGTGGTGATCATTACACCCAGGACCTTGACACTCTTGTCCATCTCCACCTCAGCTCCACTGATGGAGATAGAGGCATCCCCTCTACCTTGCTTCCTGAAATCAATGACAGACTATTTCATTTCATTGATGTTGAAGGAGAGATTGTTATCTTTACACCATGCCACCAAGCACTCTATCTCTTTCCTGTATTCTTTTGATCACTGCAGTCCCTGAGGTGCACTTACACATATTGTGTTATTTTGGAAGGAGGTCCAAGACTTTTGGCTAGTTATAGGGAAAGAATAGCAATTAATTTCCAAGTCAGGGTAACGAGGAAGGGACCTTGCAAGTAATGGTGTTGCAATGATCTGCTTGTTTTGTCCTCTCCAAACTGTAGGGGTTATGGGTTGGAAGGTGCTTTTGAACAAGCCCCAGCAACTTCTGACAGTACATCCTTCTGGTGATACACATTGCAGTCTTTATGTATTTCCACAGAGGGCCATGGGGCTGAGTCTTTGAGGCTAAGGGAGATAGATTCTAGTACGGGCATCAAGAGTTATGGAGAAAGAGCAGGAAATGGAAGTGAGGAATGTCAGATTAGCCATGAAGCAATTGAATGGAAGAGTAAGCCTGATAGACCAAACAACCTGCACTTGTTTCCGTGGTACTGTGGTCTTATGGTCTTATGGTGGTGGATGGCGAATCAATCTTGTGAGTTGTAATAATGGGAACTGCAGATGCTGGACAATCCAAGATAACAAAGTGTGGAGCTGGATGAACACGGCAGGCCAAGCAGCATGTCAGGAGCACAAAGGCTGACATTTCGGACTTACACCATTCATCAGAGAGGGGAATGGGGAGAGGGTTCTGGAATAAATAGGGAGAGAGGGGGAGGCGGACCGAAGATGGAGAGAAAAGAAGATAGGTAGAGAGGAGAGTATAGGTGAGGAGGTAGGGAGGGGATAGGTCAGTCCAGGGAAGGTGGACAGGTCAAGGAAGTGGGATGAGGTAGTAGGTAGGAAATGGAGGTGCGGCTTGAGGTGGGAGGATGGGATGGGTGAGAGGAAGAACAGGTTAGGGAAGCGGAGGCAGGCTGGACTGGTTTTGTGACGCAGTTAGGGGACGGGATGAGCTGGGCTGGTTTTGTGATGCAGTGGGGGGAGGGGAAGAACTGGGCTGGTTTAGGGATGCAGTGGGGGTAGGGGAGATTTTGAAGCTGGTGAAGTCCACATTGATACCATTGGGCTGCAGCGTTCCCAAGCGGAATATGAGTTTCTGTTCTTGCAACCTTTGGGTGGCATCCTTGTGGCACTGCAGGAGGCCCATGATGGACATGTCATCTGAGGAATGGCAGGGGAAGTTAAAATGGTTTGCAACTGGGAGGTACAGTTGTGTATTGCGAACCGAGTGGAGGTGTTCTGCAAAGCGGTCCCCAAGCCTCCGCTTGGTTTCCCCAATGTAGAGGAAGCCACACTGGGTACAATGGATACAATATACCACATTGGCAGATGTGCAGGTGAACATCTGCTTAATGTGGAAGGTCATCTTGGGGTCTGGGAAAGGGGTGAGGGAGGAGGTATGGGGGCAAGTATAGCACTTCCTGCGGTTGCAGGGGAAGGTGCCGGGTGTGGTAGGGTTGGAGGGGAGTGTGGAGTGGACAAGGGAGTCACGGAGAGAGTGGTTTCTCCGGGAGGCAGACAAGGGTGGGGATGGAAAAATGTCTTAGATGGTGGGGTCGGATTATAGATGGCGGAATTACCATCTCAGGTAACCAGCTAGAAACTGATGTACATTTCAAGCCCACTGACTCCCACAGCTACCTAGAATATACCTCCTCCCACCCACCCTCCTGCAAAAATTCCATCCCCTATTCCTAATTCCTCTGCCGCATCTGCTCCCAGGATGAATCATTCCACTCCCACACATCCTAGATGTCCATGTTCTTCAAGGACCGCAACTTTCCCCCCGCAGTGGTCAAGAACGCTCTTGACCGCGTATCCCGCATTTCCTGAAACACATCCCTCACACCCCGCCCCCGCCACAACCGTCCCAAGAGGATACCCCTCGTTCTCATACACCACCCTACCAAACTCCGGATACAACGCATCATCCTCCGACACTTCCGCCATCTACAATTCGACCCCACCACCCAAGACATTTTTCCATCCCCACCCTTGTCTGCCTTCCGGAGAGACCAGTCTCTCCGTGACTCCCTTGTCCGCGCCACACTCCCCTCCAAACCCACCACACCCGGCACCTTCCCCTGCAACCGCAGGAAGTGCTACACATGCCCCCACACCTCCTCCCTCACCCCCATCCCAGGCCCCAAGATGACCTTCCACATTAAGCAGATGTTCACCTGTACATCTGCCAATGTGGTATATTGTATCCATTGTACCCAGTGTGGCTTCCTCTACATTGGGGAAACCATGCGGAGGCTTGGGGACCGCTTTGCAGAACACCTCCGCTCGGTTCGCAACAAACAACTGCACCTCCCAGTCGCGAACCATTTTTACTCCTCAGATGACATGTCTATCATGGGCCTCCTGCAGTGCCACAATGATGCCACCCGAAGGTTGCAGGAACAGCAACTCCTATTCCGCTTGGGAACCCTGCAGCCCAATGGTATCAATGTGGACTTCACCAGCTTCAAAATCTCCCCTTCCCCCACTGCATCCCTAAACCAGCCCAGTTCGTCCCCTCCCCCCACTGCATCCCAAAACCAGCCCAACCTGTCTCTGCCTCCCTAACCTGTTCCTCCTCTCACCCAACCCTTCCTCCCACCTCAAGCCACACTTCCATTTCCTACCTACTACCTCATCCCGCCTCCTTGACCTGCCCGTCTTCCCTGGACTGACCTATCCCCTCCCCACCTATACTCTCCTCTCCACCTATCTTCTTTTCTCTCCATCTTCAATTCGCCTCTATCTCTCTCTCCCTATTTATTCCAGAACCCTCTCCCCATCCCCCTCTCTGATGAAGGGTGTAAGCCTGAAACGTCAGCTTTTTTTCTCCTGAGATGCTGCTTGGCCTGCTGTGTTCATCCAACTCCACACTTTGCAATCTTGTGAGTTGCTTTGTTCTAGATAGGTGTTGAGTTTCTTGCGTGTTATTAGATCTGGGATCACCAGACAAATGGAAAGCATTTCATCATACCTGTGACTTTTGTAGGTGGTGGACTCTTAATGAGGAGTCAGGAAGCTATTTATTATCAACATTCTTGAAATTTTAATCGCAAATGTACTTACAACAGATACCACTGACACCATCGATACCTCTGGCTCATCTGATCTTTCCTCCCTTCATTAGAGAAAAGAGCAAAGCAAGAGGAGCCACCTTATGACTTAATAAATAACTGAGACTTTCTGTTCCTGACATCCAGTGAAATTTACACTGTTCCAGTCTTGATTGGGACCATTGCAAGATTTTTGCTTATGTTACTTTGGTGATAACCTTATTGGTGTCTGTTTTGGTTCCAGTTGAGCTTGATTTAATTGCCCTGCAAAACATTTATTGGCAACTTATTCTACAAAGAAACAACAATAAAGACATGCAACATTAATCCATTGGTTGTAAAGCGATATTGGCATCTGCCAAAGAAGTGATTTGTGCCACAATAATGCAAGACATTTGGTTTGCTATGTTTGGTAGATGATTCTATCCTTGCATTTGTAAATGGATAGATTATCAATGGAAAATTCACCTCCTTGCAGAATTGGCCTTTCACAGTGGATAAAATTTTAAAGTGCACAAGGAAATTCAAGGAGTGCAGTTACATATCTAGGTACTTCAATTGACCAATTGTTCGCTTTAATATTTTTCAAATGCATTCAAAGAAAAGAGGATTTTGTTTGAAGCCACAAAATTAACTTGGATCTATATGGCACATTTAATGTAGAAGAGGACATTTTACAAATGAGAAACAATATAGTTCAAATGAAAAGATTTCGGAGAAGCAACTGGAAACTTCAAGAGAGATGGGTTTGAAATAGAGATGACAGATGTACAAAAAATAAGATTTATTGAGAATTTTCCAGTGAATGCTAGACGATGAAATTAATTCTAACTTTGCAATATATTAATGAGACACAGTATACCACAGTTTAGCAGGAGCCTTGTGATTCATATGGTACTATTTCTACATCTGGGCTAGAAGGTCTTGGTTCAATTCTGCACCCATCATGGAGTTACATCACAATATATTTGAAGGAGTTAATTAAGTTTAACTTTTACAATGTCAGATGTTCTTGCTCTTCCTTAGAGCTTCATGGCAAGACAAAACATTAAACAATTTCTTAAATAAATTCGATGTTTTCCATATCTCAACAGACTTGGTAAATATTCCTTATTAGTACCATAAGGCCAAGAAGGTCATGAGTAAGAGTGAGACAACTGAAGGCTCTGGTATGTTTAATGGGACAAAGAGAGAGACAGATGTAGAGTTAGAAAGGTAAGGGATGATGGGGCGACAATCCCAGAGGTTGTGGATGAAAGATCTAAAGATCAAGATTTTTGCCTTAATATGGTGGTAACATAGGCAGCAAAGAAAGGAGTGACCAAGTGAGGCTTAGAATGGGACAAGAACCACGCAGTTGAATTTGAATGACATTCTGCCTTTGACAGATCAGAGATTAAGAATAGGAGGCAGGAGTCAACTCGAGTAGAGTCAACACAAAGTGAAAAATTGCATGAAAGTATTTCCAAATTAGTGATTATGAAACAGAGTTAATGTCAATGCTTTGGAGGTTGTTTATTAATATGTGAGTTCTTATGCTGAGTTAAACAAGCACCAAAGGTTTTGCATGACTTAATTAGGGAAGGATGGCTTAAACCACTGGCTTTGGTCTGCCTGAAGCTTAGTCAGAGGAAATATTATTATAAAATCCATGGATAAGTTAATTTTTCAACTTTGATCTGGCATGTTTGTATATTAATGACACATGTTGGCAGCATAGTGGTAAACAATGCCAGGTTCCACCCTCAGCCACTGTCTGTGTGGAGCTTGCGCATTCTCCCTGTGTCTGCGTGGGTTTTCTCTGGGTGCTCCGGTTTCCTCCCACAGTCCAAAGATGTGAAGGCCGGGTGGATTGTCCATGCAGAAGTACAGAGTTAGCAAATTCGGGTGGGATTCTATTTGGCGGGTCAGTGTGGGCTAGGTTAGCTGAATAGCCTATTTCTACACTGTAGGGATTCTGTGTGTGCCAGTGACACTATATTATTCACAACTATTTTGAGACTGTGTTTAAATCTTAATTCAGGGATGTATAGACTCGGTGGATTAGCTATGGGAAATGCTGGGTAACAGGGATAGGGTGAATTTGGGGGAATGCTCTTCAGAGGGTCAGTGTATCTTGATGGGCCGAATGGCCTTCCACAACATGGTAGGGATTCTGTGATCTATGATTATAAAAATGCAAGTTTGGGTTGAGTATAATTTTCTAACCGTAGTTGGAAAATTGCCATATATATTCAATTTTTTGATATATTCTGCTGATAGGCAAAAATCTCACTTGGTAGTATAAATACCACCTTAAACTGAGCCTTGACTGCCTCCTTGCAGAGATGTAAATTACTCCATGACATCACTTCAATAAAGAGCAGAGAAATTTTCCCCTGTTATATGGCTAGTATTTATCACCAATCAACAATATTAAAATGCAAATTATCATACTGTCAATAGTAATTTGCTGTGCAGAAGTCAGTGATTGCATCCCGTACATTGCAACATTGCTTATTTTGCAACTTTGCAACAATCCTTCAAAACTTATTTAGCTATAAAGTACATTGGACTGTCCTGAGGATTTGCAAACATTATATAAATATAAATATTCCTCCATTATGCAGATCTTGCATTTAAGTTTGTTTTAAACAGATGGTAAATGACAAGGACTTTAATTGAAAAATGGAAGAATGCAATGTGCTAAACAAAGAAGATGCTAGTGAAGAAGAAGCTGAAGTGAAACTTAAAAATAAAAATTGTCCACTATCAAATCAAACTGAACTAAGTAAAGTATGGGATGAGGGAGATGGACCTGTGATTTCTAAGTCAGGTTTGTATCTTAGACTGCCACTGTTGAGAGATTTGTGTACAAGGAATCAAATATTTTCATGAGAAATCCAGAGTTCAACTTTGGCCAATGCTCCATCAATGAACTGGACAGGAGAGAGACAAGATATTTGAAGGGTAAGGAGGCAGCCAAACAGGTAAATTCCTGGACATTAAGCTGGGGAATGTTGACAGGAACTGCAGCTGACGCATATGTGGAAGATCAATAACGAATGACGTACTGGTGAACCAAGAGAACAAAGAACAAAGAAATTTACAGCACATGAACAGCCCCTTCGGCCCTCCAAGCCTGTACTGATCCAGATCCTTTATCTAAACCCATAGCCTATTTTCCAAGGATCTGTATCCCTCCATGCCCATTCATGTCTGTGTAAATGCATCTTAAATGAAGCTATAGTGCCCGCCTCTACCACCTCTGCTGGCAACGTGTTCCAGGCAACGATCACCCTCTGCGTAAAGAACTTTTCATGCATATCTCCCTTAAACTTTTTCCCTCTCACCTCGTAATCGAGTCGCCTACTCTGGGGAAAAAGCTTCTTGTTATCCACCCTGTATACACCTCTCATGATTTTGTAGACCTCAATCAGTTTTCCCCTCAACCTCCATCTTTCTAATGTAAATGATCCTAATCTACTCAACCTCTCTTCATAGTTAGCGCCCTCCATACCAGGCAACATCCTGGTGAACCTCCTCCGCACCCTCTCCAAAGCACCCACATGCTTTAGGTAATGTGGCAACCAGAACTGTTCACAGTACTCCAAATGTGGTTGAACCAAAGTCCTATACAACTGCAATATGACCTGTCAACTCTTGTACTCAATACCACATCTGATGAATGAAAGCATGCCGTATGCCTTCTTGACCACTCTATTGACCTGCACTGCCACCTTCACAGTACAATGGACCTGAACACCCAGATCTCTCTGTGCATCAATTTTCCCCAGTGCTGTAGTGGAAATTAACGGGGAAAAGAGTTAGTTGGAGACTATGGGCTTGTTTAGAAGGGAATTGAGCCTTGGACAGAAGCAGCTAAAGTATTAAACTAGGGAAAACATTCAGTGGCTCGAAAGGGGCTGGATGCAAGGTATTAAAGTGGGAGGAGAATGGAGGAAAGAACTAAAGAAGTAAAAGGAGGAGAGAAAAGTAGGGTTAGGAGAAGCTTGTGTCTAGTGTACTAGCTCATTTTTCTTTTTTTCACAGGATGTGGTCATTGTTATCAGGCTAGCATTTGTTTCCCATCTTTAATTGCCCCCGTTCTGGCCATTTCAGAGAGCAATTGAGAGTCAACCGGATTGCTACAGATCCAGAGTTGTGTGTAGGCTAGACACAGAAATGGGATTATTAAAATATGGATGACAGATCTCCTTTCCAAGTGAACCAAATAGATTTTTCTGTCAATCGATGATGCTTGACATGATCACCTTTGTTGGTAACCAACTTCATGTTCCAGACTTGCTAAGAAAGTTTAAATCCCACAAGCAGCAGCCATGGGATTTGAACTTGTATTCCCAGAACATGCACCTGGTCTTCTGAATTACTGGCAAAGGGAGGTACCACTATCTCCTCAAGATGCACATGTTTAAGAGAGATCTTAGATCACTTGCACTGGGAATCTCAAGCTAGTAAGAAAGATACTTAAGACAAGAATTATCAGGCACGAGAAACCATCTCCATGTCTCGAGCATCTGATTGGAAAGAGATGATTATAGGTTGGAGACGATAAAGAGGAAAACTGTTGTTCAAGAGCTCGCACAGAAGGGAAAGTTCAGCTTGGAGTGGAATCATACATTGGAACATCTCTGTCCTCATTGTTTACTAATGTTTCAATCGCAGAAGCCATGTAGTGCTGAATGCTGGTTGATGTTGCCCTTGCTGATATTAACCAATTTCCAAGCCCATTTGTTTCACAGCAGCGCAGTAAACAACCAAGAAATGAATATGAAAATCTTTTTAAAAAATGCCTGGCAGACTTACAAGGCAGCAATTTGCAGTTCTGTTGATCTTAAATTACTTCACATTCATATTTATTGTCATCAGTTATTATTTTCTAACTCAGCAGCAGGAAGCCATTATTTGATACCTTCTTGATGACTGCGCTAAACATTAATTTACTTACCTTCCATATATATTGCACCTGGACAATCAGTTCAAATTTCAATATATAATTGCACAAACTCCTTTTGTAAATTTTACAATTCCCTGTGCAACTGTTGAAGCTATATTTTCTGGAGAAGGGCTTTTAAAATGAGGCTAACATTTACTCCACAAGCGTAACATTTTCTCCCAAAATAATTTGAGTTACCCAGCATCTCCATGTAGTCTTGGGATGCAGCCCTGAAGGGAAACAAGATAAATGGGAGTTTTAGCTTTTAATTGGGCTAACTCATGTTTACAGCTCCTAATTCATAAACTAATACAGCTTGGGTTTGTCGTCCTAGCTGAGTGGGGTAGGTTTGCAGCTTTCAATTGATTTAACAATTTAATTGACACATTAAAATGCATTAACCTTTTAAACTAACCCCAAGCACAAACCAGCAGGCTAAATGAACTGAACTGCAAATATAAAGGAAAAAACTAATGCACTTCCAAATGAAGCAGCTCTGGGCTGAGAGATGTTGATCCACTAGTGGGGCCTTATGATCGCAAACTGGCTTCCCTCCACTGTCAAGCTCATGGATTACTTCATAAAGGGATGATAGAAAGATACTGTCACTGCTAAAGGTTTACCAACAGCTGAATTTCTGTTCCAATGAATGAAAGATACATTGACATTGCCCGCAAAGGTTAGTTTTATTCCACTTTATTGCTGTGATATAAAAAGTTGTGAGCTTGGATATTTGTGCATCTGTATCAGAGTATTTCAAGCTGTTTCACTTTAGCAATTGCAAGATTGTCTTAATGACCATCCCAACACAAAAGTGAAGGCAATGAAATGCCATCTATTTTGAGCAATGTTTCTACTTCTGTTGTGTTAGCATCAGGGATTAACATTCAGGTCCCCCCACATTTTATTCTTATTAAGAACATGTTAGACAATGTAATAATGGCTAGGTGATCTGTTTTTGTCATGTTCGTTGATGGATTGATATTACAAGACCATGGGGAAAACCTGATCATCTTTGATATAGCACCGCAAATTGTTTTCATCCACTTGAACCAGCATTGTTTGATGTCAAATCCGAAAGATGGCACGTTAGACAGTGCAAAGCAACTTTAGTTCTAAACCAGGGTCACAGAATTGGCTTTAACGTATTGAAGTCCTGGGTCTTACTGATCAGACATGCAAGTGCTGCCGACTCAGCCAGAGGTGAAATCCGGGAATGTTTTTATCATATGTCGGAAAAAGCGATGGATGCCACCTCCTTTTTCATTCCACCCCATAATGTAGTTTTCATTTCCTGTTACTGCCTTCTACAATCAGCCATTGAGCTCTGAGTGAGCTCCTTTGCAATCATTTTAAGGAAGCCTTTATTGCAAACATCGCCATAAATCTAATGAGGTGTTAGATCACTCCTCATTCAACAGTGATGCTTCCAGTGAAGCAGCGAGTTAGAAGGGGAAGAGAGTGCTCCTCCGATCAGTCTCCTAGCTTCAGGAAGGGCTCTTACCTGGGCAGCAAGGCAGCTGGAGAGGACCAAGCAGTGAGGCCAGCATGGCAGAGGTGGAGCCAAGTGCACAGTCACTTCCTACAGCCAGCTGATAGTTGTGAGCTCTGTCTGTATGTGTACAGGAAACATCCTGGATATTGATCCCATTTACGCATGAAGTCCTGTGGTGCCACAGTTTCACATCATCATGTGTGAGGAGTAAACTTAAGAAAAGAATTAAGAGGTGCAGCTGTTACCAGAATAAGTTGAGACAGGCACAAGTGTGAAGTGTTAGAAGCTTGATAGGTAAAGAGAAATTCAGTTTCAGTTTCTGTAGCTGAGAACGTTTGTAACTGTTTTTTTAAACTGCTCATGGCTTGGATTTATTTAGAACTGATCCTGAAAGTGTGAAACAATTTTGATACATTTACAACCTTTAGTGAGTGAATCTCATCGGCAGGTATGGTATTCTCCTCAGGCATAATCTGGTTTGTCCATCGACTCCTTTTTATTTAAGTGTGTTGAAGTTTAAAATGACTTTGTTGATGTATGTGGGTCCCCTCATGATGCAAGCAATTGACATGGATGTTCCTGGAACCAACCTGTAGAGGTGATGGCTTCGTGGTATTATCACTGGACTGGCGATCAGAGACCCAAGTAAAGGTCTGGGGTCCTGGGAAAAACCGATCTGGTTTTCAAATATCCTTTCAGGCAAGATCTGTTGTCCTTGCCTAGTCTTGCCCACATGTGAATCCAGACCCACAGAGATGTAGTAAACTCTTAACTGCCTTCTGGGTAATTACGGGTAGGCAATAAATATTGGCCTAACCATCTGGTGAATGAATAATAAAAAGTATAGCAAATGTTGTTGATGCTTGGGGTGTTTCTGCGGCTTTGTTATTTCTGGACGAATAACGCGAAACAGATTAAGGGTTTAGTAAAGGCAATTATTGAAACATTTTCTATGTTGGCTGGGGCAGGGAGGGCTGAGGACAATGGAACACATCAGAGATCCATAATTGGAACATGGGATTCTGGTCAGCTGTGTTCAGGTCAGGGCTAGGGGATCCAGGCCAGGAACAGTGTCAAGGCCTGTTTTTCCCCAGGGTAGCTTCCCTTTGGGCTATCTGCTTTGGGATTCAGCCGTACAGAACCAGTGGCTCAGATTTTTGAGAAAGCTCATAAATATCAAGCATGGATAATTTTGTGCCTTCTGAAATGTGTACTTGACCCATGTGTGACTTTACTCAGAATTATTGTCTTTTGTATGGGTCCTGGTCATATATTTTGAGGGCTGTGATGGTATGCTTGATGTATGTGGGTGTGGAGATGAGCTGGTTAGGAGGTCTTCCCCATTTCTCCAACACAGCAGTCCAGCTCCCAACACCAAAATCCTAACCCTTGATCTTCAGCTCCAATACCACCTCAGACCCTAAAGCCACCTCCATCATCCCAAGAATCCTCCATAATCCCTCACCCAATACATACTTTACAGATAAAAGCAAGATACTACAGATGCCAGAAATCTAAAATAATAACCAAAATGCTGGAGAAACTCAGCAGGTCTGGCAGCATCAGTTCAAACTCCAATTCTGGAGAAGTTTCCTATTGCTCTGAAAAATATTAACTGCCTGCCCACACATGTCCACTGAGTTTCTCCAACATATTTTGTTTTTATACACTCTAGTGGTAAGAAGCCATGCAATTGAAAACTATTTCAAAATAATTGCAAAAGATGAACATTTATTAAAGTAATAAAATTCTATATTCACATTCATTATCATTGATGATCAATAAAAGAGTGCAAAATAAACTGTAATTGTTTTTAAATACACTAAGGTTTATGAAAAAATAAGAATGCAGATTAAATCTATATTCTGTTAACACTGCCTGTTTGAGTTTCAATGCTTTTTTCAATCAGTTTATAACCTCAGCTGAAACTATAGTCAGCCCCTGAAACCCAGCAAAAGATTCATATTGGCCACAGTAATCACAGAAAAACATGAAATTATGTCAGCTGAAAATGATGGAAACAAGTACTATTCTATTTTAATTTCATTTTAAAGCTGAATTCCAGTTGATCCAATGGAGGAATCTGGTGCAGAAATCTGGGTAGCATGGTGGCTCAGTGGTTAGCACTGCTGTTTCATAGCACCAAAGACCTGAGTTCAGTTCAGAGCCTCAGGCAACTCTTTGTGTGGATAACAAAGTAGGGGGCTGGATGAACACAGCAGGCCAAGCAGCATCTTAGGAGCATAAAAGCTGACATTTCAGGCCAAAGCCCTTTTTCTGACGAAGGGTCTAGGCCCGAAACGTCAGCTTTTATGCTCCTAAGATGCTGCTTGGCCTGCTGTGTACATCCAGCCCCCTACTTTGTTATCTTGGATTCTACAGCACCTGCAGTTCCCATTATCTCTGAACTCTCTGTGTGGAGTTTGCACGTTCTCCCTGTGTCTGTGTGGGTTTCCTCTGGGTGCTCTCGTTTCCTCCCATCGTCCAAAGATAGGCAGATTAGGTTGATTGGCTGTGCTAAATTGCCCATATTGTTCAGGGATATGTAAAATATGTGGTTAGAGGGCTATGGGTCTGGGTGGGATACTCCAAGGGATAATGTGGACTTGTTGGGCCATAGGGCTTGTTTCCACACTGTAGGGATTCTATGAAATGTTCTTTCAATTTTGAAAAGTCGCATTCTTTTTAAAGGTACTGTTGTCAGTTGTTTTAAATCACAGCACAAAACATGACAACAGAAGCAGATGGAACCCTTTTTTCAGGTTGCAATACATTCTGGAGCTTTTGATAACTGTGAAAATGCTGCAAAGCATGATCAGAAATATCCAAAAGTGCTCAATTCAAGGGTAAATTTATCTTTGCAGGACACATAAATATACTGAATTTTTGTATTTCAACATACCTGTGGCTTAATACAGACTGTAATTGTGGCAATTGAAGGTGTCAAAACACTTTATACTTGCCTTTCAGAACACACTTGATTGCCCAGCAGGCTTCCCCCAATGATCATTAAGTCTGCAAAATTGTATTTTTCTCTCATTAAAAAAAATTACAAGCAAAAACAGTGTATGTTGAAATGACATTTTTTTGTGCTCCTCACAACAAATGTGCTGGCTCCAAAAGATGCATGTGTATTTTGCAAATAAGACCATTCCTACTTACCAAGAAAATGGTGTGGAGATCAATAGGCAGAGAAAATGTGCCTATTTGTTCAGAAAAGAATCTCTGAAGATCAGCTGCTCACATCCCAAAATGCACTTCCAATGAGACAGAGAAATCCGGTATGTGGACTGTCCTTCTAAGTAAAATTTTCTAGAGCTGTAAGTGTTGAGGAACCTCATTACTGATTGTCCCACCATCAAAGCAACATGATTAATTTCAAGTATCTCCAGGATAAACTTTACAATGTGTATTCATTCATCCTGGCTTCCTGCTTTTTCTCCATAACAATCAGAGGAGTTAGGCAGTCTTTACTGACCCCAACAGCTGTCTCATACATCATCAACACATCATGTACAGACCTTGGTGAGACATTGTATATTGGAGCAGTATATTTGCCCCAGAAAACAGCAGCCTTCTATCCATTGACTCCATCTATGTTTCCCTCTGCCTCAGGAAAACAGCTGACATAATCAAAGACCCCTCCCACCCTGGTTATACTCTTTTCCACCCCACCCTCCCAGGCAGAAGATATTAAATTTGTGCTTTAAGTTTAAATATTAAATGTTAAATTTTGAATAGATTCAAGAACAGCTTCTTCCCTGCTGTTATTAGACTTTTGAATGGATCTCTCAAATTTTAAATTTAACCTTAATCTCGCTCTTTGCGCATCTTCTCTGCAGCCATAACATTGTATTCCTCACTCTGTTCTATTATCCTGATACACTTTGGATGGTATGACCTGCCTGTATTGCATACAAAACAAAACTCTTCACTGTACTTAGGCACATGTGACAATAATAAATTAAATCAAATCTGTGGTTTGCTATTCACTACAGACTGAGTTCCCTATTGACACTGTATTCTCTCTGTCTCTCTGACTGTGAAGTAATTGGTCACACTTGACCAACTTAGAAGAAACCAGGTACATTTGAATCATCACTATGACACTGTGGTCATTTCTATGTGGTCATGTGAAACTAGAAGCCACATGTAACTTGGGGAATTCTTCTCTATTGCCTTCACAGAAATATATACAAATGCCTAATACTTTTAAGGATCTGGATGTGAGTTTCCTCACTGAGCTGGAAGGTTAGTTTTCAGACGTTTCGTCACCATTCTAGGTAACATCATCAGTGAGCCTCCGACGAAGCGCTGGGGTTATGTCCTGCTCTCTATTTATCTGGTTAGGTTTCCTTGGGTTGGTGATGTCATTTCCTGCGTTGGTGATGTCATTTCCTGTTCTTTTTCTCAGGGGATGGTAGATTGACTTGGAGCCAATGTGTTTGATGATGGAATTCCGGTTGGAATGCCATGCTTCTAGGAATTCTCGTGCATGTCTCTGTTTGGCTTGTCCTAGGATGGATGTGTTGTCGCAATCAAAGTGGTGTCCTTCCTTATCTGTATGTAAGGATATGACCCACTATCACTCATATCCTTACATACAGATAAGGAAGGACACCACTTTGATTGGGACAACACATCCATCCTAGGACAAGCCAAACAGAGACATGCACGAGAATTCCTAGAAGCATGGCATTCCAACCGGAATTCCATCAACAAACACATTGACTTGGAGCCAATCTACCATCCCTTGAGAAAAAGAACAGGAAATGACATCACCAACCCAAGGAAACCCAACCAGATAAATAGAAAGCGGGACATAACACCAGCGCTTCGTCGGAGGCTCACTGATGATGTTACCTAGAATGGTGACGAAACGTCTGAAAACTAACCTTCCAGCTCAGCGAGCAAACTCACATCCAGAACCTCAACCTGAGCTACAAATCTCCTCAAAACTTGCTAACTTTTAAGGATTTTATAGTCATTCTAAAGGTTGGCATGACTTGCTTAACAAACTTATCCAACATCCTTTCTTATTAGGAAGGCTTTCTATTTCCTTAATGTACTGATGGTGACAATTTATGAAGAATCCTACACCTCAACAAAAGATATGCCTGAGGTTGTCAGGATACACTCATGTCTCCAAATGTAGCCACCCCAAAACCATTGAGGTAACAAATCAAAGAACGACTGATAGGTAATGTATCTGCATTCCTCTGTATGGGCACCTTAGGGGCTTGCGTAGTGAAGTTTGCATGTGATTACTGCGTTTGTGTTTAATGAATCTTGTAGAATGAACAAGATAACATTTATTGCACTTCAGCAATGTGGTTGTAAGAATTGGCTCAACATTACTACAGAGGCAGTTGGGAAGGGAGAGCCTGAGGTCCATATCCTACAAGATCCAACTTTACTCTCCCAACCAAGTTCTTGAACTTAATCATGTATTAGCCCTTTCAGTTTGTCCAGACCCATTTACAGCTGATAATCTCTCCCCATGGATAATGACACAGGCAACCAACACATCACATCAGCAGGTGCAGTTTGAAGTTTCACTTGAAGCATCAGCATTTAATCTAGGCTGACAATCATTGAGGGGAGTTCCACACTGTTGGAAGTAATGTGTCTCAGACAAGATGATAAACTGACACCCACCTACTTTCTCTCGTGAATTTTGAAGATCTCATGGTGCTATTTTGAGTAACAGGAGATTTCCCAGATCAATATTGATCACTCAATGAATATCATTAAAGAAAATATTGTCTGGTTATTATTGTGCTGCTGTTTTGGGGACTTTGTTATCTGCATAAGGGTTACCAAATTTCATTTGCGATAACAGCAATTAAATTTTTAAAAGTATGTCACTAGCTATAAAGTGTTTTAGGATGTATTAACTTTGTAAAAGGTGCTATATAAATGCCAAATATCTCTTCATTCTTTTGTTATAAGGAAGGTAGGCAGTATAATTGACATTAGTAATGCTGGATAAAGGAGTAGGGGTATGAAACTGGCAGGGTTTTCATTTCTTCTTGGTACTTACTGTCCTTGTGGCCCAAAAGTGAATGGTTAGTACCTGGTGCTTCAAGGAAAAAGATGGAAAAGCCAGAAGAAGTCTGGAATATTACCTTCCCATTAGAAAATGAGATTTGGTTGGATAACAAATATGTTTAAACCCAACCTGGGGTGATAATAGGAATGATTTCCTTATTTTATGGCAGTAAATGAAAAGAACTGGGCTCAGTTTTGAAACAAACACAGCCCACGGTTCTGGCATGAGTTCACAATGCGTTTGCTCGCTGATGAAATTGTGGGTTATTAAACTGATGATGCTGGTTTCAAAAACCAAAAAGGAATAAGAAAATCTGCACTTAACCAATACTGAAGTTGGGAAAGTGACACTAACACTGGGGCACCATTGCCCTTCATTGACCTCAACAATTGAAAATTGCACATTGGATCTTTTTTTTAAAAAATAAAGCAGGAACCAATGTCAAATTTTCAGCGGAACATTAAGACATCAGTGTTGCTAGTCTACACAATGTCCTTAGTATGGGGCCTTTGCATGAATAGAGGAGAGACAGCCAGTTAAGACTCCCATTGTTTTTCAAAGGGAGTGAAATTTGAACTTTGACCTTTAATTGATGTCATGGAAATTTGGCATTTTTTTGTTGGAAAATACCCCCCATACTTCTCAGCAGTTTCTTCATCTCTGTTGTATATGAAATCTTTTAAAGGGATATACGCTGAAAATAATTTAGAAATCCACTTTGACTGGCAGCATTGAGAGTTAAAATGGCAACAAGTGGGAGAAAGCATGCAGAGACAATCCCGAAGCTTTTCTTTTTAAAATCACAACATTTACCCTCCAACTGAAAAAAGAGAAATGCCAAAGAAAAGAGAAGGAACAACTCTTTCACAGAGTTGACACAGTTCCAATTGGCAAAATGGCCTCATCTACATCATACAATTTCCCTACTCCAGAATATCTTTAGAGATGTTGTCACTGAAGCTTCACCACAAGTGGGACAGCAGTATCTAAACAGGTACAAATAGAGATTCTATGAAGTAATGTTGGTGCATTAACAGAGGATCAGAAAGAGGCCCTTCAGCATCTTTAGCCTGCTCCATCGTACAATTAGTTCAGAGATCCCCTGCATCTCAATTCAATCTAACTCACCTTAGTTTCATAAAGTTTAAAGTCAATCTCTATTTTGATACTTTGTTGAACTAGTCTCAATAGCTCTTCCATGGGGAACAGAGTTCCAGATTTGCATTGTCCTTTGTGTGAAAAAAAAAGTGTTTCCTGAAATCAGTCCTACATAGCCAGCTTGAATTTGAAGACTATAACCTCCTTGTTCTTGTTTTCCCTCATTGGACAGAATTGTTTTCCTTCTATTCAGCTCATCAACTCTTATAACTATCTTAAACACCCCAGTTAGTTCACTCGCTCCTTTGACTCTGTCCTATATGTCTTCTGTGACTTCGGAGAATTTTTTTTCACAACAATGGACAGTAATTTGGTGTTTACAATTACTAGACTCCAACTCTCGAAGTATTACATTAGTTCACATGCTACCATGGTGGAATCTGAACCTACAACAACAGATCATTCAGTGAACCTCTGTTTTATTAGCCCAGTGACGCTGCCACAATGCCACCATCTCTCCTAATCTGCCCTGAAATCAGAAGCCCAATGTCACCCCACACACAACAAATCAGTGGCTCCCGTGCTACTGGTAAGAACTTCCTAAAATGTCTGTGCATTGAAATCTAAGCGCAGTAAAAGGCCCTTCAGTCCATTGAGTTTGTGCCAGTCAAAAATAGCCACCTAACTATTCTAATCCATTTTCCAACACTTAGTCTCATAGCCTTGAGGTCTGTAATTGTTTTGAATCGAGTTTCGGGACACACCTTCATTGTTGCACTGCTGGGTCTAAACCTCATGATCAAAAAGGCAGCTCAGGCAATCAGTGTTTACAGTAAATGGAAGTTGGCCATATCTGGGGAAAACGTTAATCTAACCAAACCATAATGAAATTCATGGACTTGAGTATGTTGAGCGATTTTGAATGTTGCCCAATTTTATTCTCCATTTGAAGAGTTGGTACAGAGTGCTGTAAAATTGACATTCCCTGTTTTCTGCCTGGTGAGTTTGGTTAAAATAACCCTCTATTGCTGTAACATGTCATTTTTAAAAGCAATCACCCAGTTATATACAGTTAGGCATTTCTTTCATTGGTGAATGGAGGAACTGAGGAACCATGCAATTTTCTGTGCTTATCTGCCCCAGATTCAGTATAAAAAGTTACTAATGGGAGTAGACCAGAAAAATCCAGTCTCCGATGTTTGCTTTGGCTAACAGCTTTAACAGCTTGCTGCAATAAGTTCTTATAAATACTTTTGGCATGCAGTGCAAGGACATTAACTTGGAAGGAAAGCCTTTTTTGTATGTTATAGTGCAGCATTTACTCAAAAATAAAGTTCATATCTGTTCTTTTTATTTAATAAATAACAACAAACATGAACAGAGTGACAGAAATCACATTACTTCCGGAATTCCAATTCTGACAAGGGTTTCATTCGAAAACTGATTGCTTGAATTAGAAGTGGCTATCGTTTAGAAGATAGTATAATAAACTGTTTCCAATTCTGAAGGGAAAAGTATTCTTGCAAAACTTTTACTAATCTTTCCCTTGTCAAAAACTTTGGCTTGTGATATGAGGTTCAATTCCCCCCGAGACAGCCTTATTTTTTGGTAATTATTGTAACTGAAATGAAATGCGGGACAGTTTTGTAAAAGTTTATGTAAAATGTCATCATTCTGTGAAAAGTTTGCAATTTCTTATCTCAAACTTTTAACATTCAAATTCCTTTCACTTGTTCACAATGAAACATTATTGTTACTCTTCAAAAACAAGCAAATGCTGAATGCATTGTAAATCGATAAACTCAAGCAGTGGCTGGTATATTTTACTGATTTTTTTTTCAGAGTCAGAGGTCACTTCTGTCATAACAGGGCACTGAACCATTGCCAGACCTTTCGAAACCTCTTCAACCACTGCCCGTAAATCTTTCACTTTGTCATGTTTAACCAAACCAATACCTATTCAACATCTCATCAATCAGCGTTACACTGTGAATGATGACAGAGTGCTTTCAATTTAAACAGTGAAACAACTTACTCTACAGCCCTCCTTGCAGCGACCTCCATTCCCACATTACCGCTCCAAAGACTGTAAAATGATAACTCTTTTTTGTCTTACATTATATTATGTCCAAACAATCTGGATAAGGTTTTTTAAAACATGTATAGATTAACAAATGGCTGTCAGTGTGTTAACATCAGATGGTGATGGAAGTTATGTGGATTGAAAAGGCACTGAATAGACTATTACATTTTGCACTCATGGAGAGTGTCAGAACAAACATGACAGAACTGAAATGTAAACACATACCAGACCTCCTGAATGGCGCAGGTGTTTCTACGTCTCGACATGCATCCACTTACCGTGTCGGACATTTTGAAATATAGTTTTAAAAATTAGGCCACTTCACTTAGCTTTCATCCTGACAATTTTTAAAAGTCTTTCTTTCAGTCTTTCCTGTAAATTGTCTTTTACAAGAAACGCTTGGCTTAGGAGATATAATATCCTTTGTTCAGTTCATCCAAAGCTGCATTTAATCAAAGTAAAATTGATTGAGGCCTAGCATCTGTAAGAAACTAATAAGTTTTGTTATGATAGGTTCTCAGTCAGGGTGCTTTATAGAGTATCTTCGAGACAGGATAGATCAGGGATAGGAATAGCTGTGGGAATTCCACAACTTGCGCTATCTTTTCCTCTTGGCTTGAAACTAAACTTAAGGCTCAGATTTCCAAGTTGGTCATTTCTACTTCTGAGAAAAAAAGAGATTTGTTGGTACTTTGAATATAAGAATCAGTATTTTGATTACACAGTTATACCACAGGTTTCACATAGTGGCACAGCTCAATAAATCTATACTGAGAAGTTTTTTTTATGGATTGTTTATAATGGTTTAAGGTTAACAGCAACAGGACTGGCAAATTGTACCAAATGGAAGAATTGTCCAACATAAATGTAATCCTGATAAAGTTCTGGACACTCCCAGCTTCTGTAGAATATCCAACTCAGATCCACCGTATCCCCATAACCCTGCAATTCCCATGGCCAATCCACCAAACCTGCACATTTTCGGACCAAGGGAGGAAATCGGAGCACCTAGACGAAACCGACACAGACACTGGGAGAATGTGCAAACTCCACACAAAGAACCAAGAGAGGAATTGAACTGAATCCCTGGAGCTGAGACGCAGTAGTGCTAACCACTGAGCTGCTGTGCTGCCCATGGTGGCCTATCTCAAGTTGAATGTATCCTGAGAAATACTGAACAATTGTAACACTATTCAAATACAAGAAATTTCTGTTTTGAATCCCATCTACACCTGTGTTATTCCAGCAAGGAATAATGAGAGGAAGAAAGATGAAGAATATACAGCAAAAGTAAAGAAACCAAAAAGTAGGAACACAATCTACATGGTTTTAAAAGGGCATCAGAAAAGCCCAGTCTTTCAGCCTGAGGAGGAGCTATTACTAAACATATTGGCCATTGCCGGCGATGGTAACTTATACTAGGTCACTCCCTTACTGAATGGCACACCAGTAAGAACGAGGATGGACACGAGTGGCAATTTCATTGATAGCTGAAAGTGTGCATCAGAATCAGCTGAATCACAATGTGCTGCAACTCTCAAACAAGCAAAGTCATGCTTCTGAATAATTGCAACAATGTGAACTTGGTCGGTCTGAACATTTGCCCTTAAAAGTTACCAAAGGAAATTTTCTGGTTTTATTGGGAAGAACATGGTTGGACAAATGCAAACTCAACTGGGCTGAAATAAATCATGTGACAGATTCTGAGACTGATCCATCACAAATTCTAGAAACATGCCATTATTTTTGATGGGGATCTGGGAAGCATGGAAAAGATCTCTGTCAAATTGAAAATCAAAGATGAGCATCATGGAAAAGTTGGCAAGGCTAGATCAGAGACTTGTGCAATCAGAACTGAAGTCAAAGCAGAATTAGAGAGTCTGGTAAAGATAGGAGTCTTTAAATCCATAAATGTGAGTGATTGGGCTGTGCTTATGATGAAGATGGATCTGTACACATCAGCAATGATATTCATATCACTATTATTCATAACTATATGCTGAGCAGTGCCCATTGCTTTGAATTGATGACTTATTTGCTGGATAGCTGGTGGTCAACTTTTTAGTAAAATTGACCTTTGTCAAACCTGTCTCCAAATGAAAGTAAATCCTCAGACACCGAAATACTTGGCAATTGTAACATTACTCAAATACAAGAAACTTCTATTTGGAATTTCATCTGCATTTGTGTTAACCTAATGTGCCGTAGATCTAGTTTTAAATGGATTGGAAGGAGCCTAGTGTTACCTTGATGCTATTTTAGTCGGGGGGGGGGTAAAACAAAGAAAACATCTCTACTATTTCGATGTTATGATGTAGAGATTTGAAAGTTACAACCTTTGGATAAGGAAAAACAAATATTTTTTTAAAATCTTCTATCAAATATTTAGGCCATATCATCAATGCTAAGCGATTATACAAATCACCTTCAAAAATAAAAGCTATAACTGAGAAAGCGGCACCTAAAAATGTAATTGTTGTGCTCGCTAAATAACTGTGGCAGGATTGTTCTGAATTGTGCAAGTATTCTTAAGCCATTGCACAATTTTTTTAAGCCAAGACAAGAATTGGAAATGGGAAGGTCAATGTGAAAGAGGCTTTACACAAGGCAAAGAGGGTTTATTAATGTTAGAAGTCCTGATCCACTTTGGCCCAAGGTTGTTGCTGCAAATAGCATGCAATGCATCATCATACAGAGTGGGAGCAGTTATCTCTCTCATATTACGCAATGATGACATGTAACCAAGCTTTTTCACCAAATAAAGTGAAACAAAGAAGAAAAGAACTATAAACATTACTTGGTATCATTTTAGGCATTGGATATCTCTATTGATACAAGTCTGGCTGGGAATTTGCCAACTAACAGACCACAGACCATTGATCACGACATTTTTTGGTTTCATACAGGGATATCTTCTCCAGCAGCAAGCCATATGTAGAGGCGGACATTATCATTATCAACTCACACT
Source organism: Stegostoma tigrinum (assembly GCF_030684315.1). NCBI lineage: Eukaryota > Metazoa > Chordata > Chondrichthyes > Orectolobiformes > Stegostomatidae > Stegostoma > Stegostoma tigrinum. The sequence continues at coordinate 10,984,605 of NC_081386.1, forward strand.
TACATAATTATACATGGGCAATCTAACTTACATAGGAATCCAGATGGCCTCTCTGGAATACATTTGCTAAATGAGTTGCCTACAAACAGCCTTTATGCAGATATTTTCAATTTTAAACAAGTAGAGAGCACTCTGCTATTGGCAGAACAAATTAAGAAGAACATTAGAAACAATCCACTTTTATCAAATAAGAGGGACTTGGTACTTTGTGGCAAGATCCCAAGGACACTCCCAGAAAATGTCTTATGGTAGCTGGAACTAACTGTTCAAGCAGGATACCTGCTATGAGGAATGAGGTTCATCTTTGCGCCACAGCTGAAGAAACATGTGTTAAGTTAATGAAAGTCTTTGTGTCTATTGTCTGAATGGAGGTGAGAAGATATTTTTAGGTGGCCAGGGATTGACTCTGAAATTGAGCAGAAAGCAGGAGTTTGTGCAGCTTGTGGAAGAGTTTGGAACTTTGCACATTAGCACTATTACACATATGGAATGGCCAGAAAAACCATAGCTAAGAATTCATATTGACTATGCCAAGTTTTTGAATGGTGAATGTTTGTTTTTTACAGCTGTTTACACACATGCTAAGTGTCCTAAAATTGTCATCATGAAAATGACATTCCCTAAGTAAACAATTAAAAGTTTAAAGGAGGTCTTTGCGAAGTTTGGTTATTTGGAAAAACATGTTTGTGACAGTGGTCTGCAGATCACAACACATGAGTTTCAGGAGCAGAAGTTGAACATATCCAATCAGCTGCTTAGCCCTCAACCACAAATGGTTTGGCAGAAAGGTTTATTCAGTAAATGTAACATTTCTTAAGGATAACTCAAACAAAGATCAACTGAGCTGATTTTTGTTAACTTACCAGAATACAACCCACTCAATGACTCAAAGTTTTCCGGCATTACCAGTGAAGTATCAATTGTTCATGGCATTCGATTTGCTGAAACCAGCCATGACAGAGGACATTGTTGCCAGGGAAGAACAAAGTGAAGTTTCCAATGAGAGACCAAGAGTAAATGCCACATTTTCAAATAAAGTCAAGAAGTATTGATGAGTAATTACATCACACTGGCAAGAAGTGGTACCAGCCATCATTTTAGCATGGACTGGGGAAGTATGGGGAAGACATGCAGATTAAATCTTGATGTATCAGCACCTGAATCCAAAGCTACCTGCTGCAGCTGCTCTGTGGAAGGCCGCCTTACCTTATTCTTGTCATATACACTCAGGACAAATGCCCATTACCCTACCAGCTGCATTAAACTTGCATTAGTGTTCTGAAAGATAATTGCCTTGGGAATACATAGGCCCCATGTTAATAACGTTGGGAACTGGCTCTACTGCGTCACTGATCATTGGAAATGATAATAAATGATAATAACTAGACTGATGATGCAATGCTAGAGCTTTGAAAAGCAGTTTTCAAAAATCTGCTATAAATATCAATATCCATACCAGAGGCACTTCCTCTTTTAGAGTGATATAATTCCTGGGAATAGACCCTTCAGTCCATTCGATCAATGTTGATCTTAATTCCAAACTAAACTAGTTCCACCTGCCCATGCTTGGCCCATATCCCTTAACATATTTGTTTATTGTGTACTTATCTAAATGACTTTCAAACATTGCAACTGTATCCATTTTTTTACATCTTATACGTGTCATCTGAAATAGAATGCCCCCAGTCTTGAAACCACCCCCCCAACCTACCATTGAAATCGACACCTTATATTTACCCTTTCTATATCCTTCATTATTTCATAAATCTATAGCGTTACCTCTTCCCTATTATATTTGAGTTACGGGCATCTGGCTTCTGATCAAACTATTATCGCTGTCGTAAAGCATCAATTGATGTGGGTGTCTATATTGCCATCCCTGATTATGGATTCTAGGTAATCAAAGAGGAAGGACAGGAAAAATGTAGGACCTGCTCCTTTTTGGAGGTGTTTTCAGTGCTGGAACTGATTTCCTTGAATTCTAGGAGCAATGATTACTATTTTATTAGCTGTTGCATTGTTTTGGAAGTTTGTGGGGGGGAGGGGAGAATGATCGAAACAATGACATTTTAAAAAGGAAGAGGAGAGACAGAGGTAGTACCCACATGAGAAGTCATTCAAATGGAGAAAGAAACCTACACTGCTGTCTGACCCAGATGTAACCCGCAGAGCTGTTGCCTTTGGTCTTTGTTTTCAAGTATCTCTGGACAACAGAATTAATTCAAAGAAAAATAACAAACAACAAAATTCATAGCTGATCTTGGAGAAACCTGTGAGTGGGAGCTCACAGTAGGGGAACAGCTAAGTGGTGTTTTAAAATGTAACCATACTGTTTTCTTTTGTAAATTTACAATAGTGAGTAAAGTGGTTTCTTTTTGATTATATGTTTTAATTGAGATTTATCTCATTATTAAACTTTAAAAATGTAAAAACATAGATGCTAAGCTAGCCTGGAGCAATGTTTTTAAAGCAGTAAGACATTGCTATCTTTTGAGTCCATAGATTGTTAAAGAGCAAAGATGGTCTTTAATAGAGGATGAACTCTTCCTCAGGGATTAGGGAGCGTTTTGATGTTACTGATGATTATTTCTGCAGGAAGTGTATTTGGTGCAAATATTATCAGATTGCATGCATCAATTGGAGCAGCAGTTAGAGGTAATGAGGAATTTACAGGAACTAGAGGGCATGATGGATGGTAATTGCAGGGAGGGAGATAAACCAAAGATACAATCAGGTAGATATGTGCCCTTCAGGAGAGGGAGCCAGGTCATGCAGGAGTCTCTTGTGGCTATCCCCACCTCAAACAAGTATGCTGTTTCAGAAAATGTAGGGGGTGATGAACTCTCAGGGAAATGTAGCACTGACAAGCAGTTTTCTGACAACCAGACTGACTCTAACGTAATGAGGCGTATGCCAGGTTCCAAGTAATCAATTGTAATAGGGGACTCTCCAGTCAGAGGCACAAACAGATGATTTTGTGGCCAAAAGTGAGACATCAGAAAAGTGCATTGCCTCCACAGAGCCAGGATTGGAGAGGGAGCAGAATATTCTAAAAGGGGAGAGGGACTGGCAAGGGGCTGTTGTCCATGTTGGAAGTAACAACATAGGAAGAGAAAAGGTTCAGACTCTGAGGGGAAAATATAGGAAACTAGGCAGCAGTTTAAAAAGTAGGTCCTCAAGGAAAGTAACACAAAAATAGAGAGGAAAGAGATCAGCCTGACATTGTTCCTCCCTGCCCTTTCTCGTTGATTTACTCCTTTTCTCAATGGTACCAAAGTAGAGAACGAGATAGGACTTATAAATTAAACTGCAGTTATTTCAATGCAAGAGGCCTAATAAGTAAGGCAGATGAGTTCAGGGTATGATTGGGAACATGGGGCTGGGATATCATAGCAATTACAGAGACATAGCTCAGGGAGGGACAGAACTGGCAGCTTAATGTTACAGGGCATATGAATGTAGATAGGATTGAAGGAAGGGCAAGAGAAGAGGGGGCTGGTGTTTTTAATTAGGGATAACATTACAGCTGCATTTAAGGAGGATAGTCTTAGGAATACATCCAGGGAAGTTACTTAGGTGGGACTGAGAAATAAGGAAGGGATGATCACCTTATTGGGATTGTACTCTCGAGTCCCAAATATTCAGCAAGAAATTGAGAAACAAATTTGTACGGTGATCTTGGTTATCTGTTGGAATAATAGAGTGGCTATGGTAGAGAGTTTTAACTTTCCAGACATACATTGGGAATGCCATAGTGTTAAAGGCTTGGACGGAGAGGGATTTGTTAAGAGTGTACAAGAAAATTCTCTGATTCAGTATGTGAATGCCCCCACTAGAGAAGATGCAAAACTTGACATAACCTTGGGAAATGAGGCAGGGCAGGTAACTGAGGTTTCAGAGGGGGAGCTCCTTGGGGCCAGCACCCATAATCCTCTTAGTTTTTAAATAGTGATGGAGAAGGATAGGCCTGATCTACAATTAATGTTCTAAGTTGGAGGAATAGCAACTTTGATGGTACTAGGCAAGAACTTTCATAAGTTGATTGGCAGCAGATGTTCGTGGGTAAGAAGACAGCCAGAAAATGGAAAGCCTTCAAAAATGAGCTGACAAGAGTCCAGTGACAGCATGCTCCTGTTAGGGTGAAGGGCAAATCTGGCAGGGAATGCTGAATGACTAGAGAAATTAAGGTTTAGGTCAAGAGTAAGATGGAAGTATATGTCAGGTATAGACATCAGAAATTGAGTGAATCCTTAGAGTATGAATGCAGTAGGACTATACTTAAGAGGGATATCAGGAGGGAAAAATGGGGACATAGGATAGTTTTGGCAAATACAGTTAAGGAGAATCCAAAGGGATTCTACAAATACATTAAGAACAAAAGGATAACTGGGGAGGAAATAGAACCTGTTAAAGATCAGTAAGACTACCTATGTGTGGAATGACAGGAGATGGGGGAGAAATTAAATGAGTATTTTGCATTACTGTTTCCCGTGGAGAATGATATGGAAGGTAGAGAGTTAGGGGAAATAAATAGTGACATCTTGAAAAATGTCCATATTTAGAGTGGAGTAGGTGCTGGATATCTTAAAAGGCCTGATGGTGGGTAAATCCCCAAGACCTGATCAGGTGTACCTAGAACTCTGTGGAAAGCTGGGGATGTGATTGCTAGGCCCCTTGCTGAGATATTTCTATCACCGATAGCCACAGGTGAGGTGCTAGAAGACTGGACGCTGCCTAACATTGTGCCAATATTTAGGAAAGGTGGTAAGGAAAAACCTGAGAACTATAGACCAGTGAGCCTGGCATCAGTAGTGGTCTAGTTGTTGGAGGGAATCCTGAGGGAAAGGATTTATATTTAATTGATTGGGCAAGGATTTATTAGGGATAGTCAACATGGCTTTTTGGAAGGTCATGTTTCATCAAACTTTTTTGAAGAAGTAACGAAGAGGACTGATGAGGGTAGAGCAGTGGACATGGTCTATAAGGACTTCAGTAAAGTGATCGACAAGGATTCCCAAGGTAGGCTGGTTAGCAAGGGTAGATCACACAGAATAGAGGGAGAACTAACTATTTGGATGCAGATCTAGCTCAAAGGTAGAAGACAAAGGGTGATGGTGAAGGGTTGTTTTATAGACTGGAAGATCAGTAGTGTGCCACAGGGAATGGTCCTGGCTCTGCTGCCTTTCGTTATTTATATAAATGATTCAGATGTGAACATAGGAAATATAGTTAGTCAATTTGCAGTTGACACCAAAGACAAACGTGTAGTGGATAGCAAAGAGAGTAGAACAGGATCTGAATCAGTTGGGTCACCAGGCCGAGAATTTAAATAAATGTGATGTGTTGCGTTTTAGGAAGGCAAATCAGGGACAGATTTATACAATTAACGGTAAGGTCCTGGGGAGTGTCACTGAACAAAGAGACCTCAGGGTGCAGGTTCATAGTTCCTTGAAAATGAAATTGCGGGGAAATAGGAGTGTAAAGAAGGCATTGGTATACTTGCCTTTATTGGTTAGTGCATTGAATATAGGAGTTGGGAGGCCAAGTCGCAGTTGTACAGGACATTGATTAGGCCACTATTGGATTACTGCATGCAATTCTGGTGTCCTTACTAAGAAAGGATGTTGTGAAATTTGAAAATGTTCAAAAAAGATTTTCAAGGATGTTGCCAGGATTGAGATATTTGAGCTAAAGGGAGACGCTGCATAGACTGGGCCTGTTTTCCCTGGAGCATCAGAGGCTGAGGGATGACCTTATAGACGTTTATAAAATCATGAGGAGTATTGATAGGGTGAATAGCCAACATCTTTTCCCCAGGGTAGTGGAGTCCAAAACTAGAGGGTGTAATTTTAAGGTGTGAGGGGAAATGATTTATAAGGGGTCTTAGGAGCAACCTTTTCACGCAGTGTATGGTATACATATGGAATGAGCTTCTGGAGGAAGTGGTGGAGTCTCATACAATTACAACATTTAAAAGGTATCTGATTGGGTGTGTGAATAGGAAGGGCTTAGAGGGAAAAGGAGGCAAATGCCGGCAAATAGGATGAAGGGCCTGTTTCCGTGCTGAATATATCTATGGCTCTATGTACAACGTCAACTTTTAAACAATAATGGTCATTGAAATGTTGGGATTTTGCACAAGGAAGTTCATTCATACAGTATTGTATTTTCCACCCTGAGATATGGAATATTTGCATAAATCATAAATTTGCAGTTCCGGATAGTTCTTGGCGTTAAAAAGTGGTCTTTGTATTGTTTCAACAATTTCACCTCTGATTTATTCCCATCAAAGTCTTAAGTTTTGATATTATTGATACTCTTCCAGCCTCAACGGAGCACATATGGGTAGACAGCCAAACCAAATCAGCCATTCTATCTCGGTATTCGCAACATAGTCAATTAAAATCATCAAAGTCCCCAAATAGTCACTCCAGTGTTTCCTAACCAGACTTTTGAAGAACCTGGGCATCAGGTGTAATTAATTTCCAGACACCAGTTTTCTATCTGAAACAAAGGACTTAACTAATTAGGGGACACACAACAACTTTAGCAAAACGAACATGGTGATTAAAATTCGGTGCTTTAAACCCAAAACATTTGTTTTTTTTAACCTTATTTACACAAAAGGTATACAGACAAGCACAGTTAAAGGCTAAATAAAAATAACAAAACTGACAAGATTACTTAAATGGCTTTTGTGATGCATTGTTTCATGGATATGCATTCTGATTCCTTTGCTGCTTTTTCTGAAATGTTGATCCAGGTCACCTTCTCAGTTCATCCACACAAAGGCAGTAATAATTGTAACTTGCCTTTCTACTGATTGGGCTTCTGGAAACTGCTGAATCAGATTAGGCAAGGAGCTTTCAAATCTTCCAGTTGTCTGCAGCCTGGAACCATCTCTCAGAAAATAGAGCTCAAAAAGCAACTTTTGGTTTCACCCATTAGACGGATCAACTCTTCCTGAGGTCTCAATTACCATTTCACAACTGTCATCTATATTAATATAGAGTCTCTTCCAGACTTGCCAGAACAGATTCCCAGGTACAGACCTCATTAATAACTAACTCTACTATCTGTTTCAATACAAAGGTCTTTGCTCTTACTGTTGGGATCCTTTTAATCAAGGAGCAGCCTACTATTAGCCTCCAGGCCTGATCTCACAAACAAACAAAGTGTGAAGCTGGATGAACACAGCAGACCAAGCAGCATCTCAGGAGCACAAAAGCTGATGTTTTGGGCCTAGACCCTTCATCAGACAGTCACATCAGCTTCCTCAGCACCAAACTGCTCAATCACAAACAAACAAAGCATGTTTCATGTGTTCATTGAATCACTACAGCATGGAAGCAGGCCAATCTACCTATCAAGTTCACACTGACCTTTCAAAGGCCATCCACCTAAACCCAAACCCTATCATATCCCTGCATTTCACCCATGGACATTCCATCTTACCTGCATATCTTTGGACAGTGGGGGAAACCAGAGCCCCCAGAGGAAACCTGCACAGACACAGGAAGAATGTGTGAACTCCACACAGGCAATCACCCAAGGCTGGAATTGAACCTTGATCCCTCGGACTGTGAGGCAGCAGTGCTAACCAAAGGCCTCCTTGCCACCCATGTTCTTTTCATTTTACCGCAATGTTGTCCCCAAGTCCACAAGTCATTTCCAACTCACATTCAAAATTGAGAAAAGACTTAAAAAAACGACAACATGGCAAGGATTCTAACAGTAATGTGAGTTTGAAATGTCTTTGTCTTATTTCAGCTAATTAAAGTCACTGGGTTAATCTCATTCTGGTTTGATGTATTGACAAGATTATTATGAAATTGCAAACTGAAGCTTCGTATTTATTTGGGAAAGCCAGCAATAACTGTACAAGGCTTTGGACATTGGCTATGTCTATTGTAACAGATGATGAAAAAGAACTAGTCGTACATGAGATGTGTGCAACAAGCACACTGATGTTGTAAGCACTGTATCAATGTAAGAATCATTTTCTCAAATTCTCTTGACTCTTTTTAAAATTCATAAAGCCGTTGGCTTTAAGTCATTATTTTATTCATTTAATTTATTAATGAAACATAAATTTCCCAAAAAATGTGAAACAGACGAGCCTTTAAAAGTAACACAATTTCTGTCATTTCTGAGCTATTCTGGTGCAAAACAGCAATGTATGCACCATTGTTACTTGCAATGTGGCTAAAATGTTTAAGATGGGTCCCATATATTTAGTGCATTATAGCTTATAACAGGGCTGAATAGCTAAAACAATAGTTCAAAAGATAGACGAAATGGAACATGCCTTTCTCCAAGATTGTAAGTTTTGACTACAACCAGTTCTGCTGAAATGCAAACAATAGTGCGTGAGGTGCCATGATAGTATAGATGGCATTATCTGTATCATATTTAAATAAGGACTTGCACCCAATACTTAACAAAAATAGAATGAATATGATAGATAATAAAGCCACAAGCCAAAGCTAAGGTGTGCTATTGGAATGAAACATCAAGCAGTTGCGCAATTCCTGTGTTGTCTTTCATCAAGTAATAGACCTTGAAGATCTTCATCAGTTATTATTGAAAGTGACAAGGTAACTAGCCGAGGTACTATTTAAAGGATACTGCTCTCTGTGGGCAGGAAGCATGTCTTAATCTGCTGAATGTGATATGTAATCTCCTATCTTATTTTTGATACCTGACTCCTTCTCAAAGTAGGAATCAATGTTATTAGAATCTCAAACCATTAAGCAATTTCTATTGAATTAGCACCAAGTGCACTGGCTGATAAGATATCTTGATAAAGCCTGGGATTTATCAAATTCCTTAAAGGTGGAGCACCATTTTACTAAGTAAAAAATGGTAGTCAGCCCCATACACCTTTGGGATGAATATTGAGTCTTCACTAGACACAGAATTGTCTCCTCTAATATTTTTCAAACCTGACAGAGGGATGAAGAAATTGGAGAAAAAAATGAACGATTTGATATTCAGCTTTCAAAAACACAATCAGGTTGAAATATAAGCTCATTATTAATCCTGGGAAGGTACACAATTTTGAGTATTAAAGGAAGAGTTGAATTCCGACAACATTTTTCAAAACCTCAGGAAGCCCCCAAAGCAACTTACTATCAATGAAGTACATCTTGAAGTGCAGTCTCTATTGTATTGCAGGAAATGTGATGGTCCATTAACAGATCGCAAGCTCATGCAAGCAGTGAAGTGCTAATGACCTGACAATCTATTTTTGATGGATATTGTTTGGGGGAAAATTACTGTTCAGATTACTGGGGAAAACTTTTCTGCTCGATTACAGCATCAGGGCTTTTCCATTCTCCAGACAGGTTCGTTTAATGTCTCAACCAAAAGGAAGTTATGAAGAAATATTTCAATTAAAATTCCCATGCATGTTTACTTGATATTAAACACTGCTATGCCACAATAATTCCAACACTGAATGGGGTAGCTCTGCAATGGCGCATTTTGATGGGATGCGAAATGGAACCTGTTTTAAATTCCTTCCCACTTCTTTTTCAGTTGATCTAATCAAGAAAGTTTAAAATGGGCTGTCATCCATTACTGCTCATTTTCCACAATCTCACAAACTGATGATCCTCCAAAATGTGCTTGCAAAGTCGTTGTTTCAAAATCTGAAAATAATAATTAGCATTGAAAATGTTTAAACAATATGCTGTAAACTGATAAAAATGAACTGAAATAATTCATGAAGGAAATGTCTACTGATTTATTGCTATGTGCAAAAGCAATACTGTAGATTGATCAGCAAAACTAAAGATGAGGCAACACTTCCCCAATCTCCCAATCTTGCTGAGTTATCACAACGAGAAATTTTCAGATGAAGCTTTGTCACATTAGAGTGCTCCCGCCTTAGTATGAACTCAAAGGAATGAAAGGTTCAAATCAAAATGAAAACACCTTAGGAATATCACCCACATGGCCCACGACCAAGAAATAGTTTTAAAATTTGAAATCAGTTGACGAAAATGAGGATGAGATCACTAGAAGCAATGCATGCAATGCAAAGTTGCGGAAGGCCAATGTCTAGAAATGAAAAGGAATTTAACTCTGGGTCAGACGTGCACTTGCAGTTTTAGCCTCAATGAGTACCCAGTGAATCTGTTGGAACTGGCAGATGCTGATGAAAGCTGAGCATAATGACTCTGAGTTTGCCAATGTAGATCTGTAGGAGGTAGTGACTCCTCTGAGAACTGATGTCGAGTGTTACGTCAACTCTATGTCTTCACCACCACCATTTGCACAGTATTAGATCTACAATACAGCTGTTACCAGCATACTCAAAGAAGATGTTTTTTTTCTTACAGCTGGCCATAGCAAATGCTCTCAGCAGATGATGGATAAGAAGTAATCAAAAATGTATTTCGTTCAAGGGGAGATCATGTAGACGAGGGAGAAGAAAATGCTTGAGACAATGCCATGATTATAAGATTGCAAGACATAAGTATAAAAGTAGGTCATTTGGCTCTTTGAGTCTGTTCTGCTATGTTTGAAAAGGGAGGATCACAACTGTGTGTGAACAGTATCAAGGAAGGCGATCATGCTCGACAAGATGATTATCCTCAAAAAAAACTTCTATCCTTCACAACAATTTAAACATAAAACTGCAATGGATTTTCTTAAACAACTGCTCAGGATCTATAATAATTAAAACCATTCCCCAACAGCAGTCATACGCTTACCCACTGCTAATGAAAACATAAACTGTTCTCCTCCAGCTCATGCATTTCAATGTGTGCTTAGAGAACTGTATAAGTGCAAATGATCTAAGTGGAATAATTGTATCTCCCTTTGCAAAAATATGTATGTTAATTGTAAATTGAACGATGACTCAAGCTTATCATCCTGTAAGCTATTTCTCACATTCATAAATGTGCTTCTGTGTGTCAGCTGGTATCAAAGATTCAAACAGAAATTGTGTAACACCACCAAGTTATCATTAAAATCAACAAAAGATTCAATGTAACAGAAAATCAAGCAAAAATAATGATTTTTTTTAAAAACTTCCAATCGTGCATTAAACATCCAGCTCATTATATGCTTTGAAGAAATTGGCTAGAGAGGCAAAAAAAATTACATCACTTCAACTGGAATTAAATAAATATTTGTAAAGGAATTAGGTGAACTAATTTGGGAATGAATAGGGAAGTAGAATTAGATTATGGCATTTAGGAACTGGCACTAAACGAGGCTGACTGAGCTGGTCACAATTTATTATTTATTTTAAAGTTTAAGCAATTTTAAAAACGATTTTCAGCCTTATTCTCAAAGAAATTAGCATGGGAAAACAAATCATCCAATGACCACTTAATTTTGCCTCCTTGGCCACCTAGCTAAATAAATTTATCAATAAATACTAAAATTGAATATTCTAGTGTACAATGCAGAGCCAAATTAATCTCAAAAATAACTCAATACTTTCAAAACTAGCAGTCATTTGGAAATATAGAATTTTTGTATTGCTGAAAATAAACATATTTTGCCAAAGCTATTTGTCTTGCACTCATCATGATTTTCCTTCAGTTGGTATTCTTGTAAATTATCCTGATGTGTGCAAGGTGAAAATATTAAAATAAAATACCTGCTTTTTAGCAATTTTAAAACTATTACAATAAAATAATTAATTCAAAGAAAAGCCATATAATTACTTATACCTTACAGTTGGAGTGTTTGAAGCCTGGGGCTATTTTCCCTGACGCATTGGAGACTGAGAAGCAGCCTTGTCGGGGTTAAAAAAAAATCATGAGTGGAATGTAGATAGGGTGAACAGCCAAGATCTTTTCCCTGGGGTAGGGAAGTCCAAAACTGGAAGGCATAGGTTTAAGAGGAGAGGGGAAAGATTTTAAAAGGAACTAAAGGGTTATTTTTTCATGCAGAGGGTGGTGTGTACATAGAATGAGTCACCTGAGGAAGTAGTGGATGGGTATATAAATATATGGGTTTAGAGAGATACAGGCTGGATGCTGGCAAATGGGGCTAGATTAATTTCGGTTATCTGGTCAGAGTGGACAAGTTGGGCCAAAGGGTTTGTTTCCGTGCTGGAAATCTTATTGAGTCTATGACTTTATAACTGCATTATGAAAGTCTCAACAAAGCAAGATGGATGCTGGAAATCTGAAATGAAAAACAAAAACACAAATGCTGGAAAACCTCACCTGGATTAGATTAGAAAATAGAAAAGATAAGCAAGTCATGGGCCCAATTTTTTTCTGGGAGGGAAATTGAATTCCAATGGGCAAAAATCCACACTTTTGATTTTTCTCTGAAGGAAATTTGAATTTTCTTCCAAATTCTTAGCCTCAGGCCATTTTTATTCTAGTAATTTTAGGTGTCAGAAATGCCTAGTGTTCAAAACTCAGCCACATTGCTGATTACTCTTTAGAAATGGTTGACAAGTATCAGATTTCCATTGATACATCATTTTTGTCTAGTGGTAGAGGATTTCAGCTGCCCTCTAAAGCATTCCAGGTGTGCTAGTCTGTGATAATTTTTTTAAAAAACCAACTGATGTGTTGGGAGCATTCTCATAAGTATATAGAAAGTATTTTCACACCTTGAAATGTTACTACTATTTGTTGTATTGTAAATAAAGATAAATAAATGTAAATACAATTATTCATTTGCTTTAAACAAATTACCTCTTCATTGTCTCAATGTCACTCATGCATTCTGAAGAAGTGGCATTGGACTCAAAATGTGAACTCTGCTTAGATCCTGCCAGACCTGATGATTTTCTCCAGCAATTTCTGAATTTATTTCATTTACATTTGTTTGCTTTATGAAAATTAGCTGATATGTTTCCAGCATTACAATAGTGACTGTTCTTCAAAAGAATATTAATTGGCTGTAAAGTACTTAGGGAACATTCCAAGTTTGAGGAAAAATATCACATTAATACACGTTCCTACTGTGATCCTAAATATTTGTTATTGTTTGAAAAGGTCAGCTTGCTGATATTTGTTTCAAGTGATGGTTTAGTAGAATTGACTATAGGGTCTGACCTGCAAGGTCAATGATTCTTGCACCTCTTCAATTAAAGTAGTTTTTTTCCCCATTTGTGAGGGATTTCAGTATATTTAACCATAATCACCAGGAGCAATATAGCTAGGGTTGGGGTTTTTAACAAAATATCATTAAGGTGAAACATGGGACAGGTCTTTTCCCTCGAGAACATAATTTTGCAAGTCAGTCCATGGGTGATAAGGTACACTCCTGACTGTTGATCAAGTTTCTCTGGGATTGTTTGTCTTTTTGAATAGAGTTTAATGTTAAGTAGCGAACCAGTGTGGGAGGAATACAGATATTGAATTAGAGTAATAAGAAGACTTGCCTCAATTCTTGGTAACATAGTTCTCCTAAACTTAACTCTCCACACCATAGAACAACTTGTCCATAAACCCACAGCTACCTTTCATTGCCACTCATCCTGTATCCATTATATTGTAGCCCTTAGGCTTTGTACAATTCAAATGGAAAATATTTTACATTTCTGGAGAAAAATAAAGAAATAGCATGGATGGATGGAATACCTACTGTACTGAAAGCCATTAGCACTTGAAACTCAGCCAAGAATGCAGAAAAAACGGAGCTGTGAAAAAACATTGTGTGTAGAAAGATATCCACTGGAATTGAACATTAAGGGTTGAAGGTCAAACCTCTTAATTCAAGGACATCACTGCAGGAGTTCCTGAAGTCAGTGACCTTGGCCCAACTACTGTCAGCTACTTACTTAATGAATTTGCAGGGAACATATGGTCAGAAAAGTACATATTCACAGCTGATTGCACAATGTCAGTACCATTCATGATTCATCAAATACTGAAGCAGCTTATATTTCATAGCAGCAAATTTTAGGACAACATCTGGGCTTAGGTTAGTAAGTGCCAGGCAATGAGTATTTCAAACAAGAGACAATCTAACCATCACTCCATCAATTAATCTCATACTACCAACTTTTTGAAGGCTACCATTAAATAGACACTATTATTCCAGTGATATAAGTGGCTAGAAGAACTTTGTCGAGTCGGAGTCTTCATTGATGAGTAACTCACTTGCTGTCTTACAAGTGCCTGTTCATCTCTTTTAATTTATACTTCATTAGGTCCTCCATCTTCCACATTGGTTCCGTTCATCACCAACATGCAGTGGTGATACGTATTATCTACAAGATGCACCCTAATGACTCACCAAGACTCCTCCAATAACACCTTCCAATTGATCACTAGAAAGACAGCTGTAGGGAACACAGCCCTCTGCAAGTTCATAAAATATTGGCCAGAATATGAGGATACATACAGGATATTGGTTTAAATTTTCTCTTCCCAAAGTAATACACATTCTGTGCTCCAAATCAACCAAGAAGGAATTGCACTTTAAACCTTCTGATCCATACATGAAAGAGTTATCACTGAGTCATATCTTCACCAGAATAAGGCTCATAAATTTATTTAACTGAAAAATTAGTTGATTAGATGAATAAGATTTGATAGGCTGAATGGCCTTTTTAAGCTTATAATTTAAGGCAGTGGCGCTTTTAATTTTCATGGCTAGAACCTAACTGTGGTCATCACTCAGTTCAAATTGTGAGTTCATGCGATAGATCACAATCACTGAATGCTCTTGCTGGCTTTGTACTGCACAGTCCCCCAAAAGAATTGCCACATTTTTACATTTATAACATAGAAAACTCACATTGAAAACTGGTAACCTTGATTCTTATTTGGACTGTTTATTTGACCAGTATTACACTGCTTCAGGGTGTTGTTAGATTGTTTGACATATTACCAGTTGGTGCATAGTTATACATCCATCACTGCACCCATTTTAAAATTTTTGAAATCGTACTAAGAATGTTTATTAAAAACATGTAACACCAAAATGTTCAAACTCCATGAGATAAAACGGTGTGGAGCTGGATGAACAGAGCAGATTTTCTGAAGAAGAGTCTTGACTCAAAACGTCAGCCTTCCTGCTCCTCTGATGCTGCTTGGCCTGCTGTGTTCATCCAGCTTCATGTTGTTTTATCTCAGATTCTCCAGCATCGGCAGTTTCTACTACCTCTGTTCAAATACCGTGATGGTTTTTATTTATTTATTCATTTTATTGCCTATGACTGACTGCACTTAGCCTATTGAGCAAGCACCCAATGAACACACTGAGATTGGGAACACTGTTAATGGAGAAAAAAATGCCAACATAAAAGTCAAACTTTAGGAAAGAAAGGAAAATTAAACCTTAGTTATTAATCGCTTCTTTCATGCATAGATGTGAACATCTGTAATGCATTAAACAAAGAGGATGACTACAATGTGGGTCAAATTATTCAATGTCTATTAGCTGAAACACAAAAAAAAGCTTTCTTGCCAAAGGTTATAATGTTACAAAAGGGATTGGGCTTCAAGTGTTCTTCCAAAAAAAATCCTCAAAACTTTGTTTGAAAACTGATTCACATTAACATTATGACGTGCAAGTTTGATGGCTGACAGCCGTGAATTATAATCTACTCAGTCCAACAAAAAAGGGCTAGCCAAAAAAGTAATCAATTCTGAGTTGCAGAGTGCTTGCTCTGGGTGATACACTAATGATTTCCTGCATAAGGTTTATGGAGCTGGAAATTTGTTTCAACAGAACAGGAGACCCAGCCCAGCTGCAGAAAATAGGAGACCCATAACTTTTATATTACTCTTGCTTATTTGTAAGATCTCCCTTATAACTGAAAGCGTATAAGCAAAGTCTTGTTGATGATACTGGGCAGCAAATACTAACCAGTTCTTGTGACATGTCCTTACCAGCAGTTCAATGGAGGCATTAACTTTGACTTAAAGTAAATGGCTTAATATCTCTGCTGAGGATTCAGTTCATGGCTCATATTTTTGCAACTAGCCCTATTCTTGATATATTAGGGGCCTGATAGGAGAAATCCTATGGTTAGTCTGGGGAAACAGTAGATATGACCATGCATTTGTTAAATGGAAGCATTTTGCTCTAGTTTTGCTCGCTGTCTCACCTCATGCCTTCCCTGACCTCACACATCATGCCTTCTCTGAACTCACCTCATTATTGAAACGCAGATATTGCTCCCTCATTGCTAATTCAACTGAACTACTAACACACTTAAGCTTTCTTCCTCCCTTTTTTCTCTCTCCTCAGGTACATTTCCTCTTTCTAAATATGCTTTCTCAATGAAACAAGATCAGACCCACCATCTTGCAAAGTACCACCACATTTTCTAGATTGTGCTGTCATCGCTTAAATCCATGTCCTTAAGAACGTAAAAAAATTGGAGCAGCAGTTGGCCAGCTGGCCCAGGGAGCCTCCTCCATCATTCAAGTAGATCATGACTGATCCTTTTGTGGACTGAGCTACACTCACCTACCTGCTCACCGTTATTTCTTTTACTGTTCAAAAATCGATTTTTGCCTTAAAAACATTTAACAAGATAAGTTCAACTGCTTCACTGGGCAGAGAATTCCACAGGTTCACAACCCTTTGGGTGAAACTCCTCCCTAATCCTAAATCCGTTCCCCCTTATTTTGAGGCAATGCCCCATAGTTCTCATTACACCTGCCATTGGAAACACCCTCCCTCCTTCTATCCTATCTAATCCCTTCATAATTTTATATGATCATTCTGATCCACACCACCCCACCACCATCCATGCTTCCAAATTCCATTCAGTACAGTCCCAGTCTACACAATCTCTCCTCATAAGGCAACCTTCTCTGGATCAATTTTGTGAACCTCCTCTGCACCGCCTCCAGTGCCAGTACATCATTTCTCAAGTAGGGAGACCAAAACTGTACACTCTAGTCCAGGGTGTGCCCTGACCAGTACCCTAAACGGCTGCAGAACAACCTACAATTTTTAAACTCCATCCCTCCCAAGCAATGAAAGACAATATTCCATTTGCCTTCCTAATTACCTGCCGTACTTACAAACCAACTTTTTGTGATTCACGCACAAGGACACTCAGGTCCCTCTGCACAGCATACACTCCAAGTTTTCCCTGTTTAAATAATAGTCCAATTTGCTGTTATCCTACCAACATGGATTACTTCCTATTGACCAACATTGTACTCGATTTGTCGGATCCTTCCCCACTCACTTAACCTATCTAGCTCCGTCTGCACACTTTCAGTATGCTTTGCACGCAAACAGGCAATCAGCAAGGAGGGAGATTGACTGTATAACAGAAAGTTGACCATATTATGAGATTCATATGACACTGCTCTAGAGTTTACCCAATATCTCAGCATTGAGTATAGGAGTTGAGAGATCATGCTGCGGCTGTTCGGGACATTGGTGAGGTCAGTTTTGGAATACTGCAGTTCTGGTCTCACTGTTATTTGAAGGATGTTGTGAAACTTGAAAGAGTTCAGAAAAGATTTACAAAGATTTTGCCATGTTTGGAGTGTTTGAGTAAAAGGGAGAGGCTAAATATGCTGGGGCTATTTTCACTGGAGAGTTGGAGGCTGAAGGGTGACCTTATAGAGGTTTATAAAATCATTGAGACATTGTTAGGGTGAATAGCCAAGGTCTTTTCCCCGGGTAAGTGAGTCCACAATTAGAGGGCAACAGTTTAAGGTGATAGGAGAAAGCTATAAAAGGACCCTAAGGAGCAACTTTTTCACACAGAGGATGGGCCATGTAAGTAATGAGTTGTCGGAAGAAGTGGCGGTAGTTGGTACAATTACAACCTTAAAAAGGTATTTGGATGGATATATGGACAGTAAGGGTTAAGAGGGATTTGGGCCAAATGCTGGCAAATGGGAAGAGATTAATTTAGGATATCTGGTTGGCATGGACAAGTTGGACCAAAGGCTCTGTTTCTGTGCTGTCCAGCTCTATGATTTGGGGTACTTGTACATGAAAGACAGAAAGCTTGCACAAACGTGCAACAGATAATCAGGAAGGTTAATAAAATGTTGGCCTTATTTCAAGAGAGTTAGAATATAAGCATAGGCAAGTCTTGTTGCAACTGTACAAAGTGCTGGTAAAACCACATCTGCAGTATTACGAGATAATAAAATGTGAGGCTGGATGAACACAGCAGGCCAAGCAGCATCTCAGGAGCACAAAAGCTGACGTTTCGGGCCTAGACCCTTCATCAGAGAGGGGGATGGGGAGAGGGAACTGGAATAAATAGGGAGAGAGGGGGAGGCGGACCGAAGATGGAGAGTAAAGAAGATAGGTGGAGAAGGTGTGGGTGGGGAGGTAGGGAGGGGATAGGTCAGTCCAGGGAAGACGGACAGGTCAAGCAGGTGGGATGAGGTTAGTAGGTAGCTGGGGGTGCGGCTTGGGGTGGGAGGAAGGGATGGGTGAGAGGAAGAACCGGTTAGGGAGGCAGAGACAGGTTGGACTGGTTTTGGGATGCAGTGGGTGGGGGGGAAGAGCTGGGCTGGTTGTGTGGTGCAGTGGGGGGAGGGGATGAACTGGGCTGGTTTAGGGATGCAGTGGGGGAAGGGGAGATTTTGAAACTGGTGAAGTCCACATTGATACCATATGGCTGCAGGGTTCCCAGGCGGAATATGAGTTGCTGTTCCTGCAACCTTTGGGTGGCATCATTGTGGCAGTGCAGGAGGCCCATGATGGACATGTCATCAAGAGAATGGGAGGGGGAGTGGAAATGGTTTGCGACTGGGAGGTGCAGTTGTTTGTTGCGAACTGAGCGGAGGTGTTCTGCAAAGCGGTCCCCAAGCGTCCGCTTGGTTTCCCCAATGTAGAGAAAGCCGCACCGGGTACAGTGGATGCAGTATACCACATTGGCAGATGTGCAGGTGAACCTCTGCTTAATGTGGAATGTCATCTTGGGGCCTGGGATGGGGGTGAGGGAGGAGGTGTGGGGACAAGTGTAGCATTTCCTGCGGTTGCAGGGGAAGGTGCCGGGTGTGGTGGGGTTGGAGGGCAGTGTGGAGCGAACAAGGGAGTCACGGAGAGAGTGGTCTCTCCGGAAAGCAGACAGGGGTGGGGATGGAAAAATGTCTTGGGTGGTGGGGTCGGATTGTAAATGGCGGAAGTGTCGGAGGATAATGCGGTGTATCCGGAGGTTGGTAGGGTGGTGTGTGAGAACGAGGGGGATCCTCTTGGGGCGGTTGTGGCGGGGGCGGGGTGTGAGGGATGTGTCGCGGGAAATGCGGGAGACGCGGTCAAGGGCGTTCTCAATCACCGTGGGGGGGAAGTTGCGGTCCTTAAAGAACTTGGACATCTGGGATGTGCGGGAGTGGAATGTCTTATCGTGGGAGCAGATGCGGCGGAGGCGGAGGAATTGGGAATAGGGGATGGAATTTTTGCAGGAGGGTGGGTGGGAGGAGGTGTATTCTAGGTAGCTGTGGGAGTCGGTGGGCTTGAAATGGACATCAGTTACAAGCTGGTTGCCTGAGATGGAGACTGAGAGGTCCAGGAAGGTGAGGGATGTGCTGGAGATGGCCCAGGTGAACTGAAGGTTGGGGTGGAAGGTGTTGGTGAAGTGGATGAACTGTTCGAGCTCCTCTGGGGAGCAAGAGGCGGCGCCGATACAGTCATCAATGTACCGGAGGAAGAGGTGGGGTTTGGGGCCTGTGTAGGTGCCTACACAGGCCCCAAACCCCACCTCTTCCTCCGGTACATTGATGACTGTATCGGCGCCGCCTCTTGCTCCCCAGAGGAGCTCGAACAGTTCATCCACTTCACCAACACCTTCCACCCCAACCTTCAGTTCACCTGGGCCATCTCCAGCACATCCCTCACCTTCCTGGACCTCTCAGTCTCCATCTCAGGCAACCAGCTTGTAACTGATGTCCATTTCAAGCCCACCGACTCCCACAGCTACCTAGAATACACCTCCTCCCACCCACCCTCCTGCAAAAATTCCATCCCCTATTCCCAATTCCTCCGCCTCCGCCGCATCTGCTCCCACGATAAGACATTCCACTCCCGCACATCCCAGATGTCCAAGTTCTTTAAGGACCGCAACTTCCCCCCCACGGTGATTGAGAACGCCCTTGACCGCGTCTCCCGCATTTCCCGCGACACATCCCTCACACCCCGCCCCCGCCACAACCGCCCCAAGAGGATCCCCCTCGTTCTCACACACCACCCTACCAACCTCCGGATACAACGCATTATCCTCCGACACTTCCGCCATTTACAATCCGACCCCACCACCCAAGACATTTTTCCATCCCCACCCCTGTCTGCTTTCCGGAGAGACCACTCTCTCCGTGACTCCCTTGTTCGCTCCACACTGCCCTCCAACCCCACCACACCCGGCACCTTCCCCTGCAACCGCAGGAAATGCTACACTTGTCCCCACACCTCCTCCCTCACCCCCATCCCAGGCCCCAAGATGACATTCCACATTAAGCAGAGGTTCACCTGCACATCTGCCAATGTGGTATACTGCATCCACTGTACCCGGTGCGGCTTTCTCTACATTGGGGAAACCAAGCGGAGGCTTGGGGACCGCTTTGCAGAACACCTCCGCTCAGTTCGCAACAAACAACTGCACCTCCCAGTCGCAAACCATTTCCACTCCCCCTCCCATTCTCTTGATGACATGTCCATCATGGGCCTCCTGCACTGCCACAATGATGCCACCCGAAGGTTGCAGGAACAGCAACTCATATTCCGCCTGGGAACCCTGCAGCCATATGGTATCAATGTGGACTTCACCAGTTTCAAAATCTCCCCTTCCCCCACTGCATCCCTAAACCAGCCCAGTTCATCCCCTCCCCCCACTGCACCACACAACCAGCCCAGCTCTTCCCCCCCACCCACTGCATCCCAAAACCAGTCCAACCTGTCTCTGCCTCCCTAACCGGTTCTTCCTCTCACCCATCCCTTCCTCCCACCCCAAGCCGCACCCCCAGCTACCTACTAACCTCATCCCACCTGCTTGACCTGTCCGTCTTCCCTGGACTGACCTATCCCCTCCCTACCTCCCCACCCACACCTTCTCCACCTATCTTCTTTACTCTCCATCTTCGGTCCGCCTCCCCCTCTCTCCCTATTTATTCCAGTTCCCTCCCCCCATCCCCCTCTCTGATGAAGGGTCTAGGCCTGAAACGTCAGCTTTTGTGCTCCTGAGATGCTGCTTGGCCTGCTGTGTTCATCCAGCCTCACATTTTATTATCTTGGAATCTCCAGCATCTGCAGTTCCCATTATCTCTGCAGTATTACGAGCAGTTTTGGTCTCCTTGAAGGAAAGGTACTCTTTCACTGGATGCATTTCAGAGAAGGTGGACGAGAATAATCTCCAGTATAAAGGGAATGCCTTATGAGCAAAGGTTAAACAGGTTGGGACACTATTCAATGAAGTTTAGGAGAATGAGAAGTGATCTCATTGAAACATATAGGATCCTTAAGGGGCTTGACAGAACAAATTCTGAGAGGATGTTTCCTCTCATTGGAGAGTCCAGGACCAGAGTCTTAGAATTAAAGAGTGCAAATTTGAAACTGCAGTGAGGAGGAATTTCTCAGCATTGTGAGCCTATGGCACTCTTTGCCACAGAGAGCTGTGGAGCAGTGTACTTGTGTATATTTAAGAATGCGATAGATAGATTATAATCTGTGTAGAAATCAAGGTGAAGGTGAAAAACACAGGAATGTGGAAGTGAGGAAGGTCAGATCAGCCATAATCCTATTGAAAGGCCGATCAGGCCTGAGGGGCTGAATGGCCTGACCTTGTTCTAATTTCTTATTGTCTTTCTGGTCTTTTTATTGGATTAGGTTGTTCTCCTACTTTTCCAATTTAGGAGCCTAGCATTGGACTTCTGCTAAATATTGTTATCTCTCTCAACAGCTCACATATCATTTTGACATCTCTTTTGCACCCAAACCCTCAAACTCCATTCATTTTACTCATTAACTTGTTTTCTTATTCTAATCCCTGACTCTTCAATTCACCAGTCATCTTGACATTTTTTTTGTGTGTGATATAATGAGATTCATATAAATCACAATGATGCCTGTTCTTGATTGTAGAGGTCATAGATTTGGAAGATGGTGTCTGAGAAGCCGAAGTGAATTTTTCCAGAGCATCTTGTAGATAGTACACACTGCTGCACTAGAGTGTTATCAGTGAATTGAACGAATGGTTGATGTGGTTGCTTTGTGTTGGACGTTGTTGAACTTCTTGAGTGCTGGTGGAGCTGCACTCACCTGGGCAAGTGGAGACTATTCCATCACACATCTGACTTGTGCATTGAAGATAGTAGACTGGCTTTAGGCATTCAGGAAGTGAGTTATTTACTGTAGGATTCCTAGGCTTGGACCTGGACTTCTTGCCTTATTTCTAGCTCAGTTTCTGATCATTGATAACCCACAGAATTCAGTGATGGTAATATCATTAAATGTCAAGAGGCAATAGTTAGATGTTGTCTTATTGGAGATGGTGATTGCCAGGCATTTGTATGGCACAGATGTAATTTGTTATTTAGAGCTTAAGTCGGGATATTGACCAAACCTTGCTGCATTTGGGCACAGATTGCTTCAGTATCTGAGCAGTTGTGAATTGTGCTGAACATTGTGCAATCATCAGTCAATATCCCCACTTCTGATCTTCTAATAGAGGAAATTATGTTGCTGAAACAGTTGAAGATGGTTGGACCAAGGACACTACCCTGAGGAATTCCTGCAGAGATATCCTTGAATTGAGTTCACTGACGTCCAACAACCATAATCATTTTCCTATGCGCTTGAAGACTCCAGTGTATGAAGAGTTTTTCCCCTGTTTCTCATTGACTGCAACTTTGCTAGGTCTCCCTGATGCCAAACTCAGTCTCACCTTGCCTCTGGAGTTCAGCTTTGTGTTCTCTATTTGGAGTAAATCTTTTATAATATCAGGAGCTGAGTGGTCCTGGCAGAACTCAAAACAATTTTCAGTAAACGGGTTATTGGTAAGTAGGTGCTGTTTAAGAGCACTGTTGATGATCCCTTTCATCACTTTACTAATGATTGATAATTGACAGATGAGTTGGTAGTCGTCCACATTGGACTTGTCCTGCTTTTTGTGTACAGGAGACACCTGGGCAAATTTCTGCATTACCAGGAGATACCAGTGTTGTCTCAGAATGGGAACAGCTTGGGGTGTAGCATGGCATAGCATGGCTAGATTTGTAGCAAACGTCAAGAGTGCTACAATTGGAATATTGTTGCTCCTCAAAGCCTTTGCAGTGTGCAGATGCATTTAGCTCTTTCTTGATATCATGGGAAGTGAATCAAATTAGTTTAAGACTAGCATCTGTAGGACCTGTAGAAGAGTCTAAGATGGAACATGCACTCAGCACATCTGCCTGAAGGTTGTTTCAAATGTTTGAGCCTTATCTTTTGCACTGATATCCTGGGTTCTTACATCACTGTGGATTGGGATACTTGTGGAGCCTCCATATCCAGTGAGTTCTTTAATTGTCCATTACTCTTCATGACTGGATGTGGCAGGACTTCAGAGCTTAGATCTTATTAGCTGATTGTGGAATAGCTTAGCCCTGTCGATCAATTGCAGATTCTGCTATTGCCCATGCAAGTAATCCTGTGTTGTAATTTCACCAACTGACATATTTAGTTATGTGTAGTGTTGGTCAAGGCACACTCTCCTGCAGTCCTCTTTGATCCATTTGCTGGTAGGATGAAGAATATGTGCTGCCACTTTTGTCACTGGGACAGAGAATGATGATTGTTCTGTCTGGAACTTGGTATATAAGGCACAGTTCCGTGGCTATGACTATGTCGGGCTGTTGTTTGACTATTCTGTGAGAAAGCTGTCCTGAGATGTTAGTGAAGGAGAGAATGCAAGGTCATTAAAAATGAATTTGCCCTTGTTGTTTCTGATGCCTCAATCATTGCCACATGGCCCTTCTGGTTTCATTTTTTTGAGATCAGTGATAATGTGAACTGCAGATGCTGGAGAATCCAAGCTAAGAAAGTGTGAAGCTGGCTGAACACAGCAGGCCAAGCAGCATCTCAGGAGCACAAAAGCTGACTTTTTGGGCCTAGACCCTTCATCAGAGAGGGGGATGGGGAGAGGGTCCTGAAATAAATAGGGAGAGAGGGGGAAGCTGACCGAAGTCCTACACTTGCCCCCACACCTCCTCCCTCACCCCCATCCCAGGCCCCAAGATGAGTTTCTATATTAAGCAGATGTTCAACTGCACATCTGCCAATGTAGTATACTTTATCCACTGTACCCAGTGTGGCTTCCTCTACACTGGGGAAACCAAGCAGAGGCATGGGGACTGCTTTGCAGAACACCTCTGCTCGGTTCACAATAATCAACTGCACCTCCCAGTCGCGAACCATTTTAACTCCCCTTCCCATTCTTTAGACGACATGTCTATCATGGGCCTCCTGCAGTGCCACAATGATGCCACCCGAAGGTTGCAGGAACAGCAACTCATATTCTGCTTAGGAACCCTGCAGCCCAATGGTATCAATGTGGATTTCACCAGCTTCAAAATCTCCCCCTCCTCCACTGCATCACAAAACCAGCCCAGCTCATCCCCGCCTCCCTAACCTGTTCTTGCTCTCACCTATCTCCTCCTCCCACCTCAAGCCGCACCTCCATTTCCGACCTACCAACCTCATCCCGCCTCCTTGACTTGTCCATCCTCCCTGGACTGACCTATCCCCTCCCCACCTCCCCACCTATACACTCCTCTCCACCTATCTTCTCCTCGATCCATCTTTGGTCCACCTCCCCCTCTCTCCCTATTTATTCCAGAACCCTGTCCCCATCCCCCTCTCTGATGAAGCATCTAGGCCCGAAACATCAGCATTTGTGCTCCTGAGATGCTGCTTGGCCTGCTGTGTTCATCCGGCTTCACACTTTATTATCATTTTTTTTAAGAGTTTTTTTTAAACAGTTTTCTGTGGTTAAGTGACTTGCTCGGCCATTTCAGAGAGCAGAGTCAACATTACTATGGAGTCCAATTCCCTTGGAGTCATGTATAGGTCGGACAAGGTATATTTGAGTTTTCCTTCCCTCAGTAAGAATATTTGTGAATGAAATGGTTTTTCTTTTCAACAATTAGCAATGACTTTAGTCATTGAATTCCAGCATCTGCTGTGGTTGGATTCAAGCATTATCTGGGCATCTGGTTTACTTGTCCCACAAGAAGACCACTATACCATCACATCCCCGTGCAGGCACTTTGAACAATTTGGAAAGCAAATGGGATATTGCAGAAAGATTTGAGTGAAGAAGCTCAGCAGTCTTGTTTCAATTGTATAAAGCCCTGATGAGACTTACCCGCCATATTATGTGTAGTCTAGTTTCCCTGCTGAAAGAAGGCTATACTTTCCTTAGAGGGACTGCAGTAGAAATTCACCAGACTGTACAGGACTGTGTTAATTGGGGATAGTATTTTGTAAAGTTGGAAAGAATCAGGGACAATTTCACACAAGTTTACAAAATTCTTAAGAGAATAGATACAGTCATTACAGAAAGTTTGTTTCCTTTAGTTGTTAGATCTAGAACTATGGGCATAGTTTCAGAATTAAAGGCAAGCTATTTTGGACTGGGATGAGATGAGTTAAGATTCTTCATTCAGGCGTGGTGAACTTTTGCTATTCTCTATCCCAGAGGACTGTGGAAGCTCAATCATTAGATAATCTTAAGTTGGAGATTGATAGATTCTAGTTACTAATGGCATCAAGAGATATCAAAAATAGAATGGGAATATGGCTTTCAGGTAGATGATCAGCTGTGATCTAGTATTGCAGAGCAGGCTTGCGAAGCTGAATGGCCTCCACCTGTTTCTATTTTCCCATGATCCTGACAATAAGAGAGAACACACCAGTTTAAAATTAGTATGCGAAAGGAGAGGTCTAAGACACAGCACTGGATAGTTGAATTTGATCAGTTACTGTGGACTAATGTAAGTGAAGGACTGCTACAGTACATAAGGCGATGAAGAGCCTTAGACAGTCAAAGCAAGCTGTCTTAGAGACAGTGGATGTGCAGTCACCCTGAGGCCAGAGGGACTCCAGATTGCTGTCTCAGTGTACTGTTAGCAGTATTGGCTTTGAACTTATAGGTGCTTTACAAATCCAAGTTGTGTTTTTCTATAATGCATGATATAGAGAGAAAGAGGGAATCAGAAGAGAAAATACCTTTTCTTAAAAAAAAGTGGGATGCAAACCCTATAAAAGCTTGTGATAGTGAATGGGTTGTTAAGTTTAATTGAATTATTTGTAACAGTCAGGGATACACTTAACTACAATCTGTAATATTTCTGAGACAAAGTTGATGCACCTGCAAATTGTCATCAGGGGGATAACAACAGCACTGGAATAATTGGAAGATCATTTTGACAATTATGATATATTTTTGATTGTCTCATCTTCACACCATAGATGAGCACATTCATTTCTTAACATGTATTTGTTTTAAAGACACTAGCTGATGATTATGCTAATTAACATCACAGCTTGATACACAATTTCAAATGCTGACCTGCCAATGGCATTTTGTAATACGTCCTGACTACATCTAGTGTTGTTAAAAGTGCTATTTAATGACACATTAATTACACCATTACTCGGACTGCTCAGCAGATGTTACTTAACTGTTACAAACAAAATTTAAGGGCAGCCATATTTGACAATCTTCCAAAAAAGTGTCCCAGGCCTTTATTCACTCTCCTGCAAATAACTCACTCCTTACATGTTTTTTTTTGTTTGCATTAAGTTCTCCCATTTATACGCTCCAGTTTAGAATCTGCATGGTTCAGTGAGCAATCTTCCAATCAGGTTGGTTGTCAAGATGTGTTTTTTCCCCTCTTCACACATGTGATGGCTTCCTATACTGATGCCAAAGCACTGAAAGGGATATCTAGTATGTGGAAGTCACCAATCAAAAGCCCAGAAAATGTCTAAGTACCTGTATATTTTATGAATTGTGAACACTTCCTTCCCTACTGAATACAACTTACTGGTCAATGCATGCTTAAATTTAATTTGAGCAAGTATAATGCATTGAGATTTAGTAAAAAAACTAAAGTATATGACATGAGTACTCCATCAATAGAGTAAAAATAGCTAATGGTGAAGTTGATTATAAGTTTTGAGTTTCAGTGAATTTAACTATTAATAAACCAAATAAGATGTGGAAATCCATTGTCCAATAGGTTGAATAGGTTGAATCGTATTCCCATTGTGTTCATTTCTGGTCATTGAATCACAAGAGAAACCACCTTGCAATAGAGAAAGATAAAGGTCACAAAACTGATGGTTGATGAAGACTTCAGTTGTGAGGAAAGATCGGAGAAAATGGGCTCTCCAGGATTGAAGAGTGATGATTGATAATTGAGATTTTTTTCTGGTGTTTAAATGACAAAGCCCATCTAAATTACTGCTCAATACAAAGGAGCTCTGATTTCACATAGTGAAGGCTAAATTTTAGCCTGGGATTACCAGGTTCTTTTCTACACAATGGGGTCAATTTTCACCTGCCTCAGTTAGCTGAGTGGGAATAGTCTAGAAATGAGGTCAGTTGTTTCAGCAGCACGTGGACTTTTACAACAGAATTCTTACAGTGTGAAAGCAGGATATTCAGCCCATCAAGTCCACAGTAACCCTCTTAAGAGCATCCCACTCAAACCCAACCCTACTGCTGTAGCCCTGCATTTCCCATGACTAATCCACCTAACCGACACATCCCTGGACACTATGAGTAAATGAGCATGGCTAATCCATTTAATTGGCACTTATTTGAACTGTGGGAGGAAACCCCAGCAGATTCACACAGATGCAGGGACAACGTGCAAACTCCCCACAGACAGTTGCCTGAGAGTGGAAGCACACCCAGGTGCCTTGGACTGTGAGGTAGCAGTGGTAACCATTAAGGCACCCTGATCAATTCTGGCCTGATCTGTTCAATAGGCATCAGGTCTCCAGAGTGTTGGCAAATATTGAATCCTTTGCCCTTTTTGAAATGCTGCTCAGGTGCTCATGATACGATTAAGAACTTGAATTGCTTTCTTAGATTGGATTGTGTTGAGGCATGGCCAGCCAAGTTCCAAACAGTTCCAACAATGAAGAAACAGAGTAAATTCAGCACAGGTAATAATCTTGAATTTATACCCCACGCATATTTAACAGCCATTTTCTCGACCTGCTGAATATACCTATAATGCAGGAAACCTTTGTTGGATTAGGATGCAATCAAATTGGAATACACGTTATTGCAAGATTTAATAGACCCAATTAATTGTCTTGTTGTTTTACATGCAATTTCCTGCTCAGCCTCTAGTGTTCTTAGTGATTGGAATTGTTTTTGTGGTGAGGTTTGTTTCAATTCATAATTTTATTTTTTCCGGTATCATCCCAGGATGATGTTTTTTATCCAGTACTAATTTCCTTGCTGGCTAGTCTCAGTAGTTTTGAGATTGAGTCAAGTGTGATTAATGTGCAATATTGTCCTCGAGAAATTCCAGGAACAATTCAAGTCAGATTCCACCTAGACATACTGGACGATAAACAATATCAACACCGGAAAAATAAAGCCAGTTGCTGATGGATGGCTGAACGATATGTGAACAGTTGACTGAGGAGGAAAATATGTCTTTCAGGACTAATTCCAGTCTCTTCATTCCCCTGGACACTTCCTTCATAATTCCTTTCCTAGCTTACCCCCAAAAAGGAGAACCAATGTGCATTCTTCAGAAATGTTGTGCCTTTTGTCTGGCTGAACACAAGACATATAATTTTTTCAAAGCCTTTGGTTTGTTGACTCCTGAGGCCTGCAATGCACCTTTGTGATCACTGGTGAGAACGACCCAGCTTCTGTTCCTATAAGGTGTTGATTCTACAGTTCCTGACACATTATTCTAAGCTGGTGGTTGTGCCTCTTGAGATCTTGCTAGGTCCAAGGAGAGTTGTTCCTATACTGGTGGAGCTGAATCAACAAATTATTGAGAAGTACAAGCTGCTGGCTCAGGTTTTCTGTTTTGTTTGTGCCTGTTTGATAATGCCAGAGGCTTGAATGCATTGAATCCATGTGCTTCACAATCAGAGACATTGTCCATTAGAGGAGATATTGATCCAAGGCACAATCTGTTTTGGTAAATGTTCCCATTCCACAATCTAAAGAACACCAGGAGAAAGCTGCATGTTCTCCTGGTCAACATTAATCCTTCACGTAACATCCATATAAAACTAGTTATCCGGTAGTTACAAAATCAGAAATTGCTACAGGTCTGGCAGCATCTGTGAAAAGAAATCAGAGTTAACATTTTGGGTTCAGTGACCCTTTCAGTGAACTGCTTTCCTCTAGTAGTTACCTCCTTCATAACACAGATCCTTTTATTGTCTGAATTGTGAGATGCTCCCTCTGTACTAATGTTGGTGCCATTCACTTAAACGATGGAAAGATGAAGCTTTTGCCACAGTACAGCACTGCACTAAATTTAGTTGAGAGAGGAGACAAGATTATTGCCTTCAAGGGACCGAAGAGTGCGATTTGATTTCAACAAGAAAATTTATGGAGAGGTTGTTAGTGTGAAGTCGTAAAATGGTATACTATCCCTGGATGCTAAAGTTTAAATTCACCTTTTCCCCTGAGTATCTTGATTTCCTTGAATTTAGAAGGTGAAGGGATGTTTTGATCAAAGTTTCTAAGATATTAAGGGGAACTGATAGGATAGATATAGGGTAACAATTTTGATACTTGGTGGTGGAAATCTGAGTTAAGCCTGAGTGCTAGTAGGTCGTGTTCAACATTAGTACTTAACATAGAACAGTACAACACAGTACAGGCCCTTCGGCCCTCGATGTTGTGCCGACATCTATACCAATCTGAAGCCCACCTAACCTACACTATTCCATGTACGTCCATATGCTTGTCTAATGACGACTTAAACGACACACTAAAACAGCAGCTAATGAACTTAAAAGATCCTATGCAGACAGCAAGCAAAACGAACATCATTTACAAAATACCTTGCAAGAACTGTGAAAAACACGACATTGGACAAACAGGCAGGAAGCTAGCCACCAGGATACATGAGCATCAACTAGCCACAAAACGACATGACCCACTATCACTTGTATCCTTACATACAGATGAGGAAGGACACCACTTTGATTGGGACAACACATCCATCCTAGGACAAGCCAAACAAAGACATGCACGAGAATTCCAAGAAGCATGGAATTCCAACCGGAACTCCATCAACAAACACATGGATTTGGAGCCAATCGACCGTGCTCTGAGAAAAAGAACAGGAAATGACATCACCAATGCAGAAAATGACATCACCAACCTAGGGGAACCTAGACAGATAAATAGAAAGCGGGACATAACACCAGCGCTTCACTGGAGGTTCACTGTTGATGTTACCTAGAATGGTGACAAAACGTCTGGGAATGAACCTTCCAGCTCAGTGAACTAGCTTACATCTCGAACACAATAAAGACCCACTCTCTTGTGGACCGAGGGGAGAAGAGTGCTGTCTTGGAGGTGAAAGGAGGACATCGGGTTGGCTGTGCACCCTTGCGACCAGTGGATCTTAATGCTGGCTTCAGTCTAATGCTGGTTCAGGGGAGCAGCCAACCTGCAACGATGGCTGCAGCAAGTGCTCGTGCCCCAGGTAAGGGGGTCCGGAACACCATCCGTGTTTCCGTGAAGAAGGTGGATGAAGGTGCACCTGTGGACCGCACCTTCTTCGTGAAGAGGGTCCTGTTGGACTGTTGTGGGTTCGCTGCTGCGGACATTTACTGCCTGCAGGATTTCCCCGGAGGAGGTTTTTACGATGTAACCTTCAGGAGTGCCAAGTTTTGCGAGCGCTTCCTGGAGGTTTTCAAGGAGAATGGAGGTGAGGGCCCCCACTCTGTACTGACCGCTGTCCCGCTGTTTGTGATGCCAGCGCAGAGGAGCCGTATGGTGACTGTACACATGTACAACCCGCATGTGCCAGCAGTTGATGTCCTGACCTTCCTTGGAAGGTATGTGAAGGTGGAAGGGGACCTAACTGACATCATGGACCCCTTTGGCATCGGGACCAGTAAGAGGCAGGTCAAGGTGACGCTGAGGATGGGCGCGGATGGGAACGTCGTACACCCACCGTCCAGCTTCGCGATCGGCGGGAGCAAGGGCTACCTGACCTATGCAGGGCAACCTAAAGTCTGCCATGCCTGTGGTAGGTCAGGTCACGTGGCGGCCGACTGCAAAGCCACCATCTGCAGGAACTGCAGGGAGGAGGGACACCTTGCAAAGAATTGCCCACAAGAGAAACACTGCAACCTTTGCGGGGAAGCGGGCCACCTCTATAGGGCATGCCCGCAGTGGGGAACCACCTACACCCAGGTCGCCGGCAGGGGCAATGCGGGGCCAGCCCCCCCGGAGGAGGTGAAGGCACCAGGGCCCAGCAAGGACCCCGCTAATGTGCAGGAGGGTCAGGTCGTGCAGGAGGGCCCAGCCCTGCAGAGTGGGCCCGAGGCCAGCAAAGCGCCCATGCAGGCTCCGCTCCGCCCCGACAACCCGGAGTCGATGGAGGCGGCGACAGGCGATCCAGGGGAGTGGACGACGGTCCGGAAAGCGAGGAGGAAGGTGCGTCGACGGGCCCAGGAACCGCAACCATCAGGCGGGAAGAGGCAGCTACAGGGGGGCTATAAGAGCTCCTCTGACGAGAGGGATTCGGAGAGGGCCCGCCCGAAGCAGAAGTTAAAGATCTCGAGGGAGGAGGAAGGCAGCACCCTGCTTCCAGGTGACGGGAGGCGTCCTGAGGCTCCCTCCAACACCCAGTCAAGTGCCGCTGGGGCACTGGAGGGCCCCCCGGAACTTCCAGGTGGGAAGGAGGAAACAACGCGTCCCCAGCCTGACCCAGAGCCGGACACTCCTGCCTCCGCACCCCCGATGGGGGGATGCCACCCAGAAGGCAGCCCGGACATTTTCTGAGCCTGGAGAGCGTCCAGCAGTTAGCCCGGGCAATGGGCATGAAGGGACAGATGGAGGAGCTGGACCTTGGGCTTGGGGAGGTTACTGCGGTCACTGCCCACAATGGGGGTACGAGTTGCGAGCATTAATGTGCGCAGTGTCAAGTCAACCGCAAGATGTGTGCCCACGTTGGCCTACCTGACCACCATCAAGGCAGACCTCCTGTTTCTGCAGGAGTGCGGGATACCGCACCTCGGCAGGTACAGGAAATGGTCCGGCGCCCGGACCTGTGGGCCTTCAATCTGGTCGGGGGGTAATGACTGTCGCTCCTCGGGCCTGGCTATTCTGCTGCGGGGGCGCGACTTCACCATCTCTCAAGTTCAGGAGGTGGTGGGGGGGGCGCCTCCTAGTGGCTGACGTCACCTACAGGAACACTCTCCTGAGGCTGATCAACGTGTACGTCCCAGCGGTACGGAATGAGCGGTTGGCCATCCTGCAGCGGTTTCCACCCCTGCTGGCTACGTCCAGGCTGGTCATCCTAGGTGGAGACTTCAACTGCATCATCGATGCAGATGGAAGATCCGGCGTGGGGACAGCGGGTGGGGGGAGTCAACTGGACGTCACGTCCAGATTCCTGATGGGCATGGTGAAGGACGCTAAGCTGCTCGACGTCTTCAGCACCCCTGCAGATGGAGCGCAGCAGAGGTACACCTGGTCGCGGCCAGGCGGGTCTATCCGCTCAAGAATAGGCTTCCTCTTTGTGTCATGGGCGTTCTCGGTGAGGTCCACCGGCGTCGAGCCGGTGTTCTTTTCTGACCACTGCCTCCTGCTGGCCAACTGTCACTTACAGGACGACCAGCCGGCTGGCAAGGGGACGTGGAAGCTCAACACGATTCTGTTGACCCCAGAGAACGTCGAGGAGCTTAAGAGGGAGTACGCCGGTTGGAGAACCGTGAAACCCCTCTTCGAGTCTCCGGGCGACTGGTGGGAGACGGTGAAGGAGAGCATCAAGAGGTCCTTTATCCTCAAGGGTGTTCAGAAGGCGAGAGAGAGGCGGGGAAAGCTGTCGCGACTCCAGAGAAGGGTGCAGAACCTGCTCCTTCTGCAGTTGATGGGGGTTGATGTCACAGAGGACCTCCGTGAGGTGAGGGGCCAGCAAGCCTCGCTCTTCGCCGCGGAGGCCTCGTTTATAATCTTCTGGTCCAGGGCCCGCTCAGTGGAGCAGGACGAGACATACTCGCGTTTCTTCTTTCAGAAGGTGCACAAAGAGAGCTCTGTGCTTAGCCAGCTGAAGGAGGATGACGGCTCGGTGACGTCGTCTCGGCCCGACATTTTGAGGATCAGCAGATCCTTCTATGCCGGACTGTACGACACGAAGCCCACGGACAGCACGGCCTCCGAGTCGTTCCTGTCATCTATCACGGAGGTGTTAGACGACAGCACGAGGGAGTGGCTGGACCGGCCGATATCCCTGGACGAGCTGACCAGACCCCTCAAGTCCTTGGAGAGGAATAGGACTCCCGGAAGCGACGGCTTACCGGTCGAGCTGTATTCCGCTCTGTGGGACCTGGTCGGCCAGGACCTGCTGGAGGTGTACGATAGTGCACTTCGGGCAGGGGAAATGTGCAAGTCCATGAGGAAGGGCATCATCACCCTCATTTACAAGAGGAAGGGGGAGAGGGAAGAAATTAAGAATTGGTGTCCCATTTCACTATTGAACGTGGACTACAAAATCCTGGCCAAGGTCATTGCCAACCGGGTCAGGTCTGTCCTGGAGTCGGTGATTCACCCTGACCAAACCTGTGCTGTGCCGGGCAGGAAGATCGCTGAGAGCCTCGCGCTCATCAGGGATACGATCGCCTACGTACAGGAGAGGTGGGTGGACACCTGCCTCATCAGCCTGGACCTGGAGAAGGCCTTCGACAGGGTCTCTCATGCTTACATGAGGGACGTACTCTCCAAATTGGGGTTCGGGGAGGGCATCCACAATTGGATCCGGCTGCTCTACGCCAACATCGTTGGCGCAGTCTCGATCAACGGGCAGGAATCAGACAGTTTTCTTGTTAGATCTGGAGTCAGGCAGGGCTGCCCGCTCTCTCCTGCCTTGTTCGTGTGCTGTGTGGAGCCCTTCGCCGCCTCCATCAGGAAGGACGTGAGTCTGAAGGGCGTGACTATCCCAGGCAGCGGAGGCCTTCAGGTCAAGACCTCCCTGTACATGGACGATGTCGCCATCTTCTGCACCGATCATCGGTCGGTGAGTAGACTATTGGATATCTGCGGCCAGTTTGAACTGGCCTCAGGTGCCAAAGTCAATAGGGGTAAGAGCAAGGTCATGTTCTTTGGGAACTGGGACGACCGCTCCTTCATCCCCGTCACCATCAGGACAGATGACCTGAAGGTGCTGGGTGTTTGGTTTGGTGGAGCTGGGGCATGCACTAACACTTGGGAGGAGCGTATCACCAAACTGAAGCAGAAGCTGGGCAGGTGGATGCTCCGGTCCCTCTCCATCCAGGGTAAGAACCTGGTTGTCATGTGCGAGGGGCTTTCGGTACTGTTGTATGTGGTGCAGGCCTGGCCTATTCCCTGGACCTGTGCCGCTGCGGTCACCCGGGCCATCTTCCACTTCATTTGGGGGTCAAGGATGGACCGGGTCCGCAGGGACACCATGTACAAAGACCTGGAAAATGGGGGAAAGGGCGTATCGAACGCCACCTTCGCCCTGACGGCTACCTTTGTGTACGGCTGCATCAAGCTGTGCGAAGATCCTCAGTATGCAAACACCAAATGTCACTACTTACTGAGGTTCTACCTATCCCCGGTGTTGCGAAGGATGGGCCTGGCCTCGTTGCTGCGGAACGCTCAGAGCAGTTGGACCGTTCCGTACCACCTGTCCTTCGTGGAGAAATTTTTGAAAGGAAACACCTTTGACCACAAGGCCATCAGGCAGTGGTCAGCACGTAGTATCCTCGAGACCCTTCAGGAAAAGGAGAGGGTGGATCCCGTCATGTGGTTCCCCACGCAGACTGCCAAAGTCGTTTGGCAGAATGCCTCATCGCCAGAACTTTCAAACAAGCACAAGGGCATTGCTTGGCTGGCAGTGAGAGGAGCTCTTCCAGTGAGATCCTTTATGCATTCCCAGAATCTCTGTGCCACCGCACGCTGCCCTCGAGGTGGCTGCGGGGGGGACAAGACTGTTGATCACCTCCTTCTGGAGTGTGCTTATGCACAGGAGGTCTGGAGGGGGATGCAGTGGTATTTGTCGAGGTTCGTCCCGAGCAGCTCTGTGACGCGGCACTCTGTGCTCTACGGGCTGTTTCCCGGGACGCACACCGAGACCAACATCAACTGTGCCTGGAGGACCATCAATGCTGTGAAAGACGCTCTTTGGTCTGCCCGCAACTTGCTGGTCTGCCAGCTGAAAGAACTGACCCCGACCGAGTGTTGCAGACTGGCGCACTCCAAGGTCCAGGACTACGTGCTGAGGGACGCGCTAAAGCTTGGGGCAGCCGCCGCCAAGGCGCGGTGGGGAAAGACCACGGTGTGAAACCCCTCGTCTAGATTAGAAAAAAGGGCCCTATCCTGTACCTGGGCCCAGCTGGCACCTTCCCCAATTGGTCAGGGGGCCAACTGGGACTGTGCGCGGTGACAACTGCCAGGGTATTTTATTTGCTTTGTGTTTTTTTCTTCTTTGTTTGTTTTTTTTTCCTTTAGTTGATGTATGTACCCCCTGGGTAACCCGGAGGGGCTTGCATGACTGAGTAGGTGTATAAGTATGTTTTACTTTTTGTACATCTTATGAATAAAGTATATTTTTTCAAATAATAAAAACGTGACAAAACATCTGAAAATGAACCTTCCAGCTCAGCGAGCAAACTTACATCCATGACTTAAATGTACCTAAAGTTGGCGAATCTACTACCATTGCAAGCAAAGCGTTCCATACCCTTACTACTCTCTGAGTAAAGAAACTACCTCTGACATCTGTCCTATATCTTTCACCCCTCGATTTAAAGCAATGCCCTATCATACTCGCTGTCACCATCCTAGGATAAAGGCTCTCCCTATCCACCCTATCTGACCCTCTGATTATCTTATATGTCTCAATTAAGTCACCTCTCAACCTGCTTCTCTCCAATGAAAACAGCCTCAAGTCCTTTCCTCGTCAGACCTTCCCTCCATACCAGGCACATCCTAGTAAATCTCCTCTGCACCTTTTCCAAAGCTTCCACATCCTTCTTATAATGTGGTGACCAGAATTGTACGCAATACTCCAAGTGCGGCAGAGCCAGAGTTTTGTACAGCTGCAGCATAACCTCATGGTTCCGGAACTCAATCCCTCTATTAATAAAAGCTAAAACACTGTATGCCTTCTTAACAACCCTGTCAACCAGGGTGGCAACTTTCAAGGATCTGTGTACATGGACACCGAGATCTGTCTGCTCATCTACACTACCAAGAATCTTACCATTGGCCCAGTGCTTTGCATTCCGGTTACTCCTACCAAAGTGCATCACCTCACACTTGTCTGCATTAAACTCCATTTGCCACCTCTCAGCCCAGCTCTGCAGCTTATCTATGTCTCTCTGAAACCTACAACATCCTTTGTCACTATCCACAACTCCACCGACCTTAGTGTCGTCTGCAAATTTACTAACCCATCCTTCTACGCCCTCATCCAGGTCATTTATAAAAATGACAAACAGCAGTAGACCCGACACCGACCCTTGCGGTACACCACTAGTAACTGGTCTCCAGGGTGAACATTTCCCATCAACTACCACCCTCTGTCTTCTTTCAGCAAGCCAATTTCCGATCCAAACCGCTATATCTCCCACAATTCCATTCCTCTGCATTTTGTACAATAGTCTATTGTGGGGAACCTTATCGAACGCCTTGCTGAAATCCATATACACCACATCAACCGGTTTATTCTCATCTACCTGTTTGGCCACCTTCTCAAAGAACTCAATAAGGTTTGCGAAGCACGACGTTCCCTTCACAAAACTGTGCTGACTATCCCTAATCAATTTATTCTTTTCTAGATGATTATAAATCCTTTCTCTTATAACCTTTTCCAACACTTTACCAACAGCTGAGGTAAGGCTCACTGGTCTATAATTACCAGGGTTGTCTCTACTCCCCTTCTTGAACAGGGGAACCACTTTTGCTATCCTCCAGTCTTCTGGCACTATTCCTGTAGACAATGACGAGTTAAAGATCAATGCCAAAGGCTCGGCAATCTCCCTGGCTTCCCAGAGGATCCTAGGATAAATCCCATCCGGCCCAGGGCTCTTATCTACCTTCACACTCTGTAGGATTTCTAATACCTCTTCCTTGTGAACCTCAATCCCACCTAGTCTAGTAGCCTCTGGTAAGTCTGAGGACAGGATATGGTGAGGAGGGTGGGTCAGTGGAATTGGGCCAGACTGAGGCAGGAGGGTGGTGTCTGGGTAGTCCATTTGGGAAGAGAGCACTTGGGCAGGCTCCAAGGAATGTGCATCCAGCATCGTTACTCCTGTGGCCTCTGCCACACTCCCACTTTCCATCCAGCACCATACACCCCACCCAAAGATCTGACATCCCTTGCCCTCCCCTACAGCTCCCTGCTTTCCCCAGCCTCATCAGATATTCTGGTGTAATGTTGCTTATTTCTGAACACCTGCCTAATACATGGATTTTTGTCCATTAAGATTCTTAGGAGACATGGGACAAAGGCAGACATGTCAGAAAAGCCAGGATTAACTAGGAGAGATGTTGGAGGGGGTAATAACACTGGCCTAATTTTCAGGAGGAACACCACATGGAATGGAATTTGAATCCAATTAATAGATCTAGAATATAGAGCTAGTCTCAGTGATTATGTCTGTGACAGCTATCAATGTTTCTTGTAACAGCCCCTCTGGTTCACTGCTATCTTTAACTGATCTGCTCTGGATGACAAAAATGAGGTTGGCTCTTAACCTTTCTCGGAAGTGGTCATGTAAACAATTCTTTTCAAGGCCATCTCAGTACTGGTAACAAATGTTGACTCTTGGCCATCACACCCAAAACTCATTAAAAAATAATTTTAAAATTAAATGACGGAAAGAGCTTGATTTAAATAGCCAACTCCTACACTTGCATAACACTATATTAAAGAAGCTGATGTAATTAATACATTTGATTTGAATTTACCTGGTTAAAGTTATTAAACCACTAAGGGAGTTCTCTGCTTTTTCAATTGCTGTGCAATTATTTGAGTGTTTGAAGTGTCTTAACCTATATTAGCTCATATTGCATTAAATGGATATTCTTTTCAATGACTGCTCCAATCAAAATGATGAAGACCTTTAATTTTTAAAAATATAAATCACAGCAAGATAGCCCCAAAATTTCAAATTGCATCGCTGTGAAACAAAACTTTACATTGATTAATGCACATCAATGTGATGGCACAAATTTTGACGAGCTCTTTAATACCTTCACATTTTAAAATCTGAAAACACCAAAGCATGAGTAGCCAAGTGCTCTCTGCATTGCTGTCTTTAATGTCTTAGGACTGACGGCCTGCTAATTAACCAGGGAAGAGATCACAGATGCGGTGGAAATATTTATATTGCTAGGAATCATTCATAACAGATGCATTTTGCTCAGAACAAGATCATGCAATTTAAGTGTTCTAATATTAGTTGTCAGTTAGCAGCATTCATTTCTCAAAGCAGTTATGGGAATGATCGATACGGAAGACATTTACTGTAAGAGGCAGAGAACATTTTGTATCATTCAGCCTCGAACCTACAGACATTCTGCAGGCCACAAGTGGTTCTTTCCTGGTTAATGAGTGAATAGTGGTTTTCACAGTATTGTTAATAACAGGTAAATAATAACTAACCTTTTGAATCCAACTAAGTAACTGATAATTTATGTTAGCATTTGAATTCACAATTATCCATTTTTATTCAGAAATTCCCTGTGCTGTGCACACATATTGTTGAATAAGACAAAGAGCTGCAAATCAGAAACAAAAGCAGAAATTGCTGGATAAACTCAGCAGGTCTGGCAGCTGCTGTGGAGAGAAAGCAAAGTTAATGTTTTGAGTCCCAGTGACCCTTCTTTAAACTGGTAGTAGCTATAAATGCTGAAGACAGGGATAAAGGGAAGAAGTGAGAAGATAGACAGAGATGGAGCCCAGGCACAGAAAATGACAGTCAGGGAGATAAAGAAATGGACGACAATATGCTGGGGAGAAAGAGAAGCCTGATACAGGGGACCATAAGTAGGTGAAAATGATTCAGCTGTGCTGAAAGCAGCTGTGACATGTCATGACAGGCCCTGAGGCCGGAGGTAAAGGAAATAGCAGAGGGTATACAGATTTTAAAATTATTGAATTTGATATTGTGTCCTGAAAGCTGCAGGGTCTCTATGTGGAAAATGAAATGCTGTTCTTCCAACTTGCTCTGAGCCTCACTGGAGTACGAAAGCAAATCTGACACAGAAATTGTATCAGTGATAATTGGAACTGCAGATGCTGGAGAATCCAAGATAATAAAATGTGAGGCTGGATGAACACAGCAGGCCAAGCAGCATCTCAGGAGCACAAAAGCTGATGTTTTGGGCCTAGACCCTTCATCAGAGAGGGGGAATGGGGTGAGGGTTCTGGAATAAATAGGGGGAGGTGGACCGAAGATGGAGAGAAAAGAAGATAGTTGGAGAGGAGAGTATAGGTGGGGAGGTAGGGAGGGGATATGTCGGTCCAGGGAAGACGGACAGCTCAAGGAGGTGGGATGAGGTCAGTAGGTAGGAGATGGAGGTGCGGCTTGGGGTGGGAGGAAGGGATGGGTGAGAGGAAGAACAGGTTAGGGAGGCAGAGACAGGTTGGACTGGTTTTGGGATGCAGTGGGTGGAGGGGAAGAGCTGGGCTGGTTTTGGGATACGGTGGGGGAAGGGGAGATTTTGAGGCTGGTGAAGTCCACATGGATACCATTGGGCTGCTGGGTTCCCAGGCGGAATATGAGTTGCTGTTCCTGCAACCTTCGGGTGGCATCATTGTGGCACTGCAGGAGGTCCATGATGAACATGTCATCTAAAGAGTGGGAGGGAGAGTGGAAATGGTTTGTGAATGGGAGGTGCAGTTGTTTATTCCGAACCGAGCGGAGGCGTTCTGCAAAGCGGTCCCCAAGCCTCCGTTTGGTTTCCCCAATGTAGGCGAAGCCACACCGGGTACAATGGATGCAGTATATCACATTGGCAGATGTGCAGGTGAACCTCTGCTTAATGTGGAAAGTCATCTTGAGGACTGGGATAGGGGTGAGGGAGGAGGTGTAGGGGCAAGTGTAGCATTTCCTGCGGTTGCAGGGGAAGCTGCCGGGTGTGGTGGAGTTGGAGGGCAGTGTGGAGTGAACAAGGGAGTCATGGAGAGAGTGGTCTCTCCGGAAAGCAGACAAGGGTGAGGATGGAAATATGTCTTGGGTGGTGGGGTCAGATTGTAGATGGCTGAAGTGTCGGAGGATGATGTGTTGTATCCAGAGGTTGGTGGGGTGGTTCCACCCCAACCTTCAGTTCACCTGGGCCATCTCCAGCACATTCCTCACCTTCCTTAACCTCTCAGTCTCTATCTCAGGCAACCAGCTTGTAACTGATGTCCATTTCAAGCCCACCGACTCCCACAGCTACCTAGAATACACCTCCTCCAACCCACCCTCCTGCAAAAATTCCATCCCCTATTCCCAATTCCTCCGCCTCCGCCGCATCTGTTCCCACGATGAGGCATTCCACTCCCGCACATCCCAGATGTCCAAGTTCTTCAAGGACCGCAACTTTCCCCCCCACAGTGGTCGAGAACGCCCTTGACCGCGTCTCCCGCATTTCCCGCAACACATCCCTCACACCCGCCCCCGCCACAACCGCCCAAAGAGGATCCGCCTCGTTCTCACACATCACCCCACCAACCTCCGGATACAACGCATCATCCTCCGACACTTCCGCCATCTACAATCCGACCCCACCACCCAAGACATTTTTCCATTCCCACCCTTGTCTGCTTTCCGGAGAGACCACTCTCTCTGTGACTCCCTTGTTCGCTCCACACTGCCCTCCAACCCCACCACACCCGGCAGATTCCCCTGCAACTGCAGGAAATGCTACACTTGCCCCCACACCTCCTCCCTCACCCCCATCCCAGGCCCCAAGATGACTTTCCACAGTAAGCAGAGGTTCACCTGCACATCTGCCAATGTGGTATACTGCATCCATTGTACCCAGTGTAGCTTCGCCTACATTGGGGAAACCAAACGGAGGCTTTGGGGCCGCTTTGCAGAACACCTCCGCTCGGTTCGCAATAAACAACCGCACCTCCCATTCGCAAACTATTTCCACTCTACCTCCCACTCTTTAGATGACATGTCTATCATGGGCCTCCTGCAGTGCCACAATGATGCCACCTGAAGGTTGCAGGAACAGCAACTCATATTCCGCTTGGGAACCCTGCAGCCTAAAGGTATCAATGTGGACTTCGCCAGCTTCAAAATCTCCCCTTCCCCCACCGCATCCCAAAACCAGCCCAGTTTGTCCCCTCCCCCCACTGCACCACACAACCAGCCCTGCTCTTCCCCTCCACCCACTACAACCCAAAACGAGTCCAACCTGTCTCTGCTTCCCTAACCTGTTCTTCCTCTCACCCATCCCTTGCTCCCACCTCAAGCCACACCTCCATCTCCTACCTACTAACCTCATCCCACATCCTTGAGCTGTCCGTCTTCCCTGGACTGACCTATCCCCTCCCTACCTCCCCACCTATACTCTCCTCTCCACCTATCTTCTTTTCTCTCCATCTTCGGTCCGCCTCCCCCTCTCTCCCTATTTATTCCAGAACCCTCACCCCATCCCCCTCTCTGATGAAGGATCTAAGCCCGAAACATCAGCTTTTGTGCTCCTGAGATGCTGCTGGGCCTGCTGTGTTCATCCAGCCTCACATTTTATTATCCTGATACAGAAATGTTGGCCAGGGTACATGGTCATGTGTTAAAGTAGCAGGCAACTAACTTTAACGATTAAGCAGTTAATTAGTGATTTAAATTGGTATTGACTAAAGTTTATGATTCATTTCAGACTTGATTGATCAGCATCACTGTAAACCTTGCAACATTTTGCCAGATGAATATTTTAAATGTTGATTAGACAAAGCACTTTTCACAAACACAGAATTCCACATAGTATTGATAGTGTTACACTTTTTTGTAGATTTCTGAATAATTTCCATTTTACATTCTTTTTGACAATGCCCATGTGTGTAATCCACTTTTCTCACTGCTGTACTTGTGATGATTTTTATCTCTCTATTTCATTCTTATTCTTTTGCACTTAAGAAGCATGGCTATCTAAAGCTGGATTTAAATTGATTGTGCTGTGAAATTCTCTTGAAGCTAACACTGCATCAGCAGTTAAATGTATTTTCTATCATTGACGTTATTAAAATTTTCATCATTTGCATAAAATTAAATGACACTGAAGTGAAGTCTAGTTCCCTCTATGCATATTGCTGATTTTCAACTTGTTCAGTCAACCAAGAATACAATCAGAGTTATTAACATGCATTTTCTGCATTTCTGCCCTCACCCCTTTTGTTCCCTCCCACAACATTGATAGCATACCCCTAGTCCTCACTTACAACACCAACCCTTCAATATTCGCATCCAAAGAACCATAAGGCACCATTTTCTCCACCTCTATCAGGATGCTACCACCAGGCACATTATCCCCTCTTCTCCCTTATCATTTCTCGGCTATTCCAACCCTTCTCATATCCCCATGCCATTTTTCCATGTAATCACAGAAGGTAAAACATCTGCCCATTTACTTCTTCCCTCCTTACATTCCAAGGCTCCAGAAACATCATCTGAGGGCATGGTGCGGCATCCTTCAACTTTTGATCTCTTAATTCAGCCCTCGCTTCACAGGGGACTCATTGTGATGCCACGATGGTAACAACACAGGCATTACTAGT
Source organism: Stegostoma tigrinum (assembly GCF_030684315.1). Taxonomy (NCBI): domain Eukaryota; kingdom Metazoa; phylum Chordata; class Chondrichthyes; order Orectolobiformes; family Stegostomatidae; genus Stegostoma; species Stegostoma tigrinum. The sequence continues at coordinate 11,027,474 of NC_081386.1, forward strand.
GAAGGACTAAACATGCAACTCGAAGTGAATCTTTTTCAGTGTGTGTGGTATTCACAAAATGAGCCATTTGCTGACAACTTAGGAATAGTACGCTCTCCAAGTCAAACAGGTCCACATCAGTTGATGGTTAGCGATGTTATAAAGCAGTTTTGGCATGATAATGTTGCAGGGTTTGAGGGGAAGTTGATGGTTTAATGGCAGTTTCACTGATCTAGTGATTCAGCAGCCTAACCAAGAAATGTTGGTTCAAATCTCACTCCGCTGGCTGGTGTAACTTAAATTCAAATAACCAGATGTGGAATTGAAAATAATGGACCATAGAACTACCATCAGTTATTGTTAAAAACACATGTATAACAATAAAAATGTCCCTTCAGGGAAAAAAAGATCAGCCATCCTTGCCTGGCCTGTCCTGATGCCCAGGTTGACTTCTAACTGCTCTTTGAAATGGCCTATCAAACCATTCAGTTCAAAGGCAACTAAGGATGTGCATCATTGACATCCACATCTCAAGTTTTTGTTTTGTTTCATATCTATATTTTCCAAGCTAAGAATTATTTTAACTACACAGTATGAGCCCACACGTAAAGATGCTGAAGATTAATCTTCAGAATTGGTAGTAAAGGATTAACTGGTAGTGTCTTAATGACCTAAAATTTCCAATTTCAATCCATTCTAGATCACAAATCAAATTGGGGTGTAGTACAAAGAAAGATTTAGCACATTTTACTTAATGAGATAGGAAGCCCATGGAGGAGGTGATTCAGAAAATTTCACTGCAATTCAAATCACTGATGTATACAATAATAATACCACATAGCCGAGATAACAACTTACTGGAGAGGAGCAGGCATCGAAAGCAGAAGGAGCGTTCAGCAATTGTCAATTTTCAAATAAGCAGAAGACTGTCAGACATTGCCAGCATGTCAAATCCAAATGCAATCAATCCTGTGAAAGACAGGAAATGCAACACTTGGACTGGAGGCTATGGCAGTAGTGGGCTAACCATAGCAGAAACAGGAAATTTCTATTTTATATGTTTAGTAGGCTACGCATACACCATCTCCAAGATCTGACTGAGTCAATAGCTTGAATGTAGAACATATTTTAAAAAGAAACAGGCAAAAAGGAATCCATCATAAAGATAAAAGACAACATTTGTGTGGATGCATCCAAAACCTCCATTTTCCAAACGCCACTGCACAGGTGTAAGCCAAGAAAAATTTCCTTGTTTGGTATTCTCCCCATTGACTATAGATACAATGTGTTGACAGCACACCTAGACTTCTAAGATCACCAGCCTTTCACCGCAACACTGAAACAGCAAATGGAAACCACAGAAATGTTAGTGGCCAATGATTGCTTCAATTCATTTATCAAAAACTCTTGTCAAGATGGCCAACAGCAGAATGCTTGGATCAAAAGTTAACAGGAATGATTTTATCATGAAATATCGCTTGTATTTCAGACTATGAATGACATGAAAATAAATGTGTCAAAAGATAAGTAAAGGCAAGTCAGAACGTAAGAACTGGAAAAAGACAGGAAGCTATTCAGTCTCTTGAACCATTTCTGTATTTAAATAGATCATGGCTTATCTGTACTTTAAAGCAATTAAAGTAAAACCAAAACGATAGCTATATTGAAATGTAAGGCTTCTGATCAGCAAAGCTATTCAGTATCACATTTCTCAAGAAATCATTCCTGAACTGGAAAATGTGAAGGTTTAAAGCAAAACTTAAATCAGGAATGTTGATTATTTGCCCGACAATTTACCCGCCAAGTAAAAACTAATACATATTTTCATTACAAAGGTGAAAGATGAAACCTTGTACAGACTGCTCCACCTATGAACACTTTGACCCAAAGCGTGTTTCTACAGAGTGCAGATGCCATAACAAGAAATCTGGCCAAAACATTTACCGAGCAAGTCCTGGCCACAATAATTAGCAAGTCACCATCTGGCTGCTGTGAAGTAGGCATTGCTGCTGATAGATATGATTAGGATTTTGAATATACAGACTCCAGATGTGGAATTGTTTGTCTTAAGCATGCAATGGGCTGCCCCAACAATTAAAAAAAAACAAAGGTTTTGTGCAGCAGGTAGTCAACACATGTGAGCTGAGATTTGAAAAGTTATTGCACTCAAAACAGCCAGCAAAGCTAATCTGATCTACTATCTTTTTGTTATTTGAACTTTTCTCCTTTATCATGTTGAAAACACAATGAACCATGTCCCCTAATGGAATCAGACTTCCAGAACAATGGATCTGTACAAATCAATAATTTGGATTGTGAAAAATTATTTTGTGGGTAAATGGCATCACTGGTGCTGCCAGCCACTGTTTCCCATGTTTAAATGCCCTGTGAGGGCAGCTTAAAGTCAACCAAGCACTTTCCCGGTTTCCTCCTCTCCATTAAAATGAACTGTTGGAGATTTCAGTGAAGGTATTGGTGGAAGGTCACGAAAGATCCTTAGACCACACCTTCAAGCCCTCAAACGTTGTCAGAAGGAAGGACACGGGCAACAGAGACATAGAATCCCTACAGTGGGGAAACAAGCCATTCAGCCCATCAAATCCACTCTGACCCTCTGAACAACATTCAGCCCAGTCCCATCCCCTAACCCTATCCCTGTATATACTTTGGATAATCCAGCTAACCTACACATCCTTGGACACTAAGGACAATTCAGCATCGCCAATCCACTTAACCTGCACATCTTTGGACTATCGGAGGAAACCCACACTGACACAGGGCAAATGTGTAAACTCCCAAAGGTTGAATCAAACCCAGGTCCCTGCTGCTGTGAGATAGCAGTGTTAATCACTGAGCCACCATACTATCCATGAGAACACCACTACATATAAGTTCCCCTCCAAGTTTCCAATGACTTGCAAACATATCGCTGTTCCTTCACATCTGTGATGCAAAAATTCTGGAACCCCTTTCTCACAACATCATGAATGTACCTACACCACTTGGATAGTTCTCCACTACCTTCTTAAGAGGTATAAGGGACACTTAATAAACGCTATCCTAGTCATCCATAGCAATGTCCCATGAAATAATAATAATAACTTTTAAAACTGATTGGAGTCAAATGAGATGATAAAATGTGAGGCTGGATGAACACAGCAGGCCAAGCAGCATCTCAGGAGCACAAAAGCTGACGTTTCGGGCCTAGACCCTTCATGATGAAGGGTCTAGGCCCGAAACGTCAGCTTTTGTGCTCCTGAGATGCTGCTTGGCCTGCTGTGTTCATCCAGCCTCACATTTTATCATCTTGGAATCTCCAGCATCTGCAGTTCCCATTATCTCGGAGTCAAATGAGAGGCCAGGTAAGGACAGCAGATTTCCTTCCCTAAAAGGCATCAGTGAACCAGATGTATTTTTAAAAGTAGTTAATGACTTTGTAATGGCCAACGTAGTCCACATTTTGTTTAATTGATGGAATTTAAGTTGGATTATTAGTCCAGTGATAAAATCACTGTGCCACTATCTTCCTGTTTCTGTCATTTTGATTAAACCCCATCAAAGTTGCAATATTATAATACAATGAGCTCCTCAGACAAGGAATGCATAAGGATAATGTGATATGCAGAAGTACTGGATTCTCGTCAAATTTCCTATGCTGATTTTAAAATGACGTAGTGTGATTTGCATATTTCCCTCAGAATAGGTTTGAAGTCTAATCTAAAATGTGATACTCTCCCACTTGTGCACATCCTTAGTATTGAACTAAAGTGTAATACCCCTTAAATTAACTACAGTAGTCTAATGTGTTGGGAAGGAAAGATTCAATTTCTATTAATTAGTCAACTCATTATTTGAGAGAATGCTCCTTTATTGTCTGGCAGGCAAGTGGTGTATGTACTTCCTGATTCCTGGCCCTATATAGTAACTACAGAATTGCTGGTTAGTCCGATAGCTCCACATTGTATTTTTATTAATCAGTATATTAGCTGTGTAGTAGCAAATGTTACCTAAAGAAATTATATTCCAATCAGCATGATGGCAAAATGTACCTTGAGAAAATGATGCATAATTAACCTGAACATCATAATGTGTATGTGATGGCTTAACATACTAGAGCACTATTAATTGCTCCAATAATCAATAGAAGTTGTTGACAAGTGCCTTACTTATGGGGAATTGAAAGGTGCCTTTTGAATTACGCAATAAGTAAACATGCTACACAGCGCTGTATGTAAACCTTGGAGGCCAGCAGTATTAAATCTAGATTTTACCTTGATTTTAATTTCTAATACTGTAAGAAGTCACTGTAGCTCACATCAATATGGCACGGATCGTTCTTTTATTGACTACTTCTTGTTTAATCCTAAAAGTTTTAGGCAAGTTTCTATCTCCAATGCACAACATAGATACAAGGTGCGAGGATATCAAGCCACTTAATTTTGACTTCCTGTGACATTCCTAACTCAAAATGGCAATTTAGAAGGTTTGCAGTACTGTACAAGGCCCTTGGGATACTAGTTATAAAATTGTGATTGCTGCACTTAGGGAAGATCACCAGCCTCAGTATACTTCATCTAGACATTGTGTCTCCAATCCCATCTACGAAACTGATATTGTGCCTTGCGAACTGTTAGTTAAAGCATTGATTCAATTCATTTGGCCCTAACTGTACTAAATACAGCAAAATTACTGAACAAAAACTATACGCAAATAATTCAACTGATATTTATTTTAATATTTGACTTAATATTCATCAGTTTTAAAGATTTTGAATAGAAATACCATTCCTAAAGTGCATATTCAACATTCACTTCTGAACATGCTTTAACCACGGTGTTGCAATAAGGTTTTGGCGGAAATTAAATTTTACTTCTTGCAAAATTTCCAGCATTTTTTCATAATCTGTGGAGAATTTTAATAATATGGCTAAATTTTGCACCGCATGGGAGAGGAAATGTTTCCCTTAGGTATTTTCCAAGAATCTGCAGCTCTCCTGTATAGATAAGAAAGGAAAAGCAATTCATTATTCCAATGAATAAAATGTGAGGCTGGATGAACACAGCAGGCCAAGCAGCATCTCAGGAGCACAAAAGCTGACGTTTCGGGCCTAGACCCTTCATCAGAGAGGGGGATGGGGGGAGGGAACTGGAATAAATAGGGAGAGAGGGGGAGGCGGACCGAAGATGGAGAGTAAAGAAGATAGGTGGAGAGGGTGTAGGTGGGGAGGTAGGGAGGGGATAGGTCAGTCCAGGGAAGACGGACAGGTCAAGGAGGTGGGATGAGGTTAGTAGGTAGCTGGGGGTGCGGCTTGGGGTGGGAGGAAGGGATGGGTGAGAGGAAGAACCGGTTAGGGAGGCAGAGTGACTTCAGTTACACTTTTAAATGATCTTATACGTAGATTTGCTGTGAAATATGAGCACAGAACTTTTTTCTTTCGATCTTCAAGGAGTTTTTAACAAAATTTTGTACACATTAATCCAGTTCATACCCCGTTAATGTTCCTGTTATATATTTAATTCAAATATCAGCTATGCTCACTTGATACCACTCACATCTCTGAGCCAGGAATAAATCCTCTCTAGGACTTGAGTGCATATTCTAAACTATCACTCTAGTGCCTTTAGGAGGTATCCTGCATGCACTGGTGCCATCTCTCTGAAACTGTGCCCCAATCTGGTGGTTCAGGAATAATTAAACACAGAAGCATAGAAGATCAGAGCAGGATGATGCCCCTCAAGCCTGCTCCGCCATTCATCGGGACCATGGCTGATCATCCAACTCAATAGTCCAATCCTGCTTTCTTCCCATAACTTCTGATCCCATTCGCCACAAGTGTAATATCTAGTCGCCTCTTGAATACATTCAATGTTTTGACATCAACTGCTTCTTGTGGTAATGAATTCCACAGGCTCATCATTCTATGGGTGAAGAAATGACTCCCCATCTCCGCCCTAACTCGTCTACTCCAAATGCTCATACTGTACTCCTGGTTCTAGACACACCCACCATCTGGGACATCCTCCCTGCATCTACCTTGCTAGTCCTATTAGAATTTTACATCTGTCTTTGAGGTCCCCCCTCATTCATCTAAACTCCAGCAAAAACAATACCGACCTAGTCAATTTCTCCTCATATGTCCCACCATCCCCGGATTCAGCCTGGTAAGCCTTACACTATGCTCCCTCAAGAGCAACAGCACCCTTCCTCAAAAAAGAAGACCTAAACCATACACAGTATTGGAGGTGTGGCCTCACCGAGGCCCTGTACAACTGCAACAACATGTCCCTGCTCTTGTATTTGAAACCTCCCATAATGAAGGCCAACAAACCATTTGCCACCTTTACGGCCTGCTGCACTTCCATAATTACCTTCAGCGACTGGTGCACAAGGATACCAGGTCCTGCTGCACACTCCCCTCTCCCAACTTACAGCTATTCAGGTAGTAATTTGCCTTCTTGTTTTTGCTTCCAAAGTGAATAACCTCACATCTATCCAAATTATACTGCATCTGTCATCGATTTGCCCACTCACCCAACCTGCCAAGATCATGCTGAAGGATCTCTGCAAGCTCATCACAGTTCACCTTCCCACCCAACTTGGTATCATCTAAAAACTTGGATATTTTATATTTGTTCCCTCATCCAAATCATTAATATATATTATGAATAGCTGGGGTCCCATCCCTGATCCTGTGGCACTCCACTAGTTGCTGCCTGCCAATTTGAAAAGCAACTATTAATTCCTACTCTTTGTTTCTTCTCTGCCAACCAGTTTCCTATTCATCTCAATACACTTCCCCAAATCCCAAGCGCTTTAATCTTGCACATTAATCTCTTAAGTGGGACTTTGTCAAACACTTTCTGAAAGCCCAAATGTACTACATCGATTGTCTCCCCCTTGACAAAACTAATAATTATATCTTCATAGAATTCAAACAGGTTTGTCAAGCATGATTTCTCCTTCATAAATCCATGCTGACTCTGTCTGATCCCGCCATTGCTTTCTAAATACTCTGCTATAAAATCCTTGAAAATAGTTTTGAGAAATTTTCCCAATACTGATGTTAGGCTCAATGGTCTAAAATTCCATGTTTTCTCTCTCTACCTCCCTTTTTGAATATTGGAGTGACATTAGTCATGTACCAAGCTGCAAGGACTATTCCAGAGACAGTAGAATCCTGGAAGATCACCACCAATGCATCCACTATTTCTAGACCTACTCCCTTAAGTACTCTGGGATGTAGATTATCAGAACTTGGGAATTTATCGGCCTTCAATCCCAATAATTTTCCCAGCACCATTTCTCTAATAAAATTGATCTCCCTCAGTTCTTCCCTCTCACTAAATCTTACATCTTCCAACAATTCTGGTATCTGATTTGTGTCTTTTTTTTTGTGAATACAAAACCAAAGTATATACTCAGTTCGGCAGGTCTGGCAGCATCTATGAAGATAAAGTCACAGCTAGCATTTCCAGCCCAGTGACCCTTCCTCTAAGCTTCACTTCTAAGGAAGGGCCACCGGACCCGAAATGTTAACTTTGATTTTTTTTCTTCACAGGTGCTGCCAGACCACCTGAGCTTTTCCAGAAACTTTGTTTTTGTTCCTGACTTACAGCATCCACAGTTCTTTTAGTTTTTATTATGTATTTAGTTCCTTAACCACTTCTTTGTCCCCTATTTTACATTCTCTAGCTTCTGCATATAGGGGACCTACATTTGCTTTTACCAATCTTTTTGTCTTTGTGTACCTATTGAAACTCTTAGCATCAGTCTTTATGTTCCCGACAAGCTTACTTTCTTTCTCTATTTTAGACTTCTTAATCAATCCCTTGAGAGTTGGATTGAAAGATGTTATGCAATGCTTTGAACAAATTGGGATTTTAACCAGCTTTCTAGCTAAATGTTCTTTCTTCAACCAACTTCAACCAAAACAGAACAGTGGTGACCTCAATTACTGTTTGCAAGTACCAGCTGCATTTACCTATCTAACAGCAGTTACTGAAATTTGCAATAGTTATATTAGGCTATGAGTTCCCTGATTGGGGCTATTAACCGCTTTCAGTTAAGGAGCCCTGGCTAAAATTGTGATCAGAGGTCATGGGAACTGCAGATGCTGGAGAATCCAAGGTAACAAAGTGTGGAGCTGGATGAACACAGCAGGCCAAGCAGCATCTTAGGAGCACAAAAGCTGACGTTTCAGGCCTTGACCCTTCATCAGGAAGGGTCTTTCTGATGAAGGGTCTAGGCCTGAAACATCAGCTTTTGTGCTCCTAAGATGCTGTTTGGCCTGTTGTGTTCATCAAGCCCCACACTTTGTTATCAGGGAGCCCTGGCTGACAGGTATAAACAGGAATTTCAGACATTCTGTTCATGCTAGAAGCTGGCTCTGAGGAAGCTGGGCCAGTGTCAAGTCTGATGCACATGTAAATAAAAGGTGAGTTGGTGACTGGATACCAGCCTCTGTGGAGATATTTCACAAACAAAAACATTGCTAGAAAAGCTCAGCAGGTCTGGCAGTATCTGTGGAGATAATCAGAGTTAATGTTTCAGGTCAAGTGACCATTCTTCAAAACTAATGGAAAATGTCATCATTGGAAAATGTCAATTAATATGCAGAAGGTACATTGGGTGGAGGGAGTGAGGAATAATTGATAGGTCGGGGTAGAGCCCAAAGAGACAGAAGAACAGTGGAACAGACAAAGGAGTGGATAACGGTATTTCACCCTCATCTATGTTACTTAAACAGTGAAATTAGGTCCGACTGTCTCATTATGAAATCGCACAGTCGGATTAAACCTGATATATTACAGTGGTACCTGTTCTTGTTGAAGACGATAAACAGTAGCTGAATAAGTCAAAGAAAAGTATGCATTTGCATATGTGAGCACTTCCTCCCTCCCAGAAACCTACTGATGGCAGAAAAGCATGTCTGGCCTGAAGTTTCAACATCATATTTTTCTCAACAAGCAAATTTTGGTCACTTTTGGCACAATCCAAAAATATGTGCAAGACAACACTGATCACATAAAATGTTCTAAATGGTAGCTGATAGAGATTGGTGTTCTGAACTTACATAACAGAATCCACCCCTTAAAATCCAGATTAATCAAATAGTAATTGAATTTGACTGCAGAACCTCTTAGTTTAAGTGATGAAAGCTTCTGTAATATGAAAGAGATCCAACACCTCCACCAGGTTTCCAGTCTAAATGGTACTTACAAATTTTTTTAAATTTTATTTTTATGAAAGATTATTTAAGTCTTTCAGGCTTGAGTAATGAATCTTCTGCTGTTGCCAAAATTGGAGAACATTCTGCAAGGATGACATTACAGATCGGAAGATCACTGTATACAGGAAGTTAAGCTGAAGATCTGGTTCTGACCATATTAGTTTGTCCAGAATGCTACAGGTAAAGCCTTCTCCAGTTAAATGTCAAGGATAAACCTGGTAGGAATTACCTGTACCATGTCAAATAATGAAAACCTCCCCCAGCAGAAGCATAGGCTTGCTGTGCTTCTACATCGATCATTTGCAAATACAACATCAGTATTTTGTCATAGAAAAACAAGGAATCTTCTAGGTGTCTTCTGCAGTTTAACCACTGAACTCTTTGACTGAAAATAAACATTTAACTGGCTTTCAGATTATGCCATGATTGTTCTCCATGCAACATTGAACCAGCATCAGAAGTTTCCTTCTTCACTGTCAGCACATGCTCACTCACTTTCAGTTTTATTTCTATTGAATTATGTCAAAGTTTAGAAATCTTGGTAAGGAAGCAAGAAAGGATTTAATTTTACTAGATATCAGTGAAATATCAATTTTGGGAGTTCCGTGGAGCTCAGTGAGCTTCAGCAAGTTATTTTACACAGTTCTCCACTGCTGACCTCATTACGTATGCACCACACCTCTGTGCGACAGGTCTTGTGCTCACCTTCAGAGGATGTACGACACGGAAACAGACCTTTTGTTCCAATTTGCCCATGCCAACTAGATATCCTACATTAATCTATTCCCATTTGCCAGCATATGGCCCAAATCTCTCTAAACACATTCTACTCATGTAATCATTCAGATGCCTTTTATATGTTGGAATTGTACCCACCTCCACTACTTCTTCTGGTAGCTCATTTCGTACATGCAACACCCTCTGTGTGAAGAAGGTGCATCTTAGGTTCCGTTTATAATCTTCTCTCTCATCTTAAACCTATGCCCTCTAGTTTTAGACTCCCCTACCCCGGGAAGAAACATCTTGGTTATTCATTCTCTCTGAACCCCTCAAGATTTTATAAATCTCAATAAAGTCGCCCCTTTGTGTTTGACGTTCCATGAAAAAAAATATCTCCAGCCTATTCCGCCTCTCCCTATAGCTCAAACCTCCAACCCTTTTGCTACTCCTGGCTCCATACTTGTACCTCTGTTGTATACCAAGTTACTTGCTCAAGCCCTGAGTGATTTTATCACCAATTCAGTCCTTTTCGGAGGCTTTCAAACTGCATGCTTTGGCCACAAGGGCACAAGCTGGTACATTTTGAAAAGTTTGAATGTTTGTTGAAATGTGCATTGACTGGGGAATTGCTGGCTGGACTCAAATCTAGCACAAATAATTTTTCATTTTTAACATTCACTTTCTGTTATATCAGTGGTGGGTTAACAATGAATCATGGAATCATAGAATTTACAGCACACAAGGCGGCCATTCAACACATTATGTCATATCAGCTCCCAAAAGAGCTACCCAGCTAACCCCATTCTCCAGCCCTATCTGAGTAGCCCTCAAAATTTGTCACTTTCAAATATGTATCTAGCTCCCTTTGGAAGCCTTATTTGCAATCCACCTCCACCACTCTTCCAGGGTAATGCATTCCAAGTCCTAACAACTTACTTCGTAAAAATGTTTCTCTTTATGTCACTCCTAGCTTTCTTGCTCACAAACTTGAAATTGTGATCCCTACTTACTGACATACCAGAGTGAAAATAGCATATCTTTCTTTACCCATTATTATGATTCTGAACTTCTTAATCTTCATTGCTTCAAGGATAATAAGCTCAATTTCTCTCCTCCCGTGTCTAAAATTCCTCATTCCTGATATCGTTCTTGTAAATCTCCTTTGCACTGTCTCTGGGGTTTAACATCATTCTTTAAATAAGGTGCCCAGAACTGAACACAATGCTCCAATGATTTGTAGATGTGTAGAATCACCTCGTTGCTTTTATACTTGGACTGAAGGAGCCCATAAGCCTTCTTAACAACGATTTCAACTTGCCTGGCCACCTTCAGAGAATTATACACATGAACCCCAAGGTCCCTTTGTTTCTGTACTCCCCTCAAAGTTGTACCATTGAGCCTGTATTGTCTCTGTATTCTTCTACCAAAATGCATTACCTCACATTTCTTTGCATTGAAATTCATCTGTCAGGTGTCTGCCCATTTGGCCAACGTGTAAATGTTGGTCTAAAGTCGTTCAGTGGCAGCCACACAATTTGATATTTTCTTAGTATCACCTGTAAATATAATGGTGTTTCCTTTAATACCCATCTCCAAATCATTTCATCAAACCAGAAAAAGGGTTCCAAAGCTAATCCCTGGGGAACACCACTCTCATCGCGTCTCCAGACCGAGTAATGCCAATCTATACCTAGCCCATTTGCTATCTTGTCTAACAACTTGGGATAAATTCATTTTTAGCTGCATTAATTAAACTTTAACAAGCTACCAGTCAAATAAATCATGGTGTATCTTGCAAGTAAAAAAAAGTACATTTTAAAATGGTGTCCAATTGCAGATTTTAGTTTGGGTGAAAGGCAAATGAATTTTAGTAGAAACTTGTAGAGGCATTGAAGGGAGTTGGAGGTGGGCAGTGGTAAGTGGTTAACAAAATAGACATAATCCTAAGTGCAATTTGCCCAAATTTGCTGAATGTGCCTGATATAGAAAGTCTAAACAATAAAATATATACATTTCAGAAGTTTGAATGACAATCTATGCAAAGTTGTTTTTTAACCAGTACGTTGGTGTAGTGGGACTCCTCATTACTGATGAGGGATAAATGTACCTAATCTGTTATTATGTCTTTGTTACTTCCGAAAACTAATGACGTTCGGATATGGGACAGAATTGAGACAATTTCTGAAATATATACAGACGTCATTCCCAAACCTAGAGAATAAATCATTCCAGTGAATAAGAATACTGTTTATACTGTCCCCGGTGCCATCAGTGTTTAATCACACAGTCACTGACAAACTTTCTTATCCTATTACTCCTGCAATTTTTTGACTTTGCAGCAACATTCATTCTTTCACCCGAGTGAACGAACACCAAGAGAGCGAACGAGCAGCTCTGAGATGCAGCTTGGTCCAATCTGTGAGCTGAGTGCCTCTCCCTGAGTACAAAGTGATCTTACAGCACCCCTTTCAATGCTAATCACCAGTGCACCCTGCAGTGCAGGTCTGTCCATCCTAAGAAAATGAATCAGAGAGGTGTCATGATGGTTATGAGGGGCTAATGAATATAAGATGCCAGTGATTATGAATGAGGGGTGCATGCATTGGATGCCTATGGATCATGCCCCCAGATACTGTTTGATGCTGAGCAACGAGCAAGTTCCATTCAGCCAGTAGCAGTCTGAAGTTGCCATGTTCCCGTTCTGACTTCCACATTGAGAATTCTGTATGTCTAGCTCGTTCAACACATTTGATAAAGTGAGAACTTGAATATTAATAAGGCAGGTTGAAGTGTTAATAAGGCATTTAACAATCTATAATTGGTAACTCACAACTGCCTATTGGGAAACTCTCCTTGCCATTTGGCAAATGCATAAAAGATGCAGCAAGTTGCTCTCAACATCAAGATAGGCCTCGCTAGATATCTCGTCTGATTGTTATTGGCAATATCACTCAGGCAAGTATGAGGTCAAGTCTACCGAGTTTCTCTACCACTTTCTGTATTGTTTTCATTTTAGATTTGGAATACTATTGGCAATAATATGCTTCAATTGAATATATCCCTCAGATTTCCAAATGTACTTTTGTGTGAAGAAAATATTTCTAAATAATTCAGTGAAATTTATATGCTCTGATGGGCTATCAGATAGTAGATTTTGTTTGCGAAGGAGACCTAATAAGTGTGAGGCATAATTTGGTAGGATGGGAAACGCTGCAAGCTCCAGTCCTCATCAGAATACTTATCAACATAATTTGGATGTAGAAACATCATCAGAATATGTGCAGCCAGCCGCATCGATAATTACACAAGCCAATTATCTTTAAAGATGTTCCTGTTAGACTTTGCAACAAATGATGGAAAATTCAGTGTCAAAGGCCATCAAATTCATCTGCATGTGTATGAAAATATGACAGCAAAATGTAAATTATTTATGAATGGTAATGCTTGTTATTTTAGAAAAATGGTTTGATTTTACAGTTTTGGATCGAATTGTTTGTCTTGTCACATTTCTAGCGTCCTCTGTGTACATAAATACTGGAAAACCTCGCTGTAATCTTCCACAATGAAACTACTATGAAGACATGAGTGCTCTGTGTGGTTGAAGTTATACATGTTTTAAGTATGTGTTAAATGTGGCAACATTTATGTAGTTTCATGAGACACTGGCCAGGTATCATTTATTACTAACCTCCGGTTATCTCGAGGACATTAAGAATCAAGCACATAATGCTGGATGAGAATGTCATGTAGGACAGCTGGGAGGTCCTCTTCCTTAAAGGATATTTATGAATCAGTCAGGCTTTTATTGCAAAACAGATTTTTGTTATTGGTTTACAGGTAAATAATGAATTCTAAGACCTATTAAATCTTATTTCTCAATTAACACAGTCATATTTGAACTCACGACCCCTGGGTTGCTATCCAGGTATGATAGCCAACAGCTACTGCTCAATAATTAGTATTAATAGAAAGTTTTCTTAATTTTGTGCATATTCGTAAAGTTCCCTGGAATAATCCAGATCAACATATGTTAACACGCAGGCCCTTCTTTAACGTTTCTTTTGGCTTACTATGGCTTGTTGAACAGCAATTAATGATGAACATGCAAATTATCTCATGCTTGCCTTCCAGCACATATCATGTTAATGATGTTTGCTATAAAGGTGACATTAAGACATTGAAAAAAATTGGCAATGATCCAGTAAAAAGGAAAGTGAAAGTCGCAGTAAGGAGAAACTCAGCAGTTTTAGTCCACGAGTACAACAGGAAATTTCTCTTTACTGGAAATGTTGTAGGAACAAAAGTAGAACAAGTTTAGAGGAGTCAGGGAAGCGAAGCTTTGCTTAAGTTGCCAAGATTCAATTCTAACCCAGAGAACATGTGGTGGTCAGCAAAATAGCTGCCTCAACCTTACATTTTATAATACTAGATGTAAATGGATTTTTTTTGAATAATGCAATTTTTAGGAACCAGTCTTATAACCATAAAGCTATAATATAATGGTAGGAAAGACAATGGTAATTTTCACAATTGATTGTTTCTTCACAATATGAACCTTGTGATTGAGGCTTTTGACGAGCCCACAAATACAGAAAAATTTGAAGGTAAAAAGGGGTGCCTGTGAAATGTTTCTAAAGATAGTGGGCATTATTGCAATATAGTGTAAACATCCATGCAACACCCCATGGTATCTGTCTTTTTACAAAGAGCATCACATTTAACAGACTTCAATAGGATCTGTAACACACTGATGAGAATTAAACAAGTCATTGCAAGACCAAAACCTTCATGGAGCTGTAAGCTCTCTTTTGTGTTAGTTCTTGAATGTTTATACTGGCATGAGTGATGGTCAACTGAAATTTTGTTCTAAAATGAGTTCTCATGATCCATCTCCCATAGTTCATTGGAAGCTACAACTATGTTTTAACAGTGAAGGTTTCTGACAGATGTTTCAAGCGTATTCATTGCTCATGCGCTCCATGTTACCTGGATATAAAGCATGTTGCTAGCAGAATGCTTAAGAGTTAACAGAGTGAATTATATTCAAATGTCCATGTGATTAGTGGCTCTGACCTTCAGTTTTTCAACCCATTCTACTAGTTCTCAATCATCTTTATTACTTTCCTTGGCAGTGTATTTTCAGCAGGTCATTGAGTCAGTTCGCATTAAGCATAACCCAGAAATTCAAAAAAATATATCTGTTCCTTGTAACGGAAGTTGATTGGCACCAAAGGTGTCCTGGATATATACAAAGACAGAAGTTGCTGGAAAAGGTCAGCAGGTCAGACAGCATCTGTGAAGAAAAACATAGAGTTAATGTTTCAGGTCCAGTGACCCTTCTGCTGCCTAACCTAACAAGGTGTAGAGCTGGATGAACACAGTAGGCCAAGCAGCATCTTAGGAGCATTTGGCCTGCTGTGCTCAAACAGCTCTACACCTTGTTAACTCGGATTCTCCAGCATTTACAGCTCCTATTATCTCTGCTGCCTGACCTGCTGAGCTTATCCAGCAACTTCCGTTTTCTTGATATATGGTAGTCTCCCTATAAAGCTGCTTAACTTTATACAAGTTCAATCTCCCTCCAGCATTTCCAGTTAATGATCATACATTGTTTACTGCAGCAACAAACTCCCAATTCTATTCAGAGGAGGCTTCTAAGTTTAAAATTCTGTAAGAAAACTATAACAACACGTTCCTTCCTGACCTTTTCTTTATAAAAAGAGAAGGAAACACTTCTTAATATGATAACACTAAACCTGCAGTATAGATATTAATATAGTACATTAAATACCATTTGGGTCACATTTTCCCTTGCTTTGTACTGTCATTATTTCTCTCCCTCAATTTGACAGGTACACCATAAGTAGTTCATTCTGACACCAGGGAAGCACTGAGCTAAATTTCCAGCCTCCCTAACTCAAGTGCTGAATGCAGGCATCGAAATAGAAAATAAAATATGAACAGTAAGCTGTGATTTATCTGTTGAACAGATCTTCAAATAATGATTGTGAAAGGTATTTCCTAGTTAAGCCATAAGATTTAAAGTTTTGAAAAGGTTTGTAGCTCGGGTTGTGGATGAGGTTGTAGACTTGCTCGCTGAGCCAGTGAGTTTAAAGCAGACGTTTCGTCACCCTACTAGGTAACATCATCAGTGCACCTCTGGTGAAGTGTTGGTGTTCTGTCCTGGTTCTTATTTATATGCCTCGGTTTGTTGGGATGGTTGGCATCACTTCTGGTTCCGTTTTTCAGTGGTTTGCATATCAGTTCCACTTCAACGTGTTTGTTGATGGAGTTCCAGGTGCAATGCCAGGCCTCCAGAATTCCCTGGCATGTCCCTGTCTGGTTTATGCTACTATGGATGTATTGTCCCAGACGTATTTATGCCCCTCTTTGTCCGTGTGTATTAAGACCAGTGAGAATTGGTCGTGTGTCTTGGTGGCTAGTGGTACTCATGTATTCTTATTGCCAGTTTTCTTCCAGTTTGGCTGATGTAATGTTTCTCATGGTCCTTGCATAGTATGTTATGTGTTATGTTAGTGTTATTGGTCGTGGGTATGGGAATCTTTACATTCGCCAGTAGCTGTCACAGGGTGCTGGTTGGTTTGTGGGCTACTCTGATGCCTAGGGGTCTGAGAAGTCTTGTGGTCATCTCTGATATGTCTCTTAGGTGCAGTAATTGACTAGTTTGTCTGGCCATGTTCTATCTTCTTAAGGTTTATTGCAGAGGTAAAGGTGGATTGTGCTTTTTTGGGTATCCATTCCTTTTAAAAACTCCATATGAGCGCTCCTGTTGCAACCTTGAACTGTACTAAGCAGAACAGGACAGCAATTTTCTAACCTCTGACCTAGTCGTGTAGCCAATGTTTATATATAGCTAGTCTGATTCAGTTTCTGGTTAATGGGAGTCCCAGGATGTCGATAATGGGTGACTCAGTGATCACAATGCCATTGATTGTCAAAAGGCGATGGTTAGATTCTTGTTGATTGGAGATGCTCGTGACTGATACTTACATGGTGCGAATATTATTTGCTCCTTGTCAGTCCAAACCTGAATATTCTCTAGTATTTTTGGACTTGAACATGGGCTACTTCAATATCTGAGAAGTCATGAATGGGGCTGAACATTGTAAAGTCATCATTTGCAACTCATGAGATATTACTTGTCATGAGATGCTGTTGAAAATAAATAGTGCACACTATCCACATGAGAGAGGAGCTGTATGAGTTACATTTGGCTGTAACTAGAGGTTGCAACAGATTCGTTAAGGTGTAAGAGAGAGAAAGTGAACTTTCAGCAAATTCTGAAGTATTTCATAGTCAAAAGAATTGCTTTTCAAGTGTAATGCAGCTGTAATTGTGATTGTGGGTAAACAATCAGTCTAATATGCATAACAAGTTCCCCACACATGGAGTTAGTTTAGTCATTGGCTTTTTTTAGTGATGTTATTGGAGGGATAAACCGTCTTAAAAAAACACCAGATAAGATCTCATGAATTTTCGTGATAATATTGAATACAGTTTCAAACTACTCAACTGGCTATAAAGTACTTAGGAGTGCCCTCAGGTTGTAAAAAATCTTCACACAACTGCATGTTCTCTTTTCCAAGCATTGCCATAGGATTTTTTTAAAAAATCACCCAAAGCAGGCAGACCAGTCCTGAATTTAAAATCTCATCTAAAAAGCAACACCTGAAACAGTGCAACATCCTTCTGCCTAGATTATGTGGCTCAAATCTCTGAAGTGGGGCTTGAACCTGTGACTATCTGACTCAAAGGTGAGCATGCTATCACTGAGATTGAGTACTATAATACCATCAGCCTCATTACTGCAGCTTCATTGGAAAAAATATTTGTTTGTATCCCATGAACAGAATTTTTTTGCACACGTACTTGTTAATATTTGTGGTGGAGGTCCGAAACTGCAAATCAGCAGATCGACATAGGTGCTATCCAATTTGATGGACATTATAAGTAGTTACAACATTATATAGGCCATTGGGTTTAATGCTGATTAATTGATTCTGAAGATGCCAATCCAGGAAAGATTGATTACTAAACATTTCATAATAATGGCAACTTGATTTAACAAATCCAGTCTAAATCCCAGAAAAAAGGCTTTCAAAAATGTTCATTTGCAGTTATTTGCCAGTGGGCAATTTAATATGTCGTTATATTTTTAAAAATGACAAACATTTTAAGATATTTTACACCTTTTACCAGGGATCTTTTTTGATGTAGTTCTATATTCAATGTTGTATCTCCCAGATTTTGATTGAAATAATTGAGTTAAATATTAATAGGTTAAAACTTCACAGTTTCATTCTACATTTTAGATAGTGCAGGGCTCACAATGTGCAATTTAATCTTCCGAACACTTAGGAAACTAAGTTTGTTTATTATTTAAACTTATTTTAAATTATCAGAGTATAAGAGAAACTTCCATATGAGTGTGTCAAGCAGCATGGAATAGGACATTATAATTTCATCTTTATGTCAGTTGATTTTGAACTCTTTGGAACTAATGACCGGGAGATTTTCTTTTAACCTATTTTAGCAATTTTCTATTTGTGCGCAAGCAGATAACACTTCTGAATGCTTTTAATAACATTTCTCAAATTATTGAGGAAATCCCCTGTCAGAAAATTGTTTTGTCATAAAATTGACATTTATGCTATGGATTTTGAACAATGTGAGTTGTTCAGAGGAGGGATTATGCTTTTGCAGAGGTAGTTCACGAATTTTAAACAAAAAGGCCTATGACAATCTACCTATGATACTATGTTGTCCCTCCTAAAGGAACAGTGAGTTATATGAATATAAATGATGTAGCATTTCGATCAATTACCTGCTGTTGGCCAAGTTTACTTATCAAGTATGTCAACCACACAAAGCCCTAAGGAATAAACATATCGTACGTTCACTGGTATATCCCAGAAATATTAGATAGTTTGAGTCAAATGTAGTTGAGACAACAAGGGAAATTTTGGTCACAGCGTTCAAAGAAAACTCTCAGTTCAGCAAAGCGAATTCTGGATCTTTCCAGACCAATAACAGCCCATGCTTGCAAAATTTCAGAAGTGGCAAACATTAAGTGTGATTCAGTGATTGGGCACCATTCATTGAATAATCTTGAGTGTACCAAGAAGTGCACAGCCAATTTGGGATTACAGTGTAGCTCATTTTGCCTCCTGGAAGCAACATATATTCATAGCACAGGAGAAAGGGACACTATTCCCTATTGTTTTCCTCGTGGCATGTCTCAACCAATTACAATTCATGTCCCAAACAATCAGTAACATGCTTCTCATGCATATAAATTGTTGTTCACTTTGAAATTTGGTATTCTTGTATCTGTCCTGATGAGTACAAAATGAAAAGCTTCAACAATGTCTGTTTATTTCAACAAGTGATATCGTCACTTAATGCCTTCAAATGTATAGTCATTGTGTCCAATTATGCCTCGTTATAGAGTCAACAGCATTGGTTTAGTGAAAGCAATCTCGCTTTTGAGCCAAAAAGTTGTGGGTCCAGAGATGTCAGCACATTGTCTAAGCTTAAACTCTAATTTTCTAACACAGGAATGTGGCACTATCAGAGACACTGTCCTTCTAAGGTTAAGCTGTCTGCTCTGTCATTCTATTGGAAAACAGAGAAAGAAGGCATGATATATAGTATTATGTAAAGATTAGCAGGTGATTTTTGTGATGCTGTTTGTGGAAGCTTGCTGTGTGTAAATTAGTTGCTGTGTTTTAAAATGGTAGAGCAGAAATGACAATTCAAAAATACTTTATTAGCTGTGAAATGTTTTGTGACATTCTGATGTTCCTAAGAGTGTCATGACAATGCAAATTCTTTCTTTTAAAGATGAGAGTTGGCAAACAACAGTAGCAGGCCTACTGAAAATAGTGGACAAAAGGAATTAATCCAAACAATGTTTTAAGTTCTATTTTATTGGGGAAGCAGATGCAAGTGTAGAAAATACTCGACTAGGACCAAACAAATTCCAGCAAAGAGGTGTAGAGCTGGATGAACACAGCAGGCCAAGCAGGAAAGCTTTTTCTGAAGAAGAGTCCAGACCCGAAATGCCAGATTTCCTGCTCCTCTGATGCTGCTTGGCCTGCTGTGTTCATCTAGTTCTATACCTTGTTATCTCAGATTCTCCAGCGTCTGCAGTTCCTACTATCTCCAGCAAAGAGGAAAACTTTTTTACCAAATATATCTGTGCTGGCTCTTTCCTGAAGCAATTCAAAACTAATGTGCTCGCTGTTGTCCATTTTAAGCCCATGGCTTAAAACATTTGTCATTTTAAAGTAGTAAACAGCAGATATTTCAATAAAGTTATAAATATTGTGTTAATGCACATAAATAGTGTAAATACTCTAAAGTTCTGCATTGCCCTTTTGGACTGCAAAGCATAAAACTGTTTTATTTAACTTTTAAAACAAATGATTAGTCATTAATATTTGTGAAGAGCATTTAAATTGCAAATGTGTTTGAGCACTTGCAGGCTTGCTTGTCTCATTACAGCCGTGATGGTGGTGTAACCAAGCTTGATGGCTGACCCATTTAAAGGTAGACATCTGGCATGCCAGCACACAGAATTCCAGGAAATCTGTAATTCTGAATAGCTTAAAGATATGCAGCAGCCCCTCGAAGGAGGAGCAAAGCCTAACAGACAAACATTTAAAAGTAAAAGCTTTTTGTGGCCAATTTCAGCTCTGCTTCAAAAGAAAAAGTGAAAGAGCAAGGGGGGCACAACTCATTTTAAAGCAATGAGTGGAACCTTGCTGAAGCACATGAATCCAAGAAGGAGGCAGGATGACTCAAAATTTATGTATATTGCTGCCCAATCAACTAATTGCCATTGACCAAGCTCACCTATCAAATATATCAAGGACACAAAGCCCTAGAGAATAAACGTATTGTACATTCACTGGTATATTCCAGAAAGAATTAGATAGTTTGTGGCAAATGTACTTAGAATAGAGAGCATAGAACATTACAGCACAGCACAGGCCCTTGGGCCCTCGATGTTGTGCCAACTTGGCATATCGATCTGAAGCCCATCTAACCTACATTATTCCATGTACATCCATATTCTTGTCCAATGACTACTTAAATATACCTAAAGTTGGCAAATCTACTACCGTTGCAAGCAAAGCGTTCCAATCCCTTACTACTCTCTGAGTAAAGAAACTACCTCTGACATCCATCCTATATCTTTCACCCTCAAGTTAAAACTATGCCACCTCGTGCTCGCCGTTGCCATCCTAGGAAAAAGGCTCTCCCTATCCACCCTATCTAACCCTCTGATTATTTTATATGTCTCAATTAAGTCACCTCTCAACCTTCTTCTCTCTAATGAAAACAGCCTCAAGTCCCTCAGCCTTTCCTCGTAAGACCTTCCCTCCATACCAGGCAACATCCTAGTAAATCTCCTCTACACCCTTCCCAAAGCTTCCACATCCTGCTTATAATGCGGTGACCAGAACTGTACACAATACTCCAAGTGCGGCCACACCAGAGTTTTCTACAGCTGCAGCATAACCTTTTGGTTCCGGAACTCGATCCCTCTATTAATAAAAGCTAAAACACTTGTTCTTAACAGCCCTGTCAACTTGGGTGGCAACTTTCAAGGATCTGTGTACATGGACACCGAGATCTCTCTGCTCATCTACACTACCAAGAATCTTACCATTAGCCCAGTACTTTGCATTCCGGTTACTCCTACCAAAGTGCATCACCTCACATTTGTCCGCATTAAACTCCATTTGTCACTTCTCAGCCCAGCTCTGCAGCTTATCTATGTCTCTCTGTAGCCTACAGCATCCACAACTCCACCGACCTTAGTGTCGTCTGCAAATTTACTAACCCATCCTTCTACACCCTCATCCAGGTCATTTATAAAAATGACAAACAGCAGTGGACCCAACACCGACGCTTGCGGTACACCACTAGTAACTGGTCTCCAGGATGAACATTTCCCATCAACCACCACCCTCTGTCTTCTTTCAGTAAGTGAATTTCTGATCCAAAGTGCCATATCTCCCACAATCCCATTCTTCCGCATTTTGTACAGTGGGGAACCTAATTGAATGCCTTGCTGAAATCCATATACACCACATCAACCGGTTTAGTCTCATCTACCTGTTTGGTCACCTTCTCAAAGAGCTAGTAGTTGGGTCAACAAGGGAAATTTTGGTCACAGCAATCAGAGCCACTTCACAAGTAGGTACTGAGCATGAATCTAAACAGAAATATCTATGGGTAAACTTCCTGCTGTATCTGAGTACTTGAGACCCCAAAATGGTGAATTAATATACAGGAAGGCAGATTATATTCTGGATGAAAAGAGACTGGGAACGTGGGAGATGTGATGTGACCTGGGTGTCCTCATGCACCATAATGTTGGGAACATCAGAATGTCACAAAACACTTCACAGCCAATAAAGTATTTTTGAATTGTTATTTCTGCTACACCGTTTTTAAACACAGCAAATAATTTATGCAAATGCGCCAGTCACTGGAAGTGAGCATGAAGGTGCCGCAGGCAGTGGAGGAGGCAAATGGTATGCTGGTTTTCATAGCACGAGGATTTGAATACTTTCATTTGATTCATTAAGGGGATGTGAGTGCCATTAGCTAGACCAGCATTTATTGTCTAATTCAAATTGCCTGGGGGGTAGTTAAGAGGCAAACACATTGCTGGGGGTTTGGAGTCATGTATAGGCCAGACCTGGTAAGGATAGCAGATTTCTTTCCTTAAGAGACATGAGTGAACCAGAAAGGTGTTTACAACAATCAGCAGTTGCTATTAAACCATTTTCTTTTTCCAGATTTTAATTGCTTTCCAATATCCACACTGAGATACATACTAGCCTGCTTATTTGCCACATTACAACTATATTGTGCCTCAAAAGCAATTATTTTGAGAATGAATTACTTCAGAATTCATTGAAGGAATTAAAAGCATATATAAATGTAAGTTGTCTTCCTGTCTCGTAGATTCAAAATAAACCTGTTGCAGCATTTGTTTATAGACCATTATAAATTGTATAGGGCCTTGCTGAGACCACACCTGGGCTTTTGAGTGCAGTTTTGGTCTCTTTATCTGAGGAAGGATGTTGTGGCAGTAGAAGGAGTGCAACAATGATTTACCAGACTGATTCGTGGCAGGACTGGTATATGAGGAGGGTCCTCATCTCTATATTACTGAAGTTTAGAAGAACGAAGGGCAAACTTATTTAAACCTATAAACTGCAATGAGACTACACAGGGTAAAAGCAGGAATGATGTTCCTGAGGACTGAGTTGTCCATAACTAAGGGCCACAAACTAAGGTTAAGGGGTCGTTCATTGAGGACTGAGATCCGGTGAAATTTCTTCACCCAGAGAGTTATGAGCTTGAGCAATTCCCTGCCATGGAAAGAGATTGAGGCTAAAACATTGGGTATGTCAAGAAAGAAGCAGAAAGTGTTCTCAGGGCCAAAAATAATCAAAGGTATGGGAAGAAAATGGGACCAGGGTAGTATGTTGGCCGATCAGCCATGATCATATTAAATTTAAGAGCAAGCTTGATGGGCTGAATGGCCTACTGTTTCCGCTTTTTTAAAATGTTTCTGTATGAACAACTACTTATAGACCATTTAAGGGTCTGTAACAGCTGTGGTTGTCAGTTTCTCAGCTGTAGAGAGGACATATCAGAAGCATCTCACCTGACAGATAAATCTTCATGGCCTACATGGCTGTTGAAATGGAAGGATAACTTGATCTGTACTAGTTTGATCAAGGTCATATATACATCTATATGACCAGTGATAGCTGAACTCCCTGCCCTTGCTTCTGACCCACATGGTTCCCTTTCCCAACTACACTCATTATATGAGTCAAACCAGAATCTCCCCAAAACACCTCTTGGGTGGTCCCTGAATGCTTCATCCATCCTGGAAGATCAAGGGGTGCTGTATCAGCCATGTTCAAGGTGGCACCACATTCTAGAACTATCAGCATATGATTGACCCATAGCTCCAGGCTCTTGAGACATGCTTTCTGACGGTCCTCAAACACAGGGAAGGCCAGCAAACTGTCTGTTGGATACAGGCTTTGGTGAGTATTCTTTTTAAGAGTCAGTGTAGATTTCTTGGCTCTTCTGCAGGCAATGTGCTAGGCACAAAGTAGCACCACCTATATATTTATCAGGATATTCATGTGTAATGATTTTTCTTATTTGATGTCAGGTCTAACACCACACCTCTGACACGCAGGACATTGATGTCAGATGTCTTATATAATGCTAATTGACTCCAACATAAATCTTCACTGTGGTGTCAATGAAGTGAAGTAACTGCGTGACTTATATCCATCCAGTTTGGAACTGCTAATTCCCCCTACTGTCAGAACTGTGGTCTGAATGGCTTATTCCTACTGGTTTCTACTATTTGGTGGTAAAGTGTATATTGCACCTAGTATGTCCACACTGTGTGTTGCTTGTGGCAGAAAGCACAAAAGTACATCATTCTCATGACTGAAGTCAGCATTTTGCAGGCTTTATCCAATACAGGGTGGTGAGGACATAAATTTGTTAAAAAAAATCTACAGACAAACATATCTCCAATGACGCTGATACTCCACTGTTGGAATGCAATGCATCCGAGGCAATTCCACTCAATCTTTCTCTGTGAATTGAAATTACTGAAATAGGCTTAAGCAACACATCTCAGCCTAACAATCTGGCCGATTTCTTTGTAATTTCAAAACAAAAATACACTGGAGCCTGTAATTAAAAATACAACCAATTTCCCTGGTGGTTGAGTTGGACAGTTTTGATCAAGTTGCCTCAGGTACAGAAAACTTGCCAGAAGGGTTTCTTTTATCCTTTTGTTTAAGCGCACATCGTGATAATTCTCCAAATTAAAGCTGATGGATGAATGGATTGTTCAAAAGCCATCATGTTCTAGCTTCCAAGCAAAAGAATATGGCGTGAATGCAAATATTTGACTCTGGGGAGGGAATAGATCAGGACTGACAATTTTTTATTTTTTTTTATATTGCAGCAGTAAAAACATTGCATGGAAGTGGCAATAATATGTACAATGTCATTTTACAATATTATGCAGTATGTTCAATACTTGCATTCCAATGTGCAACCCTTTCTGCAGCATTAAATTTACTGATACAGATTATTGTGGCTTCCCTGATCTGCAGATTTCACACAAGAGTTTAAGATTGACAGACACTGGCTCCACGTGAGCGCAGTTGACTCTGCAGCTGTTTAAAAATTCCACTTTGAATTGTATGTTTCTCTTTGCAAGAAATGAGAGCTATCTGTGTACGCTTTCTGCATGAAATGAGATGATCAGACTATAGTACAGGGATTTATTGCTAAACATCCTCACAATGCATGGAAAGCAGAATATCTGTGATAATTGGACAATTCTATATTTAAAAATAAACTGTTATGACAATGCAAGAGATAATTACAGACTGCTGATTTAAAAAGTATATCATTTTATGCAACATTTTCTTGTACATAACAATAAAGTCATTTCAACAATTTTACCCAACACATTTTGGTTCATACACTAAAGGAGAACAATTCCATTCTTGAACTACATAACGTCTTAAAAAATTAAAACACCATTGTACAATATACAACGGGTATGGAAGTTCTCCCTTGCCTTTACATTTTTACAATTCATTATTTCTTTAAATTGTAAGTACAAATGGCTCTTTTGAAGTTTAATAAATCACCTTTTGATAACACTCCCTTCATTTAAGCATAGAGCCAGTTTTTGTGGGTAGTTCAAGTAGGAATTGCTGGCTCTCTGGATCTCAGTGAAAACTACACTAAATTGAGCAAAGCTGGATGCAGAACACTGGCAGATGAATGGTTACAAGTCCACCTTGTTTTCATGGAATGTCACCACAGTTGTCTCAGAAGCTGTTAAGCTCTCTTACTTTCACTACTCACATTCTCTCACCTCCACCCCCATTCATTCTCATACCATTCATGCCAACTCATTCCCCTCACTCACTTCTAATTGTACTGCATGGCATCCAAGTAACGTTTTTAACTTTTTACCTAGTATCTACAATGGCTGTATCTCAGGAGCTACATGAAGATAGGGGAAAAAATACTTCTAATTGTCTAATGCATTTCTCAAATTCACATTCTTGGTACTGAAATCTCCAATTCACGAAATGACTCAAATATTTTAGACTTTTGTTAGCTTCTACTCAGATCCAACATTAAAGACAGCTCTCTGATGAAGGGTCTAGGCCCGAAACGTCAGCTTTTGTGCTCCTGAGATGCTGCTTGGCCTGCTGTGTTCATCCAGCCTCACATTTTATTATCTTGGAATTCTCCAGCATCTGCAGTTCCCATTATCTCTAAACCTTTAAGGGCCCTTTTAAATCATCAATGAAACTGTGAACTCAGAACCCAATGCTGAGACAACTGGAGCTTTTGAATGTTACCACATGGAGAAATGTCAACAAAGAAACTCTCAAAGTCTTATGACGAGATGGTAATGTTTTATCTGTTTAGTGGTGGAAAACTGTCCATCAAAGCAGTCCTGAAGACATTTTATTTAAATCTCTGTGACAGCTGCAGTCTTTTTGTTTAAGTTTAAAGAGCAGGGGATTTTGAAATTTCATATCTTATTAGTTATACAACTGTTATCTTCCATTCAAGCATGTTAATGTTCACTCCACCAATCAACCTTTGAAACATTTTGTGAATTGGAGACTTCATTTTCAAGGATATATAATTGTTCTGACACTGTGTGTTAAGGTCTAGGCACCAAGCAAAATGTAGTCTGTTTGAGCTCAGCATTAAGTTCAGTGACCCGCTGAGTTTGGCTCTTCCTCCTGTGTGAATCACATTCCACTCCCTTTCTTCCAACAGAAAGTATGAGTCTGTGAGAAACAAGGGTGGGATATTCACATCTGAATCCCTTTGACATTTTAAAATATGTGTAGAAGCTTTCTGACTTTAAAAATGCTGCCTGTAGTCTCATCTCTTACAACAGATATTTTACTAAGTGGAAACACCTTTAAAGTTTTGTAAACATGTTGTAGCATGTTTTTCCAAATCATAACACTGGCACAATTTTTATATTTATCTTTTTTGTTATATTTGGTGCAGTGATGTGATTGCAATCCACCAAGGATTAATGAAGATCTCTATTTGATTTTACGGTGTTTACTGACAGTAAATTACAACTAAATCAAATAATATTGTATTCTAATTATCTTTATTTAATTCCGGGTTCAGTTTGTTCCTGTAAGTTTAAGTTTTATCTGAGATGAAAATAGTGGGTGTCTTGAAATAAAACAACAGCACAATATTTATGCACAGTGGCCCACACAAGTTTAGCTGAAATGCAATTTCATTTTATTTAAACATTCAGTGAGAAATACTTAATGTGAAAGCGTGCAGAAATATCAGAAAGGAAACTAGGTGAATAATCATTTATACAGGCTGAATTGCTATAGTGTTAACCATTATACAATGAAAATAAGATAATAAAATGTGAGGCTGGATGAACACAGCAGGCCCAGCAGCATCTCAGGAGCACAAAAGCTGTCGTTTTGGGCCTAGACCCTAAATAGGGAGAGAGGGGGAGGCGGACCGAAGATGGAAAGAAAAGAAGATAGGTGGAGAGGAGAGTATAGGTGGGGAGGTAGGGAGGGGATAGGTCAGTCCGAGGAAGACGGACAGGTCAAGGAGGTTGGATGAGGTTAGTAGGTAGGAGATGGAGGTGCGGCTTGGGGTGGGAGGAAGGGATGGGTGAGAGGAAGAACAGGTTAGGGAGGCAGAGACAGGTTGGACTGGTTTTGGGATGCAGTGGATGGAGGGGAAGAGCTGGGCTGGTTGTGTGGTGCAGTGGGTGGAGGGGACGAACTGGGCTGGTTTTGGGAGGCGGTGGGGGCAGGGGAGATTTTGAAGCTGGTGAAGTCCACATTGATACCATTGGGTTGCAGGGTTCCCAAGTGGAATATGAGTTGCTGTTCCTGCAACCTTCGGGTGGCATCATTGTGGCAGTGCAGGAGGCCCATGATGGACATGTCATCTAAAGAATGGGAGGGGGAGTGGAAATGGTTCGCGACTGGGAGGTGCAGTTGTTTATTGTGAACCGAGCGGAGGTGTTCTGCAAAGCGGTCCCCAAGCTTCCGCTTGGTTTCCCCAACGTAGAGGAAGCCACACCGGGTACAATGGATACAGTATACCACATTGGCAGACGTCAGATGCCTGCCCACCTTTACTCTCCTTTCTACCTATCTTCTTTTCTCTCCATCTTCGGTCGGCCTCCCCCTCTCTCCCTATTTATTCCAGAGCTCTCACCCCATCCCCCTCTCTGATGAAGGGTCTAGGCCCGAAATGTCAGCTTTTGTGCTCCTGAGATGCTGCTGGGCCTGCTGTGTTCATCCAGCCTCACATTTTATTATCTTGGATTCTCCAGCATCTGCAGTTCCCATTTTCACTGATACAATGAAAATAAGATGCTTTAAGAAAACTATTTTACCACATTTGCCTTGACAATATTATAGTACTGTGGAGCCATGAATGTGAAATTCCCGAGAAGTGTGTTCTGTCATAATCTCTTACGCTTGTAATATTGGCTTAGATCCTTCTGGCTAACAGGATTTTCTTATTTGTGGGTAAAGTTTAGTTCTCAGTGTTTTAGACCATCATGGAATAAACACTTAGGATGTACAACTGTTGTACGCACATTAGATGGTACCTATTTCTATATTAATTATATTTCTTAAGGCTCAATCTGACAGCGTTATATATTGCATGCTTTTACTGCGAGTGTCAATATTGATTCCATTCATCAATCACTTAGTGAGCACTCAGTTATGTAATCTGTTATCACAAAATATATGTCAAACACATGTTCATATCAGAATTACAAATGGACTGAAGTAGTGGGAAATGAAAAATATGCAGCTATTTTGACAAAAATACCTCTTGTTTGGGTAAAATCCAGTGAAACATAACAAGAAATAGAACAGAGAATAAACTTCATACTTTGCAGAAATGTCGCATGCTAAGAAGCTGTAGTCATTACTTTCAGAATTTTGTGTTAGTTCTGTCATAGCATTTCTGAAATGCTTACATTTCTTGGTGGCTGCAGTGTCACGCCAGTAGTTTGCTGATCAGTTCCTGGATCTCTTGTTGTGGTACTGAGAAACACCATTTCTGGTTGGTGGCATTGTGTACTTGCTTGATAAAAATCCTGTGGTTCAAGCCAGGGTGAAACATGCACTTCAGTCAACAACAGAGCTCTTTCTTTAATTTTTATGTCTCAGTTTCAATGTTAGATTTCTCAAAGTCCCATAGAATTATTAGCACTTAGGCAGTAATTGTTTCTGATTTTTTTTCTTGCTATTCATATTATATCATTTTAAGATTCCTGCCTCTTTCATTTCCCTTCAATTTTGAGTGTTACTTTGTCCCTGTAACTTGGCATATCTCAGTTAAGCTTGCTGACTGCTTTAGTCAATTTCCACCAGAAACTGACCTGGCCTGATATTTATTTTTGAACACCTGTATGCAAAGATGGCCCCACATGATGTGGAACGAGGGGTGGTGTCTAAACCCTCCCCCTCTCATGAACCGGGATGCACAGTGCCCTCCTATGGGATATGTATTTTGGTCTCAATAGCAGTAACAAAACAAAATGCTGAAAACTATATTACACGTAAAGGGGGGATGTTCTTCTTTAGCCCATAAGGCTAAATCGTTACACAACTAAAAGAAATCATGTAGGTGTGGATTGCAGTCCAGTAATGTCACCTTTTCTGTTCATTTAAATAAATGAAGAAAATAAAATGAGTTGGCTGCATGATGGATAGCCCATTCTTCCCAAATTGTCTCTTAAGTGCCATCCATCCAACACTTTCTGTCGAAGAACTAAAGAGGAAAATCTCCCCCAAAAATATCCAGTAGAAAGAAAAATCAGTCAGTCATGCCAATATATACAACACTCCCCTGAATAACGAACCATATGGTACAGTGTGACTTTTGCAGCAGATTTTGCAGTTCAGGACCGAACACCCATAGTGCAAAAGTTTGCAAAAAAAATTAGTGCTGTTGGTGGAAATGAACAAAAAATGTTAACTAGTGAGGGTGTCTGGACCTCTCCAACTAATACTGCGGCTGTAGCACAGTTACAAATTCCAATGGAAAAATGTCAAAAATGATTGTTTTAATTTTGCAATTCTTTTAGTACTCATGTAAGCACCTTGTTGGATTTTTATACTCAAAAGGTAGGACTGAAGCACTATCCATTAAAATTGAATTTTTTTTCTTAATGCAGTTAAACTGTAAAATGCTTGGAAAGAGACCATTGATGCTGGTAAAGTAATATATATTTATTTCATTATCAATACTGTGATAAAGGGTAAACCTTACATTTTAACAACATTTCTTGCACTGAATATCTAGGAGTTCATCAGCAGTGCAACATCATTACAGTAAGAGTTGACAATGGCAAAAAGAGAAGAGAGATGAAACGGATCTCCCAATAACCTTTCTTCTGTCCAAATCATTAATGGAAAAATTATCAATTCTGTGTTATGGGATAACAAAGATATGGATACCTAAATCAATACAGAATTGATTTTTCACAAGCAACACACTTCAACATAAGCTGATGACTTTATATTAGGTGACTGTAACTCACTGACCCTCAAATCTCCTTTGATGCAGTAGATAGCAGTGTGAACGAGGCAGAAAGGATCAGAAGGACGGGTGAACCACTCAGGCTCAGGACACCCTGCCCACCCTACCCCCGCCAACCCCTGATGAAGGTGTCATGTGACAAAAGTCCATGTATTATTCTCCCAAAGAAGAAAGAAGGGCCAATGTGCTGGTGCAGGCTGATAGAGATGTCAGAAGCGCTTGAGTAATCTCATGATGCCTCGGCCCAGTGAGGGGGCAGAGTGGGATTGCAGTTGGCGTGGTGTGACGGGAAAGACCACCCCGATCAAACCTGCAAGGGGCAGCCATTTGGACAAATCAAAGCAGAAGAAAGTAATTTTCAATAAATTAAAGAAATCTCCATGGAAATTAGCATGAAACACTTTATAATCTTCAGCTTTTCATTGCCGATAAGGGTCAGTGGTTTAAGTTCTTTCTTTCCTTCTTCTTAATTATTCCCTGGCAGTGTATAGACTTTTTCTCTCTCTCCTGCACTGCTTTTAATCTCATGTACCTTCTCACATTTTGCTCTGTGTTGAATGTCAGCAGTATTAAAAAAAAATCCACAGCCTTCTGTTTTACAAGCTGCTACTAGTTAACTAAGTATCATGTCTGCAGCAATGAGTGAGTTAGAGTGAACGAGACACCATTTTTGTGCTCAAAGTTCTTCTGAACTGTTAACTGATTTTTTAAGTGAAGCCAGTCAAATTTCTGTGAAGGCGAAGGGGCCAATGAAAGGGCTGGTAATATTGAACATATTTTGAATATAAAAACAATTACAAACCTCCCAGACTGTGCAGCTACTTTAACATTCAAACTCAAGGCTCTTTCTATTACGAACTGGGGTCCCAGTGGAATGTTTTCACAGGAGGCTCAATTTGACAGCCCAGCCTCCCTTCTACAATGAAGGGATCTAAAGCACTCACTCTTCTGCAGTGTTATCACACACACTGTAGGCCCAATGGTACTACATTCATAATGATACGAAATTACATCTCAGCAATCCTTCCCTTGTGGGCGGACTTTATTTTGTAGAGGCGAAGAAAGGACAGGAGCAGGAAGGTGATTTGAACTCTTTGTTAACTGACAATTTAGAACGCATTAGATTTCTTTAATTTCTGCAAAAAGGAATATTTAATTGTGGACTTCAAAAGCAATTGCTTAAATGGATATTGAGCATCTTAAGCCAAACCATCTGTTTAAATTCAGAGTATGCCTTGAACATTACCCAGGAATGGGCAATCTAAAGATATCTGTGCAGGAAACATTGATGCTTTCTTACGAATGGTTAGGAGTATTCAGTTATTTGCAATAGCTGAAGTCAAATGTAACAAGAAAATGAGTAGTTATATTCAAATCAATACTGAATAATAAATAAGAGTTAAAACACAACAAGCAATATTTATTGAAAATAGGTATTGACTGAACATCTTAGTAAGAGTAGGGTGCATTGTAAAATATGTCTTAATCTTGAGGCATCACCTAGGAATATGGTATAAGCATTGTCGTACATTTGAATTTCCCATGGACACAATCTTTTCAAATATTTTGTATTGAATGCTATTGACATTTGCACATTCTTAGTCATGCAACCAGAAACTGAGTTTGTGTACATGCCTGGCTCTCCATTACATCTCAGGTGCTGGCAATCAAATTAGCTTGCTAAAGTGAAGTTGTCAGTTGAAAACACTGTATTAAGTCGCAGGTAAGTGTTACCTAGTTAAACCTAATGAAATATCACAAGTACTTATGCTTAATCATGTACAAGTGTATATTCCTGAAAAGTTTGTTAAATGTTACTGTGAATAGGTTACTCATTAGCACTAATTAAGCCTGCCACAGACCCTCAGGTGTTTAATAAACTTGTTCAGTTACACTAACTTTATTTGAATATCCTTCTGCTCTCACTTTACGCTTTAGTGCCTTTAAGTACATCTGTGGAGCTGTTGTCGAAGGAAAGGAAACTGCTGTGTTTGGATTTGACGATGGTACAATAATAACAATCCGTTTTCTTAGGTATATTCCATAGATAACATGAATTTATATGTGTGGACTGTGCATAAAGTAGAGATTTAAAAAAAACAGAATGCCCCCATATTTACAATTTCAATTAGTTGGGAATAGTATTTGTTAATCAACTTGACTAATAGATTTTTCTAAAAAAATCAATTTCAATCACATAAATATTTACAAAATCAACATATGTGATATATGTGTTAATCAGGTAACAATTGATATTGTGTGAAGAAAATTGTTCAAGCATGAATTTATACTTCTGACTTTTTATTACTGGTAAGCATTTTTCTCAATTCAAAGGTATTCCAGTTACATGTCTTTGCAACATACAATATTGAAATGGTCTTAAATCTACTGTTTAATCAGTGATAATGCATCCAAGATTAAAATAAGAAATGTGTGAAGTATATTTTCCTTATTCTGTATCTCTTGGAAATGAAACAAATTTATTGAAGTCGCTTACGGCTTTCTATTCTTAATCCCCATCCGCAGCACCTAATATACTGATGCTGGGTGAACCCACATATGTGGAAAAATGTTTTGACCTCCAGCCAACATTCAGCTGTTTCATTGTTTTCAGCAGGACTGAACGATAGATCCTTAATTCTATTGACAACCTCAGGTTTCTGAAGCTTGAAAAGGTAAAATTATTTTTAATTTATTTACATTATACAAGGTATGAATGTCAAACAGGAACTCCTTGAAGCTGTCTCTCTTTTAATTATAACCCGACCATCTTCAGAAGTAAAGTTGATCCAAGCCACATGCTTGGTACAGCTTTAACAAAATTTTAATAATCCTGCAGCATTGGATTAATTGATGACAAAAGCATGTCAAAACTTGATCAGAATAGCAATCTTCTTTAAAAAAACTTGTAAAAATTGCATTTTTAATGAACCCATTCATTTTAAACCTCTATTTAGAGATATTAATTAACATAATATAATTGAATATTAATATTTAATTAATATTTACATTTTATTCTGATAATACCCAAATATTCTGCTTTTACTGTAACCTTTGATGGTGGATGACTGTACTGTGCAAAAAAAAACACATTTGAGGAACAATCTATAACAATTATTCTACAGGGCTTTTGAAGAGCATAGTCTAAACATCGTTTTCTGTAACAACATATATGCTTAGACCTTCTCCCTTTGATTAATTGTTTTTAATCATCAGTTAATAAGGAAGTATAGAATTTAATATCACTGTATATGTTTACACAAGTGTGTGTTTTAAGAATGTCAGCCACTATTGGGCCTTTGAAGATACTTACTGTTTCAAAAATACTACAGTTTGAGTCATATCAATGTCATACAATTTCAGTACAAACTACTTAAAAGCTAAGAAAATATTTAAAGCTTTTGAAGATAGCAACATTGAAGTTCGATAAAATCACACACTTACTAACGTGCTCACAATGAATTTATAAATTGCAATCGCTTTCCAAATTATATTTTAGTGTCCTTCGCAAAGAACTTTCATTGTGAAAATAAGGTCGGCAAAAAATATTGTTTTTATTCCATTTTATCTTTTGAAAAGTTCGCTTCGCAGTCATCCATAATACTGCAGTATCAGCCGAATAACAGTCGTTCCTTCCGCCCCGACATCCCTGTCTGCTTCATTATCCTTCAACCTATTTTACACTTATCCTACGATCAGGTTGGGCAAAAGTATGGCTGATTTAGTGAGAGAGAAAAAAAACAATTCAGTGGGCAGGTCAGTTCAAAGGCTATAATTCAAAGTGAAGTGCTGCGGCTGTCCAGGAACAGAGAACTTTCACTCTCTCTGGTTTGTGATGTCACAGCTGCTGGATTGAATTACAACCTTGTTACTCACTACCAGTTATCTATTAGCCCATATGTAAGACACCGAACTGATTGTTATGCAATGTTAGCTTTGCTTCCATTGTCATTGAAATATGTGGCAAAAGTGTGATAATGTCAGTTGCCAGTCATTCATCAAAGTGACCTAAAGTGGTTGCCTGCAACACACTTTTTTTAAAGAAACTTCTTTCAAATATTAGCTTCATATTTGGTAGCACAAAGCCGCCGGCTGCAGTTTGCTGGGTGCTGGGTAGATGGCACTACAGCCATTGTGGAGATCAGGCTGTCATTCCTCTGGGTCTTATTTCCATTATATGCTTGTAAATTAACCTGTCAATTTATCAATCAACACCATCTTGATTTTTTTTCATCCACGGTAGCAGTCGAAGTGAATTTGCCTCGTAAATAACTGGGAGCCTGTGTTTGTTAGTATTGTGAATGAGTTTATTATCACTTTGATGACTGCTATGAATCACAAATGCTGCCGGGAGGCTGATAAGGCAGCACAAGTTAACAGGGTTTAAGCCATTTTAGATGAGGAGGATAACCATGCATGCAAATAACATAAATGGAAAAAAAAAGGCAAGCATGTTCCTCTGTTAGTGAACAATTTTACAGCTAGACAGAAATGGTACAGTGGATGTACTGAAGAAGTTTTGTGTTGAATGTCGACTATGACTTTATGTTTTTTTTGGAATAACAGTGATTTAGAAGATCGTCGAGACTCTATAAAGTGGAGAGGCTGACCCCTACCTCTTGTTTCACACAGAAACTTTTTTTTCAAAAAAAGAGATCAGGACTCAATGGGGCCGAGGGAAACAACATTAAAAGTGAAAGCAGTTATTCAGCATTTCATCTTTAAACCGGCAGCTCCATGATAATCTGGCATTCTACACCCCCCCCCCCCCCCCCATTGGCAAAATGAGAAGGAGGGGACCTCAATTGCCCTGAATCATCCAGCCTTTCATTTTTAAGTCTGTTCATTTTCTCTCAGTTCACATTATTAGCCTACACATGAGTGCATAATAAAAAAAAGTGGTGCGAGATAGGCTTCCCTCAATAGCTGAAAAGCATTTCATTCCACTTGTTGTTATTTGCAAATGGTGTATTGTGAGAACGGTCGGCCCTTTGCAGTGAGCTTGGCGGTTGGTCTTTTACGTGAAGGGACAACAGCTGGTAATTAGTGTCAGCAAGCTTAGCCTAGCCTAACTATGTAAGCAGATTATTTCTGACTGGAAAAAAATACTACAGCTGAGCTACTCAATGGACTATTTATGGTTATTAGTCCTGTTTTTAGCACTGGAACATAATTAACTGATTCATTTTCTTTCAGGGGTTTCTTAAGATTTTTTTTCCCTGAGATGAGAAACGTGGGAGTTCTCACTCCTGTGGACTTTTGGTGGTCTGTACTTGTGCACTGCACATGCTGGGCCCCATATTTTCATCTGCACAGGGATGATTACCTTTACTGATTAGATTCTACCCCCTACCCCCTCCCTCACAGGAACATCTGGGGAGCCCCAGTGCTTCCAGTGAATCAGGATTCTCGGTATATTGCCTGCAGCAGCTGACTGATTAAAAAAAAACACATTGAAGGGTGGTGACTGCTGAAGATAATTTATGATTAACCTGTCAAGGAATTCGGAGATTTACTGTTTGCCTCTGGAAAATAAACACGAACAGATATTTATGAAAGTTCTGTTTCCCTGTATACTTCCTTAAAGCTGAACTAAAAAGAAGCTTCAGGTAGGCAAATTAGGCATTTTAAGCACTGCAGATATAAATACACGTTGTGAACAGGAACACATTATTTGTAAAATAAAAGCTTATTTTGAAGAAATGAGAATTTTTGCAGCTGATGATTATGTTTCTTTTCTGAATATTAGATCTGTGTTATAGCAGTGTCTCAAAATGTTATGCCCACAATAATAAAAATCCAAACTGACTTGTTTCATCCTGTTTAATTAAATGTCAATTGTACTCACTTCAGAAATCCTGTCTCTGCTACTACTTGGATGACCAAGTACTGTATAAACCCGCAATTTAACTATTTCACTCCTAATTATCATCTTATAGTTTATATCAGGCAGCCAACAATACTTGTAAGAATGCAAATGGAATGAAATTATGCCTTCTGATATTGGTACATAAACATATTAAGCTGTTTGTTTGAATGTGTTGTACTATTTGCATAAATTTCCTTCTGTTACAGCTTTCACGGACAAAGACATTTCAAACATGCAGTTATTACTTGATACATTTCTGGTTAATTCCCAAGTTAAAATTATGGCCAAGGCACTGAATATATTACCATCATATACTAACATGACAAAGTACAATTTCACTTCAAAGAGCTATGGAAAAGTTAACGTTGAATGTAAATTGACTTCACAAGTTGGCACTACAATGCAGGAACACTTTTAAACCATCATAGTTCTTAGTTATTTTGTTGTTTTTTATTTTTGTTATTATTTTCAAAAATATAATGTTGCCAATTGCTCATTGTTAACTCTGCTTGCTAAAGGGTGCATTTTTCCTTTGTAAGGTCTGAAAATTTGAGAGCATGTGCAAAACTCCTAAAGACTATGTTCAGGAGAAAGTAACGAAGAGTGAACAACTTCCACAAAAATGTGTTCTGAGTATTCTTTGTATATATTGTTATACACAATAACTGCCAACAGAGGTCAAAGGCTGCAAATGTATAGATGTGATTTTTGATAGTTTTGATTCAAACCTCTGTATATCGACAAAAGTAATACTGCAATCTTAATACTATACACACTGTTGGGAGAAACCATTTCATTCCATGCATTTAGGCATTTGTCTTGGAGTCGACCATATAATACACTTATTCAACGTGCTTGGAAGCAATAGGCAATTAAGGGGTTTGAAGGGGTGCTTTTCTGCCTGTGTGAAAGGTTTCAGGTGTGAAGGGCTTATTTTCAAGAGCACTGCAAATTTATAAAGCTTTCAGAGCCCCCTTGTTAAGGGGGGGAGGGGGTGGTAAGGGCGCTCAAGTGCAATTTTCTATTCAGTGCCTGAACACTGTGCACTGTTTCGTGTGTGGCTGGTAACGAGGGCTACGGTAATGGCACAGACAGGATCCTTTGGCACAAAGCCTGAGAGGAGAAAGAGATTACTTTTAAAAAAAAGTATAGGCAAATCTGAAGCAAGCATGACAAGTTGAAGAACTACTCAACAATTACAACAGCCAGCCACTGGACTGTGCATACAGATACCTACTTAGTCTGAACATGCACTTTGAAGGACAGTTCAGAGTATATCAAATGATCAATAATTTTGTGGTTTCCCTTTGAGAAATGTGATATGTATACAATATATATAATTGCTGATTATCAACTGTTACTTTTTGTTGCAATTTTGCCTTGAAATTCCAATGCAATATTCAATTTCACTCCATTCACGGTGTTAAATAAACAAGACGTAGTTAAACAATTTAAAATCGTACAAATAAACTTATCAATTAGTTTGTGCTTGTGATGTCATTCTTGCGTCTGTGGCAAAATCATTTTCAAGACTGTACTTTCTGAATATTTTAATTCAATGAATTATGTTCCTTAATGAATATCACTCCAAATGCTTGTACTCAATTTTATCTTCCTTTTTTGTAACACTAGTTATTCTCTGTATTTTACAGGCAGCACAGGCAATCCACTCAGAAAACACAGAAATGGTTCATCGGATAGTTTCCTGTCCTCCTGCCCAGTGTCTAATATTCCTGAGGGAACCTGTACTCAGTTCCTTTTGATATATACCATACATATAGCATATCCTTACCATCAATGTATAAAATATGTCAAATTCCACTGAAATAAAAGGGATGTATGATACAGTAAAGTGCCTAATCTGCCCAACCGGTCACTGGTAGAGTTTATACTTTAACCATGCTTGAGTAGATTCAGGATGTTTTGATTTCACACCTGAGTTTGTCTTTTTCTGTTTGAATGGATTTTTAATGAAAAGCATTGTTTCAACTTATTTAATACCATAAAATAGTAGTTGATGTCCCATTGTAATAAAAGGAATATATTGTTTTACAGTAGGGATATTATCATCAAAGTACAATAAAGGAAAGGTGTCACAGCAAGTTGGTGGCAAGCTATAAATCATGCCTGAAGTATAGTACCTTGCACAATTCTTGGCCATCATCATGCTATGCAAATAGAAAATTTTCATCATATTTGTATAAACAGGAGACTTGTTATAACAGAAGCTATGAGTAGTTGGATTAATACAAAACTTTCAAATTAGCATGTAACAACCAAGATAGAAAATTACAAATGCAAAGGAAAATTGACAGTTACCAGCAGCAACTAAAAAAGAACCATGGAATCCCTCAAATTTTTTTTGTTTTAGAAAAGACATTTGGTTTGCCATATTGCATTCACCACGAAGCTGCGCCCATACAAATGGAAATTAATTTGTGTTACATAATAAATAAAGAACAAGAAAAATCATTGACTGTGACTGTACAAAAGTTTGTAGACATCCAGGAGCCATTCCATTTTAGCTAAAGAGCCTTTGCAAATTGCCAGGCACCATTTCAGGTATTCAGTTATGCTTGAAATCATGTAGAATTTTCTTTCATGATTAATGCAACTCATCTTGTCACAAATCATGACAGCACTTGTTGATTTCATGCTTTCTATTGTTACTAAAAATAGAAAAAAAATCCTTGATGGAAATCATCATTAAAAGCAGCCACAATCTTTCGAATTTGCTTATAATTGGGAATA
Organism: Stegostoma tigrinum; assembly: GCF_030684315.1. NCBI lineage: Eukaryota > Metazoa > Chordata > Chondrichthyes > Orectolobiformes > Stegostomatidae > Stegostoma > Stegostoma tigrinum. The sequence goes on from NC_081386.1 coordinate 11,066,713, forward strand.
AAATATTAAACACACGATAAAGCACAGACTCTTAAATGCCACTGAGGTAACATTGAAAGCAAACATGCTCTATTATGCGTACCTTTTGACCTGCAGTTTTGGAGGGCAGAAAGAGCATGCATGCTAATCACAGCTAGACAAGCGTTTAGTTGACGAGTGAACTAAAATTCTGATGAGATTAATTCAAAGCCAGTCTTTATGTTTTGTAATGTGTTTGAAAGTAGTTACAGCAGCTGTCTTTCGTCATTCTTATTCTGAGAATTCCAAACAATCAAAATTTCATTGCAGCAAATGGTGTCAGCATTACTGTTCAAATTTGGAGTGATATTCTGCACATGACACTTTTTAGGCCACTTTTGGAATATTTCATTCGGTTCTGGTCTCCCTGCTATAGGAGGGATGTTGTGAAACTTGAAAGGGTTCAGAAAAGATTTACAAGGATCTTGCCAGGGTTGGAGGGTTAGAGCTATAGGGAGAGGCTAAACAAGCTGGGGCTATTTTCCCTGGAGTGTCAGAGGCTGAAGGGTGACTGTATAGAGGTTTATAAAATCATGAGAGGCATGGATAGGGTTAATCGCCAAGGTTTTTTTCCCCTGGGTCGGGGGAGTTGAAAACTAGACGGCAAAGTTTTAAGATGAGAGTGAAAATATTTAAATTGTGCCTATGGGGAAACTTTTTCACACATGGGTGGTACATGTATGGAATGAGCTGCCAGAAGAAGTGGTGAAGGCTGGTACAATTACAACATTTAAAAGACATTTGGACAGGTATATGAATAGGAAGGATTTAGAGGGATATGGGCTGAATGCTGGCAAATGGGGCTAGATTAATTTAGGATATGGATGGGCGAGTTGGACCGCATGGTCTGTTTCTGTGCTGTACACCTCTATGACTCTCTGAAATTATTTTGGTAACACCATGTGCTATTGTAGAGGTATGAGCATGGAATAGGAAGAAAATTATAATTAGCTTTATTTTTGTTTACTGTAATGAAAAATTAAAATGAGTTTTCATGCATTACAAGAAGCTGTGTTCGTTTAAGAATGTATTCATTGGTTTATCCATTTACAGTAGATGTGGTAAACATCATGTTTGTCCTAGAAATGATTTTTTTTCAAAAGAGCCCCTGAAGACATTTCTTACAAAGATCTTCCAAAGTGTCTTTGGTTGGAGATAAATATCCCTTTCTATGCAACATGAACTGTGATTCTTCATGATCTGTGGTTTGAGAGATTTGCCAGCGTATTACATTATTTAAAGCATATTCCAATGCTCGGAATCAGCTGAGTGACAAAGTCAAGGGTTCAAAACCCACTCCAGGGGCTAGAGCTTATGATTTTGTGGAGTGCCAAGGGTGTGCTGCATTGTTGACGATATTATATTTCTGTGGAGATGTTAAACCATCTGTCTGTTTAGATGGATGCAATTGCACAATTTGAAATGCAATTTTGTAGTATCAGCACAGGCTCAGTGCCACAGGATCTTTTACATCTATCTAAGAGGACAGATGGACCTCAGTTTAACATTTCATCCAAGAGGCATCACCCTTTCAGTACTGCAGGGAATGTCAGTATTGATTATTCTTTTTCTGCAACGGGGTTTCAGTTGATGATCCTCTGACTTAAAGGCAAGAAGAATTGGATAACTGAGGCAAGACTGATGCAACTTTTTTGTTAACCAACAGTGAGTGCATCTTCTAAAATTAAAGCACTGGTTCTACAATACTGTAGACTGTTCTGTGGAATTGAAATGTATGCTCCTATTATTTCCATTTATTATACGAAGCTGATCAACATAGTACAAATAATCAATTTCCTTAATCAATGCAGGCATATAAATTGAGTACAATGTGCAGAAAGGTCAGATCTACTCTCAGTTGAGTGATGTTATTGACAAGATCAAACCCCCTCAAAATATTTTAAGAAGGTAGCTTAGACCCTAAATTTTTCTTACTTTAAAGGTGGATGTGAAGTGCTGTTTCCAGATGCAATGTGACCGGTCAAGCTACTCAACGTTAAGCAAAATATAACTTATTTAAACACTGTGGAAAATACAAGCAAAAGAAAGAGTAATTTAGAATACTTTTGGAAAACTTACCAATAATAATCCATACAATACCTACTGCTAATTAATTGTTCCAATGTAGTGAATATGCCATGAACACACCCCTTGGCAAAAAGGCAAATTCAGATACATTCTCACATGCAGTTCTCCAAGCCAGGAGGAAAAAAAAATCAAGTGAAGATTCAGAGAAAGCAGCAGCCACGAGACATTACTGAGGTTTCTAACTCTATTGATACCCTAAAGGCTTCTGCTTAAAGCTAAACATGGAAACTGAAAAAGAAACTAGTAAAGATAACGAAGTGTGAGGCTGGATGAACACAGCAGGTCAAGCAGCATCTTAGGAGCACAAAAGCTGACATTTCAGGCCTAGACCCTTCATCAGAAAACCTTTTCTAATGAAGGGTCTAGGCCCAAAATGTCAGCTTTTGTGCTCCTAAGATGCTGCTTGTGTACATCCAGCACCACACTTTGTTATCTTGGATTCTCCAGCATCTGCAGTTCCCATTATCTCTGATTACAAGAAACTAATAAGCCTGGTCTGTGAGAGCTGACCACATCCAGGGTACTTCCATTGTTTGAACTTCAAAAAAAACCCCAGGGCCTCACAAATTGTTTATCCATTTGGAGACAGCTTGTGACTGCTGCCTTCAACCGCTCTTTGAAAAAAAAACTGGACAAAATAACCTCTTGAAGTGCAAGCATCTTCATAGTGAACATTAAAGGGCTGTATTGAACATAACAGTAAACAAAGACTGTGAAGAGAGCTAATCGTTGGTATCCTATGGATGCAGCTACAGGTTCTATGTGATTGGTTGTTACAGACATAGTTTCTTATGCACATGCTCAGTATCTCTTCTTGGACCAAAGATGTTCGAAGCCTTTGTTTCACAGCTCTGTCCATGTTCACTTTTGCCATGAACTGCTTGCTTCATAAAGTACTATAACTTTCTTTCAACTCCTACTTCAGACAACCCTGTGTCATTTTCATCTGAAGCATTGACTTCAGTGTTCTCAGCTCTCCTTTAAGTTATATGTGCCCCATTATAATTATTTTGAAGGGCCAGTACTATTGTTGGCAATCATACATTAATCAGCCCAATTATCTGCCTAGGGGCAAATTCCACGTCACTGGTATAGGTCTGTGGGTCCTAACATGGCTGAAGGGACCAATCCTAGAACCCCATCTCCAACCATACATCTGGCAGGTGTTTCTGTGTGGTGAAACCACTCATTGGCCTTGAGATCACGAGCATTCCTTTCTCAAGTTCCTTTTCCAGACTGCTTCTTGCTGACAGTGTTCTCAAAGGATTGACACAGGAGTTACCTCCAACTCAGTTTCTTCTGAGTGAGGGTCTGCTATACTTTGGTATCTATGTTGGATTTCTTGAGGAAAGCAATTGATTTCCCTAGCTCTTCTTTGTAACTCGGCCTCTGCTGCTTGATGAGATTTCCTCTTGACTCACTGGTGATATCATTTTGCCAGGGAATGAGAGCTTTGTTTTTCTTGTTGACGAGGACTTGGATGTTGTAGCCATTCTTGTTGAGCCAGTCTTGTTGTTTCCTGGTCTTGTAGCAAATGGCTTCTTCAGATATTCACAAATAAAACAACTTCGTTTGTGATTTTGATGAATGCATTGTTGGAAGATCATGAAATATTCATAGACAGCACCTTCCACACCCTGAAACACTGCCATCTACAAGGACAAGGGCAGCAAAAACATGGGAAAACTGCCACTTGCAAGTTCCCCTCCAAGCCACTCAGCATGCTATCTTGGAGATATTTTGCCGTTCCTTTACTGTCACTTGTCACTTGGTCAAAATCCTGGAATTCCCTCCCTAACATCATTGTGGATCGACCTACAACACGTGTTAAAAACTAGTCCCATGCAAGAAATAGCAAGAACTGCAAGTGCTGGAGTCAGAGATAATAAAATGAGTAGCTGGAGGAACACAGCAGGCCAGGCCACATCAGAGGAGCAGGAAACTTGATGTTTTGGGTCAGGACCCCGAAATGTCAACTTTCCTGCTCCTCTGATGCTGCCTGGCCTGCTGTGTTCCTCCAGCTACACATTTTATTATCTCAAATTCCATGCAACCAAGGTTAATCCTCAGGTGCGTAGATGGAGTTAAGTGAAACCTTCTGTTAACATCTCATTCATGAGCCATACAAAAACAGGGACTAGTCAAGGAAAAACTGATTGAAGAGGCAACCCTGTAGTATTACGACTTTCTGGAACACGAAGCTGCCAAACTGAAATTCTCCCTCCTACTTACATGTACGGTGCACTTTAAGGCCAGAGTGAAGATGAAAGTGAAGAACAGTTGAAAGACAATTCTAAAATGAAGAAATGAAGACTTTCTTGGTACTTTGAGAGTAAGAATTTTGCTTTCTATAGAAAGTGGTCTCAGTTCCAGACTTATTTCAGGAAGAGGTTGCTCCCCTGCAGAGAAGAACATCACTGGAATGCTATCAAGAAGTAAAAGCATGTCATCAGCATTAAGGAAATAAACGTCTGAACTAGAATCAACTAATTTCTGCATACATTTGTGGTCCACGGGCTGAGTGAAAATATTTGGACAATAGCCGAAGGGTCAGAACACATCACCTGTCTACGAGTCTCAATCTCAGCCAAATATTCTGCCTGGTTACGTATTGAGGATTTATGTCGTACAATTTCCTTCCCATTAATTTTTAATCCTTTTCTTCAAAAGGCTGCCATTATTCACAGATGTTCTCTATTACAAGTTCTGGTTGTTCTGCAACCGTCTTCTGCAAACTCACTTAAAGATTTTCATTTTCTCTCTCTCTCGAGTTTCTTTTTCGATATCAGCACTCATTGTCAATATCAGAATGTTTTCCTCAAATAATAGCTTAAATAATTTTCAAGTTCTAAATGTTTCAGTGAAATAGAGACCTTTTCAATCTTTACAGCAGCTCTTCTGTCACCTGCTCAAGAGCAATGGCTGCCTCTACATAGGACCTGTGGAAATTGTAAACGTTTCTTTCTCAAACTCTAAGGTTTGTTAGTAATGTATACCTACTAATAACTGGGTTTGTAGTCATATAGTCTCTCTTAGGTAGCTACAAGTCTTTTTTTTCATTTGATTTGTTCAAGTTTCTTTACGATGCTAAATTTTAGCTTTTCCAAGATATTCCTCAGATTTGGAAATTCGAGAGTTTGGTTCTCTTTTTACTGAAAAAAAAGCACTAGTGTTTCCATTGCTTGCCGTTGAGACTCAATTGCATACTGACACTGACTAATATTGGCATAATCCAGTCTGCAACTTTCTTTCCCTGGGTAGTTTTCATTCTCTGATTGCAATGTTTGAATGACGTCTCAGACTGTTTCCAAACTTTGAATTCTTTTTCTCAGAATGTGCTGTGTTCATCTTGATTATGTTTATGTATTTCTAGAAGGATATGTTACACACAATTATTTTGTGCTAATTGAGGTGAAGTACTGTCTTCCTGAAGCTTCACTGGTTCCAAATCTGGCAATGTCCTTCAAACTCTGTTATGTACCATTGGAAATGCCTTCAAAACTCCATATATGGTATCCACTTTGCTGACTGAAGACAAGTTTGAATCTTTACCCAAAACTAACCCTGAATGAATGACGAAGGCCATCTTCAGCTGCTGGCCCTATAAGTGTTAGAACAATAATGATTTGTGCCTGTTCACCATTGTTGATCTGCAACACTGTTAAGTCCTTTAGCTGCAGCTGTGTTTCAGCTTAGTCAAATTCACCTCTGGGGTTCAGCAGCTGAGACCTCAGGATTTCAGTTTCTTTCTGCTTCCTTTTAGTGTTCTGGCCTATGTTGCAATGAGGAATTTATTCATGTAATTATGATTGTTACAGATACCTGCCCTTGGTAGCACAGCCAAAATAAGTGGGCAAATTTACCTTTGTTACCTAATTCAGTAAAGGGATGATTATCCTCAAAAGAAGCAGCTGAGACTTTATGAACAGTTCCACCTGAATCCAAGAGTACAGGAAGGTCCCAGACCTCTGCTTCTAATAAATCAGCAACATAAGTGGTAGGTTCCATCTCTGTGTGAAAAATTCCTGAATCTAGAATCTTTTCGTTGGTTACCTTCAACTGTGGCACTCTTTCCCTCCTGCTGTTTATTGCCTCTCTTTTGAGAAAAATAAAAGATTTGCATTATCTTCCTGTAGGCCTAGTTTTTGCCATGAATTGATCCCTGAATAACTAAGTGAACTTTAGCATCTTTTGTGACTGCTAAATGAAGAATATTTAAAGCCACGTAGTATCTACGCTTAATAAAGAGGAGGTAGAATAACAATTTAAGTAATCTGCTCTCTTCTGTTGTAGTGAGTGTGGCATTCATCTGCACCCTCACTCCTTACTCTAGTTCCAATACCTCCTTTTAATTCCACAATTAAATGGAATATGATCTGAGAAACTGAGACATTAATCGTGGTACTGTATCTGAAAGAATAAATATGTATACCTTTGTTTACAACTTAAAATAACCATTATTGCCATTAACATGATATCTGCATTTCAGAGCACATTTTGTCGATTTGCAAGATTGGAGAAGCTGAAAGCCTACAGTAGGTTGATTATATCTCCTGTCTCTATCCTCATTGTTGAGGAGACCAGCACATTAGTGCAAAAGACAGCCATCAGCCAAAAATATGGAGTGGATGATCTACCTTCACGTTTTCCTGAATTTCCCAGCTATAGCAGCAAAAATCCTTCTCTTCAGCCAATTCCATTGACTCTAAGTGGTATCAATAGCACTGAATACTTGTGGTCCAGAACTAATCTTCTCTCAAACCAAGCTGATATAAAACGGCTGCAATACTGGCAGTTATCTGACAATGTGGAAAATTGCCCAGGTATATCCATACACAAAGTGCAGGAAACATCCAATCTGCCCAATTACATCTCTTACACTCTACTTTCTATCATCTGTAATGTGATGTAAGGAGTCATTGACAGTGCCATTAAGCAGCAAAGTGAAACTCACCATTACTCCAGAAAACTAGAAGCTGCTATCCTCATTAGAGAGGGAGACGACTGGCAGTACAATTACCCTGAGAGTCGCTATGTCTCAGGTAAGGCTAAGAAGGCTGGACCATCATAGTAACCTCAGCCATTGTTGGAAGTGAACTCACATTACTGGTGTCACTCCACATTGCAAACCCACCAAATGAGGTAACCAATGCCAAGTTGCAGTTAAAAAGGAAAAAAATCCTGCTTAAAGGATCGTAGTTTGTTTTCTACTTGAGCCATTTGTTTACAGACCTCATTACAGCTTTGATTCAAGCATAGGCAAAACAGCTGAACTTATGAGGTAAGGGTTACTGCCCTTGACATCAAGGCAGCATTCAACTGAAAAAGGCAAGAAGAAACTCCAACAAAACTAGAGCCAATGAGACTCTCAACTGATAGCAGTCATACCTGATGCAAATGAAGATGGGTGCAGTTGTTGGAGGTCTGTGGAGGCCATCTCCACCAGTAGCCTTATCTCCAAGGCAACATGTAATGACAAACATTGTCTTTCATTATTAACTGTCTTTTATAAAGGGGGTAATGTTTCTGCAACATAAATTGGATTGACATGATTGCAACGCTGACATTCTTTATGCTGCTGCATAATCCTTGATGATCACCTGGTCTGAATCCATGAGCTGCTAGAATGTGACTCGGGCAATTTCCTTCCTGAAGCAAATGACTGTAACATATGTATAACCCTACTGAAGTACTCAGCACAGAAGGCAGAGAACCTTCTTTTTCTTAACAAAGATTCACATATTCTTTGAATAGCTCAAGAACTCAACTCAAGAACTTCGTTCAAGAATTTTGAAGTCTTTACAACCTCAAAGCTGAACAATGATATACACTGTAAATGACAAGGGGTATGCTTACTTTTGTGTATTTAGTGCCCTGTAACCTACAGATTGAGTTAAAAACTTATCATCTTAACAATGAACACCACTCCAGGTACTCAGAGAAACATTGCAGTACATTTTGTTCAGGATCTCTTGTACTATATTTATCTGTAGGGAATGGGAGCCTTGAAATAGGGTATCAATCATTGACTAATGACATCAATCTCTATTGCTCAGAAAAAGCCTCGGAATCAAACTTAGTAGACCTAACAGCAGAGACTAAGAAACATGTAATGATCCAGTCTCCTGCCTCTGTTTAAAAGATAGTTGTTAAGTATCCAAACTGTGAAGTGTTATTCTTAAATAAATAATCTATGGCACTTCTCAGCTTTCGAGTTGTCAAGAGACCATGTTTTAGCAGTCAGTATCTGGTTTAAATCTGGTAACATGGTAAAGCAACAAATATACTGACATGATATTTTGACCAAGTGATTTATGTCATATCTTGCAAGTTCAAGGAAATACATAAAGAGGCAACAGTTTGTGTTCCTTTATTGGTAGGAGTGCAATTAAAGCTAGTGTGATACTCTTGTGTATGGCTGTTACAATCCTACTTGAATTTCTGGCAATCTTTCATACAATCTGAATTTCCTTAAACCTGTTCTATTCTTGTGGCCAAGTTAAATGTCTTGAGCACAAGCTCTACCATGTTCTTACCATTGCTAGGAAGTTTACTTGTCAAATCTTTTGTTATTTATGTACACTATGAATAGCTTCAAAAGCTTGTATGATGATTATATTTGCCTTCAAGGTAGAAAAGGTATCCTAAGGCGTTTTAATGATTGTCCTTAGCCACCTCACAGAAACACAAAAAAAAACTTCATTGTACAGGAGACCATTTGGTTCATCTAATCTGCATGGCCAAAAAAAAAACAGGTTTACCCAGCCTTATCCTAGTTTCCAGCTCTTGGTCTATAATCCTTTAGATCACAGCATTTGTGTATAATATTTTGTAAATGTAATGAGAGTTTCTAACCCGACCTAGCCCTTCAAGCAGAATCACACCATGATCCCAGTCAAAAGAAAACTCTCTAATCCAGCTGCCAATATATTTTTATGGTTGAAATATGGTCAAAAAAGCTCTCAACCGCATCTTTTGCATTTCCCGCACCTCTGCCCTCACATCCCCTCAGTACAACAAAGACAGAAACCCCCTTGTCCTCACATATCACACCACTAACCTTCGGATTCAACGTATCATTCTCTCCCATTTCCGTCGCCTGCAATCTGACCCCACAACCAAGGATCTATTTTCCTACCCACCACTATCTGTCTTCCATAAGAACTGTTCTCTCTACGACTCCAGTGTCTGTTCCACATTTCCAACCACCCTCAGCACCTTACCCTGCAACCACAGGAAGTGCTATACCTGCTCCAACACCTAACCCCCTCACCTCCATCCAAGGACCCAAAAATACTTTCCACATCAGACAGAGGCTCACCTGTACATCTACCAATGTGGTCGACTGCATCCACTGCTCCCAGTGTGGCCTCCTGTATATCAGTGAGACCTAGCGAAGGCTCGGAGACCACTTTGTGGAGCACCTATGCTCGATTTGTGACAAACGACAACACCTTCCTGTAGCAAGCCACTTTAACTCCCCCTTCCATTCCCTGGATGACATGTCCATCCCGGGCCTCCTCCAGTGTCACGATGATGACACCTGGAAGCTGGAGGAGCAGCACCTTATATTCCACATTGGGAGCCGACAACCCAATGGTCTCAATGTGGAGTTTACCAGTTTCAAAATCTCCCCACCCTCTGCCTCATCCCAAGTCCAATCCTCTCTCTCTACCCTGCCTCCTTGACCTGTCACAACCTGCCCGTCTTCTCTCCCACCTATCCCCTCCTCGCATCTCATTGACCAGCCCCCACCACTGCCTTCCTGCACTCACCTATCACCATCCCACCAACTTTCCCCAGACCCACTCCTCCTCTGTCTATTTATTTCAGAGCTCCCTGCTCGCTCCCCTATCTCTGAAAAAGGGTCCCGATCCGAAATGTCAACTTTCCTGTTCCTCTGATGCTGCCTGGCCTGCTGTGTTCCTCCAGCTCCACACTGTGTTATTTTTGACTCCAGCATCAGCAGTTCTTACTGTATCTGAATGTATTTTTATGAATATTTTTCATACTAATTAAAACCAGCTTTTAAAATATGCACCTGCACTTGATTTCCCATTTTTCCTTGTACAACAGCCAGATCAATCCACACGGATTGTTTTACAATCATTTTAAGAGGCTTTACGATGTATTAAGTGGAAATACAACAGGTTGTGTGTGGGCATCACTGGAAAGATCGTCATTTGATGCCCATCCTTAATTGTTCTGAGAAGGTGGTGTGGGTTTGGGTGGGAAGGTGGTGAGGGGGCTTTCTGTTTAATTGTTGCCAAAAATACAAGGCAGGAATTCCTGGTTTTGGCTGAGTGACAGTGGAAATATGAGCAAGCTAGGCTGTGTATGATCTGAAGAAAAACTTTCACATGCAATTGCTGTCCTCATCCTTCAAGGTGTTGGCTATATTAGGTTTGTGAAGCTTTGAGAACCTTTGTAAGTTACTGCAGTGATCCATGTTAATAATCCACTGTTGTACCTTTCAACGATTAAAGGAATTGTTTGATAACCTGACCATAGACATAGCATAAGATGACACCTCTTGTTCTTGTGTCTCCTGTTATAAAATCTCTGACCCCACCTTGAATGCTACCTCCTCACCACACCCTGGAGTGTCGCAATCTTATTGATTTACCAGGTGTAAAGTCTGTAAAGGCTTAAAGCCTCTGAAAAATCTAGGCTATATTTTCAAAACCAAATCATCTCCTTAAAAGAGACACAAGAGATATGCTCTTCTGAAGTGAATGAATTCTGGCGTTTTCCTTTACCAATTGCACCTTCAATCCTCCTGGTCACCAAAGTAGAAACAACGGATCATGCCACAGTATGTCTTCTCACCAGAGGAGGTCTTAACAACAGTGTGAGTGTTGTGAAGCTGCCAGTGGCCGTGAAATAAAGGGATCTATCAAATTTCGAAATCAGTGAGCTTGTGCCAAAAGTACTGGCCAGTATTTATACCAACAAAATTAGATTGCTAGCTCTGTGCTACTTGTTTAATTCCTAAAAGAGTTAATAAATTTGCAAACCCAATGATCTCAACGATAATGAACAATTTGCACATGCAGAGAACTTTCATGCATTTTATAAACAGATTTCTAAATATCAAAAACAGTAAATTAATGAATTTAAAAGCTACCCACTTTATCTAATTAATCCAGGTATAACATTATAATTCTGTGCAACATAACCATAGTCAACAATGGGCTGCTGAAATAATTAAAGAGGAAATATTATGTGGTCATAAATCATTGCAGATGAAATTTTCAAATGAAATTTTGCTCATGCATTGAAAAGCTTCTAATAACCATTGTTTCAGCTTTCAAATGATCGATTACTACCTCTAGTTGTAAAAGTCACTGATGGATAAAGGGCAGCCTTTAATAGGATTACCATCTGCGGGATCTGTTCTGGTGGTAATTGAAGGATCTGGTGCCAATATCATCGCAAAGTATTGTTGATCACTATTTCCAATTAATATTCCTCGCACTTTTGACTTTTATTTGCCTGTTATCTTTTCCCATTCCTGTTTGTGGGGCCATGAGTGCAAATTGGTTGCTGACAAGAATGTAACAGCACTTTAAGCATAATCTGTTGATTTTTGATTTGGGCAATCAAAGGGTCAAACATAAAGGAAGAGTGGTGGACTGGGGTCTGCCTTGGTACATTTTTACTCCTATCAACATAGTAACAATGCACCTATTCTCCTTGGACAGGAGTGTAAACCTGACACTTGGACAAATAAATATTGTCTAACAGTGAGATTGTGAGTTAAAGAAAGGGAGTCCTGAATTTATATAATGTTGTTCCGAACACAAGATGTCCCAAAGCACTTTGTGCACAATTAATTACTCTTAAATATGTAGTTACTGTTGTTAGGATGAGTCATTTACATGTGACAAGGCCTCACAAATATCAATTAGACAAATAATTCAATAAATAAAAACCCAAAATGCTGGAAATACTCTCAAGTCTAGCAAATCTGTTGGAACAGGAGGAAAGATAACATTTCGGATTATTAGTTTTCATCAGACCTGATCAGATAGTCCATTTTATGTTTTAGTTTTAGATGCTAGTTTTAATGTATAAGTTTGTAATGTGCTTTTGCACTGTAAGGATCATTGGCAGGGCCTTGTATTAACCTTTTTAAAAACTATACCCCAAGCATTGTAAAAATTAGGTTACATTATGGGTTAATTTTTCTGTTTAAATTATTTGTACATTAGGTAGTTAGCAAACTACTTAGGGTTAAACATTGGAATGTGCAAAGCAATTTGTATGTGCTCACTTTTAATAAAATGTACACTCATGAATGGTAAAAAAAGTAACTTCAGGTGATAATGGAGCTGATACATTGTAAATATTACCACACTGCTGAGCAGACCTCCATAAACGCTTCTTCAGAACAATTTTATTGAGATTAGCATTGCACTGATTACACAAGTATAATCGATTAAAAATTGAACACAGCAGGAAATTAATCACCTAATTGTCTTGTCAACATGCCACCTGGTAGGAGCACAGTACAGGAGTTAACACAGGTTGGATCCAGTTGCTTCAATCCTGTTTTGTGTATGATTTCTGGCAATTTTTCAGTCATGAATCAAGCCACTGAAATACATGTTTGGGTAGTAGTTCAGTAGCTGGGTAATTGACAGGAAATAGGATTGTGCAATATGAACCAACTTCTGTCCAATTTTATTATGTCACTCACTGATTCTCAAAACACATATTTAACTAGAAAACTCCATAATTTTTTCTTGCACATTAATTTACTGTTTTAGATATAATGAAACAAATGACATTTTTAATTGCTTGCTGATTTTAATTATTTGTATTTTTTATTACATATTTCATCATTGATTTGTTTTATAACCCTATTGTTAATCCCTAACAGAATACACCTCTATTTCATTCTCACTCTTAATTCACCACCCTCTTGGCTGAAGCAGACACCTTAGTTCACTTCCACCAAAGGCATTATTAAGAGCATGGCTTCACTTATTTGGACTCTCAGCTGCTTGGGCTAAATCATCTTTAACCCTTTAAAATCTTGAGTTGCATATTTACAGGTAGTCACACATGTTTCTTCATTAATGAGTTAGGTTGGAACCTTGTTCATACAGAGTTAGCAATATCAGAAAGTTAGCCCTGCTCACTTTAAACCAGAATGGAAGAGGATGTATATTATTGTTTAATTAGTGCCCCCGGCTTACATTTAATCAGCTAAGAAAAAATTAACACACAATTCCCTTGATGAGTTAATTCCAAAATTTGGCCTAATTCATGCAGAATCCAAATTGAGGGAACACATAATTCCCTTTAGTTAAAATGTCTGGAAGATTAGCATTGCTACTTTGCTGTATATGGTCAATCTCGGAGGTCAGGATGGAATAATCTCTTCATTAAGGTCTTCTCAATCAAAGTAGACAAGACCTGTCATATGATGGTTCATGTAACCTTTAAAAGTCTTTAATATTTCTTGTACTTAAGTGTAAGTTCAATGTTTAAAGATACTAAGCCAGTGCTAGAACATTTTTTTACAACCTCATTGTGAAGCCTAAAGGCTGAGCCATCACACGGCTAACATAAGGCTGGAAAGTGGGTGCTGTAAACCTCCTGCTGGTAGAGTGGCTGGCTTGGTTAACTTTCCCTGAGACAGCCTCTTAACTGACTGCCGCTATTGCTGCTATCCAACTAAAGATGGCAGACTGATGCCTGATGCTACATGGCTAATCAGTGCTCAGGAAATTCTGAAGTCAACAGTGCCACAGGGAGAGGTGAATGCATCTGAGGTAGTTCGATGGGCACAAAGATATTTAAAAATAACCTTTTTTTGCAGGCTGAGGGTCAAAGAGAGAAACTCTTTTGTCGATTCTTTGGAATCATAGGGGCTTGCTTCCTGGTCTGCAGGGTGCTCGTCGGACAATGGAGCCTTTGGTTCAAATGAGCCCCCATTCTTGCCCACCCATCTCCAGGTTGTCAAAGAGAAACCAGGAAACTGGAGGCTTTCAAAAAGAATAAGACAGCATCCCGTTCTTGGCAAAAAGCTAGCACTTCTGCTGTATGAATAATAATTGGGACCTTAGTTATATAAAATTCTTTCCCACTGCTGAGGATTTGCCTTCTGGCCCACCACCTACCCAATCAATATTTCCCATTGCGAGGTGGTGTTTGCTGGTATTTTAAAGATCCCTCAACTCTATTCTCACTATTCAGGTGCCAGTAAATACATGTTTCATTTTCTCGTGCTTGTCAGTAATACTCTGACTCCCACATCTGGCTTCACTGAATAGCCCTGAACATCAATTTTTGACAAATGTAGCCTTTGGAAATTCACACCCAACTCACACCCCTTTTCTAAAGAAAAGAATTGAGGGTGTTCAGAAAGCTGGATTATCCCTTTCAGGATTTGCAATTGCGTATTGTTGTGTGAGGTAGTGCTTGTGAAAGAATTAATATGGAGGTTTTATTCTACAAGGGAATGTGTATTTGTAGTGCATCACAGATTACACTTTTAAATGTTTGTCATTGCTTATTGTTACAAAAAACACCTCAGAACTGACAGCAAGACTAATCAGACCACTAGGAATCATGACAGCACACAAACTGGCAGCCACGCTAAGACAGCAACTGACCAGGGTTAAAGACCCAATAGATACCATGGACAGGACGAATGCGGTTTACAAGGTAACATGCAGAGACTGCACAAAACACTATGTGGGACAAACAGGCAGAGAGCTAGCAACCTGCATTCACAAACACCAGCTAGCAACTAAACAACACGAGCAGATGTCCTTGGTTTCAATCCATAACAGGCAAGAAAAACCACACTTTCAACTGGGACAACACTAGTATCATTGAACAAGCCAAACAGAGAATGGCCAGGGAATTCTTGGAGGCTTGGCATTCAACTACAGACACCATCAATAAACACATTGAATTCGACCTGATATACTGAGCATTACAATGCACAGCAGCACCAACTGGAGGCAGCAAAAAACTAGACCATATAAATTTGAACCGGAACAGGATAACAGTGTTTCACAGGAGGCTCCACTGCACTGAGGATGTCGCCTAGTTAGGGGACAGAACAAATGCGATCAAAGCTCCCAACACACCAACATCTACATCTTATTGTTGCCAAAGAAAATGCTTCTGAAAGAGTTAGTGTTGACATTACTTTGAGCTCCACCCAATCTAACAATGTCATACAGTTTTTGGGGTAAGATACAGCCAGTCTTCTATAAGTTTCAATGAAATTACAAGTGCTAACACTGGTTCCTTATAGTCTTAAGTAACTATGTTTAACTATTCAACATAATTTGTATCTACTGCCATTGTGCAACAAACTACCTTGATTATGCAAGACAAATGCATCTTCTTAAGATTTTCCATGATTATCTTCCAACATTGACATTTAGATAAGCTCTTGGACTCACCTCTGTTTTCTCCTCACATAGAATAAATCATTCACCTTTTGGAAAGGAAATGGAAAGGAAATCTCCAAGTTTTAGTTTAATTTTTTGTAGCTCTGCTTTTATGGAGAGCAGTCTCTTTTGGTTCAGTGGTCTTATTCCTATGTCTGAGCCAGAAGGCCCAGGTTCAAGTCCCATCAGTTTTAGAGATAATCGGAACTGCACATGCTGGGGAATCTGAGATAACAAGATGTAGAGCTGGATGAACACAGCAGGCCAAGCAGCATCATAGAACAGGAATAGAAAAGCTGACATTTCGGGCCTAGACCCTTCATCAGTTTCAGAGGTGTGTAATAAATTCTCTGAGAAAGTTGGTTCAAAAATATCTAGAAAGGAGGATTGGAGTCAGCATTATACCTCAACTACACCAAACCCAATACAGCACATTTATGATCATGTTGTTAAATCATCTTTCCTAATCTATCTCAACCAATTCTCCTGTTATATGTTTATAGAATATTTTGTTTAAA
Source organism: Stegostoma tigrinum (assembly GCF_030684315.1). Classification (NCBI taxonomy): domain Eukaryota; kingdom Metazoa; phylum Chordata; class Chondrichthyes; order Orectolobiformes; family Stegostomatidae; genus Stegostoma; species Stegostoma tigrinum. Next base: position 11,082,755 of record NC_081386.1, read on the forward strand.
TTTAAGCCCTTAGTTTTGAACTTAACCAAATCACTCTCAAATATGATGTGAAATTTTAATGTATTATGGCTACTTTTCCCCAGAGAGTTCTGTACCACTAGGTTATTAATTAAGCCTGTCTCATTGTACAATGCTAGATCTAAATTGACCTATTTCCTAATAGATTTGTCAACATACTGACCTAGAAAATCATCCCTTTCCCACACAATTATCACATATTTGATTTGCCCGGTCCATATGGAAATGCAGCCCGACCATGATTATTGTCTTACCTTTTTCACATATATTTCTGATTTCTTGAATTAAACTCTGTTGAGGGTTTGTAAACTGCTATCAACAGTGTTTCCTGCATTTTGGTTGAGTAGCTTAATCCCGTAGAGATCGCATGAGGGAAAGAGTAAGTGGCGGGGGAGAAAGTATGAGACATGACACTGCATGAAATTGGTAGCAACATATGAATGGAATAACATAGGTGTGGCATTGCAGTTGCTTAGACATCTGTCAGATTAGTTCAGTACATTACATCCTGTGGCAGAAGATACAGGCTCCAGCTGTACAATGACGTGTGAATTTACCATGTAGGCTGTATTTCTGGTCTGCTGACAGCAGTACTATCTTTCCAAATGCCAATGGTTCAAATGGTTCTAATGGTGCCACAGTTCTATTTGAAGCATGTTAATTTCTCTCTCTGATGCAGAATGCAATTAACAATTAAAATTATTAACTGTTCACGCCAATATCAAAAATTAGACCAGTTTGGTTAATAAACTGACCAGGTAATCAACGCCTTATTATCATCCAGGATGGAGGTAATAAAAACAGAAGGAATAAACATGGGCATAATGTATATGGAAAACTTGTAACTGCCAGTTCTAGTCATCACATTTGACAAGAGTAATGACTAGCACTTACAAAATAGTTCCAAATTTAATTCCCAAAACAAATTGCAGCATTCTAGCAATCAAATTATTTAATATGTAAAAAAAAGCTTAATTTGCTCAGTTCAGCACAATAACAAATTGCATTTACATTTTTGCTTCAAAGTATAATGCCAACCATGTCCTACTGCTCAGAAGAAGTGAAAAATGATTCCTGATCCTTTGGAAACTGCCCAAGGATTTTTCAAACATAGGGTGAACTTTAAGAAGACCATTGAAAATGGGTAGAGAAGGTGGAGCAGTTTTTGGGTGGAGGGGATGGGGCATGCAGGAGTACATGGACCAGCGAGAGGGTTAAACGGCTGGTGAGAGGTACAGTGCCATGATATACATAGGTCAGACTCTGTGTGACAATAGGCACAAGAGGGATATGCAGTTAGATAAACTTGTTAAATGGAACCAGCATAAATTCATCATTATAGGGTGATGGATAAATGAGATCATGTCAGCAGGTTAGTAGATGACAAATTTGGGACTTACGCAGGATGGCTTGGGAAGTTTGCAAGTGGATGTATAGAGTTAGGAGAATTTCTGGCTCCATACGCCTCCCTTTTAAAAATGGCTGCCCAGACATTGGATTTTCAGTCCAGCGGTGCAGGCTATAATAGAACTTAGGGCTGGTAAACAGGAGGGTGCAAGTTGCTGAGGTGGACTTGGTTGATGGCCTGCCTAATGGCACTTGCTCCACATTGAAGTTTTCTTTTAAGAACAAAGCATAAAGCTACCTTTCAGTCTTTAAATCCAGCACACTTTCCATACTGCATGTATGCCAACTCATTCCAAGTCTTGCCTTCTACCACCTCAACTGTTTGTCATTCCATCTATAAGAACCAGATTTCTGTATCCACTCCTTGGTCTGTTATACCTCCTATGACATTCTAGCACCAACTCATGTTAATCAGTGCTAACAACCACCATTTGCCATTACACTTACCATTTCAACTCACTTTGTACTCACCATGGGCAGAATTGTGGACCCATTTAGCTCTGAGTTAATGAATATTCTCATTATAATGCAGATTTCAGTATATTAAAAAAAACTGTCTTTGATGGTAACCCGTTTACATTTCTACATTTGCATTCCTTCAAGTAAATAATGCCCTATAAGAACATCCATTTCAATGCAAGTATTCAATCCCTTATAAAAACAAACGTTAGAATTTATTTATTGTCCCAATTTAAATAATCTGTAACAAACTGAGGTTTCCAATTGAACTGTGGAATTGCGGGCACTCTATTGTGATAACGGATGGTCTGAAATCAATCATGCAGCAATAATTCATAAAGGAAATTTCATGCTTATTCCACATCCAGAATGAAATAGCAAACAGTATTTCTTTTTTAATGCTCCAGTCAATTTTGCAAAGATTTAAAAGGCAGGGCTTTTAAATGGTAACAGCTTGGCGACCTTCTTTAGACAGCTGTTTGTGACAGGTTCTCTTGACAGATCCCTTTGATAGTTGACTTTGCCAAGCCTGTGTGTAGTTCCAATGAGCTTGACAGTTAATATATTTATGCATTTTTGTAGACCTTTGTTTTTGCTTTTACCCTTTCAAGGAACATTTTACTATCCTCAGAGGAAACGTTATTGCTCACAAAGGTGCCATGGAGCCATATCCAAAAGGGTACCTTACTTTTCCAAAGACTTGCCAAGGAAATGTACTGGAATACAGATTTGTTGTAACCATGTCTACTCTGAACAGTTTGGGTTTCATACTCCTGGACCTTGAAGTTCTGCTTTGAGTGGATGCGGTGGGTCGTTTGAATGGCTAGCATCCTTCATGAATCCTGGGTGCATGAATCGCAAATGAACCCTGACCCGTGAAATTGGATAGTGCCGCATTGGGGTGGGTGTTGTCCTTTCTAGGTTTGTCCACTACAAACAGAGGGACTCTCAATTGTGGTGAAAATCCAGGCTGGTGAGTATATCATTGGAAACGACAGAGCTAGAGGTAGGGAAACAATGGCTTTAGCTCATGTTTAATTGAATATGGGTGGAAGCAGGCAATGTTGCCAAGATGTAAAGAACGAGGTCTTAGTGATAACTGGGATATGATGCTTCAAGATCTGGTCTGCTATAACGGAACGTATTCAGTTTAATTCAGTCTGAGAGGAAGTAGAGTAAGTAACAAGGGGGAAAATACAGATTGTCAACAAGCATTAAAGCCAATTTATGAATTAATAGTTTAATTGCTAACTGAAAGATTATAAAACAAATTAAAGTAGTATTGATCATAACTAGAATCCATAAATGAAGTCACCCCATTTGAAAATGGAATTGCACAGTTGTAACCACAAAGCCAAGGTGGTGTAAATGAGCAATGTTAATGATGGGGAGACCCTTCCAAAGAGATTAATCTTCCCAGAATCATGTATCATCAAACTGTCAGGTACAAATGTAAATAAATGGCCCATGTTTATCTGAGTCTGGCTGTGTGGTTTACCAAGCATTTACTTTAGTCAGATTTGACTTAATAAATAGGGGAAAGGACGCACTAGGCAGATAATGATCCTTGCAAGCAACTACCTATAACTGTCTTTGCAGCTTTTGGATGTAGCATAGCTCTATTTATCTCAACTGATTGGGCCAGCCACTCTTTTAGACAGTGTGTGTAGAAAGTAAAATAAATGGATGCCATTAAAACTAGTGATGCGTTGATCATTTGATTAAGTGATTAATAATTGCCAGAGTTTGTGATCGATTATGTTTTTTAATCAAAGAGACAGATAGATTCAGCACTGAAAAGTTAAAATGGCTACTTAAAGATGTAAGTATATAAAATATTTAACATTTAACTTTGATTTTACAAATATAACTATGTTAAGGGCTCAGAGATATAAACATCTTTATTAGTTGCTGAAACATTTATCAATCACAATTTGGAACCAATCGCTTAGAAATTCTTTTACGCTTCAACTTCATCCTACATTCAGTGTTTGGCCCCCAGTCGAAGGCTTTTTTAAATGAATGAATATTTAAGAAAATATTGTTTCACGCTATCTTTTATTGTTACATGTTTACAACATATTTTGGAATACCTGAGAATAAGTGCTGAGGCTTAGGTTTCATTTTCAGAATTATGAGTTAATGATAAAGTGGACCAGAGTGATAATTTGTGTCCTCGGGAACATTCTACAACAAACAAATTGCTTTTGAAGCGTCAGCGTTGTTGCCATCTTGACATGGGTGGCTCCTGTGACTCTGGTTAGGTCTCTTGCCTGTGAGTTGTGTATTTATGAGCCATTATAGAGACTTGGCCATAAACTGAGGCTTCCTCACGGATGGCTATGTTTCCCAAATTACCACACTGTTCACACTTCAGAACAGGGCTTCATAGATTGTAAAATGTCTTTGGAAATTCTAAGGTGCTTAAGGGGATCACACATATGTGAGTTTATTTTTTTTTAAATCAGAATTATCTCCACATTGGTATTGTCATTATATCTATCCACCTAATCAAAGTGCCAGATGAACCAATGGTTCAGCTTGCAACAAAACACACCCTTTTGAGTACTAAATGCAAGTTTCACTGAAATGTTTTATGGTTTTGGCAGCAACTAAATGATAACTGTGTACATACCACCCACGCATTAAAGTGTCAATTTCAAAGTAACACCATACTGATTTGCCATTAACAATGAATGAAACAGTCTATTGGAAAGTTCAGTGAAAATACATGTATTAATACAGGAAATGTATTTCTAAAACCTTGGTCATTAATGAATGAGGTTTGTGTATCTAAACTCCTGGTCTGTAATTGGCTAACAAACTAAGCAATAACATATTGACCTAGAAGCCAAAATCCAACCTAAAACCTGAAGTACAGGCAAACGAAAAGAAACCAAAGATTCCACTTTGTCATCATGGGAGATACCATTCATAATAATTCTGTTAAGACATTTTCTGTAAAAAGTTACTGCCAATTACTAAACAAACGAACACACTGACTGATCTGAAATGCATGCTGACCCCATTGCAAACACAGAACGTTCTGCCAAGCATCAGCGTGATATTGACAACAAAAACTTTGCTTTTAGTAGTGTTCCAAGGATGAATGGGAGGTTTTGCAGCATAACGGTAGTATTGCTACCTGTGGGCCAGAACTTGTGAGTTTCAATCCTGCAATACAACTTGGTGGTATTGCAGATGCATTTGTAATGTGCCAAATAAGTTGACTATCAGCCTGAAAATCTTTTCAATCTGCCTGATGGAAGACAAGTGAGAAGGAGAGTGTCTGCTGGTTAAAAATCGTGCAGAGGTCAGTAGTGACCCACCACAATTCTTTGTCCAAAGATCTTCATCCAAACCAATGAAAATCCATGACCCCTAAGCTTGTGAAACATTTACATTAAAAAAAGACAGAGAGAGAAGGGTGAATATTGGTAAATACAAGGGAGAAGTTTGCTACTCATTTTCAAAATTAAAAGTTAAGCCACCATAGAGAAAGACAGCTGGTACTGATTTTAACCTGAGGGTCACCATGCCTCAAGTGAGGGATAAGATTGAGTAGGAGGGATTTTAGTGGAACCTTGGCTGGCACAGGAATTGACGCTATGCTGTTGGTGTCACTCTGCATTGCAAACTAATTATTCCCCTACTTTTTCAAAATAAAGCTTTTCCATCCAGTTAATTGGGCAGACATATCCTTGGTTTAATATTTTATTTGAAAGATAATATTTTTAGAAGTGAAACAATAGAAGTGTTAATCAAAATTTTTATGCTCATGTGTCAGAATTGGGGCTTGAAACTACATTATAATAGCCTTTAATTTTTGCTAAGTTATTTAACTTTTACTGTATGTAAGGTATTATTATGATGCATCTGTATCCATCTCTACTTCTGAAATAAACCTGTAAACACAAACAAAACCTTCCAGATTGTTAGATGTTTCTGTTTCGGCAGTGTGCTTTCAGTACAGGTTCTCATTCTCTCTTATCCTCCAATACTCAGTCTGTAAACATACAACACTTCTTTTGTTGTGGTGTAAATTATAAGTACAGCTGCCGAGAGTGCAATTTCCACTGGTGTCGTATTCGAAGCAGTCAGTTCAAGACTACCCACAACATTAGAGGGTATTTAGCAGATGTTGTACGCTTCATAAAAATAGTTCATGATAATGTAATCTGACACTTTTAGGACTGAAAGTAAATTGGTCTATTCCATGAAAATTATAGGTTATTTGGCAAAGTGTTTAAGTAGAGCACACAGTGGTATTAAAACTTACTTACAGTATAATGCAGTACACAATAACAAGCTGTAATTGTGTTGGTTATAAATGCCATTGTGTGTAATTTATCACATTTTCTACATCTAGCCAGTGAAGTCTTCTTCAAAGTAACTTCTCAGTCAGTTGTATTTGAAGCTTTTGTCTATTTCTGAGGGAAATGGGGAAGAACAAGGTCAGTGAAAGGAACCAACATGCTACAGGACAGCTAATCAGAAAGAAAACATTGTAGATGCTGGAAATTTGAAGTAAAACAAAGTGTTTAAAATGCTCAGCACGTCAGATAATGTTTGTGGAGTGAAATAGAGTTGACATGTTTTAGACCTATGATCTACCATCAGAACAGATGGGAAGATTAGAAGGCAAGGGGGAATCTTTGTGCAGCTGTCAGGTAAGATATTTAAATGTTATGTTATAATAAAGCTGCCAAGATTAGTTTTAACCAAGGATTTGCCAATTAATGGGCAGCAGATCAATTTATGGAGGTATGTAGTGCTGTCCAGGGTCACCAAAGTGCCTGCATAGCAGCATGTGCAACTTCAGTGAAACTTACAGGTTGAGAAGGGTTGGACGAGTTAAACTGAAGAGCTGTGGCCATGGTCAGGTAAGAAGCCGCTTGTTGTAGGATTTCTTCTTGGATAGTTGGTTCTCCTTGGATAGGTGATTCTCAACTTCTTGGAAGTCACTTGCACACTTTAAACTGCTTGGCCCTGCTGCCAGTCCTCAGCATAGTGTGGGAAGCAATGCATTGAGTGTGTGTTCTACCTTTCCGATAAAGGGAGAGAGGAACAGCAACACACATAGAGCTAGTAGAAGCTCACATATTGCTCCACAAGTTGGGAGATCCGTTGCAGAGATCTAACTTCAGATCACAAAGCAGGTCCACAAGCGTGGGATCAGATCTCTGGACATGTCTGACCTTTAGTGACTCAGTGCGATCATGTTTTTGCCCAGACCAGTGCTTACATCTGCAGCCTCTTAGAATACAGCCTCCTTCCCTGTGGAACAGGTTGACATGCATTACCATTAGCTGACCAAATGCTGCTGTGGGGGCAGCAACATTCATCCACTACCCAACCCCTCCCTATTTCCTCTTCTTGTCAAATGGCACATTTTCTTCTGCCAAGACAGAAAGCAGAGGTGTGTGAGTGCTTATAATTCTTGTGCAGGCAATTGAACGAAGAACATCATCTGTGAATCATGGGTTTGAGGGGACAATGGGCTGAGGGCCAGCGTGATTACTCGACAGTTGGATTACAATGTGAGATTCCTGAAGACAAAGCAGTGTGTAGAATTGCTTGACATGTTGAACTGAGGAAGGTGCTGGGAAAGCCAGTACATGCTGTTTGACATCTCAATTTCTTGTGCTACTCACTTTTCCCTTGAAATACAGAATTTTCTTAGCGCACTATTTTCCCGTTGGAGAGACCACCCTCCCAATGTTGTCTTCCTTGGCCACTTTCATCCAATGTTACCTGGTTAGAGAGATTACTCCCATCTTTAGGACAGTCCCTCAGCCGTACCTCCAGATAAGGATAAGAAGACCTTCTCTGGCCACTGTAGCCTGAGAAATCATATGCTAGTGAGTTTTTCCGAAATATTTCATGCTTCCTTGAATTTAACAGAATTGATGTATCATCCCTCCTGACTCCCTGACTGCCAGCAACACACAAAATTTCAAAGTTCTAATGGCATCGCTCGGTTAAAGATCCTTAGCAAAGTTGACTGAATAGTTCAATGGGTTCTGCATCCACTGGTATTTCCGATATTTCTGCAGGTGCTGAGGGAAGAAAGTTTTTTCCAGTAGCTCATTTGCACCTGGTTGATGTAAACATCATGGTAATACAAAAACAACCAATCTAATTGACTAGTTCTGTCAAAATTTGGAAGGAATTGAGTTATTTTCTATTTTCTGCTGATATCGGTAGAGATACTAACTGGAGTTTACATCCAGATGTCAGTCTGGAGCCAAAGTTCTCTGAGCAGAGTTTAATTAATAATTCACCTCCACACCAGCTCTATTTCATGCATTTCTCCAGTAAGAGTATGTTTTGTGCTTTTAAAGGGACTGGTTGTTTTAAACACAGTTTAACCCCTAGTAGCCTCTCCCTTCTATATGGTATTTTCTGAAGAGGATCTCAAGATATAAACAGTTTCATTGTATAAAATATGGCTTGTGATACAACACTTTTGTTATAAATGTGCATTTCCCTTTTTCAAGTAAGGAGATAGTCATAGTCACAGAGGCATACAACACAGAAACAGGCCATTTGGTCCAATGAGTCCATGTTGAACATAATCCCAAACTAAACTAATCCCATTTACCTGCTCCTGGACCATATCCCTCCAAACCTTTTCTATTCAAGTACTTGTCCAAGTGTCTTTCAAATGTTATCATTGTACTCAATCCGCCACTTCCTCAGGAAGTTCATTTCCATGTGCCCTGATAGAGAGAAGAATAATGCTTCTTTCAAAGCTCGTTATGAGAAATTGTATCGTTTTGGAGTGATAAACTTTGTATCACTGCTAATTTTTATCAACTTAGCAAGAGCAATGGGAGAAATATCATAGAAACAGATCAATGTTGTTCTTATTAAATGGAAAGAATCTTATGTCAATTATCCACCCAACTATAGAATTTATGAAGTTGGCCATTGCTTTTTTCTCATCAACAGGGGAAAGAAAAACCAACCGACACAACCATGAGGAAGAATTTAAGTGCTACATTATAATGTCCCTCATTAAAAGTAAATTAGAAAATGATGTAAATTTCATATAAATCATGCATAAACAGAACACACAATGGGAAATTGTGACAAAGCTTTTGATAAAGAACAGAGTCTTCCTACTTGCAACACTGTTACTCATGAGTCAATAAATCCAACTCTCATGCAGAATAAACTCTTGAGATTTGAGAGAGAATAGGTTCAGAATTTGAAGGTTTAGCTTGAATTTAGGAGTCTCTGCAAAAAAAAAAGTAGTTGAAGTCATAGCCGTTTTATAAGTGTTTTGTTAAATTGTAAGTTGTGTCATATTACCTTTGGACTGATGCCCCTTTAAGATCTCAACAGGTAAATGACCCAAGTATGCAGAGGTTATCACATGGCCACACGCTCTCTGAACTGTAGCACATGGAGCATAGGCTAAGCCATGAGATTTCTCTGTGCAGTACATAGTTGTTTAGCTATAAGCAACCGTAGCCCTGTCCTTAAGTTAACCAGAGTTCTTCAAGTAAGTGTTACCTCATCTGTGTTGCACTTAGTATGGAAGAACATTATTACATTAAATATTGATTAGGAAACAACAGTTGAAACATAATTAAGCTAAAAAGACAGGAAACGCATGATCCAGGAATAATGTTATTTTCGAACAATGTTAAAATGATAAACCAGATAAGTTTGACTTATTTAAGAAGATACAATAAGTTTTATTTAATCATGCTTGTAGTTAATACTCATATACACTTATAGTCATAAAATTAGGTTTTCATGCAAATGAGGCATAGAACCGATTTAAGGGCATATACCAAGAGCTAGGAGGAGAGGGAGACTATCTTTTTATTAGTGTTTATTAGACATGAAGAGAATGTGGAACAATTCCTGTTTTACTGTCAAAACCTTTTTTAAATTCATTCACAGGACAAAGATGTCACTGCCTAGGCCAGCATTTATTGCCCATCCAGAATTACCTAGAGGGCAATTAAGAGTCAACCACGTTACTGTGGTTTTGGAGTCACATGTAGGTCAGACCAGGTAAAGACAGCAGCATTCTTCCCTGAAGGGAATTAATGAACCAGATGGGTTTTCTGCCAATCGACAACAGTTTTATGGTCATCACTAGACTCTTAATTGAAAATTTTTAACTGATTTCAAATCCTACCATCTGCCATGGTGGGATTTGAGCCCAGGTTCGTGTGTCTCTGGATTTGGTTTGGATCAATAATATCACTATGTTATCGCTTTCCCGAGGCAGTGCTGGCAGCAGAATGTCAAGCACCATGAATCCTGCTGTCTCTTTATTCCATATTCTAAAATATAATAATTTCTTCACCTCAGTTGGGTGAACACTGCTGGGAATCAAACTCTTAATATTCTGTTGCTGAATTGATTAAGCACCTTCCACAAGTTTTAGCCTAATCTGTGTGTGGGCTATTAAGGTTTGAGGATTTTATTTTATTTCACAATCTGGCGGGCACATGCAGACAAAGTTAGTTCAATAACAGCAGCCTGAAGCTCAGTCTCGGTTGGTCTCAATCAATGCAACCCCAATACACTAGGGAACAAGCAATTCTAGACTGGGTGATTTGTAATGAGGCAGACTTGTTACATGAAGGAACCTCTAGAGGGTAGTGCCATAATATGGTAGAATTCACCCTACAGTGTGAGAGGGAGAAGCTGGAATCAGATGAAGCAATATTACAGTTGAGTAAAGATAACAAGAAAGACATAAGGGAAGAGTTGGCCACAGTTGATTGGAAGATGAGCCTAGAAAGAAAGGCAGTGGAGCAGCAATGGCTGGAATTTCTGGGGCTAATTCAGGAGACAAAGCAAAAATTCATTCCAAGGTCAAAAAACTTACTAAGATAGGATGAAGCAACCATGGCTAAGAAGAGAAGTTAGGGACAGCATAAAAGAAAAGAAAAAAGCATAAAACGTGGTGAAGATTAGTAGGAAGCCAGAGTCCTGGGAAGCCTTTTAAAAACCGGCAAAAGATAACAATAAAAGGAATGAGGAGGAGAGGATGAAATATGATGGTAAGGTAGTAAGTAGTATGTAAGAAGATGGCAAGAATTTTTGATAGATATAGAAGAGGTAATTGAGAGATAAGAGCAGACATTGGGCTGCTGTAAGATGAGGCAGGAGAAGTAGTAGTAGGGAGCAAAGATATGGCAGAGGAGCTGATTGGGTATTTGCATCCATTTTCACACCAGAACTTTGAGACAGTTAGATGGGGCAGAGATGAGTGCAGCCATCACTGTGGGGAAGGTGCTGAGGAAGCTGAAAGGTCCGAAGGTGGATAGGTAAACTGGATGGACTACACCCAGAGTTCTGAAGAAAATAGCTGAGGAGATTGTACAGGCATTGGTGGAGATTTTTCAGGAATCACTGGAGTCAAGAAGAGTGCCAGAGGACTGGAAAACGGCTGATATAACACTACTGCTTAAGAAAAGAGGTAGGCAAAAGACTGAAAACTACAGGTCAATTAGCCTGACCTTGATCGTGGTAAAATTTTAGAGTACATTGTTGAGGATGAGATTGTGGAGTATTTAGAATTCATAGCAAAACGGGGCCAAGTCACTTTGTCATGGGGAAGACATGCTTTTCAATTCTTAAATTCTTTGAGGAGGTAATGAGCAGTTGGACAAAGCAGAGCCAGATGTAATCTATTTAGATGTTCAGAAGGCCTGTGACAAGGTACTGCACAGCAGGCTGCTAAATTCATGCTGTTAAAGGCCTGCTACTAGCATGATTAACATTTAGCTGACTGGCAGATGGCAGAGAGCGTAAATAAAGGAGTCTCTGTCAGAATGGCAGCCGGTGACTAGCGGAGTTCACAGGAGTCCATGTTGGGACAACTATCCATGTTACACATTCATACTTGGACGACAAAACCGAGAGGGTTATTGCTAAATTTGCAGAAACACACAAAGGTAGTGGATGGACAGGTAGTGTTGATGAAGTGGGGAGGCTGTAGATACACTTGGACAAGCTAGGAGGTGGGCAGGTCAAATGTAATGTGTGAAAATATGAGGTTATTAACATTTCTAGAAACAATAGAGGTGTAGACTATTCTCTAAATGAGGAAAGGCTTCAGAATCTGAAGCATCAAGGGACTTAGGTGTTCTAATTCAGGACTCTGTTAAAGTTAACATGCAAGTTAAGTTAGCATTTAAGAGGGCAAATGCAATGTTAGCATTCACTTCAAGAAGGCTTGAATACAAGAGCGGCGATGTACTGCTGAGACTGTATAAGGCACTGATCAGACCATATTTGGAATATCGTGAGCAGTTTTCGGCCCCATTTTCGGACAGCATATATTGATATTGAAACAAGTCCAGAACAGATTAACAAAACTGATCCTGAGGGTGATGTGCTTGTCAAACAAGAAGTAGTGGAAAGTTCTGAGTCTGAACTCAATGAAACTTAGAAGGATAATAGGGTATCTGATTGAAACTTACAGAATACCCAGAGGCCTAGACAGAGTGGATGCGGAGAAGGTGAAATGAGGAACTGAGGGCTTGGCCTCAGAGTGAAGGGATGGCCCTTTAGAGCTGAGATGAGGAAAAATTTCTTCAGCCAGAGGGTGGTTAAACTGTGGAACTTATTGTCTGAGAGGGCTGTGGAGGCCAAGTCATTGAGGTACTTAAGACAAAGATAGTTAGTTAGTTTCTTAATTAGTAAGGAGGCCAAGAGTTACATGGAATTCATACCTTGACAGAGTCATACAGCACTTCGGTCCAACCAGTCCATGCTGAACATAATGCCAAACTTTACGCAGGAAAATAGGGTCGAGGAACTTTTTAAATATGATTAAATGCAGAGCAGTCTCTCTCAGCCTTAATTCTTAATTCTGTTCCTATGTCTTATGGTCTTATTATAGCATTCCCAACTCATACCTTGTCGTCTCAATCTTGATCCTTAATCTATGGGGTCTTTGGGTGGCACGGTGGCTTAGTGGTTAGCATTGTTGCCTCAGAGTGCCAGAGACCCAGGCTCGATTCCACCCTTGTGCAACTGTCTGTGTAGAGTTTGTATTTCTCCCTGTGTGTGCGTGGATTTCCTCTGGATGCCCTGGCTTTCTCTCACCATCCAAAGATGTGCAAGTTAGGTGGATTAGCCATGCTAAATTGCCCTGTAGTGGCCAGGGATGTAAAGGTTATCTTAGATTCTCCAGCATCGGCAGTTCCTACTATCTCTGAAGGTTAGATGTGTTAGCCATGGGAAATATTGGGTGGGCGATGGTTCTACGAATGATGCCCTTCTGGTTTACATTCCATTTAACTTAAACTCTATTCTCTGATTTGCTGATATCTGCTGTTTGATGTGCTCTGCTGCTGTTTGACCATACTTTGTCAACTCAAACGTAATTCATATTAATTCTGGATGTTACAGTACAATCTTTATATGTATAAAATATACAGGAGTTTAATTTCTTCAACTAGTTTTGTTCAAGACTATGGAAACTTGTAGCTTTATTTTTAGTAGGTACCTCATATCTCAAACCTTGTTTAGTATAAATGAAGCCAAATGTATTGTAACATAATGTGGTGATCTCATCTGGGCTTGTAGCAAATATTCATAAAATTATCAAATGTAACTATGTTTATTCATATGAATAAACCACATTGGCCTCTGTGTGATTATGCCATTTAGTTAGTCGAGCAAATAGAAGCAATCAGCTCTACCCTTTGTTTGCAAATTGAATAACCATGGAATCATACAGTATGGAAGAAGGGCATTGTGCCTGCACTGGCTGTTTCGGAAATCTAATTAGGCCCACTCCTCTATTTTTCCATAGCCATGCATTTTCATTTTGGTTTTCAAATATATCTGAAAGTAATTATTGAAAAATAACATAAAAATAAACATGAGAACTGGGAGAATAACATGCTGTCGAAACTGCTCTGCCATTCAGTAAATATGTGGCTGATCTTTGATGCCTTCCCACATGATCCCGGTATTCCTTGATTGCCTCAATGTTCTAAAAGATCTTTCAAGCTTATTATTGAATATACCCAACAACTGGGTACCCAAAGCTCTGAGCAGCTGAGAATTCCAAATTTTGATGAAGGGTGTAATCTTACAATCAGTACAGTTCTACTTTTCAGTTTACATTGAGTAGTATCGTTGAGGTTTTGAGAAACCGAGCACAAGTTGCACCATATTCTTTCAACCATGGACCAAGTCGATAGTTTTTGCAATGGGACTTAACAGAGGTTAATTAATTTAATTCAAAATATTGACTGCAGCAAGTCTTGCTCCAATTTTCTCTTTCACGGCTGAGGGTCACATGGATACACTACCATGTATCATTCTTACTTTCCAAAAATCCTCAAACTCCAGAAAATAAATAATGCTTTAACCATTGGCATCATCATATACCTTACTTGGAGACTTATTCTGATACGAAATGACCACAAGTCCTATGATCACAGATCTTGTCTGAAAGATCTTTTTGATGCTATCACTTGTAGTGAAATGACAAAGAAAATTTTATTGAACACATTCGTAAATACACTGCAACTACATCACACAAAGATGTATCTGATTTAAAGAGAATACTCCTTCATATGCCAAACATTTCAGCCATTTTCCAGAGGAATCCCAGGGCATAAATGATGATGTTGTAACTGGAGCAATAATGGTTAAAAATTCTGAAAGTGAAGATTTTTTCAGTGTATTTTTAGGATATCAGTGGAGCTGACTGACCAACATTTACAGCCCATCCCTAGTTATAGAGTTATCGAGTCATACAGCATAGAAACAGACCCTTTGGTCCAGCTCGTCCATGCCGACCTTGTTCTCAAAATAAACTTGTTCCAGTTACCTAAATTTGGCCCAAATCCCTCTAAATCTTTCCTATTCATGCACTTATCCAAATGTCTTTTAAACATTGTAACTGTACCTACATCTACCATTTTCCTCTGGCAGTTCATTTTGTGTGAAAAAGCTGCCCCTCATGGCCTTTTTAAAACTTTCTCCTCTCATCTTTAAAATACGGCACCTAGTTTTAAACGCCCCACCCTCAGGAAAAAAAGCACTTGCAATTCATGTTATCTATGCCCCTCATGATTTTATAAATCTCTAAGGTCACATCCAACCTCCAATGCACCAGTGAAAGAAAGGCCCAGCCTAGCAAGCCTATTTTTATTACTCAAACACTCCATTCCCATCAACATCCCGGTAAATCTTTTCCAAACCTTCTCCAATTTAATAATATCCTTCCTAAAGCAGGGCGATTGGAACTGCCACTGTTGATAGCCCACAGTTCCTCATGGTACTCCAGAAGAGGCCTCATCAACCTCCTATACAACCTTAACATAACATCTCATCTCCTATACTTAAAGGTCTGAACAATGAGGTGAGTGTGTTAAATTTCTTCTTCACCAACCAGACTACCTGTTGTGCAAATTTCAAAGAATTATGTTCCTGAACCACAAGGTCTCTGTTCTATTACACTACCCAGGACTCTACTATTAGTTGTATAAGCCCTGCCTTTGTTTGTTTTACCAAAATGCAACACCTTACATTTATCCAAATTAACCTCCTGCCACTCCTCAGTCCATTGACCCAATTGATTGAGACCTTTCTGTGATGTTAGATAACCTTCTTCATTTTCCACTATACCACTGATTTTGGTTGCCCTTGAGAAGGTGGTAATGAGCTGCCTTCTTGAGCTGCTGCAGTCCACCTGCTGTGGATTGAGCCACAATGCCATTCCAGGATTTTGACCCAGAAACAGTGATGGAACAGAGATATATTTCCAAGTCACAATAGTAAGTGGCTTGGAGGAGAACTTGCTAAAGATGGTGTTCCCCTGTATATGCTACCCTTTTCCTTCTAGGTGTAAGTAAGTGGTCATGGATTTGGAAGGTGCAGTCTGAGGATCTTTGGTGAATTTCTGCAGTGCATCTTGAGGATAGTAGCAGCAATGTCTATTGAGCATCGGTGCTGAAGGGAATGGATGATTATGGATGTGCTGCCAATCAGGCGGGCTGCTTGTCTCGGATAGTTTCAAGCTTTTTGAGTGTTGTTGGAGCTGAACTCAATCAGGCAAATAAGTAGTTTTCGATCACACTCCCAAATTGTGACTTATAGATGATGAACAGGCTTTGGAGATTCAGGAGATGAATTACTTGTTTCAGTATCCCTAGTCTGCGACCTATTCTTATAGCTATTGTGTTTACGTGGCATTTCCAGTTCAGTTTCTAGTCAAATGTAACCCCAAGAATATTGACAGGGGGTTCAGTGATGTTAACACCAACACTTGCAAAGATGTCCTGGAGCTGATAATGGGAACTGCAGATGCTGAAGAATCCAAGATAATAAAATGTGAGGCTGGATGAACACAGCAGGCCCAGCAGCATCTCAGGAGCACAAAAGCTGACGTTTCGCGCCTAGACCCTTCATCAGAGAGGGGGATGGGGTGAGGGTTCTGGAATAAATAGGGAGAGAGGGGGAGGCGGACCGAAGATGGAGAGAAAAGAAGATAGCTGGAGAGGAGAGTATAGGTGGGGAGGTAGGGAGGGGATAGTTCAGTCCAGGGAAGACGGACAGGTCAAGGAGGTGGGATGAGGTTAGTAGGTAGATGGGGGTGCGGCTTGGGGTGGGAGGAAGGGATGGGTGAGAGGAAGAACAGGTTAGGGAGGCAGAGACAGGTTGGACTGGTTTTGGGATGCAGTGGGTGGAGGGGAAGAGCTGGGCTGGTTGTGTGGTGCAATGGGGGGAGGGGACGAACTGGGCTGGTTTTGGGATGCGGTGGGGGAAGGGGAGATTTTGAAGCTGGTGAAGTCCACATTGATACCATTGGGCTGCAGGGCTCCCAAGCGGAATATGAGTTGCTGTTCCTGCAACCTTCGGGTGGCATCATTGTGGCACTGCAGGAGGCCCATGATGGACATGTCATCTAAAGAATGGGAGGGGGAGTGGAAATGGTTTCCGACTGGGAGGTGCAGTTGTTTACATTGGGGAAATCAAGCAGGGGCTTGGGGACCGCTTTGCAGAACACCTCCGCTCGGTTCACAATAAACAACTGCACCTCCCAGTCGCAAACCATTTCCACTCCCCCTCCCATTCTTTAGATGACATGTCCATCATGGGCCTCCTGCACTGCCACAATGATGCCACCCGAAGGTTGCAGGAACAGCAACTCATATTCCGCTTGGGAGCCCTGCAGCCCAATGGTATCAATGTGGACTTCACCAGCTTCAAAATCTCTCCTTCCCCCACCGCATCCCAAAACCAGCTCAGTTCGTCCCCTCCCCCCACTGCACCACACAACCAGCCCAGCTCTTCCCCTCCACCCACTGCATCCCAAAACCAGTCCAAACCTGTCTCTGCCTCCCTAACCTGTTCTTCCTCTCACCCCAAGCCGCACCTCCATCTCCTACCTACTAACCTCATCCCACCTCCTTGACCTGTCCGTCTTCCCTGGATTGACCTACCACCTCCCTACCTCCCCACCTCTACTCTCCTCTCCACCTATCTTCTTTTCTCTCCATCTTCGGTCCGCCTCCCCCTCTCTCCCTATTTATTCCAGAACCCTCACCCCATCCCCCTCTCTGATGAAGGGTCTAGGCGCGAAATGTCAGCTTTTGTGCTCCTGAGGTGCTGCTGGGCCTGCTGTGTTCATCCAGCCTCACATTTTATTGTCCTGGAGCTGAGATGGCTGACCTCCAACAACCACAACCACCTTCCTATGACTCCAATCAGTGGACATCCCCTCCCCCCCCACCCCCCACCCCGCCCCTGGTACCCATTGATTCGAGTTTTGCTAGGGCACCTTGATGCCACACTTGGTCAATGCAGCCTTGATATCAAGGGCTGTCACTTTCATCTCAGCTCTGATGTCTACATTTGAACCAAGGCTGTAATGAGGTCAGGGGCTGAGTGGCACTGGCGGAACCCAAACTGGGCATCACTGAGCAAGTTATTACTGTGTAGGTGCTGCTTGATAACACTGTTGTTGGCACCATCCATTACTGATCATTGAGGGTAGACTGATGGGGCAATTGGCCAAGTTGGATTTGTCCTGCGTTTTATGCACAGGTCTTACCTAGACAATTTCCCACATTGATTCCACAAAATTGCTGTGACTGCTTCAGCCTTATCTTTTGCATTGTTGTACTAGGCTCTCCCATCATTAAGGGTAGGGGTATTTGTGGAGCCTCCTCCTCCAGTGAGTTGTTTAATTATTCACCACCATTCCTGACAGGATGTGGCAGGACTGCAGAGCTTAGATATGATCTGTTGGTTCTGGAATCGTCTACCTCTGTCTATCACTTGGTGCTTAAGATGTTTTGTATGCAAGTAATCCTGTTTGGTGGCTTCACATGGTTGACACCTCATTTTTAGATGTTCTTGGTGGTGCTTCCAGCATGCCCTCCTGTACTTCCCATTGAACCAGGGTTGATCCCCTGGCTTGATCCCTTGGCTCAGGTTGAAGTGATGGCAAAGTGGCATTATCACTGGACTATTAATCCAGAAACATAGATAACATTCTGATGACCAGGGTTCAAGCCCCTCCATGGCAGATGGTGAAATTTAAATTCAATAAAAATTATCTGGAATTAAGAATCTAATGATGACCATGAATCCATTGCCAATTGTCAGGAAAAAAAACATCTGATTCACTAATGTCCTTTAGGGAAGTAAACTGCCATCCTTACCAGGTCTTGCTATATATGATTGCAGACCCATTGATGAATAAATGCGTAAAGGAATGGTTGAGTGGGAGATATGCCAGGCCTTAAGATTGCAGATTGTGCTGGAGTACAATTCTGCCACCGTTGATAGCCCACAGATCGTCATGGATGCACAGTGTTGACTTGCTCGATCTGTTCAAAGTAACGATGATTATACCATACTGTATGATGGAGGGTATTCCGAATATGAAAAGGCGACTTTGTCTACAGAAGAACTGTGCAATGGTCACTTTTACTGAAGAGGTCATAGGTACATGTATCTGCCATTGGAAGATTGCTAAGGATGAGCTAAAGTGTGGTTTTCCATTATGTTGGTTCACTCACCACTTGCCGCAGACCCAGTCTAGCAGCTATGTCTTTTAGGACTCAATCAGATTGATCAGTGGTGCTGTTGTCAAGCTCCTCTTGATGAAGGACATTGAAATGCCCCACCCAGAGAATGCTACTCCTGGTGATTCCTCGAAGTGTTGTTGAACATAGAGGAATACTGGTTTACATGTGGAGGATGGATGGTATGTGGCAATCATCAGGAAATTTCCTTGCCCATTTTTAACTTGAAGCCATAAGACATCATTGCATCTGAAGTCAATGTTGAGGACTCCCAAAGCTACTCCCTCCTGACTGTACACCACTGTGCCACCACCTCTGTCCTTCCAGTAGGACACGACATACATAAAGATGGTGATGGTGGTGTCTGGGAAATTGTACCTTACAGACAATGTCAGGTTGTTGCTTGACTAGTCTGTCAGACAGCTCTCCCAATTTTTCAACTAGGCCCTAGATAATAATAAGAAGGACTTTGCAGGGTCATCAGGACAGTTTCTGCCTTCGTCTTTTCGGGTGCCAGGTGATCGATCCGGTTTCATTTCTTTGATACTTTGAGCCACCAACCGTATCCCACCCATCAACCAACCATGTTGGTTATGTCTACCACCAGTGTCCATCTATCACCACTGTTCTGCTTCCACTCATTCCCCCCCCCTCCCCCTTTATCTGCAGCTCCCTCCCTACCCCCACATCCAGTCCTGAAGAAGGATAATACCCAAAACATTGATTGCTCCTTTCCTCCAGATGCTGCCTGGCTTGCTGTGTTCTTCCAGCTTCCTGTTTGTCTGTTGGGCAATAACATGGTATCGTGTGGCTTTCAACTGACTTGATATTGTTGCATGTTTAAAGTGACTGGAAATAGAAAGCAACATTCACAGTGTAGTGTGTAACTTTATACCAACGATCACATCCTTTTCTTGCAGAAGTCATTCATCGGTTGGTGGCTGGAAGGGAGGAGGTGGGGCTGGAAGGGGAGATGACACATCTTCCCACCCTGTGTCCTAAAAAAAATTCATCTTGTTTTCCGGTGGATATTTATCATGTCAGAATCAGTCGTTTTACAGGCACTGATTTAATTTCATATGAAATATTGTTTTGTTTGTGTGAAACTTTGCAACGGCCTGACACTCAGAAATACTGGCGCTGCACAGCTCAGTGTTTTTCACCACCAGGGTTGAGGCTCTCAATCTTTGACAACTGCTTCTCCTGTTAGATTAGGACTAGTGAAGTTATTGGAAAAACACCAAGGAAGCTCATCAGGTTTAGAATGGTTGCAACGAAGGTAGGTCACATTCCACTTTCTGCATAGTTAAATCTATAGCTGAAAGTTTTAGTTCAATGAGGACAAAACTCAGCAATGCAGATCTTCCTCCTGTCATGGCATCATCAACCTGTCAGGCATGAAGTAAAAGGGAGAAAATTAAACCTGAGAGAGAGGCTCGATCTAAAGGGCTGTAATACGATATGGCATTCTCAAAGCAGCAGTGCCAAAAAGAGTTAAGACTCTTCATGATTTCAATTACAGAATTGTGTCAAATGCTAGTCGAAGATTTGAAGATCTCCTTTGTGACTGGACCTGGCCTGTTTACAGTTTTGAAGGTTACAGCTACCTTGAACCATTTTTTTTGTCACAAGATAATTTCATTCACCTGCAAAGGGTATCTCGGCCAACAGCTGAAGGGCCATGCTGATCAATATTCAAGATATTGCCTGTTGCCTGTTTCAGAGGGATATTAAACTTGTCAATCTACTCAGAAGTTTGCAGCAATAGTCTCAGAGACAGCTTTAATTCATCAGCTCTGCAGGCTTTCCTAATACCCTGGGCATCATTTATTGCCTGCTCACGGAAGGTAGGTTATTCATAGTCAATCCCAAGGCCTCACTTCCCTGCCATTCCATCAATATACAGATGGTCTGTGACGTAGTAACTGACAATGCATAAGTCCTGGGATCAACGCATGACCCCTACATTCTGAGCTCATTGTTTTTAATTCAAAATGACAGACTGCAGGCTGGTTTCGGGTATTTTGTGCTACATCTTAAACTGCAGCCCTCGACTTCATTGTCACAAACCAATTGAACAAAGACACACTAAGATAGCATCATTGACCATGTAATTGAGGTCCTGCAGCAACAATGTATTTTGCATATAGCTTATGTGATGGATTTCCTATGTGCTACAAACTGGTTGAAAATTATGTATGTATACCTATTTTCAGCAGCTTGTTTTTGTTTCTGTTTTCCAGCACCTGTTTACCCATTGCTGGTATTTCTTTTACAGATGAATCAACCTTTATAGATTGTTTCAAAGAGAGCAGCTACTGCATGTTTGGAATCAATACAGATACTTGATTTAGGGTGTAATTACTACTATCATGCTTTTTTAAGTGTAATTGTGGTGAGAACGAATTGATAGTCCCCAACTTTTCAGTGTTGTAGTTAATGTCAAATCACAATTGGCGAACCTGTAAGTACATCCCAAGAGCCTATTGTTCAAATTGTAGTGGGGAATTGAACACTTAGATTAAAATGTCAGAGCAATGCCTGAAGTTTGAAGCCCTGAAGAGTAAGACATGAAATGTTTGCACTGCTGGGTGAACTGGGGTGCAGCAGGACAACCTCTCCCTGTTCATGAGTAAGTAGCCAATTGACTTTGTTAAGGCCCTGTTAGGCCTAATGTTGGAACTTTCCATTCGGCTACCAGGAAGTATTGGGGAACTGTGCCTAGAAGTGGCTTCCCCCCTGTCACCTGACACCGGATTATGTATTGGCACAGCTGAGTTTGTATTCGGCTGGCAGTGGAAGATAAGTTATGTCATGAGGCTAAACAAACATCTTCCCACACACACTGATCTGACCCTGATAATGTGCCAGTGGGTGGGACACCTGCCTGCCATGTCTCAATAAATAGATCTATGTCAGCTAGGCTCGTCAGTGAGTATTGTTGACCAAGATACTAAGAACTAGGAGCAGGAGCAGGAAGCTCAGCTCCTCAAGCCTGCCCCGTCATTTGATGCAATCATTGCTAATCTCATTTTGGCCACAATTCCCCTTTCCTGCTTCTTGCATCCTCCACAACCCTTCAACCCATCTCTAATTCATTTCAGATAACAAGGTGTAGAGCTGGATAAACACAGCAGGCCAAGCAGCATCAGAAGAGCAGGAAGATTGACGTTACCATGAAGAAGGGTCTAGGCCTGAAACGACAGCCTTCCCGCTCCTCTGATGCTGCTTGGCCTGCTGTGTACATCCAGCTCTACACCTTGTTATCTCTGATTCTCCAGCATCTGCAGTTTGTTACTGTCACTGAACTAATTCATTTCACTTCACTTTCACTCTCACTCTCTCATACTCTCATTCCCTCTCACTTCTCTTGCCCCCTATTGGCCTTCTGGCTTCGGGGTGAGCTCACTGAGCTTAATTTGATGGCACAACACTTTTTGCTCTCCACTATTTCCACCTAATCTGAGCTTCTGACCCTCAATGAAGCCTGTAAGTGGGAATCAGAAGCGAATGGTGAAACTCCTGTCTGTTGCTGTGATTTTCCAATATATAAAGATCCAAAATAGAGAACTGATTGCAAACCCCCTAAGCATTATCCAGTTGGTATCTCATTTAAGATTTGATCAAGTCCAGAGGCTTTTTATTAATGGGGTAATAGATTGATGTTGCTAAGACTCTCTGTCATCTAGAAATCTTTGAATTAATTTATTCTTTTTAATTGAGAAGAAAAAATTATTTTTGATTGAACAAAAATTATTCAAGTTCCCTCTTGAGAACCTGGAATTATTGTGGTGATGAATGGATTGCTGGCATTAAATGAATAGTATTATCAAACCTTCCTCACAAGAACTTTCCAAAGATATCACAGTGAAGGAATAATTAACATACAAACAAGGTACACCCCATGCTCAGAAAGATCAGAGATTAACATGACAGGCAATGATGTAAATGAAGACTTTGCCAGAAAGAAAGCTAGAATATAAGCACAACGTGCCAGAAGTATAAAGAAAAATGTACATTTCATGACCTCAGCACATGCAGAAGCACATTGGAGACAATTAAGTCATTTTAAAGTTGTAATGTGAGAAACAAAGCATCAGATTTTAAAAAGAGACATGAAACTCAGCTGCATTCTGTAAAGGTAAAAGACATGGGAATATTTTTGTGTCTACGTAAGAGTAATTCTAAGCTTGGGACAGTATCGAAAGTGCTGACCATGCCATTTCCTTTCCAGATGCTTTTGCAGCATCTTCTATTTCCTTCTGAGTGACAATTTCTTGACTCTTTAAATCTGCAGTTTGAACATCCACTCCAACAAAAATTAAAATATATCAGGTTTACTCAGCAGAAACAGCTCCACTGATGATAAGTGGCTAGATGTGTGGCCTCTGCATTTATTTAACTCACTGGAATTGTTTATTGCCTCATAAAGTCAGTAACTCTGACATATATCACTTAAATTAAGCTTCTTATTACTGTAGAAATGTAGTGCTAATATCTCACCTGCTCTGATGTTGCTCTCAAAGAACGACTTTAAAAATGTGGTTTTTCATTTCTTGATAGTCCGGTAACTCTCTGTGAGGCTAGTCCATGATTATCTGACACTGTTTCATGACATCATCCAAGGCAAAGGACATTAAAAGGACAGAATACAATGGATCTGAATATTAACTTCACACTTTTCCTGCTGGAGATGGTTTTCCTTCTTTCCGAATAGCTCCCAAGGGCCTTGGCAAAGTGTGAGCAATCACATTAACAACACAACCAGGGCAATAGGTTTCTCACATTATCTTTTTGAACACCATTGCTGATTTCAGTGATGGGGAGCCACCAAAACTCTTCCATTGTTACAAAAGTGATAAAATTTTATTACGATTTTAAAGGCGATCAACCACCCCTCTTGGCTGGGAAGGAAAGTTAAGTGGAATGTATTATGAACATCTGATTCAATAGTGACAAATTGTATCACCTGTTGACTTTGAATTTGACTTGTAAAGTCTTAGGAAGTAGGAAGTTGGATAGCAGTTCAAACAGAAACAGTGACATAAGGTTTGTACTTGTATCATCAAAAGAGATGCTATCTTTGGAAACATACTCCATCCTTGAAACAAATATCTTAGCTTCTCCAAAACCTTAATAATGTCATATTTCACCATCATGTTAATTTGAAGCAGCTTTGGCTGCATGTTGGGTTGCAAAGAGCTGCTATAACATTTTTTCAGATCCTGTTGTAACTCTTCCATGCCTTTTGGTGCACACAGGGGGTCCCTAATTTACAAACGTCCATAGTGTGAATACTTATACTTGCAAACGTGATCTCATATAAGGGTGTACTTTTAAAGATCCAACATTTGGACATTTTCTGTACTTGAAAATGTCTACTTTATATTGTCCTGCATTGCATTCCAATTTATATCCAAATCAACTTGCATATGGACTCAAGAATGGACCCCATTCACAATTTGGGAATAGCCTATTTTCTGAAATGTTGTCTGATATCACTTCATGCACTTAGATGGTAACTCCAGTTAGGTGCCACATTATGCCTTTGAAGTCTACTGGTGATCAATATGTAACATGGAGTACATCGTCTTCAAGCTGTCCTGCTCACCTTTCCTAGCATTAGGAAATGGCCCTGTACAGAGCTACATTCTCCCATAAAGTAAGTATTCTAGACTCAGATCAGTCTGCAACACAACAAGAAACTCTCCACACTGCATTACAGAGGTAGATATTGATTTCTGATCAGCAGCTACAGTATAACTTCAGTCTCAGCATCCAGTCCAGGGGAGGCAGGTGAAATTTTGACTTGACTGAAATTGTTAGCAACACAACTGAATTACTTGCTGGCAGTCTCTGCATAGTTCTGACCGCACATAAATCAACAGAATATTAATTCTGACATCTCATTAGAGAAGACCAATCTGTGTAGGTCCTCAGATTGAGAATATAGAGACTGGATCAGCTGGAGAGCATTTATAAAACAGCTTTTAGTAGTGAATGATGTAACAGCCCTGTACATCATCACTCAAGCAATTATGTCTGCAGAAAATATTGCCTCATGGCTTTATTCACTCTAGTAATTCCTCTGTGAGGCCTTTGCAAATTTTAATAAGCCAACAGAATAGTGTTTTAACATAGTGCTTGCTTTAAAGAGTACACCTTATGTGCAAACTCTATCTGCCGGCACTTACCTCAAAGTTTCTCTGCATAGTATTATTCACTAACGATCTGTTACCAAAATGCAATAATCCAGCAAGATTAAACCTATTGACTTTCAAAACTCGGTCTACAAAGTGTACATTCCAAGTATGCTCTGAATTTATTGATTTGTTTTGATATTTGATGCAGATTTTCGGTTGTAATGCAATATCTTATCAACACTGTGTGAATTAAAAAAGTAAATCCTGAATTCTAATGTTCTCATTTTATTGGAGTGCACAGAGTTTAAAAAAAAGAAACTGGAAAATATTAGCAATTGTTCATCCAAAATTAAAAATAATTAGCAATCATAACATGTCATTTAGAAGTAACCATAATACTGAAAGCTTTATTTGAAAAAAATGAATGATGATTAAAGACGACTAAAATACATGTTGCACAATCTTTAATGTCAACAGTAACCATCTGCTCACAGCCAGCCAATAATTGAAGGAATCCCTTGAATAGATGGGATTTGAAGTCAGCTTTATTGCAAGGCCTGTGCTTTCACTGGTGAGCAAAATCACATCCTTAAGATCAGAGATGAAAGGAAATGACTCTCATCACAGTAATTAGCATGAAAAGCATGGAGGAAATCACTGAAATATGGTGTGAAGCAATGGTTTTGTTGGCAAGTGGTTGAAAATGAATACAAACATTTACCTTTAAACACAGCTACGTTTGCACTGTTCTTACCACACCCACTTCCTAAAACCCCTTTTGGCCATACTTGCATAGTTTAATGCACTGGCAGTAAAGGCCTTGGGGAGCAAGGAGACAGTCGTGATATCTGAATTATGCAGATACACATGTCACTAGGAAAACAGTTTGACTACGATCCAATGCCACTTTTCTATTTTGAAAGAGAAGAGCATAGTAATTTCATATTTAAGAAGCCTGTAAAAGTGACATTTCACTTTTTGATTAGGAAGCAATGAGGCAAAGCATTGCGCTGTTCACAAAGAGTTTATTCAAAGCATTTAGAGTCTCTAATTATATTAATTAACTTAACAGCAAGCATGAAGATTATTTATGATGCATGAAAATTATAGGTTTTTAATTGTGTTTCTATATGAAGTGGGGTTTCCATAATTTCATACAATCTGCCAGCAGAATGGTGCTTATCAATTGAATTGCTGACTAATGTTTTAGCATAAATTACTATTTTATCCTGATCTCCTTTTGTAAATTGGGGGTGGAGGACGTTCCATATACAGTATTTGTTTTTGGACATTGATTTCCCTTTTGTTCCCTTCAATCTTCTCCCGCCATCACTTGACAATGAGGGATGCAACACAATCCTGACCTTTATCAGCCTGCAGGTGACCTCTGACTTTTCCTTCAGGAACTCTGACCCTAATCCTGACAACTTGATTAATTGTCCAGTGTTATGATTTATGAGTATCTCCTCAGCATAATTAACAAGCAACAGGTGGCTGAACAAAACTTTAGCTTAGTAAGCACTTATCCCAACACTTCTTTAAATCTTCAAACAGTGAAGGATTATAGTCAAGACCAACACATTTTTGCTAATATTCCTTAGAAAAGTAGAAAATGGAATAGACCATTCAGCCTCTTGAGCCTGTTCTGACATTCACTTGATCATGACTGATCTGTACCTCAACTTCATTAACCTGCTTTGGTCCAGATGTCTTGATAAAGTTGCCTCACAGTCTGTCAATCTGTGTTAAAATCCACTTGCTCATCCATTCACAGATGTCCTCACCTACCCACCCTCCCTCCCATACTCATGCACCCACTCATTCACTCACCTACGCACCATTCACTTCTTCACATTCTAACCTATTCTCCCACCCGCTCATTTACTCAACTACTCATCCACTCATTTACTTACTAGCCCATCCCTTACTGACCCACATCCTCATATCCACATCATTCACTCACCTGTTCACTGAATCCTCATCCATTCACCCTATGAACTCCCATCTATTTACCCATTGAGCATTTGAAATTTTCATCAGCTCTGAGTATAGATAATGTAAAAAGTGGATTTAATCCTCTGCATTGCTCTTCTTCACCACTATGCTGTGTGACTGGCTGCGCCAATGCATTGCTGATATAGCAAGGGCAAGAAATCCCAAGGAAAAGGATGCAAAACTGTTGTGGCACAGTGACAGTCAAGATTAAATTGTCTTGGCATCACTGTTAACCAGAAGATCTGGACCATTTGACTGCCAACCTCATCATCGACCTGAATAATTTTAGGCACATTGATAAGGTAAACATTCAACCTTCTACACTCCAGGAAACCCAAACAAAGTTTTTTTCTTAAACTTCAGTGGACCACATGTATTTTTGTGATAATCGACAAAAAGTTTTGTAGCACCTTTACTGAGAACAGGTTGGGATTTTTCCCATTTCTTTCAACTGTGTGGGGGCCAGCATTTTGATGGGAAAAGAACTCAATGGATTGCGGTCCATTGGCTCATTAAGAGCTAAGAGGCAGGCAAGGACTAGTAATCCACATTGACATGTATCTAGACACAAGCAAGGCAGATCACCATAGGCAGCCAGCTAAGCCAGATGCCAGTAGCTTTTGTGTCCTAACGTGTACTGGACTGGGCCTACTCTGGGAGGGATTCAATGATGAGAAGGTAAGTTATTTTAATCTTCTTGCCACAGAGTCTGGAATAAAGGGGTGGAGGCATTAGGATATTTGGATAGGAAGGCAATGCATCAGCTTTCAGAGACCACCAGCTGAACCCACTGCCTGTGCCACTGATGCCCCAAGTTTGGGTCAATTGGAGCTCCTCTCCAATTCCACCCATTCATTGGGCAGCTCATTATTCTTTTCTGTTCTGGGAATTAGCTACCTTTCTTGCCTTCTAGGGAGGCAGATGATTTAGGAAGTGTTGAGTTCAATCCTTATAGTGGCCATTAAGTGACTACTGAACAGTCTTAATTATTGCCGGGTTGAGAAAGTTGCCCTTGGGTCTTCTGTCACAACATTTAATTGCAGAGGTGGCAAAATAGAAGTGAGTTTCTCTCCAGAGCTAGCTCTTTCAATTAATTGCCCTTCTCATCACCTCTGCTGTGATGTCCAGAGAGAGGAAAATTCACACCCTCGGTTTCAATTCCGGATTCGTTTTTAATTTAATTATTTTAATTAATTAATTGAATTCAAATTCTAGTAGTTGCCGTGCTGGGATGTAAATCCATGTCCCGAGGGTATGTTTAATCCAGTGGCATTCCCACTATGCAATCATCTCCCTCAATACTGCACAATAGAAGGCAGGAATATTTTTCAGCTACTGAACATTACGGGCATTGACAAGAAATTTGGGGAAATTGTGAGAGCTTGGCAGTGAAGAATTTCACAACATTGAGAGAAACGACCAAGTGTTAAATGGCAAGATAAGATTCCTAGTAATGAGAAGTAGGAGGCCCACCCGCATGCATTAGTATGTGTGAACATCTCATTATTGGTTAATTTCACCTCCTTTAAAGGCCGTTTCCCATCTCCCACAAGAAATGGAAGGGTGATCATTTGCAACATGAAGTTTTTAAAATATATTCACTTGTGAGACCTGAAAGAAATCCAACATATCTTTAATTACCACCCTATCTTGTGAGCCTCAGTCCCACCATACACAGATATCATACATCTCCAATGTAGAACTATCACTCATTTATTTCTTTCCTTTTACCATTCACAAGCCATAGCACTGTTACCATGGGCTGTCTATGGGCAATCATTTATTACCCCAACCAAATCTTTATCCTCAACAATAAGATCTCACTTGTGCTTTGGCACCAACCCTTCTTTAGTTTACCATTTTGCTGTGTTTCAGTTTATATAATTTAGGCATTCCCTTTTAGGCTAATCACTAATCGAATCTCAGATTTTTGTCTAGCCTCTTTTATTCCATATGTTCTCCTTTTGCTAAACATTCTCCTCTTATGATTAGTTAACTAACACCAGTATGTTACTATTAAATCCCCTATGCCTGTGTGTTTATAAGTTCTAAAACACACATTCAAGAATATCATTCCACTTGTATTCTAGAAATTCATTCAGGTGTTCTGCTCCTAAGATCATTGAGGAATAAAATCTTTATTCATGAGCGTAATGTTTCTGTGATACTATTTTCTGATCACCATGTTGTAAAGTGTAAAAGTATGTAAACGTACCCTAATTAACTTTGACCAGTTTGTTGTGACCTTTTTTAACTCAGACACATTGCACAGTGAGATAAGCAAAGGGGACAAGAGTCAGGGGAATGTCGAACACAACTGTATTGAGCACTTTTATGAAGGAAAATCAATATTTATCAGACTCTTGTACTTGAATTAAACTCTATCAAACTCTATCAATCTCTTCATAGGACACTTCAGTAAATAGTTTTAAATCTCTAAGTGAACTATCTCAAATCTACAGTGGTAAATCTCCTTCTCACGCCTGCTTCTGAGGATTCACTATACACCTCCATTGTATTTGAACTGTTTGTTTCAAAGGGCTGGTATTACCCTTACAATAAGGCTGCTCGTTGGTCTTTGAGAGTTGGCTGATGTTTCAGGATCTGCAGTTGTCGATTTGGGCTTCCCCTGTCACATAGGGCTGGTTCTGGTTTTTGGGCCATCTCACTGAGGTGGTCTTCAGGGTCTTGTCAGCCTGATGTTGCTCACCATAAGGTACGAAGGTCTGGAGATATTGTGCAGCTTGGCTGCCAGGCAAAGGGTCTCTCTGGAGACATTGTTAAAGAAGGTGCAAAGCCAGAGTGAGCTGGGGCTCCAGGTCATCCTTTTTATCAAATTGTTCATGCCTTTCTTGAAGATTCTGTGGCCTGTGTCCAATACTAGCATCAAACAGTTTGGGGCAGGATGGTGGCAGGAGGAGATTACGTTCCACACTGGAGGTGGCAGGACATGGTTTTGATACTTCAGCTGTTGAATGCTCTCCTTGTCACACTGTGCCTCTGGCCTCCTACTGAACTGAGTTCCACCAAGTATGTGTAGCATTCTTCTAACAAAGCAGCTATATTGGAAGAATGAACAACAGTTCGGGCTAAAACACTGAGGCTGTTTGCACAGGGCCAAGCAGTTCCAGGCCTGTCCAGTTTCAATAGGAAATTGATTGTCCAAGACCTAATCACATGAATATTGCCTATTCTAGCTCCGTAGTTTGAAAATTGCAGAGCCTGGCTAGATTTAAACTTGGCTTCAATATTTCAGGTTTTTCTCTATGTTCATGGAAAAATATCAATATCTCTGCAACACTCCTAGAGGTAATGTATCACCTGACCACATCCCCTCTTGTTGACTTGGTGAGCATCAAGATTGTTGGATCACAGCACTGCCCAAGCCATTGCACAGGTAATTGCCAGCTTTGCAGGTGAAGGCGCCAAATACCTAACATGAACCTACACTGTCTTACGGTAATACTGCTCATAAAAAAGTAATAGAGAAAGGATAATTCAAGAAAAAAACATTCATCAGTCAATTCTTAAATAACTATTTGCATGATTAAGTCTGTCCAAGCGTGATAATCAATTTATTTACAACTTGTCCAGGATCTTATAAGCAATAAATTACAGGCTGAGCAACAGACAGTGCATTTGTATTCAGGAACTTAGTGAATCCCCATTTCCACTGAGAAACTACCAGGAGGGCTCCATACATTAAAACAAATAGAATGAACATTACAGCAAGTAATAGAAGGTAAACCCAAAGATGATTTATACATTTGTGCCTGACTTTCAGAAGTCATCCCACCAATTGGTGACTTCAATTTCTTTAATGTGATTTTCTACTCTTTTGGACGACTGTAGCAAATATTTTGTATGCATCAGCCAATTGTGTCTGTACCTGTATTAATTTTTCCAGTAGGAGTTCAATAACAATGTCACACTTTTTCAAATAATCTCCTAAAGTCCTTCAGAGTTCATCACCGACATTAACAAAAATCTTTCTTCTGTGTATGTCTCCAAGTTCGAATGGACCTAAGTTGGCTGGTGTGAGGGGCTTAATGCAAAACGTGGTGTTGTGGATGTCACAGGTGAAGGTTCCATGTTGATAATATTTTAAGCAAGTTGAAACACAGTATTCTCCCTCTTCCATTACTCTACTTAGGTGATGTCAGTATCCACGCTTTGGATTTCTGTGGTATGCTCTAATTTGCTACTAGCCCAATTTCTGAAGAAGGGTCTGGGCCCAAAACATCAGCTTTCCTGCTCCTCTGATGCTGCTCGGCCTGCTGTGTTCATCCAGCTCTACAGCTTCTTATCTCACAATTACTTGTTTGGTTTTGTGACCTTTATCCAAAGTGGTACCTGCTTGCCATCCCCCTTTTTCACCAGGCGTATGGCAGGGTGCCATAATAATCAAACCCAAATTCTCTTATGGATAGTGCAAATATTTTCAATTTGAAGACTTTTAACCCATTTTTGTTTGGTGTTGTGATTAGAATCCCTAGAAGGCTTTTTTCTGGGGTTCCGTGGTAGACATCATCAAACCAGGTTTGTTGCTGTGTCTGGCAATTCGAACTATTGGCATGTCTGTTCCCATGGAACAAGTTCTCTTTTAGCTCATCCATGACTGAAAACAGGATCTGCCTTAGCTAGTCTGCTTCGAGTTCTCCCTCAAGTTTCCAGCAATCACTGCCCACAGATCAATTCTGCTGCCTGCTGTCTTCATCTATATTTCCTTGGATGATTTCATTTACTGCCTAGGCATCCCGTATAGCTCCATTGCCAAGTGTTGATTGGCCTGATTCTTCATTAGTTCCTCTTTAGCATCTTGCGGATTGTCTTCATTGATTTTATCCAAGGCCTGTTTAATTTATTGGGTTAAAATCCTGAGTTTCTTGTCCAAGTTAGCTAAGTCGAAGGTATTGACTGTTGACACTCCTGTTCTATAAGTTGTTGCCAAATCATTAATTATATGCCCTTTACTGCATACCGTGGGCCCGGGTTTGGCATTACCTGTTTCAATTCTCATTTTCTGTCCCTGTAATCTACATGTTAAATGTAGGTACAGTTTCTGAATCTGTGGAGCGCACCACTTGGACAACTGAGTTCTGGGCACGCATGTACCAATGGTGAATGTTATCATTTAGAATTTGCCTGTGTATTTTAAAACCAAACAATTTTATTCACCAAAGATCCTCTGACAACGCCTTCCAAACCCATGATCACTTCCATCTAGAAGGACGAGGACAGATATATGGGAACTCCACCACCTTCAAGTCTCCCTCCAAGTCATTCACCATCCTGACTTGGAAATATATCATTGATAATGGGAACTGCAGGTGCTGGAGAATCCAAGATAATAAAATGTGATGCTGGATGAACACTGCAGGCCCAGCAGCATCTCAGGAGCACAAAAGCTGACGTTTCGGGCCCAGACCCTCTCTGATGAAGGGTCTAGGCCCGAAACGTCAGCTTTTGTGCTCCTGAGATGCTGCTGGGCCTGCAGTGTTCATCCAGCATCACATTTTATTATCTTGGAAATATATCATCTTTCCTTCACTGTCACTTGGTCAAAATCCTGGAATTCCCTCCCTAATATCATGGTGGGTCAACCCACACCTGGAAGACTGCAGTGGTTCAAGAAGGCATCTCATCACCGCCTTCTCAAGGGTAACTAGGGATGAGCAAGAAATGCTGGCCAACCAGCAATGCCCACATCCCACAATTGAATAGAAAAAAAATGTCATGTGGATGAGTGGATAGGTGCACTTACAGCTGATTTTGGTCCATTCCTAGTTAGATTTGCTATGCATGTATAATCCAAGAGTTTTCTGGGGCATCTTTGACCTCAGTCCATTCTCTGGACCAAACACCAAACCTCCTAATTCAGCACACTCATTGGTGGAAAATCCCCACCAATCACCCGTGAGTTTGACACTTACATAACAATGCCCTGAACTCCAATTTATTGTCCATACATTGCACACCATTTTTGATTTATTACTGTCACGTGTACTAAGGTACAATATAATGTGCTGCTTGCAGATTAGGTGCATTAGCCATGGGAAATGCAGGGATAGGGCAGGGGGATGGGTCTGGGTGAGATGCTGTTCGGAGGATTGGTGTGGACTTGTTTGGCCAAATGGCCTGTTTCCACACTATGGATATTCTATAAAATGCCATATTGAGTGACTACCTACAAATTGTGTGCTTTTTGAACAAAGTAAAATATATCTGCAAACACAAATTCACGTGTGATGGGTGGGGTGGGGAGGATCACATTGCACTACAGATGGCTCCACCACACTACGCACTCTCACACACTTTACATACACTCACACCCACACACATATCCTCCCACACACACACACTCCCTCCCCCTAACCGCACATGCGCGCGCGCACACACACACACACACACACACACACACATGCGCACACACTCAATTCCTTCCATTTCAATTGGCAAAAGAACAGTGCTTCGAAAGCTTGTGATTTCAGATAAACCTGTTGGACTTTAACCTGGTGTCATGTGAATTCCAAATTTACACTGGCATTGCTTGTGAAGTGGTGTAGACCAAAACTCATTGCTCATATCCAGCACTGTCAAAGTTTGCTGTTGGCTTGTTACATTCTCGCCTCAGGGCTGGGTCAACTATAGGTGCTGTAATCGGGGTGGTTTTATTTAATTCTCTATATTACACTGAGTCAGCAAGAGCTACCTGGTTTCCCTAGTGGTGTAAATAGAGAATTGTTCATGGCGCCACAAGGTGCAGGACTCCCTGTTGCAGTAAGTTTTGATTGATCTTGGCTCCTTCTCTGCCTGCTTCAGGAAGGTGTACAGCCCACCAATGAGCACCACTCCAGACGTGAGCACAGTAGTGCTTATGGCTGGTGAATGTTTTTATGTGCTTCGGTAAAATTATATGTGCTGCCATGTCATCTGTTATTTCAATGGGTTCAATCAGTACATCCCCATGCTACAAACTCTTTCTGAATAGGTGCCTGCAGCAACTTCTGCTGGGGCCTTACCAGTTTCAAGCATCTGCCAAATGCAGCAGCTTGCTGGGTCAAATGACAAATGACACTTCCTCATAAGTTCCATGCCCAGGATACATTCTACCTCAGGTGGACACTCACTAGCACTGCTGGATGGTGACAAGTCACATTGCCTAATTTAAATTCTAAGGCAAATTGTCTCTCCTGTCGGTTCCATGTCAAACTGCTATGGTACAATTTTCCTACAGGTGTGCCATGTGTTATCTAAACTGCAGGATGAGTTAAAGATAGTTCTGGGTGGCCCTTTGTCCCATAGGAGTGGCCTCCTACCTCACCTTCTGCCAGGGGTTGCCCTACACTATCCCAAAAGGTGCCACACGCCCCTCCGTCAAGAGCCTGGTCGCCATCACATTCCGGACTATGTATCTATTTGACGATACATGGGCTGGAGAGTGCCATCTCTCTCACTAAATTTCTCACATATTGCCACTAGCTGCAAGAGTCAGGCCTCTCTGATTTTGTTCCTGCAGTGGTGCTTGCTGATGGAGTGCCCTAACACCTCTAACTAATCGGCCTGTGCACCTACAATTATAAAACTTTTTCAGTGGTCACTGCTGCCTAAGAGAGACTTCCTGCCTCTCCCTGCAGGAGGGATATATGGGCGTGGATAACTTTTGTAGTGGCCTCCCCTATTTCTGTCACACCATTCATTCTGCTACATAGGACCTGGGTGTTAGTCCGTAGAGTTAGAGTACACAGGGTTTGGGTAAGTGGGGATGGGGCCTGCACATTTCCCTCATTCACCTGATTTATTTTGCCTCCCTTGCTCTGTTTAGGGCGCTCTAACTCCTGGACCACTTTCTGTCAGACCTGCATCATCATGCTAAATATCCAAGCCTTAAAGTAGGCATCCGTGACCGGGTGGAAATTCTCTCACACCTTCTTTGCCACTTCGGTAATGAGTAAAACAAGGGTTCGGGTCTTTGTGGTGCTATTTACATTGTACCGTTAACAGAGCTTTGTTCATATCAAAGACTCCTGTGAACCGTGTTCCTCAGCACTTGGCAAAAGCAGTTGGGTGCCCTCCTTTCCTCTGCGTTCATTTATTCATTCTCACCAGAGGATGCCCTCTACTGTAACCTAATGCAGTCTGAATTGCCTTCTTCATGCCTGCCAAAGTGCTTTCCCCTACATTGCGAGGACCGGCTAAAGCATAATGGACAGCTGGACGCCAACAATGTATTGTCCGGCCCTGTTGTGACACATGTGATCAATGAACACACAGAAATCCGTCAATGTCTTGAATATGAGGGCTTTTGTAGCTTTTTCCAAATCTGGGTGACGGAGGTATACGTTATGGGGCCATTGATCTGGCCATTTTGGTGGTCAGAGTGTTCATTGTGGTAGGAACAGGAGCAGGAAGGGAAGGCTGCTGAGCTGCACTTCACTCTGAAATGATGTGGCCAAGAGGGGCAACTATTTTACACAGGGAATGGTTCATGCGTGTAATGAACTGCCAGAGAAAGTGGCGGATGCAAGTACAATTACAGCCTTTAAGAGATATTTGGATAAGTGTGTGAAAAGAAAAGCTTTGGAAGGATATGGGCCAAGCAAGGGCTGTTTCCATGCTGTATGACTCTATCACCCTATGAATCTTTGACTCTATGATTTGACGAGACAGTTCCAGGTCTGTCTGGTTTCAACAGAAAATTGATTGTTCAAGGCCTGGCTGCATGAATACTGCCTGTTCCAGCTCCACAGTTTGCAAATTTCAGAGTCTGGTTAGGTTTAAAATTGCCTTCTACATTTTGAATTTTTATTCAAGTTCATGAAAAAAATAATATTTCTGTAACATCTAAGAGGTCTTGGGTGACCTGATCACATTCATTAATACATTACTCCACTATACCTAATGAGTGGAATATCTGTGGACAACTCCTTCTATAGTAATGAATCCTTTGCAATTCCTTAATTTGAGTCCTACTGATGTCACTGCCCAAGTCACAATTGAATTCATTCTCTAATTTGTGGTAATAATAGTCTTGTATCTGTACTGATTCTGTTTTTGTTTCCTAATTTCACATTGCTGAAATCATTGAAGAGTTACACCATACAAATTACTAATCCACATTCTCTCAATGTCATATGTCTCAGGAAAATCTACCTATTTTCAATTCAGTGCAGAATGAAGAGAAGTTCTATCAAAGTGCAGACCTAATTGAACAGTTCCATTCTAGCTAATAACGTATTATAAATGTGTGAGGGTCTCTCAGAGTGACACATCTAATTGTAAAATAGTCTGTGACTGCATAGTAGAGATTGCCTCTTATGAAGTTATACTATGATTTGTAATGGCAACCTTGGAAATTAACTGCCCTTTTAGCACCAAGCTATAATGGGCTAGCCAAGTCTGAAAATTAGAATTCAGCTCCTTACTTACAAGCACTAGTTCAGCTTGCTTGGCAGGGTAAGAGATGAAAGCCGAGTACATTGAGTGTATTCAGGAAACGCGGACCTCAAAGTCATCATGCTTTGAGCCTCAACTAGACTTGATACATTTGTAACTTCGACATGGCAGACCAAGGGATCTCTATGACAGTGAGATTGAAACTATGAGCTTTCCATCCAAGGAGACACAAGTTCATCAAGTGCTGGGGTCCTTGAAATTCAGATCACAGAATGGATCATTAGTTGGTAGTCTCTCTTGTCAGAGACAGGTTTGCTCCAAATGTTCCTGACATCAACTGTTATAGAAATTACTTTCTGTCTGTCTCCTCTGATAATCAGTTGCCATCATATGGTTACTGTAGATGTTCTTTTCTTTCTCCAATTCCCAGTGTAGCCTAACATCTTCGCATTTTTCAATATGGGACAATTACATACTGGAAAGCCTTCTAATAATTGAAAAACTCTGTAAAACAAAAACAACAGCAAGATGAGGGATTTATAAAGCAACCAGAAACTGCTTTAATCGTTAACATTTATGCACTAATGTGGGTCTGAGTTTAACTGGAAAATATGGATTTTGTTGCATCTCATGGAGTTTTCTCAGCATGCCCTGTTGAGGTTTCTCACACTGCTGTCTGATATTGGCCTCATTATACATGCACCCTATCTCTGCTCATCCTATTTTTCTGCTTGCAATAGGTGACAATGCTCACTACTGCCAGGATCTCCTGGGATCTCTGACACCAGTGCCATTTTGAAGACCCAGCCAAGTCATGGTTGCTTCACCGTTGAATAGTGGGAGTGTTCCTCAGGAGAACTTTATATACAGCAACAGAAAAAGTGAAGAATAAAAAAAACAAAAACTGTGTTTGCCTTTTAGAACAGATGGGGATTGTATCCCTTCCAAGAAACAACAGATTCCTAATCAACGCATGATCACTAACCACAGATTACACTGACTGGAACTGGGTGTCAATTAAGTTCTGCCTGGCTTGTAGCACCTGACAATGCTGCTCTCTATCAAGCAGAAAGTGATGTTCCTCTGCTCAATGTCCTCATCTTCCCTATGGAAGACTACTGCTGCTCCCCCAGCTGTTCAGTCTCCATCACATACCCTCTTTTCCATCTTCAGTTGGGGAGAACTCAACATGGTGAGGTTATGTGGCACACTCTGTCCAAGGTGTGCAGAAAGACGCTCTGAGACCAGCCCAAGCATTGGAGCCTTATCTTCAGGAGGCCTACCATCTGCTCCATTATGGCCCTGCTTGAAGAACGGACAGCATTGTATCTGTGCTCAGCTTTAGTCAGGGGATTGATTGTGTGATGAAGTCGCCAGCTATGGTTATGTCTCCCAGTAGCCATTCTTATAAAGTGTCTAGCCCTTGAAA
This sequence comes from Stegostoma tigrinum, assembly GCF_030684315.1. NCBI lineage: Eukaryota > Metazoa > Chordata > Chondrichthyes > Orectolobiformes > Stegostomatidae > Stegostoma > Stegostoma tigrinum. Next base: position 11,120,635 of record NC_081386.1, read on the forward strand.
TAAAGCAGGAACATGAGAGTTCTCAAGTTTGGCATCACAGCATCTACTGTATACATTTAGGATATAATACTAATGATTTAACAGATGACTTGCTCACTGATGGAATAGATTCCTTTGCAGTTTGTGAATTCAGCCCGACGTGATAGGACACTGTCACTGTGATGTGTGTCAAGCCTTCAGCATCCTATGCCTATGGGAAGGCACCTATAGCATAGACTCTAACCCGATCTGCAGCACTGAAGCAGTGTGATAAATCACAAATTGTATTTTTAAAAATATTCAACAAATTTGCATATTGGAGCTTTGAAATCCCACAGGTACCCAGTAGGTCCTTGGAAGCAGCCTGTTGCACAAAAACTTAGCTCAGGTGACAGAAACCAGGATAGCATGGCCACCCACACCTTCATGTCCCAGGGCACACACCAGCAGCTGGCATAGTTGTGTAACAGTGTCCAGGGACAATCTCAGTCTATGTCAGTATTATGCCTTGCTTCTCTGGAGGAGGTGGACTCAGGGAGGATAGACTCTGGACCTCATGCCTCTCCTGTGCATCCTGAGGGAGCATTAAAATGTACTCTCTTCATGTGAAGGTTTTTATGGCAGCTGCTGATTCTGGGCTTACTGTTGTTGTTCCGTTTCTTTGTATCTTTGATGCACTGCAGCACAGTGATGATTGCACTTCCAATGGCTGGATCAATTGGCCACTCTGCCTATGAAATTTTGTGGGGAATACAAGAAACGGGCAGTCAGCATTCTCATGATTTGCAAATTATAGTTTAGCAAACTCCTCCATATAGTGGGACATGGATGATTGTGACATACGGTGCCATAGAAAGTCTCTGCGTGGACATTTGACATAGTGACCTCATTCAATGAATATGATATCAGCCATGTCATGTGAACACAGTCAGAGGCTATAAGTTCTTAAGGATTATTGAGGCTGATACAGGACCCTCCCACTGCCATATCACCCAAGAGCTGTTGGCAAATACCAGGCAAGAGAACATAATTTCCATACCCATGAGTAGTCTATGGGATTTTGGATTCTCTTTGCAAATTGTTGGTCATAAATGCAACATTTAAGGACTCCTGGGATTACTTCTGCTTCAGAGAGATACCTGTATTCAATCTGCAATGAACAATGACATGGTCAAGATTAGTTATGACCAGGATTTATATCCCATACCATTGGACACTGCTTCCATTTCACATGCAGGAATTATGATCATCATTATTATCATCATTCAACCTTTTACTGTGGAAGTGCTTGATTTATGCAATTGCCCTTTGAAGGATCTGACATCACTCACAGATAGAGTCCATGTGCTGAGGAAGTGGTGGGGGAAAGAAAACACTTCCCCACTCCGAGTCATGGCCACACACATTCTCCATTTCAGTGCTCATTTACAATTCATGTGAGCATGGAATACAACAGAGGTCACGTTTGGTGCAGTGAGTAACAGGCTCAGCCTGATCATAGGGAGCCTCTTTACACCTTCATGTTCCTTTCTGCCTTGCTTTCCTTGTTAAGCCTCCATGTGTTCCCATAAAACTCTTTCATTTATGACTTCCTCTCCAAACATTACCCCCGGTGGTAGGCCCGAAACGTCAGCTTTTGTGCTCCTGAGATGCTGCTTGGCCTGCTGTGTTCTTCCAGCTTCACACTTTATTACCCCCGGTGCTCTGGTTCTCCATATTATTAGAATCATAGAATCCCTACTCTGTGGAAGCAGGCTATTTTGGCCCATCAGCTCCACACCAACCCTCCAAAGAACATCACACCCAGAGTCACACCTTACCCTAGCCCTGTGTTTCCCACCCAAGACACTATGGACAATTAAGCATGGCCAATCCACTTAGCCTGCACATCTTTGGACTGTGGTAGGAAATCAGAATGCCTGAAGGAAATGCATGCACACATGAGAAGAATGTGCAAACTCCACAGAGACAGCTGCCCAAGGCAGGAATCAGACCCAGATCTCTGACACTGTGTGGCGGCAGCGCGAACCACTGAGCCACCGTGCTGCCATTCATGTCATGCATCGTGCTGTACTGATGTCCTGTCAAAGACAAGCAATTATGACTATCATTGCCCTCCACCCTCAGCAGCCTATGCTCTCCAATGCACTATTGTCTCTCCTCTTACATGCTGAGTTGCTTACCCCTCACAATTATTGTCTCCTCTGCATCCCAGCAAGCTGTTTCATGTCCCACAATTAAGTTCCTAGACTTCCCAACGACAGCAGTGGTCTCTGATAACCCTGACGTTCACTGAGCTGAGGCGGTACAACTGACCACTACCCTCCACCCCCACCCTCGACTGATTTGGACAGACAACCCCAATACATGAAAGACCAAGCTCCTTACTGATCTGTGTGCAGCTTTCTGCCTGACTTGCCAATCTTCTCAGTGACTTCCCAGACCTGCAGGACTGGATAACCTTCATACGAAGCATTGTTCTGTACTGACACCATTTAAAAGAGAAGTGATTGCACCTATCGTTGCTAACACCCACCCATCCTTCAGCGTTGGACCCACAGGACTGACTGTGGCTTACTTTTCAGGCTGCATTGATACAGGGACTCTGATCCTGACTGGCATCAAGTGGATGACCTACCCTAATCAAATCCTGGGCTGATATTGGACATTACCATGAATGCTAAGAGCCCTTGAGTAAGTAATGTCTCCGCCTGACTGAGAGCTATTCCTATTACATTGATATACATCCAGTATGTTTTCTGCATATGTTGCTGCGCATGGTCCAGGTTTGTAATTGGAATGACACAGTAATGTACATCGGGAATGATGACAACATGATATACTGCTTGTACTTGTGCCTGCACTAAAAGGCAAGTCAAGACAGAGGTACTGTGAGCCATGAAGCTCTGGCTGAAGGTAACCAAGTACAAAAAGACAAGGCTTAGGGGCTGTGAGCATCCAAGTAACAACAAAGTAAATGAATCCTTAGAGAGCAAGCAAGGAGCACTGAGATGTACTATGTTCCAGGCTATGAGTTGGACACCTGTCCCCACATACACAGGCCCCTGGCAACAGCATTATAAATTATAACTGACAGTGTGTTGCAAAGTACATTGAAGTGCAGAACATTACAGTAAATGAGGGTGAAAGAGGGTTTGGAGAGTTGGCTAGTTCATTCAAATAGATGCAAATAGGCCTCTGATCACTCACTAGCAAAATTCTCAATCAACATTTCATTGGGAAATCAGACTTTTTCTTCTTGGCATTGAAAATCTCACTTCAGTTGATCTGACCCTGTTTTCCTAAATAAGTTAGCAATGACCATGTCATTCAAGGGCTGGGAAGAATCCACCTATGATTTTGATCTATGTCTCCTACATCTGTTTCTGATATCCAAGAAACAATGTCCTGTATTGAGTTACTATGTGACTCAGCACAGTGAATAAACAGCATTTTAGTGTGCATAGCCAGCACCTTCATTAAAGATGTCCATAAAACACTTTTGGCAAGTGTACATTGCATTAGACACTTAGTATAACAGTGTGCACCTTGATTTGTAATTATTATTATATTCTATCTGCGTCAGTTGAAAAGTATGGCTCCTAACACTGAATCTTTTCTTAAAATGTCTGCGACTGTACACAAAATTGTAAACTTATCTCAAGGCAGTAAATAATAAAAGGTTTTCAATCAAACTCAAATACAAGACAACTTGTCCAACTGAACCTGATTTTGACTCCATCACTTTTCTGTGTACATTTTCATTCTGTCCCATGATAAACAACTTTGCTTCTAGAATTCTTTGGGTGTCATTCTGCACAGAAATTAAACTTCATTCAACGTCTGTGAGGTGGTGCACATACAATAGCATTGCTTTTCTTTGGCATATTTTCACCAAATTCAGACATTTTAAGCACAAATTGAAACTCGGTGTAAAAGAGGTTTCATGTTTGTTTAGAAAACATCACTTTAGTTGAATCTGCTACAAATTCAGGCATACCTTCAGATTGAATTAATCAGCATTGAGATTGAGCCATGTGTTCCTGCTCATTGCGATTCATTTCAGGCCTTACAGGAAGATGGATTAAAGTGGCTTAGTTGAACTCATGGACATTAATAACACATTGTAAAATGTTCTATTTAAAATATGTGTAAAATCTTTTCAAACAAACTTTAAAAATATTTCCATATATATTAACCATTTAACATCAATATGGCTTGAAATGGCTTGTGTATTTTTTTAAAGTTGTTGGGATTGTGTCACTCACAAGCACTGGATTGACTGGTGACTAAAAATGTTTACTTTTTGTCATAAACACATTTTTGTCTGGATTAATCAAACAGTGTACTATTCTTCAGTTTAAGAATAATCATTTTTGAAGCAAATCTAAGAGAAAAACATTGTTAAAAAGGCTTAATTGATCTGGTTCCTGGCAGATTTTGTGTTTAAAGAAATACAAATGAGTTAGAGTAGACATTTGAGAGAAAAGAAGAAGCTTCTCAAAGTGGTGCAGAGATAGGAACCGCAGATGCTGGAGAATCTGAGACAACAAGGTGTAGAGCTGGGTGAACACAGTTGGCCCAGCAGCATCAGAAGAGCAGGAAAGCTAACATTTTGGGTCTAGACCCTTCTAGACCCGAAACGTCAACTTTCCAACTTCTCAAAGTGGATTCGTTTTTACACACAGGTCACTACAAAGCAGACTTTATATGTGTCTTTAAACCACTGCTAATGCCAGTACTGAAGTCAATGGTGAGCATTCAACACTGCATTGAATAGAAAGAGGTCAGCCATGTGGACATCACAGAAAATAAAGCTGAAAGACCAGCTGATGCTGGAAACCAGAAACAAGAACATTTCTGAAAGAAAGATCACAGGTCTGGCAGCATCTGTAAGAGAGAAATCAGAGTTAACATTTCAGGCCCAACGATGTTGCCTCAAAACTCTTTTGAAAATCAACAGAATGGACGATGAAGTGGAACTTGGGGTGGTGGGGCGGGGGGGGGGGGTGGTGCGGGGGAGGTGTGCAGTACAGCTCTGAACCAGCATAATGCGGTGCTGTTGAAAGAGATGTCAAGAGTGTACAGATGACAACATAGGTCACTGAGCGTGGATCTCGTGATGCAGCAAGAAAAGATGTCTGTGAAACTTTGAACATCACAGAGATATCGACAATCCTGGGTGAATTCAAAGCGTGACGGATGAAACTTGAGTTGGAATCCATGTCGGGTGAGCCTGTGCCTGAGGCAGTCACTGAGGTCCGTGATGTGGCTGTGGATTTTAGCAACTAACTTATTAAACACCAATAGTGACAGCGAAAATAATAATAGTGGGCAAGAAAAAAATATGAATGGACATCCTGTCAGAGAGAGGAGCAGAACTTCTCCAAGGTGGGCACACTTGGAAGAGATGTGGCAGTGAGGTAAATACTTAATACCAATTCATAGAATATAAATTCCTAACTGGGACTGTTTCCCTTGTCAAATCAGGGAGCACTGGTTGACAGATATTAAACAGGAGTGTCAGAGGTTCTGCTCACTCTTGGAGCTGGCTCTGAGCTGGCTAGACCAGTGTCAGGTATTATGCATGTGGAAATAAAGGGTGACTCAGTGATGGGGTACCAGCCTCTAGTCACATCTCTGCAAATATAATTAACGACACCAATGTGATGATTTGTACTCACTCCTCTGAGCCTTGAGATTTGAGCATAAATATTATACTGACAATCAAGTGTTGCATTGAAGGTGCACATTAATGACAGAGGAACTGCCTTATAGATGAGACACTAAGCCAAGGCTCCAAATGCCCACTCAAGTGCATTTGAAGCCCCAATGCTGCCATTTTAAAGAGGAGCTGTGGGGTTCTCTCCAGTGTCCTGGTCAATATTTGGACCTCAATCAACGTCACTAAAACCGATTGTCCATCCCTCGGCTTCATTGAGTTCTAGAAATTGGCTTTCTCACCAGCTTGTAGCTTCTTCACTGAAGCTTTGACAGTAGACTTCACTAGCCTTTGTGCTGCCATGGGAGGAGCCCTCCAAGTAGATGAAAACTCTGGACTCATGCAGCAGAGAGCTAATCTGATGCCTCAAAAATGTTAAGTTCTGAGAATGTTCTGTATATGGGACATGAGTTGGCTGCTCAGCTCCACTAAAGGGGTCAAAAGTCCCAATGGGAGTTTTGCTCAAAAGGAGGACAGTGGCAGAGAGCAATCTTGGCACATGCAATCTGCACTTTCCTGCCGCTTGCCTCTTTGCCCCCTGAAGCTGCTTCAAATTCCAATACGAAGATCCTGTACCACGTTGACCCAGGAGCAATGAAATCTTGACAAAGGCTCTAAAAAAACTCCATGACATATAAAGCCTGAATTCATTAAATTAGGAACATCAACTAGATGAAACTGGATGAGCAATGGGAAATTAATCCATTCTCTGCACATTATATATGAACTATTTGGAACTGTGAGTGTCCCTCTTAATTATGCTTTTTTATTGATTTCTTTTCCTTGCAGTCCTAATTCGCTGCAGCAAATGAACTTTATAGGTTTAAAACCTTTAACATATTTCTCTTGCAGGACAGGTCTAATGTCAATGACCATCTTAGTGCTGTTGAAAATTGAACTTAAGCAAGTTAACAGCATATATTGTTCAAGTGTAAGTAGTAAATAAAACAAATGGGAAAATAGTTGACAAGGTGAATGTTGGTGATTGAAGAGAATTTTGAAAATGAGCTTCAATAGAAAGCGGCCAATTTCTAGATACATGCTCCTAATGGAGTCATAATGATCTACAGTTTGGAAACCGACCCTTCGGTCAAACTTGTTCATGCTGACCAGATACGCTAAATGATCTAATCCCATTTGCCAACATTTGGCCAAAATCCCTCTAAATCCTTCTTATTCATGTAGTCATCCAGATGCTTTTAAAAATATTGTAATTGTACAAGCTTCAACGCTTCCTCTGGCAGCGCATTCCATACATGCACCACCCTCTGTGTGAAAAAGTTGCCCCTTAGGTCCCTTTTAAATCTTTCTCACCTTAGATCTATGTCCTCTAGTTTGGACCCACCCACCCTGGCGAAAAGACCTTGTCTGTTTACCCTATCCATGCCCCTCATGATTTTGTAAACCTCTTAGGTCACGCCTCAGCCCCTGCAAATAGCTGCAGCCTATTCATCCTCTCCCTATAGCTCAAACCCTCCACCCTGACAACATACTTGGAAATCTTTTCTGAACCCTTTCAAGTTTCACAACACCTTTCCTATAGAAGGGAGACCAGAATTAGATCCAGTATCCCAAAAGTGGCCTAACCAAGGTCCTGTAGAGCAGCAACATGACCTCTCAACCCCTATCCTCAATGTACTGACCAATAAAAGAAAGCATACCAAATGCCTTCCCCGCTATCCTATCTACCTGTGACTCTGTTTTCAAGGAACTATGAACCTGCACTCCAAGGTCTCTTTGTTTAGTAACACTCCCCAGGATCTTACAAGATTAGACTCCCTACAGTGTGGAAACAGGCCCTTTGGCCCAACAAGTCCACTCCACACCTCGGAGCATCCCACCCAGACCCATCTCCCCTGAACACTATGGGCAATTTAGCATGGCCAATACGCCTAGCCTGCACATCTTTGGACTATGGGAGGAAACCAAAGCACCCGGAGGAAGCCCACGCAGACACAGGGAGAATGTGCAAACTCTGCACAGACAGTTACCTAAGGTTGGAATCGAACCTGGGTCCCTGGTGCTGTGAGGCTGCGGTGCTAACCACTGAGCCAGCATGCTGCCCATTAAGCCCAGCCCTGATTTGCCTTTCCAAAATCCAGCACCTCACAGTTATATGGAGGTTCAGCCAGCTTTGAGCTCATATTGGCAAGCAATGTGTGTAACCTACTTTTTTCCGTCTATCAATTGACTAACACATTCTTGATTTCCTGATGTATGTTAAAGGCTGGTGAATCTTTGCACCTAGAATATATTCCTAAAATTTGGCTTTCGATCTTAACTATGTTTCTGTTGAGAAAAGCAGTAACATGATGGGAATTTCTTTTCTCTGCATGGTGTTTTTCGTAAAACCATATGTTTAAGTGTATCAAAAATAGCACTCTACACAAACTCATGTTCGACATGGCTTGACTTAAATAAATGAGGGTGGAAGGGAAATCAATGCCTGAGATATTTGGCAGCTGCTATTATTTGACAAAGTTCCATGAGATTTCCGGCCATTGATAAAGACCAGTAGTCAGAGGGCTGTAAGATCCAAAAATTGCAACAATGCAACGGGAAGGGTGATCAGATAGGGTTTCCTACCTCTGGAAAATTGAAGACTGATGGATGGCTAAATAGAAGTCTTTAATATTATGAAGGGTTTTGATAGGCTAGGCACAGTAAGAATATTTCCACTTGTGTGGGAGGAAAAAACTTAAGAGCCAACAATATAAAATTGTCACCAAGAAAGCAGAACAGGAATTCAAAAGAAACTTTTTTTTAACCCAAAGATTGGGAAGAATGTAGGGCTGAGGTTGAATTAAGGTTAATATTATAGACCCAGTTAAGGAAATAGACAAGCATATGAGGGGGACAGTTATAGACAGATATGCTGATAGAGTTAGATGAGGAAGGACACAAAAATAATCAAATTGTTCATAAAACCCAATGTGGATTAATAGATCAAATATTCTGTTTCTTGGACTGGTGTTTATTGAGGAAAATAATGTGTCCAGATTTGTTTGAAACCTTCTAACTTGAGGGTAATCATGGCACAAGGGCCTTCCCTCCTCTCTCCTGTGGGAATTGGACACCACTGCCAGCATGTGGAGGCTTGGCTTAACCCCTTCCGAAGCTCTGGTGCATTATCAAGTAAGCTTTGCATCTATTACATTATTCAAAGTGACTACTAGGTAGCATGGTGATTGAATTGTTAGCTCTGATGCCTCACAGTGCCAGGGACCTGGGCTCAATTCCACGCTCAGGTGACTGTCTGTATGAAGTTTGCATATTCTCCACTTGTCTGCGTGGGTTTCCTCCAGGTGCTTTGGTTTCCTCCCACAGTCCAAAAGTGTGCAGGTGAGGTGGATTAACCATGCTAAATTGCCCAGGGATATGCAGGCTAGATGGGATAGCTGGGTTACAGGAATAAGGTGGCCCTGGACAGTATACTCTTCAGAGGGGCAGTCTGGACTTAATGGGTCAAATGGCCTGCTTCCACACTGCTGGGATTCTATAACGCAATTCTTAATGTCCTTCCTATGTCAGAGTTTGTCTAGACTGAATTTTTGCAGCTGGGTAATATTTTTCAAAAAATTAAGTTTTGTGATAATAAATAGATTACTTTCCTACAGTCAGGTTCCACACCATTGTCTGTAAAAATATGTTTGTTCACCCTGAACTCACATTTGTCTTTGATGAAATTCCAAATACTCTTCTTTGGTGCCTCTAAATCCACTATCAAGTTCCTGCTGAATGGATTCCAAACAATGATCTTGTCCATGCTTATGTCAATGCCAATTATGTGCCAAACAATATAAGTCTGATTTGATGACATTCTGAGGGAGAAGCCAGTGAAACCAGGGCCCTAAAGCCAAATCTAAGGAATGCTTCTGATTTGTAAATTTTGTTGGAGTTTTCTTTTGTGTAGAATGTAATACCCTTGCATGTGGTGAGTTTGTTGATGGTGGGGACATTTAATAAGGTAGGGGAATGGGGGCATTGAACCCTTGCCAAATTAATCTCCAAACTGATTAGACCAATGGTACAAAGGTCTCTGGACATCTTTCCTTTGTTGCCATGAACTGAAGCCCTTAGGGAGACAGTTAATGCACACTTGAGGGCCTCCTCTCACTGCTATTGATATTTACCGATTGGAAGATGGTGGTGCTTACCATCTGGAGAGCAGAACAAGCAAAGCCTGGGGTGAGTCTGGAATCCCTCACTTCCAGCTTCCTCATCACTATGATACAGTAGCAGTCAAGGAGTGGATGTCATCATGGAACTTATCATTCATTTCAACAGGGTTAGTCATGACCAAGGCACTGGTAAGAATTGCTTGCCCGTTACCACTCAGGGGAATTTAAGCATTATCAGATGATCATTAATACCCTTGGTCAACCAAACGCAAGTCAACTCAAATGACAAAATGGCTCATGACCGTAAAGGCTTTGCACCATTCTCTTTTCATAACTTGAACATTGTGAAAAAGAGAGACAAAGCCTTGTTGAATGTGAGATAAAAAGTTGTTAACCAATGGCCGCTTCAAATGAATGTCTAAACTGAACGTATTTCCTTGAGCTGACACTTGTTCGATAAACAAGTGTTACAGTAGACAATAACCTAGAATCATAGAATCCCTATAGTGTGGAAGCAGGCTATTCAGCTCCCAAAGTCTACACCAACCCTCCAAAGACCATCCCACTCAGGCTCAGCTCCCTATACTATCCCATCCTGTATTTTCCATGATCAATCCACCTAGCCTGCACATTGCTGGACACAATAAGCAATTTAGCATGGCCAATCCACTGAACCTGCACATCATTGGGCTGTGGGGGGAAATTGGAGCACCTGGAGGGAACCTGCACTGACACAGGGAGAATGTGCAAACTCCACACAGACAGTAGCCTGAGTGTGGATTCAAATCTGGGTCCTTAGCTCTATGAGGTAGCAGCGCTGACCACTTGGCCAGCATGTCATATCTGGATGCTATTTTGAGCTAACTCATGCCCAAGAAGAATAGTTTTTCCTTTCATGTTAGTCAGCTATGATGTTGTTCTGTGAAGATGTGTATGTTCCATTCATTAACAGTGACCAGTGTCACCTTTCTTTTTTGAGATTAACTTATGAACACATTGATGAAGTCCTGGCAGCTGCAGCCTGATGGTCAGCAAGGTGAAGCAGGCAATGCTTAGAGCACTTTTTCCAACTCCTTCTCCATACTGTGAACGTGGTCCTGAAAGGAGGTTTGGCCCACTATTCAAAGTAGTTCACCCAGGCATGGCCATCATTGCATACCTAACAGCTACTTGGCACACAGATTAAAACTTGACAAAGGTGAGGACCAGTGCAAGGTCTGCCATTCAAAAGAGAGCATTGTACCCACTTCCTGCCATCTCTACAAGTTCATTCTAGGACCTGATCTGAGCTCATTTGAATTACGAGCACATCGTAATGGTAGAGATGTAAAGAAAGTGTAAAGAAAAATTCAAGGGGGTTTTAAAACAGATGGCCAACTTTTTATCAGTCAATTTTACATCATTGATGTTGGTCAGTTGCAGCCTGAAGGAGGTCTTGCCAATGTATCTGCCTACACACAGTGACATAGAATGCCACAAAGTTTGTGTGAGCTGATTCAATGGTGATATTCAAAAGAGAATGGAATTGATATTTGAGAAAGGTTTACAGATGGATAGAACAGGAGAGTGGGGATTCAATTGACATCTTTACTGAAGAGTTGGCAGGGGCGTGATGTGTCTAATAGCCTCATTCAATTCAGTTTCTTTCTTTCCATGGTCCATGAATCATCTCGATGACCTGGCTGACTGAGAAATAATCCCAATGGCCTTACAAACTGTAAAAATGGCAGGCAAATCCTTCATAACAATTGTCACAGTGCTTTCAAAATTAAATATGTGGTACTTGAAAAAATGTTGGTTCACTTCTATTTAATTATGTTCCATTTTCAATACTTACTTGAAAGTGAATTTAGAAGGTATTTCAAGAAAAAAAATCTGAAACAACCTCAAAGAATGATAACTATTTGAACAGCATTGAAAATATTCAAAATAAAACTGGAAGTCACGCTAGGACGTGCTAACCTAGGCCATATGATTAATTCTCATTACTGACATCCTTCTTTGTCATGAAAAGAAGAAATTACCTTCTGGAATTAAAAGAAAATAATCTGTATCGTTATAAAAAGATCATAGTGTCTGATTGGAAAACAAATCATTCTGCCAACTCAATGAATTTGAATGTTGGTGGAATGTTTGGTGAGCTGGGAATAGACTTTGATGGTTTGAATATCTTGAGGCTGAGTCATCCCAGAAGAGGTAACTACCAATTATCACTCACTAGCCTCAGTTGGTGCAATTCTTCTACATTGATCTGCACAGTAACAGGTTGATGATAGAAGCTAACATGCATTAAATACTCTTTGACAGTCATAGCAGACCAAGATGTCAAGGCTGAGAAGTGGAAGGTGGAAGTAAAGTTGTGACAGTGAAACTTAACAGAATGGCAGCAGCATGATTAGAACATGCAGTTTAATTTGATTCAACATAGAAAACGTGACCCAGTCATGACACAGAAGTGAATGCAAGATTGAAAGCACTTTCTTGATCTTCCTCATGATAGTCTAGTGCCATTCACAGCTGGCGAAGCAATATTATTTTTTGTCCATTTAATTGTGACCACAAATGAGAAAGACTCCTTCGAATTAATTACATGAACTGTGAATAGTACATGTGCAACTTCTTTAAGGGATCCTTGGAATTTCTAAGCAAAGCATTAAAATGTTTCCTTTCACGCTCTGTAATGTGTCAGTGTTGAATAATTTAACCCATACATTGCAGACAGGTAGAAAAACACACATTTTGTAATTAATTTTCCAATGGAGACAGAATTACCATGCTTGTACTTGTTAGACAGACCATAAAGGTATGCATTTTCAATGGAAATTACTTCTGAGCAATATTAAAAAGAAACATAATCTTGTAACAGACAAGCCAGGCTGAAACATGCTCTGTGGTTTAGTCTTGGATAAAGAAATCATTTTTTATCTTTTCATGCAAATGATAAACCAACCCCACACAATATTGGGCCATTTGCTAAAATGCAAGGAGGAAAAGTAATCTTAAATTGAGACCCTTTGTTTCTTAACTTTGGCTAAAAAATTATCTCATGCAGTGGTATAAAATCGGTGGTAGTCGATCATTAACACATTTAATTGTAGAGTCTGATATTTAATTCAATTGATTGCATTGAAACTGAATGTCACACGGTATGTATGCTGGTAGTTGATACAAGACAAATTTCTATCCTTTATGGTTTTATAAGCTTAAAAAACAAATTACTATTTTTAATTAGACTGCTAGTTGTTTTATCCAGGCTCATGTTACAGTGCTATCATCAGTTTTATATGTTTACAATTTGCACATGCTGCAAAACACAAAGTAAAGGTAAGTTTCCATAGTCCCAGAGGACCACAGGACTGCTTTCTCAATGGAGAGAGAGGCAAATAGTGGTGAATTTGCCTGAAGGTCATCACACCTCAGGTGAGGGCTAAGATTGAGAATGTGGGATGTCCATGGTCATAGAATCTCGACAGTGTGGAAACAGGCCCTTTGGCCCAACAAGTCCACACTGACCCTCAGAGCATCCCACCCAGACCTGTTCCCCTATAACCCACCTAATCTACACATTCCTGAGCACTATGGGCAACTTTTATCATGGCCAATCCACCTAACCTACACATCTTTGGACTGTGGGAGGAAACCGGAACACCTAGATGAAATCCACACAGACACTGTGCAAACTCCACACGACAGTCACTTGAGGGTGGAATTGAACCCAGGCTCCCTGTGCTGTGAGGTAGCAGTGCTAACCACTGCTTTGGTAGCCTGAGCCAGGACAGGAATTGAACCCTGATACAGTGTGACATTAAAAGCACAAAATTCAATTCCCACACAGGTTCCACAGTTTAATAAGCAGATACTCACATGCATGCAGATGAACAGTGCCCATCATTTACAACAATTGTATTGTACAGCCACAGTTCATTACAAATACCAGTTTCTACATTTCCCTCCAGATTCAAACTCAATCCTCCACTGGGTAAAAACACAATACAAGCTCCAATGAAAAGTATCTGCTGCCAAATAACTCTCAAGCAGTAATGTCCAGGGACCTGCATTTCTATCATTGTGAACTTAAGGAATTTGCCAGTGGACACCCATATAACCAGAGATTCAACTTGACCATCTAGGCATCTAGAGCACTGCAAAATTTTATCTTTCTGTGGACATCAGGAGTGCAGATTATTGGACTCTCACTGTAACCATTCAAATTTCTTCTCTTTTTGAGAAAGTTGTGTGACAGTGTTACGAAAAAAATGTTTTGATCTTTAGGGGTGCTCATGGGTCCCAATGTAATCTTCATATCTGTTGGGAAGAGCTGAATAAGTCTCTTCTCACTAGTTATATTGATGTTCAAAAGATGTCCTGACTTTCCAAAACTTTGAACGATAAAGCCGAATTTAAGATAAGCAGATTACTTTCCAAATGGTGAGAAATTTGTAGCAGTGGGGTTTGTAGCAGTGAAATTTAAGGCTTTGTGACTACAGATCACTCAGTGATGTGTGATAAGCAGGTATAAAAGTCATTATAAAAGGGCTAATAAAATATTGGTCTTTATTTCTAGGGGCTGGAATACAAAGGATGCTTCAGTTCAATAAACTTCTGATGGAACTGCATCAAGAGTATTGCATCCAGTTCTGGACATTACAGCTCAAAATGGATATATTGATCTTCCAGGGGATGCAGTTCAGATTCACCAGAATAATCCCAGGAAAAAAATATCATTAAATCATGTTAACAGGTTTCATAGGTGCAACTTTTCCCATGAGTATATAAGATTCGGGATTACCTCATCCAAGTATTTGAGACAATTAATGGGTTTGATAGGGTGGATTGGAGAAATTTTATTCCCTCGTAGCAGAATCCAACATGAAAGATTAAACTTGTAGCTCGGCCATTCAAGGATGATATCAGGAAATACTGCTTCACTAGAAGGGTCAAGGAAAACATCATCCCTCTTCTCAAAAAATGCTATTGCAAATCAGTCAATTGAAATTTTGTTACCATCATAAATTTTTGTCGGGCATTGAGGGTTATAGAATTAAGGCAGGCAAATGATATTCAGATACAGATTAATGATTAATATTAGATACATGATCTATTGGAATGATAGAGTGGGCTCAGGGAGCTCAAAGGTTTTGATACCTTATATTGCACAAGGCAGATATCACAAAGATTTCAGGGATTTCTCACATATCCCTCTGTTGCTGAAGATCTATATATTTTCTTCATCTTTTCTCTATAAAACAGTAATATGCATTTAGAAAATAAAATCTCCAGGTGGAATTTTATTGAGGTCTGAGTAGCATGGGCCATCTCTTGATTTATGGCAGAATTGGATCTTTATGTCAGGAGCATCCTCTGCCCTCTTTCCTTTTCAAACTTGTCAGAGAGATCATGACACACTTATGAAGCAGATGGGACTTGAACCCAGGCCTTCTGATCGAAATGTAGAGACATTGCCACTACCGCACACAAGTTCTTGACAGTCTCTCTTGGGCCCCTGGATTACCACTAACACCAGTACAAACCTTATCCTTCTGAAAAGCAGTCGGGCAAGTTTCTCATCAAGTTGCATCAAAGTGCCAATTAAGGGAGATTATTGTGTTAAACACCTTGTTAGTAGCCCAAGTTGCCTCTTTAGTATTAGTCTCTTTAGTATTAGTCTCCTATCTTTCCAGATGCACCAAACAAACAAAATGTTGAGAAACAAAAAAACGCTGTACCTCAGGCTACACCAGTGACCATCATTGTAATGACACTTCAGGCTACACCAGTGACCATCATTGTAATGACACTTCAGGCTACACCAGTGACCATCATTGTAATGACACTTCAGTCTACACCAGTGACCATCATTGTAATGACACTTCAAAGACACTGTCTTCAGGGGCTTGTACCCAGTTCATGGACTGGCCAAGCTGGATGTTTGGGCTAACAAAGTGTGGAGCTAGATGTTTGGGCCGTTTGCTGACATAGTGCTCACCTGGACGCCCACAGCTCCCTGCCTTGCATTTCCTTGCTTTTCTTTTGTGCGCTTTGCCCCCTCAGCCAGAGATATCAGGCTCATATTACTTCTGTCTCGCCATGCCATTTAGCACAGTCACAAAGGCAAGAAGCTTGTCATGGCTGTTAGCCGTCTTCAATCAAATCAAGGGGTACAGCCTCTGCTCAGCAGTACCCAGCACAGTAAGTCAAGGGCAACCTTCAATACCAGTGTAGGGCTTTGGACGTGGTCAGTCAACCACTTGGGGCTTTCAGAGTCAGAAGGTTTTTGTGTAAGGTGGTGAGGGTCAGGATGTCTACCACCCACTCAGCCCAATTGGGGTTTGCTGTTAGTGAAAGTGGTGAAGTATCCCATTTGAGGCAGTATAGAGGGCATGCAGGATAAATAGCATTGGAGATGGGGTGAATTAGAGCAAGTGATGGAGAATATTGCAGACAATAGTGAGAGTGGTAAAGCATGTGCCTTGGCGGGGGGTGAATAAGCCACAGAAAAAGAGTAAATGTGAGGCATCGAAGAGAAGATGATGGCACTTAGGCTGGCAACATGGAAAAGGACAGTGACTTCTTCCAACCTTGCTGGGCACTCCTCCAGACGTCTGTGATTATTTTTGACCTGATTGGCTACCTCAGACTACGCTGACATTGTCTGATTTTGTGGCCTGTGTTTCTGGTCCTGGGGATGTGAAAATCTTATCCATGTACTACCCCATTTGGCAGGAACTCCAGCTCCCTGCCTGCAAATTGGAACACATGATTCTCCAACATGTCCACGGAAGATACCAGGAAACATGTGAGGCAGCTCCAGCCTGATGGTGTTTGTCGAGATGCACAATGGGGTTTTAAAGTTGGTGGGGACAGCACGGTGGCTCAGTGGCTACCACAGCTGCGATACAGCGCCGAGGAGCTGGGCTCAATTCCACCCATGGTCACCTGTCTGTGTGGAGTTTGCATGTTCTTCCCGTGTTTGTGTGAGTTTCCTCCCACGGTCTTCTTAAATTCAACTTTATTGTTCATAGTTTTGGAAAGTCAGCACATCTTTTGAACATCAATATAACTAGTGAGAAGAGACTTATTCGGCTCTTCCCAACAGATATGAAGATTACATTGGGACCCATGAGCACCCCTAAAGATCAAAACATTTTTTTCGTAACACTGTCACACAACTTTCTCAAAAAGAGAAGAAATTTGAATGGTTACAGTGAGAGTCCAATAATCTGCACTCCTGATGTCCACAGAAAGATAAAATTTTGCAGTGCTCTAGATGCCTAGATGGTCAAGTTGAATCTCTGGTTATATGGGTGTCCACTGGCAAATTCCTTAAGTTCACAATGATAGAAATGCAGGTCCCTGGACATTACTGCTTGAGAGTTATTTGGCAGCAGATACTTTTCATTGGAGCTTGTATTGTGTTTTTCCCCAGTGGAGGATTGAGTTTGAATCTGGAGGGAAATGTAGAAACTGGTATTTGTAATGAACTGTGGCTGTACAATACAATTGTTGTAAATGATGGGCACTGTTCATCTGCATGCATGTGAGTATCTGCTTATTAAACTGTGGAACTTGTGCAGGAATTGAATGTCTTTTAATGGCTTTTAATGTCGCACTGTATCAGGGTTCAATTCCTGTACTAGCTCAGGTTACCAAGGGTGACACGGTGGCTCAGTGGTTAGCACTGCTGCCTCACAGCACTAGGAACCTGGGTTCAGTTCCACCCTCAGGTGGCTGTCTGTGTGGGGAATGCACATTCTCTCCATTTCTGTGTGGGTTTCCTCTGGGTGCTCCAGTTTCCTCCCACAGTCCAAAGATGTGCAGGCTAGGTGGATTGGCCATGCTAAACGTTGCCCATAGTGTTCAGGAATGTGTAGATTAGGTGGGTTATAGGGGAACAGGTCTGGGTGGGATGCTCTGAGGGTCAATGCGGACTTGTTGGGCCAAAGGCCTGTTTCCACATTGTCGGGATTCTATGACGAAGTGATGCCATTGAATTCTGGGATATTGGCTAAGTGCAGAGTTGTTCCATGAGTTGCATGTGATGAGGTGAGGCTGGAATTAGATGAGAAAGACACAGTTGGGTGCAGGCTTTTGTTCCTATTTTCCTTGATTAGTTGGGCCCACTCTGGTCACCAATAACCCAAAACAGTTCTAACAATGACATATAATCAATGTCCTTTATTAAAGTGAAGTATACTACAAAGAAAATGCAAGCTATCTTAGCCATATGATGCTTATAATTACAAATGAATTGGTTTACATTGATTTGTCTGAAGATTAGACTGAAACAGGTAATTGATCCATTTCATCTCAACTTCCAACCATTTACCAGATGACCTCCTGAGCTGGCTAGCTATCGCTATGAGGCAGGCTTTATTAAATTACTTTTCCATACACTTCACCAAAATCCCAGAATTCAATGACATCACTTCATCATAGAATCCCTACAGTGTGGAAACAGGCCTTAGGCATTGAAACTTTGACTCAGCCCAGTCTCTAGTAAAATATTAGTATCACAAATGTGACATGTTTTTGACTAACAATTTGGCCAACTCTTTAGGACTTGCTTACTTCTTTGGAAAGAGCTTTATCTCTTGGTCTTCCAGTGAACTTGACCTCAGCCTGAGCTTGCTCAAGTTGTTACCACCTTTATATCTTCCACAGCAGAATTCTATGGTCAAACATGCCCAGTTTAACTGTTAAATAGCCACCTTATCACATTCAATGTCCTACTGTTTTAAACAGAACTTCAGCCAGACATTCTTTGACAGCTTAGTTCAGAACTGACCCCACACATTGTTTGCATCACTCGAAATCACAAACATGCTGTCCAGCCAACTGAGTAAACCAACACCCACCAGGACTAATACTTCATAATGGCAGACACCTGCACACCCCAATAAGTTTCGTTAGTTGTGATTATTTGGATCAGCTGTCAAAAACCAATTCAATGTAATAAGAAATTATGCTTTGTTGCAGCTCCTATAGAGGAAAGTTTTTTTGATGTTGGGAAGTGTTATAAAGACTGTTTACCATCATGAAGTTTGTGACGTCATTGTGTTTTGGGATTTAGGATCAATGAATCCCAAATTTATTGGGTTACGTGATATTTTCTGCAACGTAGCTAACTGTAATCCTGCTTGTTTGATTGTTAGCAGTCAAAGGAGACGTTAGATTGTTATTACTAAGAAGCAAGTGCACAGATATTTATCCTTCAATGCATTAACAGCCATCTCTGAATTTACCCTTAGTGGACTTTGAGTATCTCAGATACAAAAAAAGTGCTGTTGGTATTGGAGTACAAACAATTGTTCTGCAAACTGTTTCTTTAATTCATTGCATGAGGTGAGGTGGGATGACATGCAGCTATTTAACATTGTTATCTGGATGTAAGGCGAATGTATTCCACATTGCTATGAGCAAGAAGAGAGAAGAAGTAATTTTTGTGATCAGGTTACAGGCTTCTCTACAAATCAAGAACTATATCACAGGGATGATGTGGAGATGCTGATAGTGGACGAAGGTGGACAAAATCAGAAGTCAGACAAAACCGGGTAAGAGTCCAACAGGTTTATTTAAAATCACAAGCTTTCAAAATGCTGTTCCTTTGGCAGTCTGTAGCCAGAATAAAGAGACTGAATTAATGAGGATTTGAAGGAGATTGAAAGATTCGCCTAACTTAGGCTAGAGGGACAGGATCTCCAGTGTAAGCCTCACAGTGAAAGTCAGTTCAGATCTCAGAGGTTACCCAGCTGGGACACTAAGAAATGAACTATAAAATCAGGAGCTGAGAACAATTTTTGACTGGTTCCTAAAGAAGCATTTTTTCATAAGCCTCCAATAATATCCAAAATAAGGACTTTTATATTCTACAGGTTATGTAAGCACTAGTCTATATTTCCTCTTTTGGCACAATCTGCATGGAATAAGATGAACAGGAACAACTGATTGTGGAAACTCAAATGAGATTTAGGTTATGTGTAAATTAAGTTTCCATGCACTTTAACATTGATTTTAAAAATCAGTTTGCCCAAAGCTGGACCTGGCTGCAAACTTAGGTACATCTCAATTAAAATAATGGGTATGGGATGATTTCACCAGTCACATTCATTTGCAGTTGTTCCTCAATGCTCTTCAAATCAAACTCAGTTCTGAAATGGACAAGCAATAATAGGCATTCTAAAAACTTTTAAAAATATTAGACCAAATTTTCTTATCAGGGTCAGAATCCGAATCCTAACCCTTATTTTTGGTTCAGATCTGACAGGTAGGATGGCAGTTGGATAGGTTAGGGAGGAAGATTGACAGATGGTGAGGGGATTTTGAGGTGGTTGTCAGCGTTGTAGGATGGTAGGAGGGGGTAGGGATCGAGTGTTTTGAGGTTTAAGTGTGAGAAGGTGTGGGTGGTGTTCAGTAGTCTAGTTACTCAGGAATGAGAGCAGCTTTTAATCCCCTAATATTTTGCACTTAACTATCCAGGTAAATAAGTTTGAACAGTCTGAAGTCTCTGACTGTAGTCTACAGGGTTCCAGACACTGGGTAATCATACATTGGGTGACCTCCTCAACCATCTGGAAACTGGAAAACATGAACTATTTATCCTCCCAAGAGACTGTTGAGTAAACACTTAAAAAAAAGCGAATATATGGCTTGGCCGAGTGTTAATTGTCACTTTGCATGATTTCAATTGTTATTTGTGGATTTTTTTGTAGTATATGTATTTTCCATTGTATTAACAAAACTGTACCTGTTTACCCCTCTTAAATACATCAAGGAATACTTTTTAATGAAAAGCAAAATAAGGGCATATTTCTGAGATAAGCAAACAATTTTAAAAAGACAGAGGCAACTTTTCTCACACAGTGTGTGGATCATTTGTGAATGAGCTTCCAGAGGAAGCGCCGGATGTGGGTACAGTTATAATGTTTAAAAGACATTTGGACAAGTGCATGAATAAGAAATATTTGGAGGGATATGGGTCAAGCACAGGCAGTTGCCACTACTTTAGATTGGGATTATGGTCAGCATAGACTGGTTGGACTGAAGGGTCTGTTTCCATGCTGTACGATTCTGTGACTCTATATATAAATAATTCCATCTTCCTGATTTGGTCAATTGCATTGGTTCGCAGAGATTTTATCTTTGTGACTTTTGCAAATGTATTTTAGTTGAAACGTGATCTGTAATCTGCAACCGATACAATTTCAAACCCAATTTGTGTACAATTTCCCCATTGCGCCCAAAACAGAAATGATATCCCATATATTTCTTGCCAAAAACAGTGAGCACATTGTGTGGCTGCCATTCACATCATTATATCAGCATAAAGACACCTGCGAGAACAAGCAAAATTTAGATTTGCAGGCTAAAGTAAGCTAGTTATTTATTAATTGAGTTTCCAAACTCATGAAAAAGAATTGGGCAAAAACTGTGGCAAAATAGAACGTGCTTTCTCCTTATTTTGTTTATTAGAACAACACATGCTGAGTAAGGCTGATGTTACTCAGTCAAAGTTTAAATGAATGATACAGTAATTAGAGGCTAATGTGTCACCCAAGGTCTTTTGATAAGATCCCCTGACCTTTTGTGTCACCTTTGAAACTTTAAAAGCAAAAGTGACGGCATGTAAACGACCTTTCACGCCCATCTTGACAGAAAGTGAAATCCATGACAGCCCGTTCATATTCAGGAATCTCTTCATCGAGATCCCACCCGTCTACCCCTCCTCAGGTTAAATCAGGCATGACACAACACTACAGAGTCCAACTTTCAAAACTTTCTTTCACCTTTGTCCACGGACACTGCATGTTGTTTGTGCTCGATGTGAGAAGGTTTTTGAGATACTGCTGCTGCTAATTATAATTTCAATTTGCATTTTAATTAGAGTGGTGGCAAATTAAAGAGTAGCAGCTGGAGAATTTCAAATGCTTTGCACAGAATTTGTGTCAGTATCTTTACCCTTCTGTCTTGTCTTTCATTTTTCCTATCTATTTCCAAGAATCCATTTAACTGTTCAATCTTTCCTCTCCCTTTTTACACACACTTCCTCTCACTTTGTGGTCCTGCACTCCCATTTTTAATTGAACTCTCTGTATTCTCACTGTCTCTTCCCAGGCTCCTGGGCAGCAATTGAATTTGTTGTTTGATTGACAGATTTTCTGGTCTGTGCTGATGTCCATCTCACCGTCATGCCTGTTTTCAAATGACTGCTTGCTCATCAGTTGACCCTGCAGATACTCCAAATGCCTCAAATTAGCTAATTTGGTGTTAAGTGGCATCAAAAGGCACCAAATATGCTTTCAAAGAAAGACAGTAGGCCCCTTTGGTTGACTGAAAAATAAAACCATTCATTGAAGTAGCTCATAAGCACAAAGGCTGAGGGGTTCCTCCAGTCCTTGCCCACAACATTGTTTATTTCTGAACCCACTAAACATTTTTAAAAAGAAAATGTTATGGATTTGACGTGTTTGATGCTTATTCAAGGATTGATATGATATAAAGCCTATAAGCCCTAGTTAATTTTGTAATTGTCTGAGACACTGTGTATTTCTTTATATGCAGATGTCCCATTATGCAGTGATATGACAGTTGAGTGTTAGTTACAAGACAAATTGATTGGCGTACACATCAGTGTGGGAGAAAATGACAATCTATTTCTCATAAAAAGGCAATGTTTATTAACTTAAATGTTATGCCATGTACAAGATGAATATCACTGATAGACAAAGGCAGTGGCCTTTCACTTCAGGGTCTTGAATTTTATGATAGCCTATACTGATGGGACAAAGGTTTTCTCTGTCTGTTGGCTATCAGGGGTCCTGTATAAAATGAGCTAATGCAGCCTCAATCCAGTTTTTGCTGAGCACTGGCCCACAGCACAAAACTGCTCCTAATTTGGCTGTAATTAGCAATTTCAGTCATAAAGGCCACGGGATGGCTGATGACTTAAATGGGAAGTAATGGGGCCATTGCATTTTTCCTCTGGCAAGTGGGTCAGCAATTTAAAATAATTGGCAAAGAAACTAAGGGGAAATGAGAGACTTCTTTTGCACAGAGACATCTTAAGATCAGGGACGCACAAAACAAATAGTTTCTGGACTCAGATTCCATATTAACTTTAAAAAGGGAATTTGGGCATGAAATTAAGGAAAAGTAAGTTTTGAAAGTTTTGGAGAAAAACGTTGGGTCCTGCAACTTCAGTGGACTTCTGTTTTAAGTTTAGGGCAAACACCCATAAGACAGAGTAGAGAAGGAGCTTTATATTGTATGTGACAATGTTGTAGGACTATTCAATACTGAACAGAAAAGTATGCAGTTAGATCCAAATTTGCGGCATACACAGTTCACTATAAGAGTAGAGGTGCCTGAAATTTCCATACATGTTTTTTTTCTTGATCTCCCTCCATGGCCACTTAAGCCATTTCTCCAGTTGGGTGGCACAGTGGCTCAGTGGTCAGCACTGCAGCCTCACAGCACCAGGGACCCAGATTCAATTCTCATTTTGGGCACCCGTCTATGTGCAGTTTGCACATTCTCCCCGTGTCAATGTGGATTTCCTCTGAGTGCTCCAGTTTCCTCCCACAGTCCAAAGGTGTGCAGGATAGGTGGATGGGCCATGCTAAATTGTGGCCTAGTGTCTTGGGATATGTAGGCTCAGGGTATTGGTCATGGGAATTGCAGGGATAGAGTAGGGATTTGAATCTGCGTGGGATGCTCTTCAGAGTCAGTGCAGACTTGTTGGGTCAAGTGGTCCATTTCCACACTGTTATGAGTTTATACTTTGTCAAAGTTAAGGTAGGAGACTTCAAGAATTCTGTCCACGAATTGAAGACGTGTAGCTTTGTTTGCCATCATTGTTTCTACATGTGACATAATCAAAACTGTTTTAGAAATAACTTCCCCTCTGATCCTGTGGTACCAGTAGGCAACTGTATGCTAGGAATTACAGAACAAAGATAATGCAATACGATGTATCTTCATCTGATTCACACTCTCTCTCTAGGCATGATCTCTCACTCCGATAGGTGAATTTATCCTATCATTCACAAATAAATACATAAATGTGGGAGAGACCAAAACTAGGAATCAAAAATTTTTGGTACTGACCAATGACCCATGAGGCAGTTAAGGAATAACCACTTCATTGGGGAAATGATCAGTGGGCAGAATTTGTCACCAGAAGGCATTTGATGTGTCTCCGAGAATTTTGCTAAACACTTGGGAGAATGGAATAGATGTTCTGTTCGCTTTGGAAAACACCAATATAAGACAGAGAGAAGGGGGAGCAGAGAACGTATACGTGGGTTTAGCCTAGGTGGGTTGAATGGCCTGTTTCTCTGCCGTGCATTCCATGTGAATCTATGGATATCATGTGTTTTAGAAATATGCGCATATGGAGAATTTTCTCTGACGTATCTTCAAATGAATGACTGAAATATTTGCTGAATTTAGCAAAGCTACTATTTAAATGATGGGGATAGTCCAATTCTCATGTTAGCTTCTTTTCAATGCAAGCTGTTACACTTAATAATACTGTCCACTACATGATGAATGTGGCAAGATATAAAAATAAAAATAAATAGTTTGAGATTTCATCACTTGGCAGAAGGATATAATTTAATTTTGGATGTACGTGACTTGAGATTTTAAATCTTTATGTTGAGGATTTAATCTCGATCACTGGATTCCTTGTATGCTGGACATGAAGCAATGGTTCACATTTGAGAGAAGGTGCAATGATACAAATAACTAACCATGGGATTAGTTTATTTTTCCAGCATGCCTCTCGTTCACGAACATGATTCTTAATTCTGCTTCTGATTTGCTTTATTTTTGGATCGATGAGGTTCACTGGAACACTGCAGAAAGCCTGAAAGAGAAGCGATGGCATGGGAACACACTGGTCTGTAGAAGTAACAGGCAACTGAAAGCTCAGAGTCATTTTTGCAGGAAGAAAATGTAAGTGTTCGAAAAAGATGGTCTCCTAGCAGAGTAGAGTGGACCACATTGTGAGCAGCGAATACAGTAAAGTAGATTGAATGAAGTGCAGATAAATCATTGCTTCACCTGGAAGGAGTGTCTGGAGCTTTGGTTGGTGAGAAGGAAGGAGGTTAAAAAGGCAGGTGTTGCACCTTTTACGGTTGCTGTGGGAGTGAGGAGATGTGGGAATGGAGAAGGAGTGACCCAGAGTATACTAGAGGGACAGTCCCTGCTGAATAATGACAATGGGAGGAAAGGGAATATGTGTCCTTTGTGGTGGTATCTTGTTACAAGTGTTAGATATGCAGCTAATTTTTTGGATGTGAATGTAGTGAAGTGGTAAGTGAGGACAAGGGGGTCCTAGCATTGTTGTGGGAGAGAAAGGAAAGGATGAGGGAAGAAGCGAGGGAGACAGGTCAAACATGTTTCACAGCTCTTTCGACCATGGTAAGGAAGCAGGATGTGATTTGTTTCAGATCTCCAACATTTGCAGGTCTTCGTTTTATTGCATAAACAAGTGTGAGCCTGATGTATTTAGCTGGAGATGTATCACTGCCAACAACAATATGCACAATTTGTTAAAAATCACTCACTTTTGCAACAAGTTAACATATTCAGAGATAGGAATTTTCTCAAATTTACTCCATTGTTTTACTATTATTTCAGTGGAAATGTGAGATTACATTTTGAGACAGTTATTTTTTTCTATTCCCTAGTGGGATTTGGGCATCCCTGGCTGGCCAGCATTTCTTGCCAACCTGTAGTTGCCCTAGTTTCCTGTCCAAAGCACAGGTTAATGAGCACAAAGGGTAACATCAGAAGTTTGTGCTTTAGGTGTAGCTTTGTGCCCAAAAGAGGCGCACAAAGTGAATTTGGACACAAGGGCACCTATTTGATTGGAAATAAGCTTTTGGAGCTGGAGTGGTGGTGATGGGTAGTTGGGGGGAAGCCAAAATATTGCAGGCTTCCTTGAGTTCTCCGAAATGCTAACAGCAGCACATGCGTGCTTTTTATCTTTTCTTCAGGAACCCTATACAAAAGGCCAACCAACCAGACAGGACTAACTTGCAGCATGGAGACACGCTCCAGGAGCAGCTAGATCGGTGGTATTGGGAGGAGAGATTACCCTGAGGAAAACTTGAAGGGTGGGAAAGACAGGATGGCATTCTGACAAAATGGGGGGAGTGTTGTTGATCATGGGAGTTGGGAGGGGGCAGGTGGGTTGAGCTGACAGCTGATAGGTTATACGGAGATAGTGAAGGAGAGTTTAGGTGGGGCCTGTGGAGGGATGAAGGTGACGATGATTGTAAGATGAGTTGGCAGTTGACAAATCTAGGAGAGAATCGATGGGAGAATTGTTGGATAAGTAGGAGTGTTCAGTGATGAGTGGGATGAGAGACAGATTGTGACGGCTTTGTGTGTGTTTATAATTTTTATATTGGCAGACCTGGATGTTGTTATGGCAGGTAATTAAGGTTAGAAGGAGTTAATTAATATCAAGATGTGTAAAGGTGGAACTTGGGAGAATTGTTGGACTTGTATTTTCCATGAAATCTCTGCACAAAGAAGATCTATGGCTCTTACCTTCTGTTTAGCCGATCTGGTTAGAAGCTATTAGCATTGATGGAAATACTTCTGCTTCTCCTGGCGTGTAAGTAGTGCTTTAAAGGCTGTTGAATGCAAAGTTTCTCACCCTCTTTTACCTGGTGGGTGTTGTATAGCCCAGCTGTTAAAAATAGAAACCTTGTTAAAATTAATTTACACAACTGCTTAAAAAAGATTTAAATGATCAATCCCTCCAGAAAACAGCTGGTCAACCATCCCCCATCTCTTTTCTCCTAATTCCAGAACAGGATGTTTTTTGAGATGGTTTCGGATTATATTTTACCATTTTACTTTCCAAATGGCTCAACTCTCGAACCTACCATTCTGTGGAATTAAAAATAGATGTTCCAAATTCCACCCATTCGCAATATCATATCCTTTCATTCTGGAGAGAAGAATTTTTTTCGTGGGAGGCATGTTTGATAACATGAGTAAGAGCATAATACATAAGATGGAGGAACATTATACCACCTTCACTGAATTTTCTCCTTTCTTCATTCTCTCAAATATGCGCTCTGAACCTCAGGCTTGAACTCACTCCTTCTCACCCAATTGCAATCCATTCCTTGCACTCGTACCTTTCTACTACTTCACATTTCACCCTCGCTTAAAAACTCTTGCACCTTTTCTTTCTCTCAGAAACCCATGCTTCATAGAATCCCTACATTATGGAAGCAGGCTATTTGGTTCATCGAGTCCAAACCAACCCTCAGAAGAGTGTCCCACCTAGACCCACCTTATCCCTGTAATTTCCACGGCTAACCTAACTAGCTTGCACATCCTTGAATACTATGGGCAATTTAGTATGGCCAATCCACATATAATGCCCATCTTTGGACTGTGGAAGGAAACCAGGGTGCCCACAGGATATTCACGCAGAGAATGTATAAACTACACACAGACAGTCACCTGTAGAATCAAGCCCAGGACAGCAATGCTAACTACTGAGCCACTGCCCCTCTCCCACATACACCCACCCCTCTCCCAAACACACACACACCCCTCTCCCACACTCACACCCCCCTCACACACAGACTGACACACTCTCTCATCTGTGCACATACAGCTTCTCTCTCACACACACACACCACACACACACACACACACACACACACACACACACACACACACACACACACACACACACACACACACACACACACACACACCCTCTTTCACATGCACACAGACACACACAACCATACTCTCCCTCACATACCTGATCCCCCTTCTCTCTCTTTGTTATTCATCCTTCTTCACTTAGGCACTCTCTCCCTTCCTCAATCACAGCCCCACATGCTCAGATGTTATTCTCTGTCACCTCTACTGCTGTTGTTCAGCAGCTGGCACCTTTCAGAGAGGGAGAGAGGCTTACCTTCCTCGTGAATCTCTCCCTGACTCTGTGCCTCTTTTCCCTATAACTCCCTGGCAGTCTGTCCCTCAGCAGACTTATTTCTGCCCTTGGGCAGGTCTTGGGCTAACTGAAGCTACTTGTGTTTATGTAGTTCACTATTTCGACCAGAAGCCACTTATCTCCTACAGTTTCTGCTAATAGGTTTACTCGTGAGACTATCAGCAGCACAAACATGGGAGAGAAACATTCTTTGATTGTGTAAAGAGGTGTTCCATTTATCTTCCACTTGTGCTTCTTGTTTTTGGACCATGTCTGACAGGCTGGTTAGCATCCCTTAGAGGCTACATTGTGACCCATGGGGGGCCTCTTGGGTAAGCCTTCTCCATGGGGTATACTCAGCAAAAAGGTCAGAAATGCTGAACACATGAAAATTCTGTATTCATTTTTGGCAGACATCTAACTTGCACCCACACGCTATCTAAATCATAGTTTTGTCTATTGCCACCAGAAATGAGATCAAAGGTTTCCAGAATGAATTTTGTATGAATGACGCTAAAATAAATCTTCACAGTGTTGTTTATATGAACAGTGGGGAACGGTCCATTCTCCTCCTGCCCCAAGAGCCTACCTATCTCTCAATCCCCATGACCTTACTGGTCAATGCCGGTTAATTGAATTCAATCACTGGCATGCCATGAGGTTCAGCAGTCTCAGTCTAATTTTGAGTGCAAAAAATTGGCAATTCACAATTTGATTTGTAGGTTAACAATCCCATTTAAGTGAGGAAAATTCAATCTTTCCAGATTGCACAGTAGGCAATATCTTTCAGGTTTAAAAAAAAACATTGCAGCAAATGCTTGATGATAATGTTCATTGATAAACAAGTATTTAAACGTTTGTGGAGTGAGAAGTGCACCCATTGGTGGGTAACGGCACTACTTTAAGGGCATATTGAGGGCACTAACTACTTAAAGGGTCAGAAAGTTTATTAAAAGAATGACATACTGAAAGGTGAGACACCATGGCTTCCCACAGAAATATTGAGTGCTGTCAGCAACTAGATCTTGTAGGAGAATAATTGCAAAACACAGAATTTTCCTCCTCTTCAGGAAACATGTTGTGTGCCATATTCCCAAGTTGCAAGATATCTGACTCACAAGAACATGACTCTTTCTGGTATATGTTAAAAAGGCTATCATATAGTAAGCAACAAACTGCATCAATGAATTTGCCAGCAATGCCTACATCTTACAAATGAATAAACATAAGTAGTAAAATGTTGTGGAGTTAAAATGGGACCTGTTTTGAAACTTTGAAAGTCTTATTGAAACTGTGACTGTGTTGTGCACCATAGACATGATTCAGCAAGAGCAATGTAATTCATAAACGCGACCTCATATTAAGGGGGAAAATAAATAGTTATATAAACATGTGATATGATTAAAAAGAATCAGAATTAAAGAAATAGGCTATTCAGGTTATTTTAACACCTTTTCTACAACCTACTCTGTCACACTTCAGAAGGCAGACAGAGCTTCAGTTTCATGGCTCATCCAAAAGACATCACTCCTCACTACCAGCGTTAATTTAGGATTGCAAGTGCCTGAATACTGCCTTTATCCTAGAGCCTGTGAATGGCCAGACTAGCATGTTGCCTCCAAACAACAGTTAAACCAGTTTAAGAAATATGGGATTATAACAGGTGTTAAAGCTTCTTTAAAATTTCAAGCTTCCAAATTCTAACAATTTCCAAACATATTTACTTAATTTTAGAGAAATCATCAAAAGATAGATTCTTTTGCAGAAACCTCCTTGACCCGCATATGTTCAGGTTGTTTAGTTATCAGGACAGCAGCGAGCCTTCGGCTTTATCATTCCTTTGTAGATTGAATATCAGTTAAAGCAGCTGATTGAGGAAAGTTAAGAAAACTAATCCAATTCACACATGATAATCCTTAAATTGTAGGGATTGAGAGGTGAGGAGTGCTCCTTTAGAATGGCTGCTGACACCCTGATTGACCACTGAGCCTCAAAACTGAGCACATTCGGCTCTCATCCATCATCCTCACTTTCCTTTATGAATCGGTGCAGGAGTACATACCCAGCAAGATCCATTTCTTCCCTCAGTAGGGGAGCCCTGAGGCCAACCATAAGACTCCAATTGAACTGCGGCAAATATCCACCAGATATTGAATTCAGAATTAGTGAAAATGGGAACTGCAGATGCTGGAGAATCCAAGATAACAAAGTGTGGAGCTGGATGAACACAGCAGGCCAAGCAGCATCTCAGGAGCACAAAAGCTGACGTTTCGAGCCTAGACCCTTCATCAGAGAGGGGGATGGGGAGAGGGTTCTGGAATAAATAGGGAGAGAGGGAGAGGCAGACGGAAGATGGAGAGAAAAGAAGATAGGCCGAGAGGTGAGTATAGGTGGGGAGGTAGGGAGGGAATAGGTCAGTCCAGGGAAGACGGACAGGTCAAGGAGGCGGGATGAGGTGGTAGGTAGGAAATGGAGTTGCGGCTTGAGGTGGGAGGAAGGGATGAGTGAGAGGAAGAACAGGTTAGGGAGGCAGAGACAGGCTGGGTTGGTTTTGGGATGCAGTGGGGGCAGGGGACGAGCTGGGCTGGTTTTGTGATGCAGTGGGGGGACGAATTCAGAATGTTTGGATTCTGTGATTCAGTGCAATAGCATACCACACAACGACATTAGGTTAGAACTTGAAAATATTTATTATTCCTTTCTATAAACATAACCTTCCAAATATTGGTGATTTTACAGCTGCATGTTTAAATCTATTGTGGTTTCCTGTGAATTAATTTACATATTCCAAAGTGCATGAAATGCATGTTTTAACATTTGATCAAGAACTTTGAAATGGATCCTGGATTTAAAGGTTAGCGAAACACTGTTTTTGCTGGAAGTCCAACATTTCTCAAAATGTTAGATTTCTGGCCCTTTTTTAAAATCCAACAATGGCATATACTGAGAGTACAAAATAAACCAAAGGTATGTTTGGTTTGGGAGGATTTAAACAGCACTGTTTTACATGCTAGCTGCAATGTTTAACAACAAACATAATCATTAAATGACAATGTAAAGAATGCATGAATTTGAAAAGTCAATGTAATTTTCATTCATTTGAGTCTGTAGAGGTATAAAGTAGTTTTTGCTTAGGACAGATGAGGAAAAATAAATTGAAGTACCCAGTTCCAATTCTTTACTGTTGAAGATTAATATGAATGCTTTGGAAAGGTGGATTTGTGTTTCCAAGCCCCCATTACCATTTTATGTTTAAGAGCCAGTATTACCTTCTTTTAGGTTTAAAATACTGATTTATTCAGATACGCCACTGGAGTTTAAATCTGTCACACA
The DNA here is from genome assembly GCF_030684315.1 of Stegostoma tigrinum. Classification (NCBI taxonomy): domain Eukaryota; kingdom Metazoa; phylum Chordata; class Chondrichthyes; order Orectolobiformes; family Stegostomatidae; genus Stegostoma; species Stegostoma tigrinum. Next base: position 11,151,764 of record NC_081386.1, read on the forward strand.
ACACCCTCTCAAGGAATCTACAATTTACAAAAAAAGCAGAGTCTATTGACACGTCTTGCATGCTTACTTAGCACTACATCAGAATTCACGCTTGCGCATTTCGTCGAGCCTTAAGACCAATGGGCTTCACCTTAGCACATACTACCTACAACCAAGTGAGGACCACAGGATTGCACTGAGACATAGTTAGATGGAGACAACACATTGAGGGCACATTGGCTGCACAGGTGACTTTGCGCTATTTGTTAATGCTCACATTTGTAAATATATATGTATTGAGCACATAATCTGGTTGCTTGTGCCTGTGTGCAGGCACTACTGTCACCATCACACTGTGACGCCAGCCATCCTGTTCCGTTTCATAATGTATGAAAGAGCACTGTCTGACTTGACTTGGTGCTGCGCAGTGTCCAGACATTGTATACTATGTACATTGCAATTGGAAGAGTCTCCGACAACTGAATACAATTTCTCCAGGTGGATACTCATGGCTGTTGTGTCTGAAGCCTCTGAAGGCAAAGAGGTTGGTCTTGCATGAACTGGCCAGTAATGTTTGGGGCAGGGAGAGCTATGGTACAACAGTGAGTCAATGCATAAGGGTTCCTAGGGATTCGGAGCCAACATATGATTCCTCTGCAGTGAATGGGTCTGTATGTAATGTTGGCAACCTTTTGAAGGGTCTCGCATGGCAGGGATTTGCAGCCCCCGCTCCCATCAACAGTTCAAAGCCCTTGTGTGTGATCACAGCCGATTTCTGTGCCACTGCACCTTTGCAAATTGCAGGACCATAACCGGGAATTGTCCTCAGACAGTGATGACTACTGCCTTCCCTCGGTCACTGTCTTCCCCAGCCCCAAGCATGTGAGGTAACCATTTTAAATGTGGCAATACATTGCCCATGGCTCAAAACTTGGGTCCTCATAATGATTGACAAACTTCTATCCCAGATGGCCCCCTTTACCATCTATGCTTTATCATATATAACAAAGTATGGAGCTGGATGCACACAGCAGGCCAAGCAGCATCTTAAGAGCACAAAAGCTGATGTTTCGGGCCTAGACCCTTCATCCCTTCATCTAGGCTCGAAACGTCAGCTTTTGTGCTCCTAAGATGCTGCTTGGCCTGCTGTGTTCATCCAGTGCCACACTTTGTTATCTTGGATTCTCCAGCATCTGCAGTTCCCATCATCTATGCTTTATCATAGCCCCCTTTTACGTATATAATTGATACTCTTCACAATTCTCATACGCACTGCCTCCCAAACTATAGAAGCAGCTGCTTTGGAGCCGCAGGACTGACTGTGACTCACTCCCCAGACTGTAGAGGCATCGACCTCTTGAACAAGACAGGCTTGACTGGATGTCTGACCTGACCAAGGTCCTAAACTGATTTCTGAGACAGCCCTCGACTTACTGCAACAGGACATACAGGGACTTCAGTGAGGGCCCGTCCATCAGACTTTGAGCCATGGCCATTTGCTTGCAGGACATGCAGTGTGTTCACTGTGTGGATGGCTAGCATGTGGTATTGCTGTAAAATGGCCACGGCAATGTGCCAAATGATAAGATGTCCACCCCCTTGACTACATACGGCTGACTGGCAAGACAAGCTGCTTGGCTCTCTGACTGTGCTATGAGGCAAGAGAAGGCCAAAGCTCCATTAGTGCTAGGAGAGCATGGGCAGCCCTAAGATGCTACCTGATCTAGTCTATGCATTAGGTACATGTCTCTATTGTTGCAGCGCCATTCTAACACAGCCTAAAGTGCAGCTTTAAAATGCTGAGGTGTCCAGTAGTTGGATCAAGGAAGTGCCGTGAGTGTCCTGTGAGGCTGGTAGTTGTTGGGTGCCAGTGGATGTGGAGTTCCTGCAAATAGAGGAGCAAACAGTAAGCAAGTGTTACAAGATACCTGCTCTGATTGTCTGGTCAAGAATTTTCAGTACCCTAGTAGGATGGGAAGCTGCAAATTGTGAAGTGAAATTTGCAGTTAATGAGGCTGACAACATGCAATAATTCCTCCTAATAGGCATCTCATCACTTCTGAGTGAGAATCTCATCTCTACACCCAGAATTCAGTCCATTCCAGGAAGTAGTCCCCATGCAGGCTAATTTAATTAGAACTCCTATGAAATCGAGAAAGCCATGTAATTATCAACAGTCAATCTACAGACTGCCCATTTTAAAATAAAAAAGTCCATTCCGAAAGCTTTGACAAGAACATGGTCCATATTTGAAGTCATAAAGAGGTTATACCTTTACTCGACAGGGCAATCTCATACAGATACATGTTTTGGAGATAGATTCTTCCATTTCATTGACAGAAAGCAGAAAATGCTAAACAATTCTTATAGATCTAGTATTAATCCATTCCTCAGCAAATATTTTATCTGATTCCTGAGTTGCCCAAATTAATGCATCACTTAATAAAGACTTTTATTGAAAACCGTTGTCCAGAGCCAAACAATTTTGGAAACAAGAATAACAAAAAGCAGAAAAAGTCATTTGACTCAATGCTGAAATTTTCTGTTTGGCTTTATTGACTCATTACTTCTGAATGAATTGACAGAGATGTTAGAACATCAATAGGAAGAACTAGGCGATCTCTTCCATGCACCGTTTGTTTTCTCATGGACTCTCTGCGTGACTTATTTATTCTTCTGAAGCTACTAATCTCCCTCAGTCAAATTGAACTCCAGAACATCCAAGTGACCTTATTTTTCTTCAAATACCTCCAAATTATAGAGAGTGAAAGTCAGCAATGTCATTTTATAAAAACAAAACAGAAGATCACATTAAATAAATAAACATCTTGCATTGCAAGAAATGTGAGCCAATCTTTGGTATTATGTCATCTTCCCCTTTTTAACTCTTTTGATAAGTGACCCTTTCTCCGATATGTTTCTGGCTTTACAATTAGTTATTTAAGGTATTTGTCATGATTATAATTCCTCTATTTGGGAACAGTGAAGTGGAACAAGCAGCAGATGAGACTAAGAGCGAAAAGGAAGACAAAAAGAAACAAAATTGAAAAAATAGAGTGAGTTAACAGGTAGAAGTACAGTCATAAAAACTTGAGCTATCCAATGAGAAGGAGGGAACTAGAGATAGCAAAGGTGAAGAACAGGACTAGAATAACAAAAGAAGAAATAAAAGAATTGGAAATGCCAGAGGAGAAAGAAGTTAATGAAAGAAAGTGAGAGTGGAGACAAAAGAACGGCTGCTATTTCCGCTACTTTGCTCATCCTTGAAGAACAGTGTAATCTCTTGGGATTACTGTATATCAAGTGAGTAGAGAGCTTTGCAGGCAACACCAACAGCATATAGAGCTACTCCTGACCTATGAGCCACATGCGACCCAATTCTACAACCGTGATTTCAGCCGCCAGGCTAATTGTCGCAGAATTGGAAACGCAAATTGCCAGTATCTGAAAGTGATCAGTAAATTGGAGAATAAGTGATCACTCCTGTTCTCAGCACTTACATGTAAACTGTTAATAGTTACTTAATCTAAACACAAACACTTGCAACTTGCACTGAATGTAGTAATACATGATGAATCAAATTCTGTATCCCTAAAATCAGTTTGGGACTTATTATAGTTGGCCTAGCAAAAAAAAGTCAGCAATCACTTGACTGTATTGTTAAAAACTTATTGCTTGTTGGAATGTTCGGCTAGTTATCAGTGAATGCATTTTTCACTCATCAATTGGAGCTCCATGACAGCATTGGTATAACTGGATATTTTTTTAAATTTAGTTATTCAGAAATTCAATCTAAAGGAATCCAGCTTGTTCAAAAGTGCAGCAGAGCTGATGCGCTTGCTTCCAGCTGCAATATGCTGATACAACAACTTTATACCTGCTAACTTTCACAGTGCACTTACATGACATAAATATATCCATATACGTTTCTAGAACACAAATATCGAAGAAGGAATAGCTGGTGATATGATGACATCATTGAATCACTAGTCAAATCAATAGCCATCCTGCTGCATACAAGCACTGCAAAGTACCTGAGAGAGTACGTTAAGAGGCAACAGTTACTCATTTCACCCCTGAAAACTTTGCGAGCCAGGTTTGCTAACTGACTAATATGGCAAGATTTTTCTTCATGAGAGTTCAACTATGTCCAAGAAGGAGTATTCAGTTATTCTAACGTTTAGTGTGAAGTCAAATTAAGCTCAGTTCACCACACTAATAAAATTTACCAATTTTTCTCCCAGTTTCTGACTTGATAACAAGAATAGGAACGAAATGCTTCAGCACTTAAAAAAAATGCATGCCACGGTGGTTGGTAACTAATGAAGATCCTTTCGTTTATCTTGATCAATTGTCAAATATTTTAGTCTAAGAAGTAGTGCGATGAGGTACAAAGAGAGACATTTGAAAGGATTTTAACTCATTTGAGCAATTACATGCTCAGCTGCACCACGATAATCTGACAGACTGAGCATTCTACGGCAGCACAACAGAGGAGGCTTATAATCACAAGATTCAAAGCACAAAGCACAATCCTGAATCGGAGGGGAGCATCAGTGAAATTAATTGCTGGTGACAAACAGCAGACTGCTTGCAAGTTGTATATCACATAGCTACCTAGCCATATGAAGAAGAGAAATACAAACACTCTTTTAAACCATAATGAATGTAACTTTAGCTCCAATATAACCTTAATACATTAACTGTTCAAATTTTTTGGTTTTAGTCATTAATTTTCTTAAAAATAAAATTGCAGACTTTTAAACATATTGCAGTGTTATGCAAATTGCTATAAAATATTGGATAGCTTTTCATTGCTTAACAAAGTAACTTTACTAATAAAGGAGGGTAAAGCAGAGAGAAACTGTCCATACAGAAAAAAAATGACTGAGCTTTTTCCCGACAATGATGTATTTTTATTTCAAAATTATAAAAGTACCACACTATAATTTATTTAAACAATGGACTCAAAGTTTGTTTGAAGGAATTTTCAGAACATGCTTTTCTAGACCCAAAATGAAATAAAGGAACGAAATAATGAAAATTGTTGTTTCTTATTAAAAGCCAAGCCTAAGTGACAGAAGTATTCATATATTACCTAATGCATCCTCAGGAAGTGTGCTTTCAATAAATAGCAGCCCAGTTGCTGTTGTGTAGGCAAATGCAGCAGTCATTCTTTACACTGCTAAGTCTCACAAAAAGCAATCAAGATAGTGTTGATTGATGGATACATATTGGCCAGGTCTTCAAGGGAACTCCTGCTCCTCTGATGCTGCTTGGCCTGCTGTGTTCATCCAGCTCTACACCTTGTTGTCTCAGATTCTCCAGCATCGGCAGTTCCTATCATCTCTTCAAGGGAACTTGTCCTTTCTTGATAGAATATTTTTACAGGATCCATTGTACCTGCATAATCAGGCCAACAGGGGCCTTTGTTTAACGTCTCACCCAAAAGATGTAACTTTTGTAGTACCGTGGCAAAGATTTCAAACTAGACAGGCCTGTACCTTTAAGATAGTTCTAGTGTAAGGATATCCATCTGCCCTCCAGCACCTCTCTCTGTGTAATGGAGTCAGTGCAAGCAATCAGTTGTGCATGTATAATGTACAGAAACAAAATAAGCAAAGGACCAGACTATGGGGCAACTTTTTCATACAATGAGTGGTGGGTGTGTGGAACAAGCTAACAGAGGAAGTGGCAGAAATGGGCACAATTACAATATTTAGAAGGCTTCTGGATGAGTATATAAATAGGAAGGGTTTAGAAGGGATATGCAAATGCTTGCAAATAGGATTAGATCAATTTAGGATATCTGGTCAGTGCAGATGACTTAGACTGAAGGGTCTGTTTTTGTGCTATTGTAGCTTTTCAACGGTTAGTGTTGTAAGTAAACTTCAAGAAGTCTGACTCCACAGGACCTGACCATCCGCGCTGTATATCATGGTTAAAAAACCAAAGACATTATCAATCAGCAATAAAATACATCCTGCGTACACCACATATTTATCAGCCCAGATTATATGTATAAGTCATACTTAACTTTAAATTAAAGTTTAATTTAAAGATACAAACATAAATATATCAAAAATACCTCTCCGATGTTTCTCCTCTTGGCTGAATGATTGATGTCTGTAACATTTAACTTTATATAATAGGGCAATGGTTACATTTAATACCATGACAGAAGATAATGCTTAAAGACTATGCTGACCTTCAAGATCCCATGTCTTATCCTGTTAATTGAAAATACTCTCATTTGAGGGTGAACAAAACAGTGTGGATAATGTTAGAACAAACTGGAAATCATAATTAATTGTAAATTTATTAACCATAGGATACCTCCACTGTGCTGGAATATGCTTCTCAATTTGCAACCAGATTTATGCTCTCGATTGTTGCTTTGTTTCTGGTCAGTGTGATAGATATCTGCTAGCCTATTAAATGATATTGCTTTGGTCTATATACTGGGCTTTGCACAATCCATTTAAGGGCCCTCTAAGACTTTTCTGGAGTTCTGCAAGATAACACAAAGCAACTAGTCATGGATCTAGCGTGAGTCTGGTGGCAGGAGCAGAGTTCAGCCACTCATGCCAGTCGAGGCAGTGATTGTGGGTACAGGTGCATCTGAGACTGCTGCGATAGGTAACATCATTTCACTGGCCTTCTGTTCAAAGCCAACGTAGAATGCATTGAGCCTTTCTGGTAGAGATGCACTGTTGGCCAAATTCTGTTTTACTTTGCTTTGTTAGGCCATGTAAGCATTGCCATCATCACTAAGTACAATCACAGAGCTGGTATCTCTCTGTCCTTTTCAATGATTTCTTATGTTTCAATCTCCAGGAGACTTTTTCTTTTGTTTTCAATCTCAATTTCAATTTCAGTTTCTTGCAGAAAATGGAGAAATCACTTTCCTTATCAGTTTCTCTTTTTAATATATTTGTTCTCAGAACGTAAAACATAGAACATAGAACATTACAACACAGTAGTGGCCCTTCGGCCCTCGATGTTGCACTGATCTATGAAACCAATCTGAAGCCCATCTAACCTACACTAATCTATTATCATCCATATGTTTATCCAGTGACCATTTAAATGCCCTTAAAGTTGGCAAGTCCACTACTGTTGCAAGCAAGGCATTCCATGCCCCGACTACACTCTGAGTAAAGAACCTACCTCTGACATCTGTCGTATATCTATCGCCCCTCAATTGAAAGCTATGTCCCCTCATGCTAGCCATCACCATCTGAGGAAAAAAGATCTCAACTGTCGACCCTATCTAATCCTCTAATCATCTTGTATGTCTCTATTAAATCACCTCTTAACCTTCTTCTTTCTAACGAAAACAGCCTCAAGTCCCTCTGCCTTTCCTCGTAAGACCTTCCCTTCGTACCAAGCAACATCCTAGTAAATCTCTTTTGCACCCTTTCCAATGCTTCCACATCCTTCCTATAAAGTGCAAACACCACCACCCTCTGTCTTCTCACAGCTCACCAATTTCTGATCCAAACCACTAAATCACCTCATGCCTCTGTATTTTCTGCAATAGTCTACCGTGGGGAGACTTATCAAATGCTTTATTGAAATCCATATATACCACATCAACTGCTTTACCCTCATCCAACTGTTTGGTCACCTTCTCAAAGAACTCAGTAAGGCTTGTGAGGCACCACCTACCCTTCACAAAACTGTGTTGACAATCCAAAATTAAAATATTCCTTTCTTGATGATTATAAATTCTATCGCTTATAATCCTTTCCAATGCTTTACCTACAACTGATGTAAGGCTTACTGGTCTATAATTACCAGGGTTGTCTCTACTCTCGTCCTTGAACAAGGGGACAACTTTTGCTATCCTCCAGTCTTCTGGCACTATTCCTGTAGACAATAACGACATAAAGATCAAAGCCAAAGGCTCTGCAATCTCCTCCCTAACTTCCCAGAGAATCCTGGGGTAAATCCAATCCGGCCCAGGGGATTTATCTATTTTACACACTTTACAGAATTACTAACACCTCCTCCTTATGAACCTCAATCCTGTCTAGTCTAATAGCCTGTATCTCAGTATTCTCCTCGACAACATTGTCTTTTTCCTGTGTGAATACTGATGAGAAATATTCATTTAGCGCCTCTCCTATCTCTTCGGATTCCATGCACAACTTCCCACTCCTGTCCTTGACTGGCCCTAATCTAACTCTATTCATTCTTTTGTTCCTGACATATCTATAGAAAGCTTTAGGGTTTTCCTTGATCCTACCTGCCAAAGACTCCTCATATCCCCTCCTGGATCTTCTTAGCTCTCTCTTTAGGTCCTTCCTGGCTAACATGTAATTCTCAAGTGCCCTAACTGAGCCTTCATGCCTCATCGTTACATAAGCCTCCTTCTTCTTTAGTAAACCATGGTTCCCTCGCTGGACCACTTCCTCCCTGCCTGAGAGGTACATACTTATCAAGGACACACAGTAGCTGTTTCCTGAACAAGCGCCACATTTCAATTGTGCCCATCCCCTGCAGCTTCCTTCCTCATCCTATGCATCCTAAACCTTGCCTAATTGCTTCATAATTGCCTTTCTCCTAGCTGTAACTCTTGCCTGCATTATATACTTATCCCTTTCCATCGTTAAAGTAAACGTAACCAAATTATGGTCACTATCACCAAAGTGCTCACCGACCTCCAAATCTAACACCTGGCCTGGTTCATAACCCAGTAGCAAATCCAATGTTGCCTCGCCTCTTGTTGGCCTATCTACATACTGTGGGCCAGCAATTATTACCCATCACTAATTGCTATTGAGAAGATGGTGGTTAGCTGCCTACTTGAACTGCTGCAGCCAAAAGGAGAAGGTACACCCACAAAGCTATACAAAGCAAGTTCCAAGATTTGGACCCAGTGACAGTGAAGGAACTGTGACATAGTTCCAAGTCAGGATGATATGCAGCCCAGAGAGGGATCTTGCAGGTTACAACACTTCCATATATCTGCTGCCTTTGTCTTTCTTGGTGGCAGAGGCCACAAGTTTGGGAGGGAGCCTTAATGGGTTACCACCATAAATATTTTAGACAATTTCCACTGCTGCTCCCTCTAGTTTGTGGTGAAGACAGCGAATGTTGAAGATGATGGATGGAGCAAGTAGATTGCTTTGTCCTGGGTTAAGACAAGCCTCTTGAAGTTTGTTTTACAGCTGCAGTCATAGGCTGTGGGAAGTCAGTCAATGAGGGTTTCATAACAGAACTCCTTTCGATCGATCTGCTTTTATAGCCACAGTATTTATACACCAGGTCAAGTTTCATTTTTGATCAATGGTAATTCCCAAGATAGTGGAGAATTCAGCAATTGTTAACGTCATGGGTCATGATAAGATTCTCTCTTATTGGAGATAGTCATTACATGGCACTTATGAAGTGTGAGTATTACTTGCCAATTTTGAACCCGAGCCTGGATATTACCCAGGTCTTGCTGCATATGGGCGTGGACTGCTTTAACATCGGAGGTGTTACGAATGGCATTGAACATTATATAACCATCAGTGAACATTCCCATGGTCTGACTTTGTGATGGAGAGAAGGTCATTGATGAAGCAGCTGAAAATTATTGGGCCCAGGACACAACTTTGAGGAACTCCTGCAATGATTCCTATGACTGAGAAGACTGGCCTCCAACAACACAAATTATCTTCCTTTTTGCTACGTGTGACTCCAATTGGAAGGACGTATTCCCCCTGATTCTCGTTGATTCCAATTTTCCTGGGGTTCCTTGATACCACATTAAGTCACATGTGACCCTGATGTGAAACGTAGTCATTGTGCTATACATCTGAATTATAGCACATTTATCCATATTTGGACAAAGACTGTAATAAAGTCAGGAGCTGACTGGTACTGGATGAACCCAAACAGAGCATCTGTGAACAGATTATCGTTGAGCATGTGCCATTCAATAGCCCTAACAATGGGCCCAATACTTAGTTGACGATGAAGAGTGGACTGATAGGATATTATTACAATAACATTCACAAGGAGCATTTTCATATAACAAGCATAATAAAATCTTATAACTGAGATGCTAGTATGCTTAATATTTTGAGAACTATTGTGCTAGCTGATTAAATTATTAAGTTAAGATATTACTGAATTCAGTATCTAAAAGGATGAATAGGGAGCTTTGAACTTAGTTATGTTAAAATGCAGATATGTCCTTAATCCTTAAATTGGAAACAATAGATTTAATTTCATTTTTAAGTTCATTCCTAAATTATTTAAAGGCATCAAGTGTGAAGAGTTGCTTTTACCATTTAAAAGCCTCTCAAAAGATGCTAGGGCGATGGCCTAAACCCTAACTTTTATTTTACTTAGATACAAGTGTAAGGTGCTACGTTTCAGATGTGATTTGATTGGTCAAACTACAAGGCTTTAAACGAAACACATTTTATTTTTATACCGCAAAATGCAAACAAAAAAAGAAAAATTGGTGTAAATTTAGCTCTATCAAAATACTTAACAAAATAACATATTATTTAACTAGTACTCATGAACTGTTACAATATAGCAGCATCCCATAAACACACCCTTGTCAAACGCAAATTCAGCAAAACAGATTTTCTCTACTTGCTCCAGTGCACGAGAAGGAATACCAACAGACTGAATCAAGCAGCAGAGAGAGAACTCAAGCTTTTTGCAGAAGCAGAGAGAGAGCTGTATCTAGCAACTTCATCTAAAACTCCAACTTCAAAAACTGAAAGCAAAACTAAAGCCCTAGGTTTGTGTGAGCCCACCCACAGAATTCTTTTTGTCTAATTTTAAAAAAACAAATATTTTAACCTGCTTTCCTTGGAGCAGACAGCTCATCACCAGGTTTACAATGCCCCTGTTCAAGAGAAACGGAACAGAACAATAGTCGAATAGTTTGCTGAAAAACCTGTCCCAAAAAATTGTCACTATAAATGAACTATTGTATTTTTACATTTTAATTTAAAGGTGAACGCATGGATAAAAACAAAGCATTCATATTGGTCCAGGATTTTCTATTGTCATTGGAACAGATTCTTCCTATTGCAATCATAATACAAAACATCCATAAGAGCATAAGACACAGGAGTGGATGTAAGGCCATTCGGCCCATCAAGTCCACTCCGCCATTTAAATCATGGCTGATGGGCATTTCAACACTACTTCTCTGCACTCTCCCCATAGCCCTTGATTCCTTTTGAGATCAAGAATATGTTGATCTCTGCCTTGAAGGCATCCAATGTCCTGGCCTCCACTGCACTCTGCGGCAATGAATTCCACAAGCCCTGGCTGAAGAAATGTCATCTCATTTCAGTTATAAATTTACCCCGTCTAATTTTAAGGCTGTGCCCACGAGTCGTAGTCTCCCTGCCTAACGGAAACAACTTCCTAGTGTCCACCCCTTCTAAACCATACATTATCTTGTAAGTTTCTATTAGATCTCCCCTCAACCTTCTAAACTCTAATGAGTACAATCCCAGGATCCTTAGCCGTTCCTCATACGCTAAACCTACCATTCCAGGGATCATCCGTGTGAATCTCCGCTGGACACGCTCCAGGGCTAGTATGTCCTTCCTGAGGTGTGGGGCCCAAAATTGGACACAGTATTCCACTTACATCTGTGTTTTTTTTATGGCAAGATTTCCAACTCTCGCCTCCCAGATGGCCATCCTCCACTCCATGCCCTCATGATGCCAGTGGACCTGAGAAAGCCCCCAAATGGCAGCAGCAGATAGGAAGTAAGGCAGTGCGTTTAGAATTCAGCGAGGTGGTATCAATGGGGGTGAGAGGTATGGCAGCAGCATGTTGGGGCAATTCAGTTTCATAGTTACCCAGAAGTTTGAGTAAGGTTTTTAATCCTGTCCCTTTTCCTGTGTATTTGTTAAGCCTATGTAATTCAGAACCCTCGGATTTCTCTGACTTTGAGGAGCTTTTTTGGAGTGTTGCAGGTACATGAAATTGCCTGCTTGAAATTTCAATTTCCTCCACAATTGCTTGGAATCAGCTGTCATTGAGATTTGTGAAAGGCAATTCCATTCCATGCTATTGCAATGACTATCTGATCATTGGAATTTCTGGGCCAGTATTTTCAAGTGATGTTACCTTTGGGATAAACGTTGGCCAGGGCATTGGATTTATACTCCCCTGTTTCTGGGTGGCCATGTGATATATTTGGGGACCTACACCTGAGAAGGTAGATAAAACTTTTACCAGTATACTGGAATAGCAACCTGGGTTTTGTGCTCAGCTCTCTAGAATGGGACTTCAACTCCGGAGGCTCCAGAATTAGAGAAAGAACACTACCACTAAGCCACTGCTGATACGATAACTGAAGATCACTTATTAAACATTTCTTTGGAACAGCATTGTAAAATCGAATCTTATCATGTTTTACTCATATCTGCATTTTGTTATAGGTAGATAGTGCAAGAATTAGCTCCCTTAGCCATTCACTAGGTAAATACAATTTTGATAGAGACATCGCATTCAATTTTTGCTTCCTCTGTTGTGTGTTAAATAGAATTTGCTCTGATGTTATTATCTTGTGCAACGTGTTCATATACTGTTATGGCCAAAATTATTTTACCTTATTCCATGCACATTATCTCCCATTATATTGATAGCATTAAGAGCATGTATAATTTCATGAAAAATGTGACATTTTCAAAGCATGTTCCCATGCAAATAACCATACAGTTTACACCATGCATAGCTGTTATATAATACAGCGAGAAATCCTATTGCCATTCACATTACATGGAATCATTCATCTTATTATGTACTTACTTTGGTCCTAGTAATTTACAGTTTTCTCTAAAACAATTGTTGTGACTTCACTAGTATTTAGAGAAAGAAGTATTAAATATTGAAATCTGCTGCAGCAAATCAGATCAAATTCATTCTTATTAAATCATATTAGTGACATGAGACTCAAGTCTGCAGCAGAATTCATTTCTAGACGTGACTGAAATCTCAGCATTTCTATTTAATGTGAAACTTCCATGAGACAAAAATTTTGCAGTGTAGAATAAAATTCTGTTAAACTGCATTATTAGGGAAGTTGCTTTCTCCAGTTCAGGAAGCCAGTCAAGACAGAAATCCTGTCTGTGAGAAATGATTAGTTTTGGAGGAATCAGCTGGTTTCAAAAAGCAAATCATTTCATGTAGTCACAAGATCATTGTATTAGAAACCTCCTTCAATGCTTTTTTTGAAGTCTCAAATGCCTGTGAGACAACCTAGAGTTACCGGTAAAGCCAAGATTTATAAACATGCATGTTAGGTTTTAAAAGTAAACAAATTCATGGAAATTGCAGTTCATGTTCTGTCCACCTGACTGGTAAAATGATTCATAACATGCTTGTATATCTGAGCCACTGCAATGATCTGAGCAGTTCTGTAATGACATTGACCTACACTTCAAAAAGTGTCATCAGTATGTTCTCAACTCTTCACTGCCAAATTCCCTGCTTGCATATCCATATTTGTGTTATGGCAGGAGAAAAGATGCTTTGAAGATGAAGTATCCATGCTGCATTCATTAAAAACTCTCGAAATGAAACCAAGAAGCTAGATAATTTATTGTTTTGGGCCATCTTAATGAATTCTGTAAATTAAGCATTGATTGCTTATTTTTCCAATACTGTTCTGCCCCTAATAATTACAATACTTGTAAATTTAAGTGCAAAGAGTTTGCAATTAAATTCATTGGTAAAATTTTCTGCCTCCCAGAGTGTACTGAAGAACACAATGGGGGGCACATCACATTTATGATGGACAGCAAGTTATACATTTTTAATCTGTGGAGATAAAAAAGTTTTTCATGGAAGGCTATTCCCTTAAACTTTAATGAAATTCCTTGGAAAACAAATTCCACATTGCACATGAACTTAAAGAAAAAAGATGAAATGCCAAGCAGTTAACTATAGCTTTCTTACACCAAGGAAAAATACCCTGGTTACTGTCATTTGTGGGGAAATTATATTTCTTATACAGAATTAAGGAGATAGTGTCACCAGCAGAGGATATTCTGTATTTATTTCCTATCTCTAAGTGCCCTGCAAAAGGTGCTAGTGCAAAACTTCCTTGAAAGAACTGAATGCATCGTTAGATCATTTCAGAGCATAATTAAAGGTGGAATCTGTTGAGACAATGGAGATCTTATCAGTTACCTGGACAGCCAGTGAGAGACCTGAAAAGGATACTTTTCTGGCCGAAGGCCTGCTGAATCTAATTGCTTTGCCCAGACTTAAGACCTTGGGAATAGGGGTCTTACCTTGTGAGAGATGCCGACCAGTCAGATGCATATTTTGTATCTAACAGCAGTGCAAAGGAGACCATGCCTGCTTCTAGTGAACCACTGACAATTTCAGGGAACCAAAGTATATGGTATTTTGGTAGAACAAACAAGGGCAGGACTTAGTCAATTGAACGTAGTGCCTTGGATAGCACTGCAGAACAGAGAGTCTTAGGGGTTCAGGTATATTATTCTTTGAAGTTTGTGTCATATATAGACAGGGTGGTTAAGAAGGCACTTTGCATGCTTTCTTACTGAGACCTTTAAGTATAGGAGTTGCAATATCATGTTGAGGTCGTACAGGATGTTGGTGAGCCCACATCTTGAATACTGTGTCCATTTCTGATTACCATGTTATGGTAACGATATTATTAATCTAGATAGGGTTCAGAAAAGATTTACCACGATGTTGCTGGGAATGGAGGGTTTGAGTTATAAGCAGGGGTTGGGTAGGCTGGGACTTCTTTCACTGGAGCACTCAGCTCCACCAGATGACTGACCAACATTCTGGGCCACTACTATACCACCATCAAATATGCCTACCACTCAATCCCCCATCCACACTTTGGAAAATCCAACCACAGCACTGTGTTCCTCCTCCCAGCTTACAAGCAGAAGCTGAAATAGGAGAATCCTTCGTTAGATGAAGCACCTTGCTGGTCCGAGGCAGTGGAAGACCATTCCAGGGACTGTGTGGACTGAACTGTGTTTAAGTGTTTAGCAAAAAACCTGGGTGAGCATGTTACCACAGTCACAAACTTTATTAGTAAATACTTGGAGGACTATGTACCAAATAAGTCAATCTGAGTGAGTTCTAAGGAACGGTCACTAGCCACTGACAACAGATGCTGCCAGACCTGCTGAGCTTTTGCAGCAACTTTTGTTTTTATTCTTGATTTACAGCATCCGCAGTTCTTTTGGTGGCTTTTTTATAAGCAAATCTGAGTGTTCCCCAACCATAACCCTTGCATGAACCAGGAAATCCACTCCCTACTGAAGACCATTCATGCAACATTCAAGTCGTGTGACCCAGACCAACAGAGAAAGTCCAGATATGACCTCTGCAAAGCCATCAGGGAGGCCAAGAGGCAGTACCGGACCAAATTAGAAGACCAAAAGGACTCCTGCCATCTATAGTAAGGCCTAAATGATGTTATGGTGTACAAAATGAAACAGTGTAAGATAGTGGACGAAGACAACACCTGCCCCGACAGCCCCAGATACACCTGTTCCCTCTGTCACCGCTTTCAGACACCAGATCAATCTTCCTGGGAGTCAACCCAAGGAAAGCCATGGACCCTGATGGTGTCCGCAGCTGAGCACTCAGATCCTGCACAGACCAACTGGCGGAGGTATTCACTGATATCTTCGGCCTCTCCCTCCTACAAGCCGAAGTCCCCACTTGCTTCAAGAAGACCATTATCGTCCATTGCCCTAGAAAGCACGTGCAATGTGCCTTAATGATTACGCCCAGTGGCTCTGACTTCGACAATCATGAAGTGCTTCGGGAGGATGGTCATGACCCAAATCAACTCCAGTCTCCCAATCTGCCTTGATCCCCTACAGTTTGCCTACCGACATAACAGGTCCACAGAGAATGCCATATCCCTCGCCCTGCACTCATCCCTGGAGAACTCGGACAACAACGATACCTATGTCAGACTCCTAATACAGCCCCGCCTTCAACATCATTACCCCTCCAGACTGATCTCAAAATTGCGTGACCTTGGTCTCAGCTCCGCCCTCTGCAACTGGGTCCTTAGCTTTCTGACCCACAGACTGCAATTAGTGAAGACAGGTAGCTGCACTTCCTCCACAATAACACTCAACTGACTCCCAAGAATGCATGTCAGCCCCCTACTACAGTCCTTGTGTACCTACGACTATGGTGCCCAAATTCTGAACAAACGCCATCTATGAGTTCACTGACAATACCACTGTAGTGGGACAAATATCTAACAGTGTCAAAATACAGAGGGCTTGGTCATGTGATGCAATGAAAACAATCTGTCTCTCAACATCAGCAAAAGTACAGAACTGATCATTGAAGTCACTGGAGAATTGACAATATAGATGTTTATAAAATTATTAGGGATATAGATAAGGTGAATGGCAAGTGGCTTTCTCCCCTGGGTTGGGGATTTCAAGACTAGGGCCATAATTTTAAGGTGAGAGGAGAATGATTTTAAAAAAAATACATGAGGGAACAAGACAGAGAGTAGTTGGTAGATGGAATGAATTTAAAGGGGAGTGCTGAGTGGAGCTACAGTCACAATATTTAAAAGACATTTGGATAAGTACAAGAATAAGAAATGTTTGCAAGAATATAGGCCAAGCACAGGCAGGTGGAATCTGTTTAGTTTGGGATTAAGTTTGATGTGGACTGGTTGGACCAAAGGGTCAGTTTCCATGCTGCATGACTCTATGACTACATGATTCTTGTGGAGTGAATAGTAATGTAGGGAGACCGGGACTACAAGTCACCAAGAGAGGAGAGCAAAGGATCCAAAAGCAAGGACAGGGGGTTGTTCCTCAATCAGGCACTGACTGGCTTTGATTCAGTGACCCTTTCCTCCAAACCATCCCAGCTGACATGGTGCTTGCACCTGTTGGTGATGTTGCATGCTGATAGCCCTCCCTGCAACTCCATTACTTCCAGCAGGGCATACTGAGGCCCCGAGATGGATGTTAATTAGTCACTTAAAGGGTTCAATTTGCAACGAAGCAGGGGTTCCATCCATGGGCCTTCTGCCCTGGATACAGGTGATTAGATGCCAAAGTTTTGCTGCAAACCACCCCATCTAATTTGGTGATCACCCACTTCTAAACTCATGCATTCCAGAAGCGTAAGATTCCAGACCACAAATCACATTGCTGTGGGTCTGGCGTCACTTTAGGCTACGCTGGATAATGACAGCAGATTTCCTTTACAAAAGAATAGTAGTGAACAAATATTTGTGACAATATGATAGTTTTGTGCTGTCCTTTGATGGATTTATTCCAGAATGATTTAACTGAATTTAAATTTCTTTTTTGTTATGGTATGATTTAAACTGGTGTTTCAAAATCATTTGCCCTATAATATAGCTACCGTGCCAACTGCATATTGCAGTATTCTCAGAATTTTAATTATTCCTTTTGAGCCTCCCCCTTTTCAGCTACTGAATCATGTATAAAAGAGGGAAAGTAATGGCTGTGATCACTGATTACCTTTCCTTGCATTGCTATGACCATCTGAACATTTTTTTTCGGTTTACCTGTGTATATATAAGTTCCATGTCCATCAACACATTGAAAAGGAAATGTGTTTGTGTTTGTACATCAAATATTACACTAAGTTCTAGCCTGCCTGATTATGAAGCAGTAAAATCCGTTCACCAGAAACTTTCACCATTTCATAGGAGTTGAGAGGTCAGTGGCAGTATTTGACTCAAGGTTAGTGTTAAAAATGCCTCTCCATTACTAGCCTAAAGTTCAACAGCGGTAACAAATAAAGCTAGGCACTTAAATGGAAAAAGTGTCATACTTGATGACCCTGCTGCCATTCTCGAGAATGAGTCAATGTAACTCATAGTTAATGGTTGTTCTTATTCCTTCAAGTGGCTGATTATTGACCAGATCAGCCCACTTCAGACTGGGATGTAATCCGAACTGCATCAGCCTTGAAGGTAAGGAAGTGTAAAGAAGAAGTTTTTTTTTCCCACTGCAAGTAAATTGTGTGTCGAATTTTAAGTCTCCGCATTATTCATCCTCAGATGAGCCTAATAGTGGGGGAAGGAGGGGAGGAAAGAGTCTGAAACTGGGTCAAGTAGGAACATCAATGTTCTTAAGCTTTTGCTGAATTCTGAGAGGCAAATGAATTCCATGGTAAGGAGTTTCTGATAGAGACTAAGTATAATTGCTGCATTCTTCCCTGTATTTTATTGATGAAATTTCATAGTCCATAAGGAGACCATTTGTCCCAGACTATCTGTGATAGCCCTGCAACACTGTTCAGAAAATTCAGCAGTTCTTCCTTGTGAAATCAAACTGGCCAGGCTCGGCTTTCCTGTACAAAGAACATGATGTAACACAGACAGTCTGATAAATGTTATTAGATGATATTGAGCTGAGAGATGAGGAACTACAAATGGGAGACATAAACTTCTCTTTGGAAACAGATCTAAACCTATAATGTCAGTCCAGGGTAATGGGGAAATGGGGAGGGTTGAAGTTAGATCTCTGTTGGCACTGTCAACTGTTAGACATGCAAAATAAATTATGTTTGCCTTGTACAGAGATGTTGAGGAAATTGTACTTAATATCTTCTTGGAGATATATAGTCTAAGGAATGTCAAAGTTTAGAAGGCCACAATACATTATTATCTGGATAAAAACTACTCAGAATCCATTATGTCCTTTAAAACTAATCTCTACAATTATTCTAATATTGAAATCCACCTGAAAGGGTGCTATTGATAGATTGATGGAACATCTTTGGCCGAAAATGTTTTGATGATGGATACTACCTTAGAAATTTACTACATTAGCTGGATACTTCCTTAGATCAAAAAAAATTCCAATCAAGAAAATACCCCATCACTGCTCCTCATTGTTTGCAAAGTTTAGGTGCAAATGTTGTACAAATGATAGCTGAGAAACGACCAACACTTTTACCAATCGTTCCCCATCCTCATGATGTCTAGTGTAAAGATGATGGTTTAAATACATGAAGTGATATGGATATTTTTGATTTTTAATTCCAAACATCTTTTTTAAGGAAGGACTGACTGTAGATGCAAATTCAGTAGAACAAAGCCTTGTGCGTGATCCATAGAACATTGCATTTGTAGAAAGTTAGGAAAACTTCACAGAGAGAGAAGTAACAGGAAGACTTAACTGAGGGAACTGGCTATCTCATGTCTCTCAGCAGAAAGCAACATCGTGCAGATTTTTTTTGTGTTTTGCCCTTACAGAAGGACACAAAAGATGATTAAAATCCAACAGCAAACCTAATTGCAGTATATGTCAGTGGGAGAAGGTGTGCTACTGGCTAAGGTTCATGTATGCTAGTTTGACGACTAACGTGCTGTGAAGTTCAAAGTTGAATAATCGCTCATTAGTCACCCCAGTATTGCAAGAAACAAAGGGTTCTCTGACTCTGAATGTTAGAAACCATCTAGCTTACAAGCCAGCCAAAAATAAACAGTACAACAGGAAAACTCTGTCATTCTGAGTGCTTGCAGCTAACCACCATCAGAAGGAAAGAGAGCAAAAGGATTTCAACTAGGTTACAAAAGCCGAGAATTCCAACATTGTCTACTCAGCTATCGACCTGCTGGCATCTTCTCGTTACTAATGACCCAGAGATACTGACTCATACATCCTCTAATTATTCTCTTGGTTTGGACTCACTCTAATTCAATATGCATATGTGTGTTGTATTGTCTTTTCAACTCATGTTTAATAAGTTACAAAACAACTATTTTGTTAACTTAAGAAAGTTTGATTAAATTACTGTGCTGAATTAACATCCTGAAGAAAGGTAATACCCAAAACATTGACATCTCCTTTCCTCCAGATGTTGCCTGGCTTGCTGTGTTCTTCCAGCCTCCTATTTGTCTACCTTGAATAACTTGTCTCTTTTTAAAATTTAAAGCCATTTGGTCCAGGAGGGAGGAAACCTTTGTAAATTAACCTTATTGTCACCAACTGACAGTGCGGGAGAATAAAGAAAGGGAACTGGTTCGTCCTTCCTTTACTTGGGACTTGATGATTCAGGGTATCCATCTGGAAATGTAATAACTTGGGAACCTTGTTCATGTTCTGGTCATTGCACCAGCACATCATGTCTAGATATGTTGTACGCTATCTCACAACCATGTCATATTGCTGAGAAACTAACAAAAACAAGGACTAAATATCCAGAAGGGGAAAAAAAGTCCTCTGGTGAATTCCCTGCTGAGTCGCTCATGTGGTCAAACCAATCCAGGGTATTGTATTACAGTACTGACACACTGCTTGTTATTTGCTCAGGAGAATGGATACATTTATATTTTGCCTCTTTTATCAACAGTTAGTATACAAACTGGTTGCCAATGTTTCCTTTCAACATTAATTTGGAGAAATAAAATTGATCACAGGAATTTCTTGTGACAGATGGCAACACCTGAGCTATGGAAGACATTATCATTGGCAACAATCAATCACTGCTAGATTGTGCTTAGCACAGCTCAAAATCATAACAGCTTATAATTTTATCCCTAACCTCAACAGGTACATGCTGAATATATCAGGGGCAGAAGGCACAATTGTACGTTGAGTTATCTTAATGGAAGATCAAATATTTGCAGTGGCATTTGCAAACTTTTTTTGGGGTTAAGTTTGAGTTTTCACTCAATTGCATTCGTTTTTACACACATTCGAGGTGAACTCCCCAAACCCAAGCAATGGGTTGGGCAAACTTATACATAAATTGGCCCTTCTGCGAACAAACTTGTACAGTCTTTAATGTTGGTTTGCGAGTTATTTTGCCAATATCATTTCTGCACAAAAAGGTGGCCAATGATAATAATAAGGATGTTAAATTTCACCCTTTTGTACTCATTGATACAACCATTCCAGGAGGCTGCTCAAACTGAGTTTGTTTTCATAAGTCTACAGGCACCAGTTGGCATTTCTTAATTATGTACATGTCTTAGAAATTATTCGTACTTAGAAACTGACTAGAGTGCAGCAATTAAAGCAGTGAAGAGAATAAAAGACTTATTTCAGCCGTTTTCATATCAGATTATTCATAGGTGAAGGTGTAGACACATCAAATCTACTAAATTTTTGAAATTAAACTCATTTTCAATCTCATTAATAATCTGCACTGATTTAATAAGCTCAAAACACCCTTTTTAATTAGTAGAAAGATTTAAAAAAGTCATTTTGCCCAATCACCATGAAGGCTTTCAGGTTCGCGATTATGCAAATATATTTTAATTGTTACTTGAGCCTCATCTAACCAGTGCAATTCCAAGAACAAGTTATGCCCAATGATCCAATGATCCCCAGAAACATACCCCAGGGGACACTAAATCTTCACTGTGCTAACATATTCTAGAGCTATGTTACATAAATCTGTTAATGAATCTGTTTCTTGATGTGTGTGATGTTTTCTCTTCTCTCTCTGTAGAAGGGTGCCTTGCTGTGGATGTACAATGATGGGACCTCATCATTTTCAGCATCATACCCATTGGGATCCATACTCATGTGTGAATTTGAGGTGTCAACAAGCTATTGAATATCATATTATTTTTAAGAGAAACAATGGTTAACTTTGCATTTCAGTAAATTGTTTTCTACCTAAATGGCTAAATCTATTTATTTCTCCATGCTTGCTGCCTGACTGCTGAATAGAATTTTAAACTGGAATTTTGTGAAGAGACTGTGGCCCTGCCCACCAACCAGAGAGGTTGTGGAAAGTCACCTCCATTGCCTCTGGAAGCTATCACTCAATTTTTGCATTGTTTTGGCAACTAACTGACTGTAGTTCTGGCTTCTTCACCCCAGTCCCCTGTGCATAAGAGCTTTGAGACACTCGGGAAACTTTGTGATGATGTTGTAGAACTGTTCTTCACTGGGCATACATAGCACAGTATAGGCAGAATTAATTGGATTGATGGAGGAGATGAGAAGATTCAAGAAACACATGCAGAGAAGCATGTGGAAGAGACCGACCATCATTAGCTGGTAGATTTTATGGAACAGTCTCTCAATAATACAAAATATGATTAGCATCTAGTAATCACTGCATAACATTTGTTATAGCATTTAATCTTAGTATGTAATAAACAGTATAATAAAGAAGCTTAAGCCTGAAAGGAATACTTTACCATGCCTGCTCTGCTCCTTGACCAGTCTGCTTTGAAACCAAACTCATGAATGTGAGCATAAATCCACACAACAAAAGATCTTCAGCTCAAGCCCGCAAGCAGGTTGCCAGGTTTTACTGGATGACCTCTTCAGGAAGGGAAATACCCATCTACTGTCGCAGCAGGTATTGGCAATTTAAAGACCTCAAATACATTTTAGCTGTTTGTCATCTACCCTTCCAACAAAGGTGGGCAAGCAACAGGAAATCAGCGTCTGCCCCCACACCATCATCGTGCTGACACTGCCTTCTACCTATTGGCTTCAACACAGAAGGAGGCTCTTTAACATGTCCTGCTCAGGCAGATTCTCTTGTGAGCGTCTCAGCTAATCACTAATCTCCCCTCCCTTTGCTCTGCAAATCTTTTCATTGAAAATGACTGAGTTAATCAATTGGCACCCAGTAGTCTGATGGTTATATTATTGGACTGTAAATCCAGATTCCTAGACTAACAATTAAGAGATGAGAGTTCACACAACAACTTAGCCTGGATGTATGTTGGCCATACATCTACTGGAGTGCTGCTAAAATAGCATTTGGTTTACCAGTGCAGGACGTCTATTATTTCCATCCTGTCTGACTGACTTGTGACTTGGAATTCATAACGTGCAAAATGGTTGATTCTTGACAGCGCTTGCAAATGTTGCAGCCAGTTGTATTTAAGAAAGTTGTTCACCTTCTCATGGGCAATTAAGGAAGGGAAATAAATGTTGTCCTGCCAGTGATGCCCCCATTTTGTAAATGTTTCATGAAAACTCCTGTTGTTGCTTAAAATGTTTGTATCTTCAGTTTTTGGTTCTCATGGTTCTTTTGACACATGCGACATACACATCACACACATATACTGCACACAGTACACACAAAACACTCCTGTGGTTCCCAGTCATTGCTCTGCTTTAAATCAGCTAATCCGCCACAGACTGGAAACCGATCCACGGGTAGACCTTTTCTGTAAGGCTCAGTGACTTGCTGACTAAACTGATTGGACCATCAATGAAGAATTCAGATATCCAGTTGACTGGTACAATTGGAAAGTAATATCATCAAGCTTGGAATTCTACCTCTTGTTGCTTGACCATAAAAACCTTCCAAAAATCATTGATTGAGGTTTTATTCTGTGCCATTGATTAGCAACAAACTGACAATGTGATTATGACTGGAGGAGGTGATTTGTCACAGTAAGAAATTTTCAGCACTAGGACTCTGTACTGTACTATAGCAGTGAGTCACTCTGTACATGTTTAGAAATTTGCAAGATTTCTTGAAGGAATTGTATCATAGAAAAGCACTTACCGAATTTATTAAGGCCCTGAAATTCTGCAGGTGGTCACATAATTAGGTTTACTAACTTCCTCCTACCCCTCTAGCCAGGGACTAACAAAACTACCAATGTCAAGACCATATCACTGTTGGTTGCACAGGATTTCACAGTATGATATCAGTCAAACACTTGTGGAACTTAAGAGACAAAATATTTACATGAATAGCTCCTTTAATGCTTAGACCTCATAATTCTCTTTACATGAGAAAATGTTGAAGCCACCTTTATATCTTCTGTTTGGTACACTTGATCTTATCAATACATTTTCTAAATCTTAAAAAAGTCTCCTCTGTTTCCCTTTATTACCAAAGATCGCTATTTCTTGCATGCATAGAGTCATCTGTAGAGCATTAGAATGTGTTTGTGAAACTGATTGCCCACCGGCTTGGCTTTCCACAGTACAGGCAAGATGCCTTTACCTGAAGTCTTTCCAGCTTTCCTTTGTTCTATGCTGCTGGCATTCTTTGATGTTCAAAGAAAGCAGCAACAGAACTTCAGCTTTCTCCTTGCATGGTTCTTTCTTGTACTTTGTTTTCCCAGTCTGTGGTGGATGTGCCACGTTTGCTGAGATTCATCTTCAAGAAGTTGGTGAACCTTAATCCAGGTCTACCTCTCATGCAATGTCCAAGTTCATGCTGTGAATGCACAAACATCTTAGAGATTTTATTGTTCAACACACCTACTATATTTCCACTCTTACTGACATAGCCCAAGATGTCCATCGCCTTCAGAGTTGTGTAGAGTTTTGCTCTGCACATTTACAAAAGGATATACTTTCATGGGAGGCAGCACAGTGAAGGCTTGCTAAATTGGTCCCTGGGATTAGAAGAGCTGCTACATGCTGAAAGACTGAGTAAATCAGATGTATATTCTCCGAAGTTTAGAAGAATGAAAGATAATTTCATTGAAAAATAAAAGATTCTAAGAGGGCTTAATAGGGTAGTCGATGAGAGATTGTATTGACTGTTTGGGTAATCTTTTTGTTTATACATTCAGCAGATATGGTGTTTTTTGGCTGGGCCATCATCTATTACCCATCCCTAATTATCTTTTCGAAGGTGGTGATAAGCTGCCTGCTTGAACTGGTCAGTCCATGTTGTGTAGGTACACCTAAAATGCTGTTAGGGTAGGAGTTCTAGCATTTTGACCCAGCAACAGTGATATATTTCCAACTCATGATGGTGAGTGGCTTCATGGGGAACTTGTAGTTGGCAATGTAGCCATGCATGATCAGACCTTGCCCTTCCAGATGGAAGTGGTTGTGGGTTTGAAAGGGTGTCAAAGGACCCTTGGTGAATTTCTGCAGTGCATGTTGTAAATGGTAAATACTGCTGCTAATAAGCTTGAGCGGTGAAGAAAATGAATGTTTGTGGATGTAGTGCTACGTGACTAGACTATTGCCTCTGTTTGAAATACAAGATCATCTGACATCTGACTGAAGGACAGAATGACTTTCATGACTGATGGCATAATGTGGATTTGATGTCCAAATAGGCAAGATGCCAAGCAAAGATTCCTTATCCTAAACAGCAAGAGGTGTGGAGTCTCAATAATTGAACATGTTCAAGACAAAATTGATGGATTTCTAGATTGGAATGACATCAAGGGATGTGGAGACAATGGGGTAAAATGGCATTGAGGTAGATGGTCAACATTGATCTGTTGGTAGACCAAGCTTGCTAGGCCAAATGGCCTAGCCTGCTCCTCTTTCTTATATTCCTTTGTTGTTTGTGTGAATTTGCAGTGCACAGACTGACTACAATGCTCATCTGTACAACAGTAGTGACTAAACTTCAACAATTATTTCAGCAGTAATTCTTCAGCTGCAAAGTAATTGGGAACATTCTAAGAATATAAAAATTTTCTATGTAAATGTGACTTTTCTTTAAACATATGTACACCAACACTTTCCTTAGCATGAATAAGTTTCTGTTTTTAAGTACTCTTCTGCTATGACAATCTTGCAATGTTCTTTGCCTACAGCATACTGGATAACCTCTGTAATAAGACATAACACATAATGTATCTTTTGAGTTTGACTAAGTTTTATTCTCAGGAATAGATTTTTGTTCTTAAGTAGCTTTCTGCTGTGGTAATCTTGTAATGTCCACTGTTTAGATGTACAGTATGAACATCAGTAATGGGACATAACACATAATGTCCCTTTTAAATTTGTCCAAGTTTCATTCTCAGGAATAGCATTTTATTCTTAAGTATCTCTACTACTATGAACATAGAACATTACAGCACAGTACAGGCCCTTCTGCTCTCGATGTTGTGCCGACCTGTCATACCGATCTCAAGCCCATCTAACCTACACTATTCCATGTACTATTCCATGTACGTCCATATGCTTATCCAATGACGACTTAAATGTACCTAAAGTTGGCGAATCTACTACCGTTGCAAATCTTTTAATGTCCACAAATTAGAGTATACAAGATGAGCCTCTATAATGAGACATGACACAATGTATATTTTGTATTCGCCCAGAAATCCTTTCCACTGGGCTGTGTATTACAGCATGCATAATCCCAGAGCACCATAAGGCTGTTTCAGAGAGCTTCACATCAAACTGAAATGATAGCAAATGATTTCAACAGATTTGACTGCTTGTTTGCTCATTTCATTAAAGCATCAGTAATGCTTCAATGGAAAACTAATTGTTCACTTGGAACCAGACCCTTGTGCTTTCTGCATAGGTTCTCACTGAATAGTTAACACTTCAAACGCTAAACTTCAATTGCAGGTATAAATGAGAAAAAAAAGCAACTAACTGATAACTATGTAACTACTCATATGACCAAATAGCCAAAAAAATTAATGTGTTATAACTTCAAGCAGATAGAATGGGTTTGAAATATTTTAAATCAGGCTTATAAAATTAATGTTCTGCATCCTTTTCAAATTGAAGATGTGGCAAATGGATCATTTTCTCCCTATTTATTGTAATTGATCAATGCATGATACTTATAAATTATCATTTTACAGTAAGTGCCATTTGATTGTGTAAAATTCTTCCGATTGACAGGATGGACAATAGCTCAAGAGCTGGAACAGTAATTTGAATTGTGATGAAAGCTAGGTTCTCTAAATATTCAAAATTACTTGCCTTCCTTCTCCCCCAGTCAAGTGCATGCTCAAAAGGAACGCAGGCCAACACTTCCTGGCTTTGGTGCCTGCCTTGAACGGCATTATAAGTCAGAAGTAAAATGAGCCTGGTGGGTCTGGCTGAGGGCCAAGCCACACAAAGGCAATACCAGGCAAAGCAACAAAAGGCTGGAATGAAGTAAACATCCAGATAGCCTTAGAGTAAGTGCTGTCACAGCAAGTGAACAGCCCAGAGATGCAGCCTGGTCTAGTCCATGATCTGGGTGCGTGTCCCTGAGCAGACAGCCTCCTACTGCAGCATTACGATGATAGTAGCTGGTGTAGCCTGAGGTGCAACATTGAAGTGAGAAGTGTCCTATAAGTGGATGGGAGCTATGCCATGAACCTTAGAGGCAAGCACATATGAGATATTCATGTTTGTGAATGTGGGGTGTGTGTGTCTGGTGCCCGTGGAGAATTCTCTGAGGCATTTCTGCGCAAAGTTTAACATGAAGGTCCTTCAGGGCCAGCAGTAAGCTGAAGTCAATAATCTGCTCTGATGTCTGCAAGGAGATTTCTCGAAGTGCATCTTGCTTGTCACAATTGGGAAGATAGGAACCTGAGTACTAATGAGGCGGATTGGGCTGTTAATAAGTTTAACAAGCAGTGATCTTAATTGCCAGCTCACCACAGCCTTGCGAGAAACTCACCTCACCATTTGTCAAAAATATAAAAGATCGCACGAAGTACCCCTAAAGTTAAGATGGGCTTCACCCGACTTCTTACATGAATTTGCCACAAATTTTGCCTCAGCTCACCTCACTCAAGCCAGCAGAGATGGCAGCACACACATATATCATTAGGAGAGAGATGCCCTTGGAATACTTAACATTGATGCTGGACTCCATGAAGTTGCATGGCTTCAGGTTAAATATGGGCATGGAACCTCCTGCTGATTAGAATGCACTGTCCCTCAGCTGATGAATCAATACTCTTCAATGTTAAGCAACACGTGGAGGAAACATGGTGCGGGATTTCACTGTCCACCACCAAGAATGGCTCAGCAGCAGCAATATTAATAGATTAGCCTGGGTCCTAAAGGACGTAGCAGCTAGACAAGGTCTGCAGAAGGCGGTGAGGGAGCCAACAAGATGGAAAAGCATACCTCATCCTTGCGCTGCAGAAGCATCTGTCCATGACAGTAACAGTAAGAGTGATCCCTGCATGATCCTTGTGGAGATGAAGTCCCACCTTCAGATTGAGAATGCCCTCCACTGCGTTGCGCAGTTCAATCACTGTGCTAATTGGGACAAACTTAAACAGGTCTGGCAACTCTACATTGTGCATTCATGAGGTTCTGTGAACTGTTCACAGCAGCAGAATTGTATTCCAGCCTCATCTGCAATCATAAGACTCAGCATATCCTCCACTCATTCATTGCAATTAAGTCAGCAAATCAACCCTCGTTCAATAGGTAGTGCAGGACGGCATGCCAGGAGCAGTACCAGACATATCTGAAGATGAGGTGTCAGTTTGGTGAAGTCACCAAACAGGACTACTCGTATATCAAACAGCATACCTATCAAGTGATTGACAGAGCTAACCAATGGATCTGGTCTATTTTCTGCAGGCCTGCCACATCTCGTCATGAATGGTGTTGGGCATTTAACAACTCACTGGAGGATGAGGCTCCACAAATATCCCCATCCTCAAAGATGGGAGAGCCCAGAACCTCAGTGCAAAAGATAAGGCTGAAACATTCACAGCTATGTTCAGCCAGAAACGTCAAGTGGATGATTCATCTCAGGTTCGTCTCGTGGTTACCAGTATCACAGACACCAGCCTTTAGCCAATTCGATTCACTCCACACAATATCAAAAAAATAGTTGAACTCACTGGATCCTGCAGAGGATATGGGCTCCCACAACATTCCAGCAATAGTACTGATGACTGGTGCTCCAGAACTTTCCACTTCCCTAGCTAAGTTCTTCCAGTACAGTTACAACATTGGTATCTGCTCAACAATGTAGAAAATTGCCCAGGTATTCCCTGTCCATGAAAAGCAGGACAAAAACAACCTGACAAATTATCACTCCATCTGTTTGCTCTCGATCATCAATAAAGTGATGGAAGGTGTCATCAACAATGTTATTAAGCAGCACATTCAATGATACCAAATTTGGTTTTGGCTAGGGCCACTCAGTTCCTGATCTCATTATAACATTAGTACAAACAAGGGCAAAAGAACTAAATTCCAAAGGTGAGGTGAGAGTGACAGCCTCTGACATCAAGGTTGCATTTGACCAAGTGTAGCAACATCAAGGAGCCCGAGCAAAACTCGAATCAATGGATAGCCGGGGAAAACTCTCCACTGATTGGAATCATACCTGGCATAGAGGAAGATTGTTGCGGTTGTTGAAGGCCAGTCATCTGAGGTCTGGGACATCACTGCAGAGCTTCCCCAGCGTAGTGTCTTTGGGCCAACCACCTTTAACTACTTAGTCAATGACTTTCCCTCTATAATAAGATCAGAAACGGGGATATTTGCCAATAATTGCACAATGTTCAGCACCATTCACAATTCTCCAAAAGTGAAGTAATCCACGGTCAAATGTAAAGGGCTGGATGATGACAAGTGGCAAGTAACATTTGCGTTGCACAAATGTCAGACAATGACTATCGCCAATAAGGGACAAACTAATCACCACACCTTAACATTCAATGGTGTTACCAAGGAACCCACATTATCAACATCTTTGGGGTTACTATTCACCAGAAACTCATCTCAATTCATCACATAAATACAAGTGGCTACAAGAACAGACCAGAGACTGGAAATGTTGCAGGAGTAACTCACCTCCTGACTCCCCAAAGTCTGTCCATCATCTGCAAGGTACAAGTCTGGAGTGTAATGGAATACTCCCATATTGGCTGGAGGCATGCAGCTCTAGGAACATTCAAGAAGCTTGACACCATCCAGGACAAAATAGCCCGCTTGATTGGCACCACATCCACAAGTATCCACTTCCTCCACCACCTACTCTCAATAGCAAGAGTACATGCTATCTACAATCTGCAGTGCAGAAATTTAACCAGGATTCTCACACAGCAGCTTCCAATCTTACAACCACTTCCATTTAGAAATACAAAGGCAGCAGCTATATGAGTACACCACTACTTCCAAGTTCTTGTCCAAGCCACTCACCATCCTGATTTAGAAATGCGTTACCATTCCTTCACTGTCACTGGGTCAAAATCCTGGAATTCCCTCCATAAGGGAATATTGTGGGTCAAATTGCAGCATGCGGACTGCAGCAGTTCAAGAAGGCAGTTCCCCACCACTTCTCAAGGGTAACTAAGGATGGACAATAAATGCTGGCCAACCAGTGACACCCACATTCCACAAGTGAATAAAAAAGACACAAGGATGCAGCCTCATTAAGATCAACAATCAGTGTTGTCAACCAGCACACCATCCCTTGGGGGTCAGTGTTATTCTTTCAAGGGTGTCAGCCAACTTTGGCAGCAGGCCTGCTACTCTGTTTTCTTATCTTTAGTGCTAATTGTGTAGTGATTGGAATGAGGTCAGCCAGCTGGATCTCATAGAATATGAGTTCCCTGATGAGGGCTGCTAACCCAGTCCAATCAGGGAGCCCTGGCTGACAGCTATACATAGGAATGTTCAGGATTCTGTTGACTAGCTGGGTCAGTGCTATGTACTCTGCATGGGTAAATAAAGGTTGGCTCGGTAACAGATACTGGCCTTCATGAAGTTATTTCAAATGACTCCTGTGCACTAATGTCAACTTTCTGTCTTTGATCAGCTCTTCCAGTCTTTCCTTTTATCAGAAATCTTTAGGGCCTGACACCTAATCCACATTTTTAAAATCTACCTCATCCTTCTTTCAATCTTTCTAGATATTTTCTAATCGGCCAGTCATTACACATATCTGAAGCAGGTGGGGCTTGATAACGAGCCTCCTGGCTCAGAGGTGAGGGCACTACAACTAACACAGGAACACTTCTCTTTCAATCCTCCCAAGTTTGTGGTAGCAACTAGTCCTATACTGAACGTATTGACTTTGTTTCTTGTTATTTAAAAAAGAAGAAAGGGCACATTGAGGTCAGTCAATGAACTGATGTAACCATTAGGACTAATCCGAACAGTAAAACCATTGGCAATTATTTAAAAATATGCTCTTTCAGCATATTTTCTGTTAGAAACGATTAACTGCGTAACAAGCTATTCCAGGTAGAGCATCCACCAGTGGAGGTTACCCTTTGTGACAATCAATAAATTGTGGACAAATAGGGTGTGCTAATTGGGAAAGATGTACTGCATTTTACACATTATTTCATTTGGCTGCAATTTACTCTGTTATTTTTTGGTTGTTGTTAAGTTCCGATTGGCAGTTTAAAATAAATTAATCTTGCTATTTATAAAACAGATGACTAGTCGTCAACTGCATGTGACTTCTGTTATAGAGAAAAGAACAGAGTAGGCACCTTGGGATATGTGCACATATTGTTAATTATTCCACTCAGATTGGCACTAATTATATGTTGTACGCTCAAGCCTTTTCTTTAATGCACTTGCAGGACTATGACTAATTTTTCATGAGGTTTGTGTCTATAAATTTTACTTAATTACTCACTTACAGTTTCTCTGCTTCTCGGATGAAAGTCAAAGCTTTGTTTAAATATTTGCTTCTCTGTTCCTGCCTCCTTCCTTTCAGCTTAATATTAGAAAAGTTAAAATAAAAACGTTCTTTTGGTTTAAAATTTATCGTCCTTCAGCCCACAAACAAGGCCTTAATCTGCTACCTCTGAGAAACATCAAAAATCTCAAGCACTTCTTCCAAAGAAGAGCAGGAAATTCTCCCTTGAATCCTGTTGAATATTTATTTGCTGCTTGTGGAACATTGCTTTGTATAAATTGGTTGCAGCAGTTTCTTACATCAATGTAATGGCTACTGTGGAATAAAATGAATACAGACATTAATGACATGATGGTATGTGTGATAATGTGAGTCGGACAGAAGTTGTCATGGCCAGCACAATCTATAAGTTCCAAACAATTTTATGTTGTGTTCATGGAAATAGCCTCATCTATGGAGTCAGCTCAAGCCAAAACCTCCTCGAAAGTGCGTACTGAATGTGAGGTACTTCAAGACATTCTGAGGTCATGAAAAATGTTGCTTAAATGTAAGTTTTGTTTTCACTGTGGCACTGGCCATGTTTTGCTTTCATGGGAGGAAAGAAAATATTACACTTTGTGTCATTGCCTCCAATGTGAGGTCATCCATGTTATTATTTTAAGAGTTGAAGGTCTCTTTTCACACTAAATGAAGTGTTTTCAAAGTGAAACTGAAGCTTTAAGGGCTGCAAATAATTGAGGGAATAATTTTAAGCAAAATAACACTTGAGTGCTTGAAGAGATTGGCACTTGTGGACTTGTATTTTCCTGACAACCAGGTGCTGAGGGACGATAGTTGTGATGACCAGGAGGGAATAAAAAGTATGCAGAGTAAGAATATGCATTTTGACACCAGAACTAATGGTAAGCTTTCATCACCATGTGTAGTATTGAGATTTGGTTTTGAGTAAGTCCACAGTTAGAAACAAATGTGAATTTCATAGATGATTTTGACTCAAAATAAGAGCTGAAATGACACTGGATGCTGGAACTCAGAAACAAAAACAGAAATTGCTGGATAAACTCAGCAGACCTGGCAGTATCTGTGGAGAGAAATTAATTAATGTTTTAGATCCAGTGACCCTTCCTCAGCACTGATGGTAGCTAGAAAAATGTTGTTTTTTATGCAGAGAATGGGGTGGGGTTTGGGGGGGCAAGGAGTAAATGATAAGTGGATATAAAGCCCAAAGAGAAAAGAGAATAGTTGGACAGACAAAGGAGTGGACAATGCACAGGGTGGGAGGATGAATAGCTATTAATGGGGATTTTGACTCAAAATGCTCATTTAAAGACAAGCACTCCATCCACAGATATTTAATTCAGAACTCCTCGGAGACTTCAAATACTTTATTTCTAAGCTGAAATTGCAAATGTTGCCTGATCTTTGACAGTCATTTTATAAAGTATTTAAATTTCTGTCATGTTTCCTTTTCATAATAAAATGTGAATTAGCTCCAGAAGCTTGAACACATCCATGTTTAAAGTTATGGAGATAACATATATTGGGCATGATGTGTTAAAGGCAGTCTTTTGAGCTCTAGAAGAATTTTGAGTAGCAATATGGATCGAAGTCAGTTCCAAATTTGACTACGTAGATCACAATGTCAATTGGAAAGAGGTTAAGGCCATCATATTCTGTGTTGTAGCTTTTGGATCATGGCTAAGTGGGTTGACAAATTAATGAATATAGAGTGTATGCCTTTCCATTTCTTTACCCGAATTGGTTCGACAAATATGGAGTTCATTTGAACCTGAGCCTACAAAATAACTATGTGGTATATCTCACAGCATATTAAGTAAGAAGACAATTAAATATGAGTAAGTTCTTGTCTTAAATTTAATCCATCTCTACTATTTCTAATTGTAACTTACAGGATACTTCAGGTGAATGGGGTGATTATATCAGGTGATTAATTCAAAATAATTCCTTTGAGATGTCTGCAAAAGCAGAAATATTCTTCCAGGCCTCAAAAGAAAAGAAAGCATGGCCAGAGATAATGGGAACTGCAGATGCTGGAGAATTCCAAGATAATAAAATGTGAGGCTAGATGAACACAGCAGGCCAAGCAGCATCTCAGGAGCACAAAAGCTGATGTTTCGGGCCTAGACCCTTCATCAGAGAGGGGGATGGGGAGAGGGAACTGGAATAAATAGGGAGAGAGGGGGAGGCGGACCGAAGATGGAGAGTAAAGAAGATAGGTGGAGAGAGTATAGGTGGGGAGGTAGGGAGGGGATAGGTCAGTCCAGGGAAGACGGACAGGTCAAGGAGGTGGGATGAGGTTAGTAGGTAGGTGGGGGTACGGCTTGGGGTGGGAGGAAGGGATGGGTGAGAGGAAGAACCGGTTAGGGAGGCAGAGACAGGTTGGACTGGTTTTGGAATGCAGTGGGTGGGGGGGAAGAGCTGGGCTGGTTGTGTGGTGCAGTGGGGGGAGGGGACGAACTGGGCTGGTTTAGGGATGCGGTAGGGGAAGGGGAGATTTTGAAACTGGTGAAGTCCACATTGATACCATATGGCTGCAGGGTTCCCAGCGGAATATGAGTTGCTGTTCCTGCAACCTTCGGGTGGCATCATTGTGGCAGTGCAGGAGGCCCATGATGGACATGTCATCTAGAGAATGGGAGAGGGAGTGGAAATGGTTTGCGACTGGGAGGTGCAGTTGTCCACAACAACAGATCTCTTCCGCATAGTCCTTTTCAACTCACTGTCCATTGTTTGTCTGGAAGACAAGGCTAGCCAAGAGCTGCCCAATCATTAGCTATTTGGTGCCCTCTCCCTGTCCAAAACAAATAATGTAGAGATTCAGGATCTCCTGCAGCCCTTAAAATGTGGGAAATGAGCTTGAGACATGGTGTCCTCCTGTGATTACATTCCAAGTAAGAATTTCCCCTTGATCTCAGAAAGGAAAGCCTATAGGGCACTTATTAAAATTGTAATCACAACACAGTTGCCAGATAAAAGATCTCATTGCACTGTGGAATTGCCAGCAATATCTAGAGTCAGCAGATACGCAGTTAATCATGGAGATCCAGTGGTTGTTGTCAGTTACTGCTTACTTTTTCACAATATATATTTCTGAGGACCTCGCAGGTAGAAATCTAGAAATCACTTGCAGTTTTTACACAACCTGTTTCATTGTAAATCCCCTTGAAAAAGTTACACTTCATTGATTGAAGTGTGATTTGGCTTTTAATGTTATACTAAATCATAACTACTGATGAATAACTGAATTGACCCTGAATAGCTAACCTTCGGTTTGTCGGCATTTAAACTTTTCCATTATGATACAAGATTTTTCAAACAGTAAAAATAAAGTAAAAGTTATTAATGGAATTTCAGCTTCTACATAAATCTAATCCTTTTCACAATATTTCTGTTGTTCACCATAAAATTGCTAATGTTGAAGGGTAATTAGTATTTTTTACTTCCTGATTTGTTGTCTATGGGAATTCTTCAATATGATTGGCTGCATAGCCTGTTTGATATCGTCACTGACTCTAAAGATATACTCACTAGCCACAAATATCCAATAGCTGATTTCAGAATTAAATTAGCACCAGGGAAGGCAATATTGATATCACAGAGATGGCTATATTTTTGTGATCGGATTTCTTGGATGTTACCAGTGAGTGGTGTCATTTTATCATTGACTGCAAAATACCCACTAATCCACTGCACCATTCAATTTCACAATATAAATTGCTTGCTTTGAACACAGATCAATCGATTGAGAAATCTCATTTTCATTCTGTTCGTTACCTGAGCCATGGAAAACTGAAATTAAAAGTTTTTATGCCTTAGAGGTCTCTTTTGATAAAATTTGAAGCATCAGCTCTCATTCTATTAGCTTGCTTCACATTGCCCTGACTGCAGTAAAATGCCACTGTCATTAGTCCTACTGTTTCAGGTAGCTCGAGTTTGTTTAAGTTAAATTAGTCATTGTAATTCTCTAACAGCATCAATTAGCAATGCTACTGCAATGGAATCTGAAAAATTATTTCATCTCAACCACAAAAAGTGTACACCAAAATTAGAATAAATTTTATCACAGAATTAAAGTCAAAAACATCATTATAATCATTATAATAATTTATCTTAATTTGTTAAATTACCCAAACCAAACATGGTATTTCAAAAATAGGAGGAACAACTAATAAGTGGAGCTACATCATTCTTTTCAAAAAGAGTGCTATATATCAGAAAATGCTAGCAACATACAAACATTACAGCTGAGGTTATATTATGCAATTGCATTGTTGAAATTGTCAAAAACAACAGATGATAACATAACCATGAAAATGAAGCTGTTGCATTTCTCAAACAGAGAAACAACTTCAACTTGACGGCACCTTCCATAATCTCATTTTAGGTTATCTTAATGCTTAATAAAGTCACTTAAGTGCTCCTGGAATAGATTCAACCTTTGCAATGTAGAAGACATGGAGACCAACGGCATAACAAGCTTCCACAAAAGGTACCACATTTATGACCTGGTAACCTGTGTCAGTGATGTGTCATTTGGGATCTAAGTATTGGCCTTCATAATGAAAATAACTACCCTGTTCTTCTTCAAACCAGTTTTGCTTTTAGATGAAAGGGCAGATGTGCCATTGCTTTCAACTCCATTCTGAAGATTATTACATATTTTGGTCATGGCCACAAGAACTATTAGAATGTTTGGGTAGATTCACTGCCACCAGATCTTATTGGTATTAGTTTAAGTTATTGACATTGGGTGGGGAAGGATATCCACATTGACATTCTTCTGAGGCCTATGACGTCTTCCTGTTGATGAATGTAGGGATATTGATAACTATCATTTGGTATCTAAACTGTCTGAGATTCTTCATCGTACTGTAAACTTTTAAGAGCAAACCATGCTTTTCTGCTAAAAAGTGAAAGTGTTGGTTTCTAATGATAAAGCCACATGTTATTAATTTCTACATTTTAAGGTTACCAGGTTCTTGTTGCACTGTGATAGTGTTCTGACCTCTGAGCAGGTTTAAGTCCTACTATTACAGAGATGTGTAATAACATGTCTGAACAGATCAGTTGAAAATATCTCGAACAATGTAGATTAATTTAACAGAAGTTATTTTAAGGTTACTGAGAGTAATTGTGGCACAGTGGCATGTTCCTTTCTCTAAGCCAGGAGACCTGGCTTCAAGTCCAACCTGCTCCAGTGGTGCTCACAACATCCCTGAACAGGATGATGAAAAAATGTTAAATCTGCTTTCTCTCCACAGATGCTGCTAGGCCTGCTAGTTTTCTCCAGTAATTTCTGCTTTTGCTTCAGATTTCCAGCATCTGTAGTTCTTTGATCATAATTTTCCTGAATTAAGAGTTTAGTTTCCTTTAAATATATTTGATCAAATATCCAATTTGAAGGTGGATTTAGACCTTGTGTGTCAAATTAAATAAAAATAAACATGTTATCAACATAATTGATACTTTACAATTCAGTATTCATTCCTCTAATTTAATTTGGAAAACAATTTTAGAATAAATTTTCATTACCCAAGTGTAAAAACAGTTGTAATCTCATACTTAAATCCTTGCAAATCCATTTCTAGAAGACCGTCCTGGAATTCTTATGTTAGGATATTGAGTGCAAATACTGGTAAAATTAAAAAGGGGTTTTTTTCTATTATGCTATATCTGTAGGAATAGCCTATCCTGAGGTAATTTTTCTGGTTTATAAACTTCTGTTTACTGTGGTATACTGAAAAGTACAAACAGTAGAATGTTCTGTAGGTTCAAATGTAGAGTGTTGCAATTAGAACTTCAAGATTAGCAGGTCAAACCACATGGCTGAACTTTCAGAACTGTGTTTCGATGGACTTCATACATGTAAAATCTTAGGTCTGTTAAAACTACTCAAACTGACTTCAAAAGTGAGTGCCTAACATGAGAGCTCCTCCCATGAACAACAAACTTTTGGTGCTTGCCTTGAAATTTATCTGGTAAAGGACCTTTGGTGACAGGACCAAGTCAAAAGCTGGTAAAGCTGATTAACTTCATAAATTGATCTGAAGTTTCTTTCAGTTGAGATTATTGGCTGGCACGAAGTTCGTTTGGTAGATTTACCTCAGCAAGGCATAACTGCAGTAGAATCATTAACAAAATATATTCATGATCTGCAATGTACTGTCCGAAAGGGTGAAGGAAGCAGATTCAATGACAAAACTATTAAAAGAAAATTGGATAAAAACTTGTCTAGGGCTATGGAGAATGAACAGATGAGTGAAAATAATTAGATGGATCTTTCAAAGAATGATCTACATTGCTGTTTCGAGTCTGCTCCACCATTCAGTACGATCATTTACAATTATATGGTTCATGATTAAAATCACACAGGAGCAATAATCCTCATTGCTGTAAAATGAAAGAAAGAAAAGAGAATACTTTACTTTGTACTTGCTCAAAAGCTTTTAGTGGAACAACTCCACCCAATAATGAGCAACTTTTAGCCTGTCCCTCAACACCACTGTATTTTGTGTATTCTTGGCCTCTGACGAAGATGAACAATTATTCTGATTCCCATTATTACTGATTATTGGAAATACATACAATAAATCTTTAATTTAGCCTGAAATATAATC
Source organism: Stegostoma tigrinum (assembly GCF_030684315.1). Classification (NCBI taxonomy): domain Eukaryota; kingdom Metazoa; phylum Chordata; class Chondrichthyes; order Orectolobiformes; family Stegostomatidae; genus Stegostoma; species Stegostoma tigrinum. Next base: position 11,189,641 of record NC_081386.1, read on the forward strand.
AACAATTGTGCTTCCACCGCCCTCTACTTTCAAAGATTCACCATCCCTAAATGATGAAATCTCCTTACTATGCAGTCCTAAATGACTCACCCCTTGTGCCTAGACTCTGCCCAGTGTTCAATATTCCCCAGTGAGGGAAAATAACCTCTTAATCTTCATCATGTTAAGTCCCTTCACAATCATGCATGCTTCAATCAGATCACTTCTCATTCTTGTGACTACCACATAGTTTAGGTCCAATTTATTCAACCTGATATCAGATGACAAGTCTCAACCAAGATGCCAATTCTGTGTACCTTCGCCGTACAGCCTCCAAGGCAAGAATATCCCTCAGTAAATATTGAGACTGAGACGAAGCATAATACACCAAGTGTGATGTCATCAAAGACCTGTACATTTGTGATAAGACTTCTTTATTCCTTTTCACTACAGTTAGCTAACTCAGTCGGCCAATTGATGCCAATAGCATGGATGCAATTACTACACCTACTGATGTTACCATGAGAGATTCTCCTTCTCAGTCTCTCTGCTTGACTGAGGTGTGATGACTCTCAGGAAAAATACACCTTCAGTTGTCTCTCTCTCATGAGAGAGCAATCTATAGTCCTGTCTGACTCTGGTGACTGTACCTTTTACCTTTACTCCAAGCTACTTGCTGCAAGCAGGATATTCGGCTCCTCATTGCTTGCTGTGTCTGAGTGCTGACTTTCTGTGTTCCTTATACACTCAAGTCCATCAGGACATCAGAATTTTTTAAGTTTGACACCTCATAAAGCTTTTCTATTTTTGCTACCAAAGTGAATGGCAGGGAAACAGCTAAAAAAATCTCTTTATCAAATCACTTATTTTATTTCCAAATGGGCAATCTGGATGAAGCAACTGACTTAAAACAAATCAACCTACATCAGACAATGCTACTAACTGGTTTTTAGCAGCTATCTTGCTTTCTGATATGATTTCTCCTTCTTCTACTGACGGATTTATTTTTTAATCACGTGTATGCCACAGGGCCCAAGCTTTCAAATTTTGTTGGAACCTCTGCCAACAAGAATATGTTTTTAATTTTGTGTCTGTCAACTGCTTGTCCAAGTATTCCATACTTTTAATAAAAATGCAATGTTTTTTCCCAACTTTGAAAACAGTCTGAGCACTGATGCAGGCAAGCTTTACTTACATGAAAATATTGTGTTTTTATGACACTATTATGATCTTAACAGTTGTGGTTGATTCTGTGTGACCTCCCTACTTTGTACTCTATTTTTCTACCAGCACCACCACCCCATACTGTGATTTATGTGAACCATATGACCTCTGACCCCACCTTACCGGAATCAAGGTTTCAGGGAAAAAAAATTCCTTTTGCCACATATGATTGTTAATTCTGAATTTTTCGGTGACTTGATTAGTGGTTTATAATCAAAACAATTCATGCTTTATGTGGCTTTTTTTATTATTAAGCAGTACATTTCCCGACTTACCATGATCAATGTCGAGGGAGTAATGTCTAAAGCAATCAGAATAATGATTACTTCAATACTTGTCTTTTTCAGAGGCCAAGAATGTACAATATGCAGTGTTACATAGAACATAGAACATAGAACATAGAACAGTACAGCACAGAACAGGCCCTTCAGCCCAAGATGTTGTGCCGACCATTGATCCTCATGTATGCACCCTCAAATTTCTGTGACCATATGCATGCCCAGCAGTCTCTTAAATGACCCCAATGACCTTGCTTCCACAACTGCTGCTGGCAACGCATTCCATGCTCTCACAACTCTCTGTGTAAAGAACCCGCCTCTGACATCCCCTCTATACTTTCCTCCAACCAGCTTAAAACTATGACCCCTCGTGTTAGCCATTTCTGCCCTGGGAAATAGTCTCTGGCTATCAACTCTATCTATGCCTCTCATTATCTTGTATACCTTGTGTTGTTAAGGGAGAAGTTAAAATTTGCTCTTTCTAGGATGGAGCCGCTGTTCTGTTAACAAAAGCTTTCTCATACTACAGACAAAGGTAGTTTGTTTTCCTTTTCTCTTTCTACAACAAGGAGGATCATTGCTCTTGTGGACCTTTAATCATGACCAACAAAATCAGAAATGACTTTGTAAAATCTTCCTGACATAACATGTAATAAAATTGGAGTTTTCTTTGCCTCATCTCATGTGTAGCTGAAACCTTCCACCAGGCTTTGTTACATCCAGATTCAATGAAATATCTCCTGAGTGGTCTTTCATCTGACGTCTTTTAGATACTTCTTTTCATCCAATTCATCTACCACTGTAAGATTAACTCACCAGTGTTGGTTTCCAGTCCCAAAAGGAATTGATTTTAACATTATCATCTCCATGGGCTTGGCTGTCATAATAAGGGTAATTTTTCTCCAGTCCCACAACCCTTTCAGAAGTCTTGCTTCGTTCTAACCTTGGCCCCATGAGTATCCTTGACTTCTTTCATGCCACCGTTGGCACTTGTACTTTATTGCCATCTGAATCCTAAACTTGTGAAAACCTTCCTTAAGCCTCCTCACCGTTTTCTTCTCCACCTTTAAAACATTTCTTGAAGTCTTCCTCCTAGAACAAACTTCTTATCATCGGACATTCTCTTCTCTGACTCAATTTCTTTCTTTTTAGAGCACTGTGAATTGTGGATACACGGTACCATTTTTGACTGTGGAATGATATGTAGGAACATGGAAAAGCTGACAACTGAAAAGGGTCATGTCAGTCATCTGGTGGGCCCAGAAATGTGTGCACACATTTTTTTAATTGGTGAAAATTTTCAACTTTGGGGAAATAGTGTGAAAATCATTGGAAAAACATTACGATAATTTGTGTTGCATTACTTTCAGCAAACTAATGGTTTCACTTCAGTATTTGTATCTCAACAACACAGAGTGCAAGTGAAAAATGTTTGCTGTGTAAAAAAATGGGTGTCTGTTTAGTGAATCAAGCATGGAAATCATTTTATTTTCCTGGTTGGAATTTGCTGAATATCATACAGCTGGATGAATTGAGCATTATGAAAAACTTCCCACTTTATAGTGAGGAAGTGTTGAGCCAGTTCGGCCTATACTCAGTGTTTTGAAGAATGAGCGCTGATCTTATTGAAACATGTAGATTCCAAGAGGGCCTAAGAGGGTTGATGTTAAAAAGGTGTTTCCCCTTGTGAGTAAATCTAGAACCAGGGTACACAATTTAATTGTAAGGGATCTCCCCTTTAAGGTAGGGCTAAGGAGGAATTGTTTCTTTCAGACCATTGGTGGTCTTTGGAATTCTCTTCTACCTAGAACTAGTCTTTTTTTTGTCTTTTAGATCTTAAGCTATTATTAGATGTATTTGTAGGCCTTACATTATTTGGAGGGCAGGATAAAAATCTGAGAGAGCTAATTTGACTTTATGGAAGCTTGGAGGAATTGATAAGAAGAAGAAACAAAGGGACTCCACAACATATGGGCAGTTTGCTCTGCTAGATTATTGCTTATATTGTACATTTGGAAATCTCTACTCTTCCTGCTCCTTCACAAGGTCCTACTTCTGAGTCAAAAATTACTTCAGGACATCCCAAAGTGCTTTGCGTTCAAGAAACAACTTTGAAGAGTACTGATTTTTGCAATGTAGGAAATGTGGCAATACATTTAATCACTGCAAGCTCCCACAAGCAGCAATGAGATAAGTTTATTTCTGGTTTCTTACTTGAGGATTAAATTGCAGCACTGACACTAAGGATGACTTCCTGCTCTTCATAGAATCATAGAATCTCCACAGTGTGGTAGCAGGTTATACGGCCCATCAAGTCTACACCAATCCTCTAAAGAGCATCCCACCCAGACCCAAATCCCTTCCCAGTCCCTGTGACCCTGCATTTCCTCTGGCTCACCCTCCTAACCTGCACATCACTGCACACTATGGGCAATTTAGCATGGCCAATCCATCGAACTTGTACATCTTTGGATTGTGGAGGAAACTGGAGCACCCAAAGGAAACCCATGCGGATACAAGGAGAACAGTTAAACTCTATACAGTCACCTGACGATGGAATTGTAGTCTGGTCTCTAGTGCTGTGAGGCAGCAGTGCTAACCACTGAACCACTAAGCTTCTTCTTCCTCAAAGTATTGCCACTGGGTTTTTTTGTTTGTTGCCAGCTGTGAGTTCACCTGCAAACTTAGTTGAAAGTTTCAGCAAGAGGACTGCCCCTTTAACAATGCAGAACTCCCCCAGTTCTCTGTGAAGCATTAGCCTGGATTTTGTGCTCAAGTCTGAAATGGGAGTTGAGCTCACAAGCTTCCAATTCAGCGGCAAGGGCGTTGTTCATAACCAGGAGCTGACACCAGCTGATGTACTATCACATTCCCAAAAAGAAATTCCACATGTTTTAGAAAATAAAGTAATAGTAGAGAGAATGACTGTGTCACTGCCAATACTGTGTGCAACCATTCCCATCTGGTAGCTCAGCTGTTAACACCTAAGCACATCATATTTTGAAAGGAGTTTAGTGAAGAGGAAAATAGTGAAGCCACGGGCTCAGCATTAACTTTCTAACCGTTCTGCCCATTTCTTGCAAAGCATGTTAGTTAAAGAAGAAGCACATTTAATTTAAAATGCATTGACATCAATGTTACTTTTATTTTGCATGAATTGTACTTTTTCAAGCAGCTCTGCTCAGTTTCTAATGTACCCTTAAATTAGAGGCAGTTGAATGCTAACTTAATTCAGAGCTGAGTCTTGTTGCTTTCAAACCAATCTTTCACTGTGATACGATTCCATACCAGGCCAGTGATTCATAGATTCGCAGTGGGACTGGGACTAGGAGGGATTGTGCAGTTACTCAAACCTCTTTCACCAAAAAAAGGAGGTCGCAGACATTTTTATTTAACATTTGGAAACAACAACTTTTCAACCTGTTTAACAATGAATATAAAATTATTGTCTGATTTTAGTTCATTTTGTGTTATGTGTGACCCACTTACAATAGATTCTGTATGCTGTCCAGAGGCAGGCTAAAAATATATTTTCTCATGCTTCCACATTTTGAAAATCATAATTATTTATATGCTTGAATTGAGGATTAGTTTCAAATTGGTTTCTCTATTCTGGGAACTGTAGTCAAAACACACCACCTTATGGGATTCATAGAATTTCAGTGTCAATTTATTTCAGAAGTGAATTCTGAATAAAGAGAAATGTTTACAGCACTTAGCCAGCTGCTAGGTATTGAACAGAAAGTAACTTCAGTGGTAATCCTCATTGTGAAACATCACTGTGTCTATGTATTAAGCATTTATTCCAGCTCTGCAACACATTTTCAGTCAAATTAAATCAAGGGCTATCCAATTTGATACTACTTTAATGAGTAATTCATATTAGAATGCCTTATTGTAGATCAGAAATGTATCATTCATCTAACAGCATATTTGTAAACATATGAGGCCAGTTTACAAATAATTTTGTCAAACAAAGCTTGCACAGGATATTTCCATCGCAAGCGAGATTGTGATTTTTTTTACTATTTACCTTACGATTATTGTAGCAACTACTATTTTTTATAAGTATAGTTGGCACTTTCCGTTTTACATCTACATTACAGACTAAAAACCTGTAGATCAAACTATTTGGAAGATTTGCCTCAATTATCTGGCTGCCCGTATGCTGTTAAATTCTTCTCTGTGGGTCACATTCCATCCAGTTTACAAAGGGTAGGACTAACTCAATCCTTTTGTAGACATCTGTCAAACAAAATTACTTCATTGGCATGGAGAAAACATTACAGGAATGCGTCTTGCTTAGTCTCATTTGTTTGTTTTTCAAGAAAAGCAAATGGAGGATTACTTATGATTGAAAAAAAATTCTTCAACAGTGTGGCATAATGAATGCATAAACTAAATATAATGCAGAATTTCTTTGTTTGTGTAACAGTACATTACAGATTAAGAATAGCTGTTTGCATAATATTCCTGAATGTGAAATCATAGAAAAATATTTAAAATAAATAATTTCATTTATATAGAGCTTTTCATAAACTTGGAAGATCCCAAAGTTTTTTTCACAACAAAAGAAGTAACTTCTAAAATGTAGGCCATGTTGCAGAGTAGAACTCAAGTTCCCACAACCATCAATCAGTTAGATGAGCTAATAATTTTATTTTTAATTTTTGGCTGATGGATAAATAAATTATAGAAAATACTCCTACTTTTCTTTGACTAGGGGCATGAAATCTTATATACACCTAACAGAGGGCACCTGAGCTCAGTATAAAGTTTCACTTGAATGGCCGAAGGCCATGAATTTTTATTGCCAGAATTTTACCTGATGTTGAATAGGTTGATGAAACATCTACTAGAATAGTTCTCAATGGCCCGAGGTTGAGAAGAATCTTTTAAAAAGCCAAATAATCTGACATTGATTGCTATGGTCTGATCCTTGCTTTTGCTCTCTTGTGAAAACATTTCAAGAAGGATAGGATTAAGTTGAGCTTTCAATGTTATAGTTGACTAGATTGCTAATACTCACAAACCAGACCCCACATGAAGAATGAGATACTGGATGTCAACTGGTATCTCCAAAAACCTTATCCCCGCTTGATTTAGTCCCTTCAGTAAACCAGTGGAAAAACTATTGCAGACAAGTTCAAAAGAAATCTAACATAAGCAATTGCAAAACATTGATTTTGACTGACTTTACCTACTGATTGAATTCTTAAACAATATTCTTCAAAGAATCGTAGCCTTTACCAGTTATACAACAGCTGTTAATGTACTTTGAATAAAACCTAAGCATAACTGTTTTTAGTATTTATGCCATAAACAGTTCTCGTAATATCACCTCCAGTTTAATGTGATTGAGCAACTTTCAGTGATTGGAGATTTTTCATTAAAAAGTATGGTGCTAATTCTGTTGTGTGCAAATACGCCGGGGTGCACAATTCTATATTTGGACATTTTTCCAGGCAGATATTTCTGCAGCATAACACTAACATTATGCCTTTATGTTCTTTTTGTCCCATTGCTTGTGTGTCCAAAAAGATAATTTTGCACAACCCCTCACAAAAAAAGTAGAAATAGAAGGAGGCCATTCAGCTCCTTGACCTTATGCTGTCAATCTGTTAGATAATGGCTTATCTATACCTTAAATCCCTGTACCCAAGTGATTCTCTATCTCTTAATCCGTTGTCAGGCATGAATCTATTAACTTCACTTTTGAAATTTTGAGTTGATCCCCAAACTCAGCCACTCTCTAATGGGTAGAATTAAAGATTTCCACTATGTGTATGAAGAAGGACTTCCCAACCTCACTCTGGACAGAAAGTTTTGCCCCATTGTCCTGCACATATCCAGTAGATGGAATAATTTCTCTCCATCTCACTGTTCAAGCATGCTAAACATCTCTCTATATTCAGTGCGTTTATGAATTATCGAATTATATTCTATTGTGACAGTTCTAAATCTTCACCATAAAGACATGTTGTGAGTGAAATTGTTTTTTTCCCCATTAGAGCAACATTAGGGACAATGTTTTGTACCACAGCCAATTTCTATACCATTGACTTCAGTGAAAATTGAATAATACAAAAAAGTCTATTTTCTGCTACAGATGAAGATCAAATTCACTCCTGTTTTTGACTGGCAAGTGCTAAATTGGTTGAACGTGATACATTGTGACCATTAAATCACCAAAATCAAGATTCTTCCTCTTGATTGGTCTTTTTCTTGCAAATTGAATTTTGTCAGAAATTGTCAAAGTGTAATTTTTGTCAAAATTCATGAAGGGTTTCTCTCTGCGAATTTTCCAGCAAGCTTCCTTGTGCAATCATCTTAAACCTGCTTCATTAACCGGGAACCACACGCCTATGGCTCTCCTCACATCAGTTCTGATGAGAGTTCCCCATTTGCCATAGACAGAGGTATTCACCACTGATGGCATATCCCAGAATCCCTGGGGGCTGATGCCACTTTTGAAAAAAGTTCTGTGCAACCAATTAAGCACTGGAATTTGGAATCTGCTCTGAATAATTGGAGATATTTTCCCCAGTTATGACAAACAAGGAAATCGATGCCTCACTTTGAGGACAGGGGCTTGAATAATCTTAGTGGATTGGGTGAGGTGACCAGGGCCATTGTGATCTCAACTGTCCTGAGGAACGCCAAGCTTTACTGAAAGGTCAATGACCTGAAATTACTCCACAGAGGCCAGAATGCCATCACCAATTCACCCGTTATTTACACACGCACAGTACATGGACTCTGACTAGCTAACTCAGGGCTAATCTCTTCAATGAGGAGAATCCTTAGGACTCCTGTTTATTTTTGTGAGCCAGGACTCTCCAGCCTAGGTTAACAGTCCCAGTCAAGAAACGCATACTCAATGAGATTCACTTGGCTAAACTCATTCTAATCACTTTATGTGCTCCACCATTAAGTGCCACCCTCTTTATCTCTAATACTTAAGTCTCTCTCTTTGTTGTTGCAGTCACCTCCCACCAAAGCTCAAGGTGTAGAACTCTCATGATTGCATGCAACATCTTCCCCCATTTGCGGTCTCCCACCCAATTACCCTCAGCGTCTCAGCCTACAAGCCCTTTGTGCTGCCTACTCAGGACACCTCACCCCTTTCCCTCACCTGCACCACAAATAACAACTGTGCCAACCAATTGCATCTGTCTCAATCCCTGCCCTTCTCTCATTCCAGGGGAAAAGGCCCAAAAGAGCCAGATATAAAAACAGAAAGTGCTAGAGAAATTAACAGGTCTGGTATCATTTTTGAGAAAAAAAAGATTTGATGCTTCAGGTCCCATGAACAGGATTCACTGGAATTGAAATGTTAACTCTGTTTTCTCTCCACTGATGCTGCCAGACCTGCTGTATTTTTCTAGCAATTTCTGTCTTTGTTTCAGATTTGCAGCATCCATTGTCCTTTCTATTATTTTTTTCTTAACAAGAGCTAGAATTAGAGATGAGTGCCTGCCATTTGGGTCCTCAGCACCTCCAGGAGAGGATCCTAGCCCTCAGAGATAATGGGAACTGCAGATGCTGGAGAATCCAAGATAACAAAGTGTGGCACTGGATGAACACAGCAGGTCAAGCAGCATCTCAGGAGCACAAAAGCTGATGTTTCGGGCCTGGACCCTTCATCAGATGATCTCTGATGAAGGGTCCAGGCCCGAAACGTCAGCTTTTGTGCTCCTGAGATGCTGCTTGGCCTGCTGTGTTCATCCAGTGCCACACTTTGTTATCTAGGATCCTAACCCTCACCGGCAAAGACCAAGACCAGTCCTGTGAAGACCCTGAAGCTTCCGTGTCTTAGCAAACAAGGAAGAAGATTAGTTAATTGTTGAGCTTTCCTCCCATTACTCTCACAATGAATAAAACTTTCAACCCCTTGATCAAGATGCATTATTTCTTTTGTGGGATATCCACAGACTCTATGTTCAAGAGAGCAGTGCAACAAGATGTATTCCTCCTTACCTCTGAGCAAAAGGCCATAGATGCCCCAGAGGAAACGCTAGCAAAACTGCCTCCTGCAACACCCCACATGCTCAGTTATTGAAGTGTAATGTTAGCATTCATTTCAAAAAGGGCGAGAGTACAAGAGCAGAGGCACACTACTGAGGCTGCTTAAGATGCTAATCAGACCACATGTGGAATAATTTGAGCAGTTTTTTTTGGGCCCCGTATCTAAGGAAGGATGTGTTGGGTTTGGAAGGCCTCCAGAACAATCCTGGGGCTGAACGGCTTATCATAAGCAGTTGAGGCCTTTGTACTGTACTCAATGGGGTGCAGGAGGATGAGGGAGATTTGATTGGCATGGACAGAGTGGATGGAGAGAAGGTGAGGGAGAGACAAGGGCCTGAGATCATAACCTCAGAGTAAAGGGGTGACCATTTAGAATTAAGATGAACTGGAAATTCTTCAGCCAGAGAATGGTTAATCTGTGAAATTCATTGCCAAAGAAGGTTGTGGAAGCCAAGCTATTGCTGTATCTTTAAGGGTAAGGTAGGTAGTTTCTTGATTAGTAAAGGAATCAGGAGTTATGGGGAGCAGGCAAGAGAATGTGATTGAGAATCATGATCAAATGGTGGAGCAGACTAAATATGTAAAATGGCTTAATTCTGCTCCTGTATCTTATGGTTTTATGGGCATCTCAGTTCACATGCTCACAAGATGAGACATGGCAGCTCCTGCTACCAGTAGCTGACATGATGGAGGAATTTCCCACGTCTTTGGCACTGAAAGGACTGCTGGAGAACACACACCTGCTTTGACCAACCAAGATAGGAACCCATGGTGTCAGCAAACCATGACTTCATCAACATCTACCTGTTCCTTTTCATTGACATTAGTTGGAAGGAAAATTGGGTAAAGTTCATTACACTGATAACTCTGTTGCTTTCCACCTGCGAGTATAAGTTAATGTTTTTGATTGGGAACAAAGCCAGGACCGAGTTCTTTTTGTACAGAAAACATGGAAATTTTTCAAGAAACACAGCTGTTATCCCTGGTGTCCTGTCTAATGTTCATTCTTCAATCAATGCCTTTTAAAACAAATGAATAGAACTCATAGCTCATTCTCTAGTTGTGGTGCCTTGCCATATTCAACTAGTTGGCAACAACTACCATTCCTGAGATAAGCTTTCTGATATCTTGGGCAAATAGCATTCATTTTGTTTTGGTCAGTGTACATGAATAAAATTTGTCAAGTAATGGGACAGGGCTAGGACAGGGATTTGTAGTACACCAAGGCCCAATAACTGGGGTGTAGAACAGAGGCTGTGGTGAGGGCTACATCAGGACTACATCAGTGCTCTGTATATCAGATCGTGGGCAGGGCTACTGTGCTCAGGTTGAAAGGGGAAGGGCACTGGCCAGGGCCATTACTGGGAATAGTGATTACTGTCCCTGTCCCTATGGCGGGACAATTAAGGTGACAGCACTTAATCTCACATAGTTACATAAGTGAACATGGTCTTCAGCCTCAGCCCCTACATTGATGGTTGACAACACCACATTTCCAACACCTTTCTGTTGTTGTCCAGCTTGGTAGCTCAGCTCTCAGAAGTTTCTATTCGAATCTATCAAATAATAGCCACAGATTTACATATAATTGTTTCTTGTCTGCTCCCAAAGTACTGTCATTGATTTTGATCAAGGATCTTCCCTTGGCCACAATTTGTTTTTCATCTGCATGTTGTGCCTTGGTTTCATCAGCTGAAGGCACAGCATTCATTTTCCAATGTACAGATCCAGTTATACTTAGCCACTATCTCTACTGCTAGTAAATTATCAGATTGTATCCGAAACATACTGTAGTCAAGAAACAGAAGTTTCCGTCATGTAAATATTTGGAAAATGGAAGCCATTGTTCTCACTCTCCACTCCCAACTCCCAGTTACTAACCTTCTCCCTTTCCCATGCAACAATCAGATAGTAAGTCAATCTGTTCAGAACACGGGGGTCATATTAAGTCCTGAGATGAGTTTCCAATCTCATACTTGCACCAACAGTAAGGCTGATTATTTCAAGTTACATAACACTGCTGGATTTTGTCCTTGTCTCAACTCATCTGCCACTGAAACTCTTATTCATGCCTTTGTTATCTTCACAGTCAACAATTTCAATGCATGTTTGGCTGATCTCACACTGTGCACCCTTGTTGAAATTAAGGTCATTTTAATCTTTACTGCCTGTATCTTAACTCACAGTAAACCATGGTCCCCTGTGGTCACATGTTCTCACTCAAGAAATATCTTGATTTTAAAATTGTTGTCCTTGTTTACAAGCCCTTCCATGGCCAATCTCAAAACCCACCTCACCCATTTCCGTACAGCTCCATAACCCTGAGGAATATTGCTACTTCTCTAATTCTGACCTTTCATGTATTCCTGATTTGTTTTGTGCAGCAGTGGTTTCTGTACCTTCAGTTGCCTGGCCTCAAACTATACCCTCCCTACACCTCTCCTCCTCTTTATTTCACTTTCCTCCCTTAAGACACCTTAAAACTTGCCTCTTTGATGAGGTCCTTGGCAGTTGACCTAAGATATTTTTGTGTGTGTTAATGTCATATTCTAGAAATAACAGGGCCAATGGGGAAAGCAGGGTTAGGAGCAGGCCAAGAAATATCCCTCAAAATCACTCAAAAATTATTCAACAGCCTAACACACTTTGAATAAATGTTTAATTCATATCTAATAATGAAATAAAAGTAAATTTAACACCTTACCTTAAAAAAAAGTATCAAGATGACTTAATGGGGGAGAAGGCTTTGAGGTTGCTCTGTTGTTAACGCAGGGGCTGAGGATTGTCATCATCATCATCACCTTCAGGTGCAGTTTTGTTTGCAGGATTACGGTGAAAAATAACTCGTCCAGAAGTGGATGGCAGTGAATCATTGCCTTCTGACTGTTTTTGGAGTTTGGCTTAAAAAAGACATCCAGTTTTTGCTGCTTTACGCATTTTCTTTCTTCATGAAGAAGCTGTTCACAGGGTACCAAATAAGATCTTATTCCACAAATTGCTACCCTACTACATCTACATTGTAATTATTGTCCTCTAACAGTTGCAACTGCTTCTCAATTCCCCTCAAGATAGGAGACAAAACAGAAGTGGAAAGCTTTCATGATGCTGCCCATCTCCAGCTTCCACTTCTGCCTCAGTGACAAGTTGTTGTAGATCAGCTGCGAAGAGATCTTCACAGTGGGACTCAATCATCTCTTCAACATCCTCACTCTCCACTTCTTTAAATCGAACATGCTTTGCAAAGTCAGCACAATGTTCTTTGATTCTTGGCAGCTCCTGTGACCAATCAAAGCCTTTAAAAGCTTGAAACACATCTGGGAGAAACCTCCACCAAACTACATGCAAATGGTCCTTACTGACATCACCCCAGGCCTCCACGATACTGTAAATTGTATTCTTGATGTTAAAGATCTTCCAAAATTGAAGAACACTGTCCTTATCCCCCTCAGTGGTTGCAAACAGCCTCCTAAATGTGGGCCTTAAATAATAAGCTTTAAAAGCTGCTATTGGACCATGGGTTGAAGGAGAGAGGTTGTGTTTGGCAGTAGAAATAGCACTTTGATGTTTTCAGAAAGCTCACTAATGTTGGGAGGATGGCTTGTTGTATTATTCAGGATGAGGAGAATCTTGAAATCCAAATTTTTTTTTATTTTGCAGTACATTCTAAAAACCTTACAACATATAGCTTTTTCTTCCAGTGCTATAGTGTTTCCTTTACATGCACCGCCTGAAATTTTATCATGAGCACAGTCTTGCCATTTTGTCCTCGCATTTTTGTGCGTTACATAGCAGAATTTACAAATAAAAAACCTCAAAAATCACAGAGTATCGTTCCTCTCACAGAAAGCTCATCACGACAAACTCTGCGAAATGGTCGCATGATGCCAGCACGGAATTCTTTCGGCAGTGCATGTGATCAGGACAAAGCCCACAAAATGATCATGTGATGTCGACACGTACTCCTCCGTGCACCAATGGCATTGGGTTATAGTCAGCACGAATTCGCGTTTTAGAAATAGCATTCCCCTATTCATCAGTCACATTATAGCCAATTTGCATTGTCAGAACATGTGTTATAGCTGAACCAACTGTACTTCTGTAGGAGCACTTTGTGACATTTCTTACAATTAAATATAGCTAATGTTTTTATGTGAATGCTAGCTCTTTCTTCTGTCTTTCATTCAGTTAAGTTGTTTGCTTTGGTGGAAATTGACAGATTTCTATGTCAATATTCAGCACGATTGTTGAGGGCCCATTTTACTGCTGACAGAAGCAGACCACCTTGAACATGATATTACTACCCAAATCTATTCCCAACTTTCCCAGAGCTCTATGCTTAAATCCCTCCAGTTATCTTTCTTTCCCTGCCACAATACATTTTTCATCATTCAAGTTTTCTGCTGTCTCACAATACACCTTTAACAATGTTAGATGTGCTCCAAAAAAAAAGTTTAAAGTGGCTGGGAGACATATTAAAGATATGTTTTTAAAGTAGTAATTATATTTTAATCTGGTCCAAAGACAAGACATTGTGTGGCGTATTTTCCTTGCGCAAGCAAGTATGACTGAGGGTGCTAAGGAGGAAAGCCTCTTGGAGCAGCTCGTTCAGTCAAGGCAGTGCTCATAACATAACATAACTGAGGAACAGAGCATATGGAATGCTGCCTCCTTCAAGTTAGGTTTCAGTTTCCCCAACTAGGGTCAAAGAACCATGCGTTTCTGGCAAAAATCGTCATGCTCTTCAAATGTAAAAGTAAAGAATCGTGTTAAAATAAAGAAACACAAAGTAAATGGTAGTCCAGGACTACTCACATGGCATTTATGGAATAAATTGCTGTCCAGAATTGTGATTATTGGCTTGATGCAAATGCTTAGAGAGAAACGAACAGCTTCTAGATCTAAGTCCCTGTTGAATTCCATGTTGACTTACAGTAAGGCTGGAGTGATGATTTTACCTTCTTAACATTAATCTATAAGGGATCAAACATCTATTCAAGTTAATGATTCCCCCACATAAGCACATCTCAGACCGCCCTTGAGTTTCATCTATTTTGAGGTGAGAATTCCTTTTTGATCTTTGATAAATTAGGGAAAACTAAACTTGAGCATTTGTAAGTTAAATTGAAATTCAAATTTGGCTGTTATTTTATGTCGTACTTTCAACACGCATCTACCTCCTGAGTGCTTGTTATTATACCAGAAAGCTGTCTTGGACCAAGTAGATGCATTATACTCTGCTATATACTTTAGACAAAATGGGAACTGAGCATATTGAACTAATTTCATATTTTCCTTCCTCAAAAATATCAATAACGCAGCCACATATTTAAATCCCAAAAATAAATTACTTGGCTATAGCACATAAGTAACCAAAATTCACTTAGCTTTAATTTGCCAATTTGACTATGCCACACTGACAAGCTCAAGCACCACAGCAATTATGGTGAAATGTATAGAATAACCACAAGAACATATTGATGCCTCTGGCATTTATTTTAAAAAGGGACCAAGTGAGTCTAGCCTGGAAAGAATTCCAAATGGATTAAATATGGATATAATCAAAAGGGCCTGAATTAAATCCAGGTACTTAAATTTGCCTGATCTTTATTTCATTGTAACATTGAAAAGTCTCCAAAAGATACTATTGGCACACTTAAAGATGTAAAACTCCCGACCTTGGCGCAATGCTGCTAAAAAGTACAACCGGAACAATCTAGACTCAAAAATACTTCAAGCTATTGTTTTAAAAAGTTTGCAAAGATGTTACGGATCAAGACAAAGGGCTGCTATGTTGAGCAATATTCTTAGAGGTAACCCAGTGTGAGAGGCAATCTACACATAACGTGTTATTTTTGTCATGTATTTTTTGGGAGCATCAATCAACTTGATGTTCATGCTGTGAAAATACTGTGGCTCTCAGAATAAGCACTATCTAAATAAAGGTACTACAGCACTTTTAGCTAATATTCTTGATGCAAGAATTCAACCAAGAGAGGTGCTCCTGAATGGAAAACAATGGAGAAGGCAAAGAACATTCTGGGAGACTTATCCTGGATGTAATTTAGAGAGATTTTTTTAGATTATTACTTTAGTTAATATAAGTGGGGCTTGTGTTTATTGGAACAGCATACATAAGAATTTTGTTTTATTTGGGAATAGTTAGTAAGGGAGGAGTTGTTCAGTTTGTTAGTAGTTCCGTTAATTTGTTCACTGATAGAGTTAAATAAATAAATTGTTACTTGTTGCTTATAAAGTGAGTATCAGGGATTTATTTCATTTAACTTCTGCTTCATAACAACAAGAATACCAAACTAAAGAAGCAAGCCAACGTTTTCTACTTCATGAAGAGTCTGCTTATAGGGTGGCATGTGAATTCAAGTCGTGGCATTGCTAAAGATTGCCATGCATCCACTACTGTTGATTTGTAGTCAACAATCAGGCAAACAACAAATAGGTTGGCTCTAATGGGCAGGGCACTTCCCTGAGAAGCTGGTCAATGAATGATTCTCCGTTATTTTGTTGAGTTGAAATGTGGACAGTGAATGTACATGTTCTTTCAATCTGCAGAAGACATGGAACATAGAACATAGAACAATACAGTGCAGAACAGGCCCTTCGGCCCTCGATGTTCCACTGACCTATGAACTAATCTAAACCCCTCCCCCGACACTATCCCATCATTATCCATAGTCTTATCCAAGGACTGTTTAAATGTCCCTAACGTGGCTGAGTTAACTACATTGGCACGCAGGGCGTTCCACGCCCTTACCACTTTCTGAGTAAAGAACCTGCCTCTGACATCTGTCTTAAATCTATCACCCCTCAATTTGTAGCTATGCCCCCTTGTACAAGCTGAAGTCATCACCCTCGGAAAAAGACTCTCACTGTCCACCCTATCTAATCCTCTGATCATCTTGCATGTCTCTATTAAATCCCCTCTTAACCTCCTTCTCTCCAATGAGAACAGACCCAAGTCCCTCAGACTTTCTTCATAGGGCCTGCGCCCCAGACCAGGCAACATCCTGGTAAATCTCATCTGCACCTTCTCCAATGCTTCCACATCCTTCCTGTAATGGGGCGACCAGAACTGCACGGAATATTCCAAATGGGGCCGCACTAGTGTTTTGTACAGTTGCAGCATGACATCACGGCTCTGGAACGCAATCCCTCTACCAATAAAACCTAACACACCGTAAGCCTTCTTAACAGCACTATCAACCTGGGTGGCAACTTTCGGGGATCTATGTACATGGACACCAAGGTCCCTCGGCACATCCCCACTACCAAGAATCTTTCCATTGACCCGATATTCTGCCTTCGTATTATTCCTCCCAAAGTGAATCACCTCACATTTATCTGTATTAAACTCCATTTGCCACCTTTCAGCCCAATCCTGTCTTTCCAAGACAGGAAAATGTGTATTGATAAAAACAAAATATGTTAATATATAAATATATAGCTTCCAGCATATACATGTGCGCCATACTGTGAGCCTGACTGACAATCTTAAATTAGTTGTCGGCCTAATTCCTTGCACATTCAGCATTATCTAGCAAATTCTGTCCAATTGCAAAATTACGTCTCATGTTAGACAATATATCACACGATTTGCAAGCGGGGTCTGGCTGGCTGCTGTGAACAGCCAAAAAGATGTTTGATGTGAACCTTCATTCTTTGAGAAGTACAACCTACATACTGGACATCATACAAGTGCCAAAATTCATATATCACGTTACTCATTTATGAGATAAAAGGAATATCTTTTTGTTTTGACAGCAGTATCCTGTTACTCGTTATTTATTTTGCTGCAGTTGCCATGCCTGTTCCTCAGTCATTTAAGATACCTTACATTTCCAGGTAATCTGAGGTATACTGGCCATTTTTCAGGACCAAGTGTAGCCATTGTAGGGCTAATCATAACTTTGTATGATATACACCGAGAAATGATCTGATCAGGGAATGCAATGGTCTTGAGATATTATCATTGGACTATTGATCCAGAGACCCTGGGGATCCAGGTTTGAATCCTGCCATAGCAGATAGTGGAATTGAATCCATAAAAGCATCTGGAATTAAGAGTCTACTTATGCCCATTAAAATATTGGCTGATTTTCTGGAAAGCCCCATCTGGTTCACCAGGCGAGGAACCTGCTATCCTGACCTGGTCTCACCTATAGGCGACTCCAGACTGATAGGAATGTGGTTGACTCTCAACTGTCCTCTGGGCAATTAGGGATGTGCAATAAATGCTGGTCTGGTCAGTGACACCTACATCCTGTGAATGAATTTTAAAATATGATAGCCATTATCTCTCAGTATAGCATAAAAATTCCCCTAACATTACATTTTACTTTAGTAGTTGGAATCTGTTCTTTTTAATTGTGGATTTTTTTTTCCCATTTTCCCGAGCCAAATGACTGTGGCCTTAAAGCTACTGATGTATGTCTACTTCCTGTAAAGTCTTGGCCTGGTGTTTGAGCTCAATTTCCAACCATGATTTGTGAAGGTCAGCAATTGTCTGACATTGGAAAATGAGATTGGTTTTTCCTTCAAGGGCAGTTGTGTAATAGTTTAGCCATTGCAAAATGCCTATGTTTTTATCTCGCCACTGTCAATCACATTTTAGATAAAAAGAGCTTGCATTTATATTGTCTTTTTTTACAGCCTCAGAAAATCTCCAAATATTTTACAGTTAATGAAATGCATTTAAAATGAAGTTACTTGTATAGAGAGGAATTGCAATGACTAATTTGCACTCAGCTAACTCCCACAAACAGAAATGAAATAAATGACCCAGTCATCTCTTTCTGGCATTGGCAGTGAAGTAATTGTTGAATACGACTCTGCGAGAGCCCTCCAGTTCTTCTGCAAAGTAAGTTTTAAAACTTCATTCATGGCTAGTGAGCAAGCTCACTAGCCCAGAATTTATTGTTCAACTGACTTGTCTTTAAGATGATGGTGATGAAATACCTTCTTAAACTGCATTGTCTATTTGATACTGGTACACCTACGATATTGCTAGGGAAGCAATTCAAGTGCTTTGATCCAGTAACCCAAAAACATTGGTTATAAACTCCTAGATCAGAATGGTGACAATGGCTTGGAGGAGAGCATGCAGGTATTTCCCTGTACCTGCTGCCCTTGCCTGCCCTTGTCATGATAGTGGTCATGTGTTGTGTGCTAACAATATTCAACAAAGAAGGAAGATTTTTCTTACTCCAGTATGTCACTGCACGACATCATATCCAACAATGCAGCACTCTCTCACTTCTACACTGGCAGTATTAGCCTCTGCATTGAGACTTTGTTTAACATGCCCAGTAGCGTCACACAAGCTAATACATATTCCATGTTTGATCATGTCAGGGAATGAGTCTCATTTGTTTGTTTCCTATGCTTCAATTCTTTTTCACATGATGTTTTAGCACATCAATCTACAACAAACTAATACATCAACATAACAACCCATACAGAAGTGCACAATTAAATTCTTGGGCTCAAAGTGAATTGTCAAACTTTTTAAAATGTATATTTACTCTCCCTTCCCTTGAGTTCATGCATTATAATTCCTCCTCAATTATATAAAATGTTTCTGTTAATCTGATTGCGTTTCTTGCTTTATGGGTAGATTTTCAATTATATTTATTGCAACATGTTTCAACAATCGGGCATAATACTTTATAATTCAATGACTGTCTCAGCTGTTATAAGCTGTACAATGTTTCTTCTACTGTGAAGCTACTCAATAGAGACTTTTTTTTCAAATTATTCTCTTTGATACTATTTAATTTAACTGATGATCATATTAAATTAGGTTCACACTTTAGGTTTCCTTTCTGTTTGAAACTGGGTGAAGTTATGTTTCTCTCTTGGTTTCAGACAGTAACTCAGAGTGAGGATAAATTTACTTGCAATTTAAGAGAATTAATTACTAAGGTGTCAGACCTGTTGCACATTTCCTGTCTGACATTTCTCAAACTCTGTCCTATCTGCAGGGAAGAATTGAAATGCCAGATGGTGCCTTTAATTTTGAGACATTGACATTCATTTATTTAATTTGATATATTGTTCTAATCATTTATTTTCTAGTACATTTTATTGCTTACTATTTGATCTCAGTAGTCTGAAAAAAGACTGGCAAAAGTTTGTTTATATATTATGAAATGTAAAGAAAATCTGGGCAACTGAGTCCCCTTTATTCTCAAAACACAACCATGTAGACAATGGAAGCTGTATTTCTGTAATCAATCAAAACAAGTTAAGCTAAAGGGAGTTGCAGTCTAATTTTCTCCAGCTAATACCATTTCTAGGCCAGCATAAAATTAGCTATGAATTTGTTTCACATAAGTTAAAGTGTTCAGTAAATCCACTTTCCTATTCATAAGATTCACGTCTGTTGATAGCTTATTTCGTCCTTCAATTTCAGCTAAAACTGAGAAAACAATCATTTGAAAGTGGTGTTCTTATTGCTGGGCAGTTAATCCAGGTAATATTCTGGAGATCCAGGTACACCACAGCAGATGATGGAATTGGAATTCAGTAAAAATCTGGAATTACGAGTCTAATGATTGTCAATTGTCAGGAAAAACCCATCCAGTTCACCAATGCCCTTTTGGGAAGGAAACTGCCATCCTTACCTGGTCTAGATAACATGTGACTCCAGACCTACAGCAATGCGGTTGACTCTTAACTACTCTCTGCATTGGCAATGAGTGCTGGTTTGGCCAGTGACATCCTCATCCTGTTGAGTAATATACTCCAAAGCCAGCCACTGTTAATGAGCTTACGGAATGGAAAATTTCAACTTATCTGTACAGCGATAAGAATAGCGATTAGTGATACTGTAGCACAGGCCCTTGTTTGGAGGTATATTGGAGTGTGGAGGTGAGGAAGAAGCAAAGACAGGAAAACTGTGGCGTGGACTGAATGAACCCTATGAATAAAAGTAGAGAAAAGGAAAAAACTGAAGCATACAGGTAGGGATTATTAAATATGTAGGTAACCCTCTGAGGTCAGCTGTGATGTTGCTGTGATCATGTGTCAGTATTCAACTTAAGACTTTGGATCCTGTAGTTCAAGGACTCTGTTACTCTGGAGTCTTACCATCACGTGCATTCTGACAATGTGATATTGGGTACTGCAGATGCTGGAGAGTCCAAGATAACAAAGTGTGGAGCTGGATGAACACAGCAGGCCAAGCAGCATCTCAGGAACACAAAAGCTGACGTTTCGGGCGTAGACCCTTCATCAGAGAGGGGGATGGGGAGAGGGAACTGGAATAAATAGGGAGAGAGGGGGAGGTGGACCGAAGATAGAGAGAAAACAAGATAGCTGGAGAGGAGAGTATAGGTGACGAGGTAGGGTGGGGATAGGTCAGTAGGGAAGATGGACAGGTCAAGGAGGCAGGATGAGGTGGTTGGTAGGAAATGGAGGTGTGGCTTGAGGTGGGAGGAAGGGATGGGTGAGAGGAAGAACAGGTTAGGGAAGCAGAGACAGGCTGGTTAAAATAGTATCAGAGATAATGGGAACTGCAGATGCTGGAGAATTCCAAGATAATAAAATGTGAGGTCCAGCCTCACATTTTATTATCAGAGACAGGCTGGGCTGGTTTTGGGATGCAGTGGGGGGAGGGGACGAGCTGGGCTGGTTTTGGGATGCAGTGGGGGGAGGGGAAGAACTGGGCTGGTTTTAGGATGCAGTGGGGGAAGGGGGGATTTTGAAGCTTGTGAAGTCCACATTGATACCATTGGGCTACAGGGTTCCCAAGCGGAATACGAGTTGCTGTTCCTGCAACATTCGGGTGGCATCATTGTGGCACTGCAGGAGGCCCATGATGGACATGTCATCTGAGGAATGGGAGGGGGCGTTGAAATGGTTCGCGACTGGGAGATGCAATTGTTTGTTGCGAACCGAGCAGAGGTGCTGTGCGATGCAGTCCCCAAGCCTCCGTTGGTTTCCCCAATGTAGAGGAAGCCACACTGGGTGCAATGGATACAATATACCACATTGGCAGATGTGCAGGTGAACATCTGCTTGATATGGAAGGTCATCTTGGGGCCTGGGATGGGGGTGAGGGAGGAGGTGTGGGGGCAAGTGTAGCACTTCCTGCGGTTGCAGGGGAAAGTGCCGGGTGTGGTGGGGTTGGAGGGGAGTGTGGAGCGGACAAGGGAGTTGTGAAGAGAGTGGTCTCTCTGGAAGGCAGACAAAGGTGGAGATGGAAAAATGGCTTGGGTGGTGGGGTCGGATTGTATTTGGCGGAAGTGTCGGAGGATGATATGTTGTATCCGGAGGTTGGTAAGGTGGTATGTGAGAACGAGGGGGATCCTCTGGGGGCGGTTGTGGTGGCGGTTGGGTGTGAGGGATGTGTTGCGGGAAATGTGGGAGACGCGGTCAAGGGCGTTCTTGACCACTGCCGGGGGAAAGTTGCGGTCGTTGAAGAACTTGGACATCTGGGATGTGTGGGAGTGAAATGCCTCATCCTGGGAGCAGATGCAGCGGAGGCAGAGGAATTGGGACTAGGGGATGGAATTTTTGCAGGAGGGAGGGTGGGAGGAGGTATATTCTAGGTAGCTGTGGGAGTCAGTGGGCTTGAAATGGACATCAGTTTCTAGCTGGTTACCTGAGATGGAGATTGAGAGGTCCAGGAAGGTGAAGGATGTGTTGGAGATGGCCCAGGTGAACTAGAGATGTAATTTGTTCTGGGTAAGAATCACCTTAGACTTGAAATGATAACTCTGTTACTCTCTGCACAGATGACGCCAGACATTTTGAGATTCTCTCGCATTCTTTGTGTTTGTTTTTTATTAATACAAAAGGTTTTGTTCGTTACCTAGATGCCTGGCTTTAGTTTGTATCAAAACACAAAGAACTCAGACTAGAACCAGATAAAACATAAAAACAAGAAACACTTGTACTTGTTTACTTGCTCTTTCATGAATACAAGATCTCACAAAGTCCAAGGTCAGTGGGGCAAGTCAGCATTAAATTTGGAACAAAGCTGTATATTTGGTGGTAGAAATAGCATAAATGGTTACTTTTGCCAGTTTCTGCTGTTCTCCAGCTCATGTTATATAAATACAAGTTGTTGTTGTGAGTTGTTTTAGAGAATATTCTTGGTCACCAGCTGTGATATGAATGGGAGTGGCTGATCCAATGGGAATTCCATGGAATCCTTCTTTCCGTCAACTGATCAGCAAGATGCTTTCCTTTAATCTGATAGGACATCATCATGACCATGTAACATCAGTGAAACTTGTCAGTGGATAGATTCTGGACAATTACCCCCCTTGACCTCTTCTATCCCTCACCTCCTGACTTCACACTTAAAAATCTACTGTCCAGTTCCACATTCTTAATATCTAACCAAGAATCAAAATTGGTTTGATCAGTTCTGCTATACTCTGCT
The DNA here is from genome assembly GCF_030684315.1 of Stegostoma tigrinum. Lineage (NCBI taxonomy): Eukaryota > Metazoa > Chordata > Chondrichthyes > Orectolobiformes > Stegostomatidae > Stegostoma > Stegostoma tigrinum. The sequence continues at coordinate 11,212,555 of NC_081386.1, forward strand.
GCCTTTCTCATAATTTTCTCTCTCTTAGTTACTAATTACAATCCACCAGATGTTAAAGTTTGTTGTCTTATGTTAGTTTTCTACATGTAATAAAGTAATGAAGCACTATTTAGATGTGTGTATCCTGATAGTGTTATTGTGAATTTATTGTTTCTGTCTGTTGTGCCAAATCTTGGTCATTAACAAGGACATAATGTTCATTGAAAAGAGGAGGACAAGGATATTTATTTTATACATATAATTTCTTTATCTAACAACAACTATGCATACAAAAGCATCTCATCAGCTTTAAAATACTTTGGGACATCCAGTGGAAATATAAAGTGATTTATAAATGCAAGATTTTATGATACAACCAGGAACTAAGGCATGAGTGAATGCTAGGTTAAATGTGTTAATATAAAAGAAATAAGCTTGATACATATAATGCAATCGCATCTTTAAGGCTTTTCTTTATTTATAATAGATGAGGTTCCACCACAGTTATTAAGTCAGCAAGTATACCGCCTACTTGTGATCATTGGTTGCCACGACTGGCAAATGAATGGCTGATCTATTGTTTGCCCTTCGTCAAGTTGGTTTCAGCTCGGATATTGGCCCAGGACCTCAAGAGAACTCTGTGTTCTTTGGAATCGACTGCCTGAACCCATGCCAAGATAATATAGTTTGCCAATAGGCCCCTCAATGCCCAGGGCTGTTTTTGCTCCACAACATGGTCCTCTGAAGTATTCAATAGTAACTCAGGCATCTTTCGTGCTGTAATCAGTGGCAATCACTTTGTAGGAGGCCTAGTACCAGTTAATAAGCACAAAAGACATGTTATACACCAGTGATTGGTGGTTTTCATTCCTACTTGCAAGTGGTTTTTATCCTAACTGTGGTGTTGTAATTTGTTAGTATTTCTGGGCACCAAAATTTAATCTTGTCTGTTGTAATTGGACACAAGAAGCTTATACAGAAAACAGAAATTGGTAAATAAAATGGTTCATGCTTTCTTACCCTGGTAAGTTAATAGAGGTGTTGGTTAATCATGTTTGGGAAGGAGATGGAGGAGTGGTCATTTCACTGCGCTAATTGTCTGGGGATGTGAGTTCAAATCCTACCTTGGTGAGATATGAATTTGCTGAAAATAATCTGGACCTAAAACACTAATCTACTGGTAAATATGTAATCACTGTCAATTTAGAACAACTATTTGTTTCTTGAATGTTATTTAGGGAAGAAAGTCTGCAGTTCTCATCTAGCATATGGGTAACTCCAGACCCACAGCAATGTGGTTGATTCCAAACTGCCCTCCGAGCCATTAGGGAAAGGCAAATAGTGCTGGCCTGGCCAGTGACATGCACGTTCCAATCCCAAACAAACAATTTTTGTAAAATACCAGCTTCTATCAATCGGACAATAACAAACCCAGATAAGACATGAGGAAATTTTAATGGTGGTAGGTTTTGAGAACCATAGGTTCAAAGTCATCTGTTCCCACCTCAAGCAAATAACACTCACATGCCATATTATGCATCTGTAGTATTTTAAAGTTTTACTTGCTGATAGAAATCTATCTAATTTGTTTTCAACATTCTCCAAGGAAACATAGGAACTCTCCAGTTGTTCACTGAAATGGCCGAGTTGGTGAGGATTTAATATTTTAATAATCTCAAAGCTGAACACCAAACACATCTCCAAAGCATGTACTTACAGTTTTCAGAGATGGGAAGGACAACAAACTCCCCCTTAAGAAGAGGTTTGGTAAGTATTACGGTGATGCCAAATACCTTCATTAACTTTCGTCATACTTGGCATGAAGGAAGATGGAGGTCGGGCATTTCAGCTGTTTGCAGGAGATGTTCAGGGAGTGTCCTGTGACCAGTTGTTTCGCAAATGACAAGTTAGGGGAAGGTCAGAATAGTTTCCTTGACAAGGTAATTACTGCTTGTAGGCCAAGATAAGAAGGTCCCTCTCCAAGCCCGTTAAATTTAGTTTCTTTCCCACTCACCATCAGAGTCCACGCTCTTTGGAAATCAAGTCACCCGCAGATCGCTAATCAGCATCTGCCATCGGTCTGGGAGCCTCTACTCTTAGACCCACACCAAAATCTGCCACCCATCTTTGGCTCCAACACCTTCTCATGATCCACAACAGCATCACAGTTCAGGTTCTCCCTTTCCACTCCACCACCTCAGCAATGTTGAGAATCATCTCATCTCATCAAGATCGGTTATATATCTCACACACTCCTAATTTACCAGCTGCAGGTGCAATATCTATTTCTAGCCTGTGGTCTACTCCACAGTGGTCTGTTTGTGACAGAGAGCCAAATCTGTCAATCAGGCTACCTTCTAGATGGAAACTTCATTTTTGAAAAAACGTTAATCCAGACTTGAAATGTTAACTCTGATTTTCTCTGCAAAGATGTTGCCCAACTTGTTAGAATTTTTCAGCATTGCCTGTGTTTGCTTCAGATTTCCCATGTCTGCAATATGTTGCCTTTGCTCTGAGGGAGAATCTAACCAATGTTCTCTCTATCACAGATGACATTGCTGTTCTTGGGGAAGCTAGCCATGAGCATGATACAAATTTTCATGCATTCAGCAAAAAGATCAAGCATACTTATCACAGCAAATTATGTCAAATAAACATGAACCAAATCAACGTCTTCAGATCAATCTACTTTTCAACTGTTATTATGTAGCATCCAACCAAAATGGAAAAGATATAAAAGATTCCTACGTCAGAAGTCAAAAGCAGCCTACATTTCTTCAACTTTCTTTCCCCATATATTCTAAATCTTGCAAACAAAGCATACCTTCCTTGAGATTTACACTTCAAAGCTATATCGTATATTTGACAGGATGATCACCAGTACATCTTTCAAGCAGTCAAAAAATGTCTGTCTTCCAGAAAGAGTGTTCTTCAATATTATGATTCCTCCAAATTACCACATTGAAAATGAATGCTGTGCAGAACAACCTCAGAGCATGTTCCTTAAAGGGTGACTAGCAAATTGCATTTGCTTCTAAGTCCTTATGAGAACTTAGGCAATCTGCTGCAACATAGAAGGTAAATTCTCACTGCCGATTTTAGAACACAAAAGAATCATAGTCCCTACAATGTGGAAGCAGGCTGTTTAGCCCATCAAGTCTACACTGACACTTGAAGGGCATATGACCCAGACCCAACCCCTACACTATCTCTGTAACACTGCATTTCCCATGGCCAACTCCACCTAACCTGCACAACCCTAGATACTATGGGCAATTGAGCATGATCAATCAGCCTAACCTGCACTTCTTTGGGCTGTGGGTGGAAACCAGAGCACCCAGAGAAAACTCATGTAGAATGTGCATACTCCACACAGACAGCTGCTTGAGGAATCGATCTTGGGTCCCTGACACTGTGAGACAGTAACAGTAACAAGTGTGCCACAGTGCTATTCACTTCATATGTATCTATCCAGCACGTATTTAACTGTTTGTATACTTCATAAGTGATGTTTTAAAAACAAGTGCACATTCATGACTACAACATCAACTTGTGTGTATCCATGTGCATGATTTTGAGGGTAATAAAATGCAAACATGCTCACAGATGTCAATTTCCAATGATCTTAGCTGAATTCGAAATCCACCAAACCTAGAAAGGGTTATTAATGACTCCGAGTTCTGTAAAGTTAAAGCTCCATGAAGAATGCCAGGAAACCCTGGCTCCCAAGGAATAAATCTCCTTCCCCCGATCTCACCAAATTCACCCTAATGAAGAGGGATGCCTTCTATAAGTTAGTTTGGAATTTGTGTCACGCTCTTTCCAGTGAAATTTTTACCATTGTGAACAAGGGAATTTTGTTTCAAATAACCTACAGTTTTTATATATTTACATTTTTGGGGAACAATTAAATTTTTACTTTATGTGGCAGTTAAAATACTCCATCTCCTATCACATTGCAGATTTAGAGTGAAAATGAATAACAGATAAAGTGGTGTTAGAGAGCATGAATAATGGGATTAGGCATTCGGGTACAACTCAATATCCATTTGAAAGACATACATTGTGTATTTACTTTTATGGATAGTTTTGGTTTTGTTATATATAAATATTTCCAAAGCTTAGACTAACTTTGCATCGGAGAAGTCGAGTTGGTTACAATACAATAGTTTCCTGTTATACATGGTGTAGTGATGCCAGTATTGGACTGGTGTGGACAAGATCATAAATCACACAATGCTAGTTTGTAATCCAACAGGTTTATTTGAAAACTCAAGCTTTCTGAGCCTTGCTCTTTCTTAGGATGTTAGTGAGAGAGGTCGCATCTGACACAGAATTTGTAAGTAAAACAGCAAAGATTACACTGTCTCTCTCCCACCCCACAAGTACATACATGCACGCGCGCGCGCGCGCGCGCACACACACACACACACACACACACACACACACACACGCACGCACATAAATGTAAATATATAGGGTGAATTTGTATTTGCAGATGCATACTGTTTCAAAATGCTCACAATTTATAGACAGTCAGTCAATGTGGCATTTGATAAATTCCTATTTCAGCAATAAAACCAGTCTGACTCAAAACCAAAACACAAATAGATTCTAAACAAGGCATCATATCTCACATGCATTGTCTGACCTAAAATGTCATCTCTTCTTTACACTGATAACAATTTTACTTCTCTCAGGGCTGTGACTTGAAAGAAATTTGGGAATTTATATATACATATTAATCATTAAAACCTTGTAACTGATTACAGATTTAAAAGCTTCTTAGGTTTGTTTCATACATCCCCATCGGTTGTGTAACCCTTTGAGCTTTAACTTATAAACTCTGTGTCTGATGCAACTTCTCTCATTTAAACCTGAAGAAACAGCAAGACTCTGAAAGCTTGTGTTTTCAAATAAACCTGTTGGACTATAACCTGTTGTCATATGATTTCTGACCTTTCTGCAGCACAGACTGAAGAACCAGGAAGCACACAAAATTGAGACTCCAGAGTGCTATATCAGTTGGGAAGTTGTAATTTAATTGTGACAAATTTACATATAATTTAAGGTCACTGGACCCGAAACATTAACTCTGTATTCTTTCTACAGATGTGCCCAGGCCTGCCGAGCTTTCGCAGTGATTTCTGTTTGCTTACTGATTTACAACATCCACAGTTCTTTGGCATTTTTGTATAGAATTTTTCATAGTTGATGAGGACATTTGAAAAGGACAAAGTCAGAGACTTTTGTAGGATGCAAGTGCATGCAAAAGGATTTTTTAATATAAATAAAAATGGAAGACCGAAAATACTTTCCTTCTTTCTTGCTGCACATTTTATTGACTAATGTATTCAAATATCCCGAGATCACTTCAAAGAGTTTAACTGTAAACACATTAATAATTAGTTTCTGTTGCTGATCAGATATGAAGCTTTCAAAATGGAAGTTTGATTCATTCAATAAAATATTAAAATGTTGTATTAATATGTGATTCACTCAAGAATAAAGAAAAAGTCCCAAACAGTAAAAGTCCATCTAATGACTCAATGAATAAATGCACTTCCTTACGTGGTACAATGTTTTTCTGGAAATCTAATTCGCATTTAGTTACAACAAACAACTTCAATGACCATTTGTTCAAAGTTATCTGGGAGAAAGTAAGGCTTCTAAATGGACCCTAGTGTGTTGCCTTATAATTTTAGATTTCAGTTTCATTTTGTGCAGTGTTTCAGAATTCCAGTGAAATTTTAATTCCAGCAAAATTTTAACAAGCACTTATAGAGTAATCAGAAACAACAAAATCAATAACATGATGTATATGTGTATTTGTAAAAACCTTTGAATGGGCTTAGAATCTTCAAAAATAAATCTACCTGTGCAATAATCTTTTGTTCATATTTTCTTCATAAGAGATCTATGCTTTATCTTGCCATGATTAATTAATCCTTTAATGCCGCTGTGGTGTCTAAGAAACAATCATGTGGTTGTCAATTTTTCATTTGTACATTCACAAGGAGATGTTGTGGTCCAACAGATAGCAACCTGCCTAAACCAGAAGCCCACAACCGGACTTGATGGCCACTGAAGGTGCAGTCACATGTGGTCAATCAGGTTGAGGACCAATCCTTCCACAACACACCAATGGGGGGGCCTATAACAGCAGGAACAATTCCTGCTCAACCACGTGATGAAAAGAATCTTGCAACCTACCATTAATATCATACTTCCAAATTGTGTGTGAAATTACATGTTACCATTGTAACTTGGACTCCTTAAGCTAACCGTACCACACCACCACCATTTTAAATTGATGGCATATTATTCCATCCTGTCACCAGCACTGATGCTGGAGCACAAAGCTAATTAGAAGAACCCATGATTTTGACAAAAGATGACAAAAGACAGTTGAAACTCACTCCACTTAATCAGAGTAGCCACTGACAAAATCATACAAAATGGAGTAAGGAAATGATAACACTAGCATTTTATATTGAGTCTTATTATGATGAAGCATTTCAAAAGAATTCAAGCACTAGTGAGGCACTGATTATACTATTATGTAAGCAAGGTGTAGGCGCTAACCAATTCAGAAGTTAAATTAAACTGTGCCCCTCTGCCTAGGAAGTTAATGAACCTGACAGCTGGCGGGGAATGGAAGAAAGCATGGCACCAATTTTCAGATGCAATAGTTTTCTGATTCCACATTATAACAAATATATCTATTCTTTGGTGACTTCCAGCATGCAACTCACTTCTGTTGTCAAAATTATGCATTTTGCATAATTCCGGTCCATTAGGGTTGCAATGAGAATTCATGACATTAATGAAAACAAAAGACTTTCTCAAAGTACGGGAAAGTTTGTCTGACCATCATACCAAGAGTTTAACCTGCTGTTGGGGATTTGATATTTTACTCCCTGACCAATTAAGTTGTCCCTCTTGTACTTCTAAATTCTTTGGGCAGGTCCATGAAATTCCATCTGACATTTTGGATGTGGTTCCTAGAAGTTCTTCCACCAATGTATATTTCACATCCTGAAAACAAATGAGTTGTGCTGTAATGATCACAACCCTGCACGCCACCGCCTCCCCCCACCCCCAACAACTGCTCAACTCCAACCATAAGTACAAAATACTTAGCTCATCACTGTCAGCAGAAGGCAAAGGGAGCTTCCAAGAAGTATTTTCTGTCTGAACAACACAAAACAGTAACTCCAAAATTGTACTAACTCAGCCAAATCATTGAATTTTCCTGCATTCTGGATGGCAGCATTTTCAAAAAACAGAACACTGGCACAACTACACAGTTGCATACCTTTGTAAGGCCATGAGTAAGGATGATGGCCAATTTCATTCTTTGTGTTGGAATCGAGGTCTTGAATTAATTAACAGTAATGGCACATACACTTCACTACACTGTTTTTAGAAAACTGGAAGGAGGATTTAGTTTTATTAGTATGAAATAAAGCCTTTAAATGAAAAGGAATAACATTTACACAACACCCTTAACAAACTAAGGATATTCCAAAGTAATTTACGGCCAACCAAGTCATTATTTTTTAAAAACAAGTGCAGTTGCTAGTGTAATATAAAGAAAATCGGCAGCCAATTTGCACACAAAATGTCTCACAAACAGTAATGAGGGAATGTGACAAGGTAATGTAGTTTCATGCGTTGGCAGTGAGATCTGTCAGGAGAGCAAAGAGAACTCCCTTGATGTTTTTCAAAAATGTAAGATAGATTAGACCTCTTGAAAAACATTCACACATCTATGTTTTTAAAAAGCAACTTATATTATGTCCATTTTTGGGTGGGGAGAAAAGGCTGAAGGGTCTAATTTTCCTGGGATGCAGTGTGTTGACAAAATTTTGCAACAGACTGCTTTGAGACCTTACTGGCACTGCCTTAAGTCACCTAACTCAATGTAAAACTGTGAAGAAATGGTCCCAAATCTGATACGTTATCCTTCTGCCATATCTTGACTTCATATTGAAATTGCCGATTGCTGACAATGAAAGCTTACCCTCCACCCCATAACCTCCACTGGGGGCACTTATTCCCTCAACTGTCAAGTTGCTTCTTGGGGCAGACTTTGGTAAATGCATTGCAAATGGTTGCTTCTCGTTGATACAGGAGGCCCAAGATTGCACACTCCTCTAACCCCTTGGTTATAGTGTGTCAGTTGCTCTGACAAGCGACATAAATGGATTCCCGTGGCATTATATGTTGCTGCATCAGCTGAAAACCAGAAATTCCTTCAGTATATAACAGAATCACAAAAGTGTTTCAACACAGGAGAAAGCTCATCGTCTTTGAACTGGCTCAAGTGAGCATTGTTACCTCCTCCCAATTTCCTGCAGTTTCCCTGTACCCTTGCACATTATTTCAATCCAGTATATGTAGGGTAATGCAGCACTACTTTTCTGTCCTTTCTGTTTAGAGTAAGCAAAATACCTCTTCAATTGTAGCTGGTTTGTGGGTGGTCATTGTGAAGTGTCCACTGGCTTTAAAATACAACATTAAAAGAATTTGATTCTCCATATCGGCAATTTTTCTTCAAAGAAACAATAAAAATACCAGTGTATCTGTAAACAGTACTAACCCCAAAGATATTTATCTAAAATTGAAAGAAAAAGCACTTTTATTTCTGTCCTGAAATTGCTTTGAATCTAAATGCAGGAAAATGTTGCTGAATGCTTGAAATTATTTGAGTTCCAGGAATCGAATGAAGCTTGATGATAACCATATCTGACACAACTTCCATTTGTGCAGTTCTTACACTGATCAAAGGTATCATTGATGTATGTTATGCTCCTTTACTACCTAAATGCTTATGACTTAACAGACACGCACATGTCCGTACTTATTGGCTCTGAGCTCTGCAGCCGGTCATATTTTTAGTTTGTAATTCTTTTTTGTCTAAGTCATGCACAAGTTCAGTTTGTTTTTGCTGTCCATGTAAACCTCACACAATTCATTTTTAATCACCCTCAGCACATATTTCAAAAAAAAGTATTGTCATTGCGACGGATGAGCTTGGATCCCACATCAACAAGTAGAAAACAGAAAATAAAATGTTCGTGGATAAAGTGATGACATGAAAACAAGACATTGATAAGGACACAAGCCCTTTGCTGCTTTTCTCCCTTTTTTCTTTTCTTCAGGAGGTGACATTTTAATTGCTGGGCTTTAAGCAGCTGGAAACACCGTGTCAAAGGGTCCTCTTCTGTCAGTCCCTTGTTCTTGATCAAGGCCTGCACAGACACTGCTTTTGTTCACACGCACACCAATGAGCACTCAGTATAAAGACGGATTGGATAATATGCTTAGACAAAAGTGATAGATTAAGGTGCATGCTTGCGCTGAGCAATGACCAGTCAGTCTGCTGATTCTCAGATTACATGGTGTTGACTTGTGTCTGTTACACAAGAATAACAGAAGACACCGAGAACTGCCCCGATCAATTCTTGATGTAAATACTTCATCCACGGCTGCAGTAATGATGTTAGGGAAACGATGGAACCCTTGCCCACCTGGACCTGTTAATTGAGAAGCAAAGTACTTGAGGCAAAGATCAAGTTTGGGCAGATGGTGGGACAATGCAAAGTGGAAGACCTAGGTCAGTGTCAATCCCAAACTGCACCTTATTGACTCATTTCTGCTGCTGGAGATCAGCTGTTCTCACTGGCTGTGCATCAGTTTCATTTCCCCACATCAGCCCTGGCAACAGTACTGTACTTTCAGGTGTATATTTGCGTAACTTAAATGCAATGTTATTGAGATGATCAGCTATAACTTTTCAGTTCAGAGTTAGCAACTTAAGTATTTTCTCAACATTATTACATGAATAGTATAATCTATTAACTTTATTTTGGCTCAAATCAAGTGACTATTTTTCTTTCAGAAAACTATGGAACAACAGGTTTTATTTAGTCTCTGCATCATAACAAAAATACCTTCATTTGTCACAACAGAAACATATGTTGCTATATGAAATAAGCAATTTAATTAAGTCAAACGTGATAGCATTTATTTTTCAGGACTTATAACCAGGAAATCATTCTAGATTCCAGAATACAACATTGATTAATATTCTAATTCTCTTGACCTCAGTTTATATTTATGTCTGGGGTTACATTCACAAAAACAAAGCTAGCAAGACTCCATAGCTGTGCAACTGATTACTTCCACTGTGAATAATGCATCAATGCAATAAAACACATACTATGAATGGTATGTAATAAAAATGTGTTTACTGATTTTAACCATAATAAATAGATGTTGGAGAAAGTATCATTTGGTGTTAAGTGATGACTGTAGTGTATAATACAGAATGGAGCTTTGAGTGTAAAAGAAAATTGTTGTTTGTGAATCATCTAATTTTGTTTACTTCTGACATTTTTTCGAGATGTGTGCACCACCATTTTACCAATGATCTTGAAGCATCACGTGGCCAGAACATACCAAGCACAAAGTCATCATACGGAAAAAACAGGCTTCCTGAAAAATAACTGATTCCTTTACAACCTTGTGTTTTCAATCACACAAGTGTCTCTCAGCATTGCACATCAGCGTATTCACAAAAAATTTACGGCACCACTCCAGGTCTGACACTGAAGTCACAAGAAAGAAGCAGGTGTCTGTTTAATAATTTGGTCAAAGATCAGAAGCTAAAGGTTAGGACAGTGAAAGGAGAATGGAAGGGTCAGACCACTCACAGGAGAGGGCTGAGACTTGATCTTCTGGAGTCTGTATGGTCGAACCTCAAGGTCATCCATTAGTGATCCTGCTTAACGTGCAGCACTATCGATATAAATTCACCATGCCTAGTCTTTCAAAATAATGTATGTCTGCATGATTGAAGGTATAGAAGCTTAGAAAAATTTCTATCCTAAACAGTGGTGGCAGGAATGGCTCACGTGACATAACTTTATGCAAGTAATACATGCCCAGAAGCTGCAAATGTTTCCGGAATAACTGATTTGCAGAATGTAAAACATCAGTTTAACAATTTTTACCATTACTGCCCTTATTTGGTTTGTCAGCTACCGTGTGTGATATGATATGACTGTGAATGTGTTTGCAATCTGTACCTTTGGTACTTCAACTGACATTGACTAATTCATCTTAAATTCAATCCTGTTAATGTATTGGGTGGATGAACTTCACAGCAAGTGTGGTACAATTGTTACAATAATATTTACCATAAAAGCATATGAATTAGGAGCATGAGTAAGCCACTCAGCTCCTCGAGCCTGCACTGCCATGATCTCAACAAGATCTTGGTTGATCTGATGAATCAACTTTCCTACTTTCCCATGATAACTTTTCACTCCCTTTCCAATAAAGAGGCTGTCTACCTCTACCTTAAAACTTTTGAAAGATTCTGTCTCCACTGCCTTTGAAGAGAGGTCCGAAAACAGCTTTTTTTCACTCCGTTGTGTGCAAAATATTTTCAAATTGGTGGCCCCTTATATCAAAATAATGACCTCAAAGTTCTTTTCAACATCCCACAAGGGGAAATATCCATAAGTGCCCTGTCAATTTCCTGATGATCTTATATATTTCAATCAAAGCATTTCCTGCTCTTAGAAATTTAAGTGAACATAAGCCTAGCTTGCCAACCTTGCCACACAAAACAACCCAACGATTCCAGTAATGATCTGGAAAGCATAGTCTGAACTGCTTGAAGTTCATTTACATCCTTCCCTAAATAAGGAGAGCAACTCCACATACAGTGCTCCAAATGTGTCATCTCACTGCAAGTTCCTGGCTAGCTGAAGCGTATCCTTCCTATAGTTGAAGTCAGTTTCCCTCATAATAAGTAATATTTTAATAGCTCTCCTAATTACTAGCTGTATCTGCACACTAAATTCTGCAGTCTCTGGATGAGCGCACTCTGATCCCTCTGCATTTAAGAGCTCTGTAAATGTTTCACCATTTAGATGATATGCTATTTTATTTCTTCCCACCAAAACTGACAATTCCGTATTTGTCCTCGTAGTACTCTGTTTGCCAGATCTTGCCCATTGAATTAGCCTATCTATGTCTCTCGTGCCCTCTCGCCTCCTTATGTTCTGTTCACAACTCTATTACATGCTGATCTTCCACTAATCTGCAAATTTAGCAAACATTCCTTTGATGCCACATCCAAGTCATTTACATCTATATTTATAGTAATAAGTTGCAGTGCCAGCACTAATGCCCATGACACACCACTTGTTACATCTTACTAACTGGGAAATGACCCATTTATGCATACTTTCTGCTTCCTATTAATTAGCCAATATTCTATCAATACCAACATGTTACACCTTATAGTTCTTATTTTCTAAAATAACTTTTGAATAAGGCACCTTTCAAATGACTTCTGTAAATCTAAATATAGGACAGCCTCGAGTTCCCTATGATATGGAACACATTTTTCCGCCTTCAAAATAGCTCATTATCAAAAAAAAATCATGAGATTAGGACAGTGCTGGCTGGACTACATTTTATTGCCTATCCTTAGTTGCCTTTGAGAAGGTAGTGTTGAGATGCTTCTTGAACTGCTGCGGCACATTTTCTAAAGGTAGACCAACACATTGGTGAGTTGGGATGGGGGAAGCAGAGTTCCAGGATTTTGACCCAGTTTGTTTTAATTTGGTTCAACCTAATTTCCCTTTCACAAAACCATGTTGACTCCACCTGATTGCCTTGAATTTTTCTAGGTACCCTGTTATAATGTCTTTTGTAGTCATTTTCTGATGACAAATGTTGATCCCATGAGCTTGCATTTCCTTCTTTCTGATCTCCCTCTGTTTTTGGCGGACTGGGGTTACATTAATATTTTCTGATCTAAAGGAATGTTTCCTGCATCAAGGTAACTTAAGAAGATGGAAATTAATGCATCAATTATCTCACTAGTCACTTCTTTCAGGACCTCAGAATGAATTTTGACAGAATCTGGTGAATTGACAGGCCATAACTTCAACAATTTGCATGTCACCTCTTCTCTTATGATCATAACTTTCTGGAATTCCTTCTTCTTTTCTATTTTCTGATGTTATGGGGTAGACAAACCTCCAAAAATATTTTAAGAAGATCATCTAGACCCTACCTTTTTCTTATTTTAGGGTAGGTATAAGGCATTGTGTTCCAGTTGTAATTCGATTGGCCAAACTATTTGACTTTAAGCAAAACATTTAAGTATAGAAAAAATAGAAACAAAAGAAAAGAATTGGCCTGACTATAATGCTATTGAAATTCTTAACAAAAGAATAAAAATTAACTAGTACTTATTAACTGTTTTAATTCAATAACATTGCATAAACGCACCATTGGCAAAGGCAAATTCAGTAAAATAGCTTGTCTCACATGCAATTCCAGCAGCAGGAAGAGAACCCCAGATTTTAGCTGTACCATAGAGAGGGAAAAAAGCTTCCATACCCAGCTTCAAGACCCAGAAACTGCAAAAAGCTAACGCTAAAAGTTCTGGTTCTGTAGGAGCATGACCCACCAATTCAAGATAATAAAATGTGAGGCTGGATGAACACAGCAGGCCCAGCAGCATCTCAAGAGTACAAAAGCTGACGTTTCGGGCCTAGACCCTTCATCAGAGAGGGGGATGGGGTGAGGGTTCTGGAATAAATAGGGAGAGAGGGGGAGGCGGATCGAAGATGGAGAGAAAAGAAGATAGGTGGAGAGGAGAGTATAGGTGGGGAGGTAGGGAGGGAATATGTCAGTCCAGGGAAGACGGACAGGTCAAGGAGGTGGGATGAGGTTAGTAGGTAGGAGATGGAGGTGCGGCTTGGGGTGGGAGGAAGGGATGGGTGAGAGGAAGAACAGGTTAGGGAGGCAGTGACAGGTTGGACTTGTTTTGGGATGCAGTGGGTGGAGGGCTAGAGCTGGGCTGGTTGTGTGGTGCAGTGGGGGGAGGGGACGAACTGGGCTGGTTTTGGGATGCGGTGGGGGAAGGGGAGATTTTGAAGCTGGTGAAGTCCACATTGATACCATTGGGCTGCAGGGTTCCCAAGCGGAATATGAGTTGCTGTTCCTGCAACCTTCGGGTGGCATCATTGTGGCACTGCAGGAGGCCCATGATGGACATGTCATCTAAAGAATGGGAGGGGGAGTGGAAATGGTTTGCGACTGGGAGGTGCAGTTGTTTGTTGCGAACCGAGCGGAGGTGTTCTGCAAAGCGGTCTCCAAGCCTCCGCTTGGTTTCCCCAACGTAGAGGAAGCCACACCAGGTACAGTGGATGCAGTATACCACATTGGCAGATGTGCAGGTGAACCTCTGCTTAATGTGGGGCCTGGGATAGGGGTGAGGGAGGAGGTGTGGGGCAAGTGTGGCATTTCCTGCAGTTGCACCAATTCAAGCTGCTTCTATTGTTCCAACATTAGAAAAAGGCAAAGGCCTCACGAGTTGTTTACTTTATTGAATTTGAACAGACTGCGTCACATCTCTGTCTCAACCTTTCTTAACGAAGAAAAGTATAAAATAAATCTCTTAAAGCCATAACATTATCCTACTGATTTGCAGCTATTTCTGTGATGTTAGTTGTATCCTCCATAGTGCAGGCTGATGCAAAATGCCTGTTCAATTCATCTACCATACCTTTATTTTCAATTATTAATTCCCCAGACTCATTTAATTGAACATTGTGCACAGTGTTAACTCATTTCTTTTTAAAATATTTGCAGAAACTCATACAAGCAGTTTTTTTCCAGATGTCTTTCACTTGTACTGATTTCACCTTCTTTATTTCTCATTTTATTATTCTTTGTGTTTGTTGTATTTATTATCCAATCTATTGACCTGTCAGCCATATTTCCTTGTTAAATGCTTCTGCGTTAAGTTTGGTACTAGCTTTAACTTATTTAGTCAACTGCAGATAGCATGTCCACCCTTTCAAATTTGTCTTCCTTTTTGGAATATATCTATTCTATGCTTTCTACCTGCCTTGATTGTGAGGTATTGAAATAAAATCAATCTTATTACACCAGGTGTAACATAGTCTGATTTTTAATTATCTCCAAATTGTGCTGTTCTAAGAAACTATCTCTAAAGCATTTGATTGATTTGTTTTTAGGCTGTCTTTGTCTATTTACTTTTTCCTGTCTCTATGTAGATTAAAATCGTCCATGTTTATCAGCATATCTTTCTGACAACAAGCTCCAATGTCTTCTTTCTTAATGCTTAATATAAGAAGGATATTCCTGATGACTGGGGAATCCAGAAACAAGAATCACAGTCTATAGAAATGGGTAGGCCATTTAGGGTTGAGGTGATGAGAAATTTATCATCCAAAGAGTGATGAGCCTGTGGAATTTTCTGCACCGAAAGTGGTCGAGGCCATTGAATGTTTTTAGAAGGAGGTAGACTTAGTTCTTACAGCTGAAGACACCAAAGGGTATGGGGGAAAGTTGGAATAGGATACTGAGTTGGATGATTATCCAGGGTCATATTGAATGATGGATTAGCCTTGAAGAGCAAATGCTCCTTTTTTCTATGTTTCTACGACTACATCCTCTTGTACTTTTATTATTAGGGGACCTGTACACCACCCCCACAAGTGACGTCCTTACTGTATCATTTCTCATCCCAGATCAAACCACATCTTCAACCTATTTTGAATGCTACGTGAATTCAGATGCAGGTCTTTAGTTTTTCTACGTATTTTTGCAACCTCTAACTTTATCTGTTATTTCACTTCCATATCTGTACTCTCTATCTTGTTCAGTCACAATCTATTTATCACTTTCTTGATTAATATCTTTCTACCTTGCCTTGTCTCTACTCTCTCCCCACAGAACACCCTTATGCAACATATTGCCAATATTTTGTACCAAGTTGCACTTAAATAGTACATTACACTGAGATGATTAAATTTATATTATATTTTACATTTTGATTTCTAGGCATGTTGAAAAGATGACAGAATTAAATAATGTATGAGGAAATCCTGTAATTATTCCATTGAAATTATCTATAAAATAGGGATATTGAGGATTGGTTGCATTTTACGTGGAAGTTACTTTTTTTTTCTTTCAGTGTTAAAATAAGAATAATAACTTGTTTTTTTTAAAGCACCTTTTATGATCTTGAGACACTCCAAAATGCTTTATAATCAAATAAATGTTTTTAAAGTCACAGTTGTGAGAGAGGTAGCACATAAAGTAATCTAATAATGATCAGCTGTGTATATAATAATTTGTTATTGCAATAACATAAACAGAAGTTACTGGAAAAGCTCAGCAGGTCTGGCAGTATTTGTGAAGAAAAATCTGAGTTATTGTTTCGGGTCCAGTGACCCTTCCTCAGAACTCGGACCTGAAACGTTAACTTTGACTTTTCTTCACAGATGCTGCCAGACCTGCTGAGCTTTATGAGCAACTTCTGTTTTTGTTGCTGATTTATGGCATTTGCAGTTATTTCGGATTTTATTTGTTATTGCAATGTTGGTTCAGGATTAGATATTGGCTGTGATCCCAGCAGAATTCATCTGGTAGTCCTCATATTGTGACACAAGTGTTTTTCCATTCTTCTGAGGAGGGAATTAGGGCTTTGATTTACAGCCTGATCTAAAATACAGTATCTTCGGTAATGCAGCCCTCCTTCAGTACTTCACGAGATTGTAAGGCTATGCCTTGCACTCAAGTTCCTGGAGTACAACTTGAAACCACCAACCTCTAGACTAAGAGGTGTCAGTTCTATCCTCCGAGCCATGGTTAAGGCAAATAATCAAAGCTCTGCGGCTTCTGCTGGGATGTCAGTTCAATAGAAGAATGAGCCAGATAGATAGTACTATCAAATCAGTATTGGGGCACTCCTCCAACCAATACTTCCTTTGAATGGCCTCTCTTCCTGGAGTGTGGGAATTTACATACAATTCAAAGGCTTTTACTAAAGCTATCCATACAAAAGCTTTAACTTAGGATACCAGAGAATTTGGACCTCTTTGTGATTAAGATTGACACTACTTATTTCATTCAAAAAGAGAACAAGAATTAGTGGGAGCTTAAAAGTGTTCTTTCCTCCTTTTAAATGACATGGATGGGGTTATACTGAGCCATTAAAGATTCATTGTTTTCTTGTTAATTCCTTATTAAAGCTGTTCGTAATGTTTTCTGCTCAGATTTTTCCACTGAATGAAGGTAAAGTTAGCATAGAAAATAGGAAGAGTCAATCCTCAGTGAAGTTAACCTTCTGCCCTATTGAGACCAATTTCTTTGATTTGCTGTTGCAATATGTCATAAGTGCTCATCAGTTTGTGGTTGCTCTTGTCAAAATAAGGCCCCAAGGTTGTCATTCAAATATTAAAGCCATTCCTTATAATTTAACATAACTAATATATAGTGTTTACTTATCAAACTAAATATATACATATATAATGGCTAGATAAAGCTGTTGAGGTGGAGAATTTGCAGAAATTCCCATGATGACATATTTATATTTCAAAGGCTTTTTTTAAAATCTCACATCTTCATTATTTCTTTCTTAGTACCACTCGGTTTGTGATCAAGCTTTGTGTAAAATGTTCTTGACCAATCTTCAGACTATCCATGAAGATGGAACAATGACTTTCACAATGGCCATTGTGAAGGAAAAGAGGAGAAACGTCAAGCAGTGCCAAGTAAAGGCAGGTTCTACCCTAAATCACCTGCAGTAAGAATGTGCTAGCTGGCAAAGACTATCTGAAACTGTTACTAATGCAATTAAGTGCCATTGCTACATATCATTTGTAGCTAATACGTTCAAAAGATTGCACTTTCCTCTAGTAGTAGCAGTGGAATGTGTCCTCATGACATCTTAATGTAGCACTCCTAATGTAGTCCTATAGGGATACTGGCCTCCGGCGTATCCACAATTTCATCCATACCACATCTAAGCCAGGAATATTAAACAGTGATATTGTTGTCACTCCATTACCTGTTCACAAAATTTACCTCTTGCCTTCATTTTGCTGAGCAGCTTTGATACTCACGTAGTAATGGCAATCAACATGGTTAGCCCCATCGTGAAGTTGTCTATTCTGAGAAGGTGAATTTACAAATAAGTGTCATGGACATGTATTGTTACAGTTCTGGTTGATGCAATAAGCCAATGCAATTGGGCATAGTATCTCAATTCTACAAATGTAACAACAGCAGCAACTTATATAAGGCCTCCATCATAGTGCAGCTTCCGAACGTGTTTCCCAGGAGAAAATGTTGGCAATCAAACTTTTGAGGTTGAATCACTTGAAGAGATAGTGGGATAGCGATCAAAAGTTGGGTTAATGTGGCAGTAGGTCTTAAAGGGCATCTTAAAAGAGAGAAGAGGTATAAAAGGGCAACAAAGTTTATGAAACAATTTGCAGATTGTCAAATCTAGACAGCCAAAAACACAGTCACTAATAATGGGACTATGGAAATCCAGAGGCATAGGAGGCCAGAATTGAACAAGCGAGAACATTACATTGAGAAAATTTGACAGAAAATTTCAGCATCTCTCAAAAATCTTTACTTTGTCATGTTAATAACTGGAGAAATTACACTACCATTACCAACAACAAGCTTCATTATCAGGCTCTGACTCGATCCCTCATTCTGGCAACTAGGCTGAGCCAGACTGTTCATAATCAGAATGTCATATTTGATACTGAAATGAGGACCTGATCGTATATCTGAGCCATCACGTCTATTTCCAACTCATAGAATTATCTGCTTCTACACTTGTTTTATTTTTCCAGCTCCTAAAAGCCTCATTCCTGCCTTTGCTATCTCAAACTTTGACTACTCTGACACACTTCTGACTGGCTTCCCATATATTATCTATCTTAGCTTTACAGTTATCCAAACATCAGCTACCACTTTTGCATCAGGTAGGGTCCATTCATTATTCCTGTGCTTTGACACCTAGGATAGCTCCAAGAAATAATTCACATCCTTGTTTTCAAAGCCTTCCACAGCCTCAACCTTCCCTATGTCAGCAATTTCCTTTCACCCTTCAACCTGGCAAAACATCTATGCACGTCCAATTTTGGCATCCCTGGTTTTACTCTTTTGTTCCCTTTAAGATGCTTGCTAAACTTAAAGTCCTGGAATATATATTTAGTCTTCTTCTTAAAGTTCTCCTTATGTGGTTTAGTGTCAAACATTGTTTGATACATTGCTCTGAAGTGCCATCGGACATATGACACTGTATAAAAACAGGATGTTGTGATTGTGCTTTTCAAAAGAAATATATGTGCAGAAGCATTCCGAAACCAAGAAGAATAGATTAGTAGAGTAAAATCCTCCGCTAGCGGAGATATGCTTGTTGATGTGTCCAAGGCAAATAGAAAGGCAATTTGTGTGTTATTTTGATCTTATTGTACAGAATTTCAAAAATCTTCTTTCAGCCTTTCTGACAGCTATATAACTTGAAACCCATTTGTCTGTGACCATTCCGTTAACAGTGTTTGTTCATTTGAGCACAGCTATTGGCATTCCCATAGGCATATTTCTGTAGCTCTGGCTAAGGAGCTGGAGGAGAATCATTAAGACATGTTAGACAGATGCAGCTGGGCCTTCGATACAGTCTTCAAACATATCTTTATAATCACCACTCAAGTGTACAGGCCAAGGGTTTCATATCTGGATCTGTCAGCTGATGTCTACCTGCATTGATAAAGTTTCCCAAAGGACTCCATGACAGATTTTTATATATTATGACATCCAGGCTTGGAAACGATTTCAAACACAGGCATGGATTAGCCATTGCTGGTTAACCCTTCATGAGGACTCAAAGGACAAATATGGGAGGACACTACAATGTATCCTGCACCTAAGTCAAGGTGAGAGGGGAAATGTAATTACTGCACGTTGCAGTCAGGATCATTGTGGACTGTACTGCTCATGCTCTAAAACACAGGGCTTTACTCCTCCAACCAAAGGCGTTTCCTACACACCTGGTCAGCCAGACTGCCTAGAGTGTCAGCTTTTCCCATTAAGTGCAGGATATGCATATCCTGGTTTGAATCCTTAACTACCTATTTTATTGACCCATCCAACTTAAGTATAGAGCAAGAAAATCTTGTCTGTGTTTATATCAGATGAACAACTAGAAACCCTAACTCTAGCAAGCAAAAAAAAATCAGTTTTGAAGTTCTGATTATGTTTGTAAAGTTTTTAAGCTGCACCTACTGCCTTAAATTAAATCATTATCAAGTCATTAGAGACAAGACAGGAGTATCCAATGGTTACCAATCTGCTGTCCTGTGACGTAACAGTTGCATTTTGTTGAAACAGCTCCAGTGCTGATGTGTCTGTTTCTGGGACCTCTTTATTCTCATTATTCCTTTTAACCTCACTGTCACTGCTGTCAAGTCCTACTCACCTCCTTTCTCTGTTTCTGTGACCTTGCCACTCTCATTGCTCCTTTAAAACTCAATACTACAACTCCCACTATTGGTGTGCCTGTCTGCTTCTAGGACATTTCCACTTTCATTGCTCCTTTTAAACTGTCTGCAGGTGCCCCTGAGACCCATACAGCTTCACTGTCAATCTATCTTCTTACCTACTTAGGGTTCAGTGACTGTCTCCAGGTCCCCTCTGTCTTGCTTGTTTAGATGATAGTGACAGTATCTGAGCCTATACTGTCTCACTTATTTAGGTACTTGTGGCTGGTTTTGGGTTCTCCTCTATCTCCTCATTTTTGCTCACCCTTGACAAATTCCCCATAACGCATTAATGTTGTATTCTCGCACAGATCTCAGAAAGACACTCCAACTTTAAGACAGCTAAATGTCATCATAGCATGCGATGCTCTCATCGGAAAGATCATCATCTGACTCATTGTGCCTTCAGTTAGCATTCAGTGAGTTGGTCTGCTCACAAGCAACCAGTCTGTCTGCTAGACAGTCAGCTATATATATGCATTTATATCTCGTAAAAGTAATCCAAGAAAGGATATAACCTAGGCTGTATATACAATTTGAGCTGTCACAGTATTGTACACAGTTAGTGGTTAATAAACTTCCAGGTATCTGATCCACTAAGAAAATAACTCTGTGGTCTCTGTTGACTAGGTTATCATATTAATAACTGCACTCTCATCGTGGTGACACTGGAGGCAGCAAGTAGGTACTGGAAGTTGGCGACAACAGTTTGTAATGAAAAGACCTGGAAGACAGTCTCAACAATGACATTTGTGAAACATTATTTTCCGAACAATTACCCATCATATGTCCAAGTTCAAGCTCATAATTAACAACAAAGGACACTATGACTCCAGCACTGAAGCGCAGCAACCTCAGCAAAGTGAGTCATCACCCTTTCTTTACCTAAAAGTATACCATGGCTTATCCAATGTAATAAACACCAGTTTCTAAAGGGCCAAAAGGCCTGGTGTTGATTAGGAGAAAGAATCTAAAGGTGCTGAAGGATGACTCTCAATGAAAAATCTCGCTGTTTAAAAAATTTATTTGTTGTTGGCATATAATGTATGCTTGATATTGAGAGTAACGGTGTCGTACAGCAAACTGTTGTCTGCTGACAATCATGACAAGTTGCCTGCTTTTCAGTCTGCTCTGAACAGCAAGGTGAGTCAGACGTGCTTTCAGAGATAGTAGGAACTGCAGATGCTGCAGAATCAGAGATAACAAGGTGTAAAGCTGGATGAACACAGCAGGCCAAGCAGCATCTGAGGAGCAGGAAAGCTGACGTTTCTGTCAGGATAGCTGACAGAAAAATGTCAACTTTTCTGCTACTCTGATGCTGCTTGGTCTGTTGTGGTCATCCAGCTTTACACCTTGTTATCTCAGACATACTTTAACCTTTGATTGAGGGAACAAAGTGAAAAAGGCAAGGCAAAGTAGGACGAATATGAGCATCCATGTAGGCATAAAGTGTGTAGACACTAAGTGAGCTAATGAGCAGCCTTAAGATGATCCCTGGTCCAGTCTATCAGTTCTGTAGCTGTCCCAGTGCACTGTGTCATTTGCAATAATCTTGAAAAGCATGATGTTGGTTTCTTCCAACGTGCAGAGTTAAAGTACAAAGCGTATTAGAAATGGATCAATATGCATGATATTGAGAGTTTGGCTTTGCCATCTATTCAAAACTGCTGTGAAAATTTAAAAAGTGCACGTAGTATCACTGCTCTCAGGGCAAAAAGCTTCTTGGTCATTAAATTACATGGGCAGTTGGTTATAAATTTGGAAAATTTCGGTGGGATGTTGAATGAAGCTCACTTTGATGTTAAAACCAAAGGATTGCATCTTTCAATCAAGTCCTGGATGTTGAGTCAAGATTCACTCTAGTGAGCAGCGTAATGTCTACTAGCAAGGATAGTCACTCATTAGCTCCCTCATTACTATCTAGCCCTGCCTTATTGATGTTCAGGTCCGCATTCTCCTACCCACCAGATAGAAATTAGATGCCGTGAATTACCAACACGTCTGTTAGCAGGAGCCTGGCAATTCCAGCTCATTGCTTCCTGCTAGAGACTTCCATCTCGAAAACCTGACACCAACATCACAGGGCACATTGCATGGGCTACAGTTAAAGTTAGGATTCAGCCTGTACCAGCCTCACCATGGATCTGATCCATTTCTAATACGCTTTGTACTTTAACTCTGCACGTTGGAAGAAACCAACATCATGCTTTTCAAGATTATTGCAAATGACACAGTGCACTGGGACAGCTACAGAACTGATAGACTGGACCAGGGATCATCTTAAGGCTGCTCATTAGCTCACTTAGTGCCTACACACTTTATGCCTACATGGATGCTCATATTCGTCCTACTTTGCCTTGCCTTTTTCACTTTGTTCCCTCAATCAAAGGTTAAAGTATGTCTGAGATAACAAGGTGTAAAGCTGGATGACCACAGCAGACCAAGCAGCATCAGAGTAGCAGAAAAGTTGACATTTTTCTGTCAGCTATCCTGACAGAAACGTCAGCTTTCCTGCTCCTCAGATGCTGCTTGGCCTGCTGTGTTCATCCAGCTTTACACCTTGTTATCTCTGATTCTGCAGCATCTGCAGTTCCTACTATCTCTGAAAGCACGTCTGACTCACCTTGCTGTTCAGAGCAGAATGAAAGGCAGGCAACTTGTCATGATTGTCAGCAGACAACAGTTTGCTGTACGACACCGTTACTCTCAATATCATGCATACAGTATATGCCAACAACAAATACGTTACAAGTCACATGACTCAAAGGTAAAGGGGTGCAGTCCTCAGTCAAGTTCATAAGGGGATGGGGGTGTTTGCTGTTGTTCAAACGGTTTCTGTACAGTCAAAGGCTTCACCAGATATCAGTCCAGGGGCTTGGGCACGGTCAGCCTGCTTTGGGGAAATCGTAATCAAGATCCTCTCCTTGTAAGGATCAAAGGACCAAATAGCAGGCGCTCGAGCCAACTGTCAGCACCCACCATTTATCTTGACTCTTTTCACCTTACTGCTTGCCATATTCTTCTGGATTCAATCAAAGAGAGGGATTGTGTGATGGAAAAGGCTGGCACAGCTGTTGGTGCTGGTGCAAGTGGATGAAAGCTGGTGAAATGTCTTAAGTGAATGAGTGAGCTGGAGATATAGAGGTCAGGAAGGGATTAATAATATGGAGAATTGGGCAGGTGAAAGTGTCGGACGGAAGATATTGCACATGCCAGTGAGAGCGGTAGAGCATGAGTCTTGGTTGGAGATCAGCACAGTAGCAGTGACGGTGTGAGTTGGAGGTAGCAGAGCTAAGATGGTTACACTTACCCATAAATCATCATTAATCTTCTTTAGGCAATGATGAGAATTTCTCTGGATAGTAGAGACTGCACTGGCCCAAACTGCAACCTCAGTCCAGATTGGTTGGGTCTGGGCTCTTGCCCCCACCCCTGCCCCTGTCATTCCTGGGGGTAGAGAATACCCTTCCTCTGTACCATTCTGGCCACCAGATGCCTGGCCTAGGCCCCCATCTATCAAACAAGGCAGCAATTCCACCTTGTCAGTCATGTCAACAGCAAATGTCATGAATTGTGCAGACAGCTTCAGCCTGCCAATGCTTGACCAGGGGCACAACAGCCTGTTAAATGTGGCACTGTATTCAGAAATCTAGTAGTGGTAAAAACATTTGCCTATGTTGAGTGGGAGAACCAAGATAGCATCAGATGAATGGGGAACTATGTGGGTGTGATACATAATAAATAAAGTGATTTTGGGACGATCATACAAAAAAAGCTCGCTCGGCTTTGGGGAAAGAACCCTTACATGGAACTACATGCAATGACAAGTATCCAAAATATGGAAACGTTAAGCCCAATGATCTTTGGCACAAATGCCACCAAGTCTATTATTTTGAAGCAGTAAACTTTAAAACTACAATCAGGAAATGGGGGAGATGCAACACAAAAATAAAACAAACGTTACATTGCAATACAGATCCTTTGTATACTTGTATCAGAGATAATGGGAACTGCAGATGCTGGAGATTCCAAGATAATAAAATGTGAGGCTGGATGAACACAGCAGGCCAAGCAGCATCTCAGGAGCACAAAAGCTGACGTTTCGGGCCTAGACCCTTCATCAGAGAGGGGGATGGGGGGAGGGAACTGGAATAAATAGGGAGAGAGGGGGAGGCGGACCGAAGATGGAGAGTAAAGAAGATAGGTGGAGAGAGTGTAGGTGGGGAGGTAGGGAGGGGATAGGTCAGTCCAGGGAAGACGGACAGCTACCTACTAACCTCATCCCACCTCCTTGACCTGTCCGTCTTCCCTGGACTGACCTATCCCCTCCCTACCTCCCCACCTACACTCTCTCCACCTCTCTTCTTTACTCTCCATCTTCGGTCCGCCTCCCCCTCTCTCCCTATTTATTCCAGTTCCCTCCCCCCATCCCCCTCTCTGATGAAGGGTCTAGGCCCGAAACGTCAGCTTTTGTGCTCCTGAGATGCTGCTTGGCCTGCTGTGTTCATCCAGCCTCACATTTTATTATCCTTTGTATACTTGGTGCTTTCAAAGAACACATAGCAACACAGTAAGATGGAAAATAAAAAACATAACCTGAACACAGATTAGCATTCCAGTGACATTCTTCCAGAATATCAGTCATTCAAAGAAAGCATAAACATCCATTTTATAGATCAGTGGATATTTGATAAATACAAGAGTTCAAACTTTTTGTCATTTTGGGAAACTAAGGATTGCAAAGAATAAATGTTTTCACTATTTCCAAGTGTCATCTGCAAAGATCCTGACAAAATTTTCCAATTCTTAGAATATTAGTTTAAGGTGTGAGCCAACTTTGGGATTCGTAGCAATGTGTTTGTATCATAGCACCAACAGATCAGTAAAAATATCAAACAATTCATAGGCAAATGATGATTGAAAGAAGCAGAAAGTGATTCCATCAAAGTTAACTAAGCTGAAATGCTGATGAATCCTAGAAAAATATATGTACAAAAGATATGTATAGCCCAAGACAACATTGACTTATAAAGATCTCACAGTTTCTTCAGCCTTTTATCCGCATATATTTCAGATTTTGTGACCAATGTGTCTCCTGTTCAAGAATTGTTTCACAGAGATATAACATACATTTGATAGAAGATCACTAACATAATTTCAACCTCTCAAAAACACTTTACTATCCAACAAATACATTCTTCAATATTATGAACCCTCCAAGCTTCCCACTCTGGGACTAGCTGCATCCCTCAAAGACCTTGGAATATGTCTACTACAGAATGACAGGCTTTTGGTTCTAAAGTACTTACAACAGTTTGAGAAAACTGCTGCCACAGAATAAAAAGGAAACTCTCTTAGTTAAATGCAAAGGTTCCATATGCATCTATTAGATTAGTATTTTGTCATTCAAAATGGCCAAAAAGTTTGGAAATGATCTGTGGAAAACCTATTCAAAGTGCATCTTCACACCTACAATGTATTCTTGTAATATGTTGACGTACAAAACTCACGGAAGATTATTCCCAAAGCTCTGAGCAGAATTCCAAATCCAGCTATGAACAAAGATAAAACTCTAGACTTATAAGTGCATTTTGCTGATTCTGAGTTTGAAGATAGTTTCCACAATGATCAAATTCAAACTATAGAGTTATCATTTTTAAAATATTAATTATTATGACTCTTTGTTTCTGGATATGAAGTTAGAAATCAACGGGTATTCTGAATCTCTGAAGTTAACGTATAAGGATTTCTGCAGCCGTGATAATTTCTTTTAGAAACAGTTTTTGAAACTTGTCTTCAGAGTGAATGGGATTTGTACACCACCAATGAACCTTTGTTTATTTTAGATTGTTTATGATCTAGCAAGATAAATAATTGGGCCTCAAAATTTGTTCGAGGTTTCTGGGTATTTTTTTAGCTTAAGGGAAACACCCGTAAGGGAGAGGGACATTTTTGGGTTTCACTTTTGACCTGAAGTCCTGTGAAGTCCTGAGGAATGAATGGCTGAAAAGATCTATGCTTCTGAAAAGAGAAGCAAATGCAGTAAACTATAGAGTAAGTCGACAGTGTTGGTCCCAAACCAGAGATGTTGGATAATTCCCTGAGGAGTTGGTTTAAAGCTGAACGTACTGGAATTTAGGTATAAGAGCTGCAGGAAAAAGCTATCAGCGGTTTTAGTCTAGAAGTTGAAGCCAGAAGTGACTTGAACATGCAAAGGCAATAGATACATGGCATGAATATTGTATGAGCAGTGTTTTGTGTAGTGTACCCAGGCTGCATTTTGGGTAATATTCAAAATCTAGTTTGTTCCATTTCAATTTATGAAAGAATGTTTTGAGATTAATGGGATTATATTTTTACAGTGTGTTTAAAACTTTAAATTTACATTAGAACCAGATTGTTTTATTTTAATAAACTTCTATTTTATTGTTAAAGCAAAAATTCCTCAATAATGTTTACCTATGGTTCAGTGAGAGACCACTTTATTAAAATCAAAACAAATTAAAATATAATCTGACAAGCCACTTTTCTATATGTTAATAATATTGGTTGGGATCTTATTGAATGGACATTTAAGGTCTTAATTCTATCTCTGAAGCAGTAAAACAGTTGATAATGGAAGGCCAATGAAAGTGAGCAGTTGAAAAAGGAACACCAAGAAGCACAACTTTGCTGGATCCTCTTCACACCTCTCAAAGAATTTTCCAACCTTACACTTCAATTCATCCCAATTATTTTTCTTCTCTTTTCCTTTACTTACCTCTTGTCCTGAGTTCAGACGGCATCAGCAAAGCAAAGGGATCCCAGTGCAGACCTTATGGCATTGGTGACCTCAGTCCTACATCTGCTTCCCTTTATTTTGAGGATATGCCCCCAGTCTTAGTTTCATCTGCTAGGAGAAACATTCTCCCTGCCTCCACCTTATCTATTCCCTTTGTAATCTTTATGTTTCTATTAGGTCTCCCCTCATTCTTATGAATTCCAATGAGTATAATCCTAGTCTACTCAGTCTCTCCTCATAATCCAACCGTCTCAACTCTGGAATCAATCTAGTGAATCTCCTTTGTACCTGCTCCAGAGCAAATATATTCCTTCTCAAGTAAGGAGACCAAAACTACACACAGTACTGCAGCGTAGCCTCTTTGTTTTTAAACTACATCCCTCTAGCAATGGCAGACAAAATTCCATTTGCCTTTTTAATTACCTGCTGCACCTGCAATCATATTTTCGTGATTCATGAACAAGGACAACCACGTCCCTCTGAACAGCAGCGTGCAGTAATTTGTTACCGTTTAAAACATAGCCCATTTTGCTGTTATTCTTATCAAAATGGATGACCTCACACTTATCAATATTGTACTCCATCTGCAGACCTTTGCCCACTCACTTAGGCTATCTATATCCCTCTGCAGACTTTCAGTGTCTTCTGCACATGTTGCTCTACCACTCATTTTAGTATTATCTGCAATTTTTTATACTTCCCACTTAGTCCCCAACTCTAAATCATCTATGTAAACGATTGTGGTCCCAACACTGATCCCTGAGGTACACCACCAGCCACCGACCGCTAACCAGAAAAACACCCATTTACCCCTACTCTTTGCTTTCTACTTTTTCAAACAATTCTCTATCCATGCCAATACATTACCTGTAATACCGTGCAACTTTATCTTGTGTAGCAGCCTTTGGTGTGGCACCTTGTCAAATGCCTTCTGGAAATCCAGATACAACACATCCACAGGTGCCCCATTGTTCACCATGCAAGTAATGTCCTCAAAGAATTTCACCAAATTAGTTAAATATGACCTCCCCATCATAAACCCACGCTGGGTGTTCCCAATGGGACAATTTATACCCAGATGTCTTGCTATTTCTTCCTTAGTGATAGATTCAAGCATTTTCCCCACTACCAAAGTTAAATTAACTGGCCTATAGTTTCCTGCTTTTTGTCCACTTCTTTTTTCAACCTGTAGTGCCACATTGGCTGTTTTCCAATCTGCGAGAACCACCCCAGAGCCTAATGAATTTTGGTAAATAATTACTCGTGCATTCGTTATTTCCCCCATCATCTCTTTTAGTACCCTGGGATGCATTTCATCAGGGCCAGGAGATTTGTCTACCTTTAGCCCCATTAGCTTGCCCAGCACTGCCTCCTTAGTGATAATGATAGTTTCTAGGTCCTCACCTGCTATAACCTTCTTGCCGTCAGCTTTCAGCATATCATTTGTGTCTTCCACTGTGAAGACCGACACAACATAACTGTTTTATGCCTCAGCTATTTCCTCATTCCCAGTTATTAAATTGGCCTCCTCATCCTCTAGAGGACCAATGTTTAGCTTCACTACTCTTTTATGATTTACATATTTATTGAAACTTTTGCTGCCTGTTTTTACATTCTGAGCTAGTTTAGCCTCATAATCTATCTTACTTTTCTATATAACTTTTTTGTGGCTTTCTGTTGGACTTCAAAGATTTCCCAGTCCACTAGTTTCCCACTACTCTTTGCATTTTTGTATGTGTCTTTTTTTACATTGATACTTTCCTTTATTTCCTTAGACACCCATGGCTGGCCCTCTCTTTTCCTACAGTTCTTCCTTATCACTGGGATATACTTCTGCTGAGCACTGTGAAAAATTGTTCTGAAAGTCCTCCACTGTTCCTCAATTGACCCACCATAAAGTTTTTGCTCCCATTCTACCTTAGCTAACACTGGAAAAGCTTTTTTTTTACTGTATTTTACTGTTTTTCTCACTGTAAAATACCCATGACAATTAAATCATTCATATTCAATAAAGTCATCATTCGTATCTGCAGCCAAAAATCATGAACTTTCACAAATCTGAAGTCCATGCACTATTGTCTGCTCGCAATCCGAGCAGTGCTCACTGGGATTGGAGTGTGAAAACACCTATGTAATCAGACTGACTGCAGGCCCTACTTCCACACAGGGATATGTGGAGCATAGAACATAGAACTGTACAGCACAGTACAAGCCCTTCGGCCCACAATGTTGTGCCGAACTTTTACCCTAAAACTCAGGTCTATATAGCCTGCACCTCTACCTTATATGATCATCCATATGCCTATCTAATGGCTGCTTAAATGCCCCTAATGAGGCCGACGCCACTATCCTCTCCAGTTACGCATTCCATGCCCTACCACTCTCTGAGTAAAGAGCCTACCTCTGACATCTCCCCTAGATCTACCTCCACTCACTTTAAAACTATGGCCCCTCATAATAGCTACCTCCACCCTGGGAAAATGTCTCTGGCTATCAATTCTATCCATACCTCTGATCATTTTGTACACCTCTATCAAGTCACCTCTCATCCTTCGTCATTCTAAAGAGAGAAGCCCTAGCTCTCTCAACCTTTCCTCGTAAGACCTTCCCTCCATTCCAGGTAAATCCTAGTAAATCTCCTCTGCAGCTTTTCCAATGCTTCCAAATCTTTCCTGTAATGAGGTGACTGGAATTGGACACAGTGCTCCAGATGTGGCAAAACCAAGGTTTTGTGTATCTGGAGCATAACTTTACAGCTCTTGAACTTAATCCCCCTTTCAGTGAAAGTTAACAGACCATATGCCTTCTTAACTATTCTATCCACCTGGGTGGCAGCTTTCAAGGAACTGTGGACAGGAACCCTGAGACCCATCTGCTCCTCAACACTGCCAAGAATTTTTCCGTTACCCCCGGTAATCTGTTTTCAAATTTATCCTTCCAAAATGAATCACCTCACACTTTTCAGTGTTAAACTTCATCTGCCACTTCTCTGCCCAGCTTTGCATCCTGTCAATGTCCCGTTGTAACCTCGAACAGCCCTCCACAATATTCACAACTTGACCCACCTTTGTGTTGTCCGCAAACTTACTAATCCACCCTTCCACTCCTACTTCCAAACCACTTACAAAAGTTACTAATAGAAGAGGATGCAGAACAGATCCTTGTGGTATACCAGTCATAACTGAGCACCATGTTGAATATTTTCCGTCCACTCCCACCCTTTCTCTTCTAAGGGTCAGCCAATTCTGAATCCAATCTGCCACATTTCCCGTTATCCCATGCCTCCTTACTTTCTGCATGAGCCTACCATGGGGAACCTTATCAAATGCCTTACTTAAATTCATGCATACCACATCCATTGCTCTACCATCATCCACATGTTTGGTCACCTCTCCAAAGAATTCAGTAAGGTTTGTGAGGCATGATCTACCCCTCACAAATCCATGCTGACTATAACAAATCAAACTGTGCCTATCCAAGTGATCATAAATCCTGACTCAGAGCCCTTTCCAATAATTTGCCCACCACTGAAGTAAGACTAACTGGCCTGCAATTTCTGGGGTTGTCCCTATTCCCCTTTTTGAAAAAGGGAATGACGTTTGCCTTTCTTCAATCCTCCAACGCTATACACGGACAGTGAGGGCAAAAAGATCAATACCAAAGGCCCAGCAATCTCTTCCTTTGCTTCCCATAGAATCTTTGGATAAATCCCATCAGGCCCGGGGGGCTGATCTATCTTCAAATTCCTCAACATCCACCTCCTCTAGTCTACCAGCCTGTTTCACACTGACCTCCCCGACAACTAGGTGCCTCTCAGTTGCGAATACCGAAGAAAAGTATTCATTAAGGACATCTCCTATCCCTTTAGGCTCCGTACACAAATTGCCTTTACAACCCTTGATCGGCCCTACCCTTTCTCTGGCCATTCTCTTATTCCTCACATAAATGTAAAAGGCCTTGGGATTTTCCTTGATCCTATCTGCCAAGGTGTTCTCATGCTCCCTTATAGCTCTCCTAAACACTTTCTTCAGCTCCTTCCTGGCTAACTTGTATCCCTCTAGAGCCTTTTCCAATCCTCTTTTCCTCAACCTTACATAAGCCTCCTTCTTCCTTTTAACTCATCGTTCAACGTCTCTTGAGAACCAAAGCTCCCTCACTCAACCGTATCTTCCCTGCCTGCTAGGGGCAAACATATAAAGCACACGCAGTATGCATTCCTTAAACAATCTCCACATTTCTATAGTGCTCTTCCCTGACAGCATCTGTTCCCATTATATGTTACCCAGTTCTTACGCAACAGAATTATAATTACCCTTCCACCAATTATAAACCTTACCCTGCTGTATGTACCTATCTTTTCCTTGACTATTGTCAAAGTAACAGAGTTATGATTGCTACCGCCAAAATGCTCTCCTACCAACAAGTCTGACACTTGGCCCGGTTCATTGCCAAGCACCAAATCGAAAGTGGCCGCTCCTCGTGTTGGTCGATCTACATACTGTGTCAGGAATCCTTCCTGAATGCACTGGACAAAATCCGCTCCATCTAATATATCACAACCAAAAAGTTTCCAAGCAATATTTGGAAAGTTGAAGTCACCCATGGCTACAACCCTTTATCTTCTGCACCTTTCCAGATTTTCCCTCCCAGTCCGGTCCTCCACGTCTCTGCAACTATTAGGGGGTCTGCAAAAACACCCCAACAAAGTGACTGCTCCTTTTTTGTTCCTGACCTCAACCCAAATTGATTCTGTAGACAAATCATTCTCGAACTGCCTTTCAGAAGCTGCTATATTAGCCCTGACTAGCAATGCCACTCCTTTACCACCCGCCCTATTTCTTTTGAAGCATCTAAATCCTGGAACTTCCAACAGCCATTCCTCTCCCTGAGTTACCCAAGTTTCCATAATGGCCACAACATTATAGTTCCAAGTACTGGCCCGTGCTCTAAGTTCATCCGCCTTATTTCTGATACTTCAAGCATTGAAGTATACACACTTCAAACCATCCCTATGTCCGCAATTTCGCTCTATCGATCACATTTCTTTATTAACAATCTCACTCCCTGTTGTGTCTGTTGGAAGACTGAATTCCTCATCCTCTGAATTACAAATCCAGCTCTCCACCCCCAGCCAATCTAGCTTAAAGCATCCGTATACCTCTAGCAAACCTCCATCTCAGAAAATATGCTCTATGCTTAGCCTGTTATGGCCAAGTTTTAATAGCCACAAAATAGCCAAGTTTTAAAGTCATTACAGGGATAGTAAGGAGCAGCCAATGCTGGAGAATCTGAGATAACAAGGCGTATGTGAGCTGGATGAACACAGCAAGCCAAACAGCATCAGAGGAGCAGGAAAGCGCTTGTTTTGGGCCGAGACCCTCAGTTGGTTCACAATTGACTTTTCTGACCGGTACTCACCACTTTCATAAGAATTGACTCCGTAGAGATTCCAGTTCACATGAGGGATTAGATTCAATGATCCTTTTGGGCTCTCTCGACAGTGTCTGTCTTCATTATTTTGAAGTTGGATTTTCTTTTTGTTTCTTTGCCTCACTGTAATGTCGTTCTTTTACAATGAAAGTTCATCAGTTATTTTACCCAGTACAGCAGAAACTGTGACATTGCTGCTCTTTATCAGATATTTGTCATTGCACTGATTTTACACTTGTGCATCCATCTAACAAGACACTTGCCAGTTTTACAAGGCTGGCCTCTTACCTCTGAGTCAGATGAATATAAGTCCCACCCTAAAGAATTGGCCATTTTGGTTAGCTTAGGGGCTACTTCGGTGAATAAATTGGTTGCAATGTTTCCTCGATAAGAACAGTAACTGGGATGTTGTGAAAAGTGCCGTTTTCATGACCTATGTTTATATTAGGCTCCACATGATGAAACGAGTACAATTCCCCAGATTTTCTGTTTCTGTTTCTATCTATTATGAGTTGGCACTTTTCTACGTTACCTTTCATCTGCTTTTGAAATGATGTAATTAAGTTCTGTGAGATTCACCGCTCTCTGCTGCAATTGCTCTTCATTTCAAAAAGAAGGCGAGAATACAGTGAGCAATGTGATGATTTAGTCCAATGCTTCTGCTGTCACATCACAAGGCGAAGAATAAAGGGGGCATCAGAGGTAATCTCAGAAGTAAAGGGGTGACTCTGAAATATTAACAGCCTATCTAACTTCTGTTCCAAGCTGTCTGGGCTCACAGATGTTCATACGGCATGCTGTATGGAAATTAAGATGACAACGTGTTGATAGAATCTGAGCAATTTACCCCAAGACAGTAGAAATGACGTCATTTCACCTCACAGTGTCATTGTAATGAATTTAGCAACAACCAAACTTTTCTGACTGAATAAGCCTTTGTCATCAATGAACTACATTGTGTTAGTGAAAATAGAATGCACCATCACCTTGATTTGATACTATATTCGCCTCCCTTTGCCTGAAATGTTGACACCAGTTATTCTGTTTCCCCTTAGCATGTAAGAGCTGAACAAGTGTGACTTTTCAAAAAGAAAACAAACCCACCGATACGTTAGCCTGATTGGAATGTCAATCTGATTAGCACAAGTTGGTCATTGTGTTTTCCAAGGAATGCAACTTTCTTGAACGTGAAATGCTGCCTTTTAGTTATTGACAGGAAACCCTTACCTTAACAACAAACTTATCAAAATGTGTGTTAAATAAATGTTCAGTTAGCTTTTTATTTTAATTTGTTCAAAAAAAACAAAGTTCATGTTGCACAAAGTTATACAGCATATGTCCTGCAAAATTATAATTACTGTCTGTCACTTCAGCATGGAAAGTAATTAAATATTGGCACAATCTACAAACCATGTAATCTAGGTAACAAACAACAATACTGATTGCACATCTGAAAATGTTGCTACTGGAGAAATATAAGAATAAATGTTAGTTTATTTTGATTCTCCCATCTTTGGTTTTCATGGATCAGCTGATTAATTTTGAGTTATTACTAATCACAGATTCCTCCACGCGTAGTCCTTACTTTTCCATAACCTACTGCCTCCAGCTTTGTCGCTCCCCAATGAGTATTCTCTTGTGTTCCACTGGTGTCTCTTTTGTGTTCATTTTCTTCGCACAGAAAATTCCTTCTTCCCTGTGCAGCCTTCTTTTCAGGCCGACATTTAAACATAAACAATTGTTATTCACTCCTCAAAGGAGACCCCTCACTCTCTTTGCTGACCAATTAAATGCCAGCTGGGCTTGAAGGAAAAGCACAGAGGGGCTGCCTAACAACATAAATCAAGGGCCTTGCAGGAACCTTTGCTATAAAAGCATTTATACAGACCAGAATTTATTTTCAGTCAAAATAGAGTTCTCATTAGTGTTTGGATAAAGGCATGAAAGGCACCTTATACAATGCAGAGATTGAGTTTTTACTTTTTTTAAAAGTTTCCCTATGGTTGGCATAACACAACATTCAACTTAGAACACTTATAACTACATTTAATGGACCAAAAGATACAAATTTATTTAAGAGGAATGAGAATTGACAATGTTTGTAAAATGAAAATGCAATGCTGTTCTGAAGCAGCCTTTGTCAAATGCTGATAGACTTCTTCCCAAATTGATAAAAATCACAGTGGTTAAATTTCCTCAATAATAATTCTTTGTGTTTTTTTTTCTGAAATGATTAAACCTTTTTCCTTTCCATTTCCGCCTGAAGAGTTTCAAATTGACCCAATCCTCTTCTCTGATTTTCAATTGGACTCCTTGAGATTTTGAAGCTGATTTTCGAATGTAAACAGAACTATTATTTTCATATTCCTGAGGGGGAGAAAATGAATAAGTATTTTTGCATGTTAAGTATTCAGCCCCCAAAATTTAAGGAGGAACCAACATGCAGCATTATTTAAGAGGGAACTATTCTCTTCCAAATCGGTAACAATGGCATTCATATCAATGCACTATGGTGAACTTGGTACAAGAATTTAAACTGTAGTCCCTTTTGGTTTAATTGCTGTTGCACTGTGATTGACTTTGAAGGAACGATCTTGAAATTCATAACACAAAATACTTTTGTTATTGTAAGTGTTATGGATTTACTGATGTGATTTAAAAACATTTAGTAAATATACGTCATGTTTTGAAGATATAGTGTATTTACGTACTTTATACAGACTGAGCAAACAGAAAATGTTTGCTATGGACTGGGAAACTGCAAAAATGAGTTATATAATTTGTGGATTTGCAACAGACTTTATATATGCAGCGAGCCAGGGTGTTTTTAGACACTTAGAACTGACTGATTTTTTTTATATACCCCAGGGATTGACTTGAATCTTTTTGTGTGTGTTGAAGTTGGCCAGGAGTTATTTATATGCACTGAGGAAGTATCAATATGTTTCACATGCACTGAGAACATTCTCAAAGCTCACTGATGACTTTCTGTACTTTCATCCTGAGAATTTATGGCACATTTTATATTTCTAAGCATTTCTCAGAATATTGCATGCATACTGAGGATTTCCAACATGCTTTAGATATCAAAAGGACTTCTTATGCATTCTATACAGCATAGACTTGCTACCGTGTTTTATATAAATTTTCACATTTTTAGACTGTTTCAAACTCCGAATATTTGCTCGTGTGTTACGAATAAACTTAACTTATAGTGGAATGTTTTGCGTGTGCACTATTTTAATGTATACATTTTATAAGAACTGAGAACACATCAAAATGCTTTTTGATATTATTTATATCAAAGTTTAATTACATGTTTAACATTTTATATAGATATACAAATATACAGTGAATAATCAATAACATTTCTGTATTATGGTAAAATATTCTGTTTTTTAATTACTTAAAGGATAAAGGATCTCCTTACGTATTCTCTTTAAAGAAATAACTCATTTTTTTGCAGGCAGCAATGACTTCATGTTTGCTGTAGATTTATTACCAGGTTTTATATTCACCAAAGACTGACTAGAATACTTTATTTATACAGGGAGTTTTCTAGAATTGTTGTATAGGCTAAGGATCCATTAAGTAGTTGAGGGCTTCACCTACGTGTTTTATTATGCATCAAAGGTTCACTAATGTTTTATCTGCACCGAGGATTTAAGAGTATGTTTTATATACAATGACATATGTTAACGTGTTGCATAAACACTGAAAATTCAATACAAATTTTGAATAAACTGCAGATCCACTGGTGAATTCCAGTTACTTTGAAGAGCTCCTACTTTGCATCAATTACTGGTGTATTGAAGCTGCACGATCGTGTTTTATCAAAGTAGAAGATTTGTAATTTATTTTAATATGCTCCAAAGTTTTACTAGCAAGTTTTGTGTAAAATAACAGCTTTCCTGATATATGTGGTAGACACTTCATTTTACTCGAATTTTATTTTTGTGTACTGATTATTTATCAGCATTTTTATATGCAATTAAATCTTACTATTTCAAAGTAATAAAATAGAGATAATTTGATTTGTAACAGTGAATAAAATGCGCAATTTATAACAGTGAATAAAATATGCACATATTGCTGCAATGATATGGTAATCTTTTCCACAGATGCAGCTTAAATTCTATTTTCTACAACACACAAGCTAAAGGTTCATTGTTTTATTTTACAGTCTCCATTGAGTCTGTATAATACTTTCCCTGATAACTTGCCTTCACTAAATGCTTGCCGTTATTAACCACTTCTGTCCCCACTTTCATTACTTCCAGTGTCCTTTACTGTTTCCTCATTCATCCAGCTGTTGCAGATTTTGCTATTATCCCATTCCTGTCTTACTTAGGGAATAGCTTTCTTTAAAGCACCTTAACATCTTTGGAGTTAGACAAAGCATGCAGGCAAAGGCGAGGAGATTTACCCATTTCTGGTTCGTAGAGTACCATTCAAGAACACAGGCAGAGCCATTCGCCGTAATGAAAGGCTTTCATTACTTTGTAGATAATGTGAAACTTCTTTGAAGCTCAAAGCAGATGAAAGTGGATGCTTTATGGATTCATTTTTCTGGTTGATTTCGGATGAACTCCATTAAGAAGTGCTAAGATCATATAGCTTCAGTGGCATAAAGTACAGCCAATTTTGAAGTAAGCAGCAAAATCATGTTTAGCAAATATTATGAGCAAGTTTTCAAGTTACATCCACTTCTTCAATATTTGTGAGAACTTTCTGAATACGTTGCAAATGTGAGCTACTTCACTGACAAATAATATTTGGTTTCCAAGATTGTGTTTCAAAAGAAGCTCATTACAAACCAACAGCAGGATGTGGATTAAACCATGTGTCTTTTGATCCTCTTTACCAGAATTGAGAATTTAGCCTTGAGTTAATCAAAATGGCAGCCACCCTAACATACCTTCCCCTGAACTAACACAAGCCTAATGACAGCTGTGCTCTAGCTGGGCAAGTTCCTTTATTTCCCTTGTTCAATGCCAGAGATCCGTGAATCTTCATCACTTTATGTATTTAACCATGGTCAGGTTTGTTTCATTATTTGCTTATTGTTACAGGCTCCCTGGGTGCTTCCCTTATTCAGAGTTAGAGCCTGTGTGTTCACTCTGGGTTAACCTTTTTAAGTGAGGCAATCGACCACCTGCACATTGCTGAAGGCTGTGACATGTGTTGAGCTGATCAGTACACTTACTTACACACATTAGGAACACTTACAGCTCTTGCCACTATTTGTTTCTTTCAATTTTAGCACTGTAATTTCATTTCAAAATGCTTAGAACTTTTCTCAACATTATGCACTGAGCAAAAGAAAATGATACCTCATACTTGGCGATATTTAGTCATTTTTACACGTAGAATTACAAACCTGCACCGTTACACATATTTAAACTGACTTTATTGAATCTATTAGAATGCAGGCGTTAATTTACTTAGTTGAATTGCGTTAACTCTCCCATTAAGATAAAGACAAGAAGTTTGGCATGAAGGAGTTATTAGCTGAAATAGCCATAGCAATAATAATAATTTCTATCCCTCTATTGGGAAAAAAGGGGGAGAAAGGATTGCATTCTTGAGCTTTGGAAGAAGAAAGAAAACAAATTACCTAAACACAGCAACAAGTATTGATATACTTGCAGATCAGGGCCAAAGTCAATAACATAAATTAATGACTTGCTCACAATTTCTATTATTTTATTCTTCCTTCTCTCACTCTCTTTCTTCTTTACTTCAGCTTTTCTCTATATTTCTACTGCATTGTTAGAATTCCAATGATTGGTTCCTGATTCCATGATTTTTATTCCATATTCCCCCTTTTTCTATTCAAAATGGTCTTCACCCTCTTCTCACCTGAGTGTCTATCTCACTGGCGCACTTTAATTCCGGCTTTGTGATTATGGCTCTTGGTTTTGACTGTTGAGATTTTACTCTCTCCCTGTCTTTGTGCAGTATTTCAGGTCCTTCCTCGTGTGGCCACCTGAAACTGTTTTGGTCAGAGCAGCAAGCAGCAGACAGGATCAGGAGTAGCAGCTTTGTTTGTTCTTGTAGCCACTCAGACATACTCATTTACCACAACAACCTCCTACAACACAGTGCTCAAAATCCTACTCAGAGATGTCTTTAGCAGGAGTGTACACAACAATTGAGTGAAGAGGAGTTTCAAGTGGCTGCCAGGAAATGCAGACTCCGCCTGTGCATTATTTCTAACACCTCTTGTGAATAGTCCAGTGTCCTGATCTATCTCACCCACATTTCAGGTATCTTGTTTACCTTTTACAAATCTCTTAAAGCAATATTGTACTCCACTATGCAAAAGACATTCCTCTGAACCAACATTATTCAAATACCATTATTTACCCATGCTGTTCCGAAGTAGTAGACCTACTGATTGAGTTTAAACAGGCAGTCACACAATACTTAAACTTAAGCCAAGTGGAACTAAACTTTCAAATCCAAATTCCTGGTTATTCACAGTGTAATTGCATGCATTGTTCTGTCTCTGTATGTAGTCATTTTAGAGTGCACACTGTTTAAAAAATAGCTTTTGGTGTTATTTGACTGCTCTTAAATGAAAACCATGCTGATTACACCATGTTCTCAGCAAATAAATTGCATTTAGAGGGATTGAAACTGGAGATAGCTCTGCAAAAAAATAGATTAAATAATACTAGGATATGTACTTGAAGTACTTTGAACTATGGGGGTGTGGCCAAAAACTGGAGAGTGTGATTAATCTTGGGCTAGTACGAATATGATGGGCTGACTGGCCCTCTTTTGGGATATAAACTTTCCATATTACAACAGTACCTTTCCAAATTCTCCAATTTATGTGTCATGAAGTATTGTTCTTTACTTTGGTCCAGGATTACAGAATCACAATATTATTTTTAACTAACTTTAATATCCAGCAAGCTACTAGAAGTAACATTACCATGCAAATGTTTAATGTGCTTATGTCAAATTCCTTGTATTGATATTTTAAAGGACCCTATACTTAAATATTGAAACAGGGATTTTCATGTGACTGGGTTAACCATTCAGCACCCTCAGTAATTTTAGTTTAATAATTGGTCAATTTGTCCAATGGATCTTGCACCCAATATCCTATTTTAGAATATAGTATTGCAAGACATGAGAAAATGGGAGCAAGGGAGCCTGTTAAATTTACTTTATCATTTGTTTTAATCACTTTTGATCTTGGGCTTCAACTCCGCTTTGTCATCCCATACCCTTTGAATTCCTGAGAAGTTGGACATCTGCCAATCTCAACCATTGATGCACTCATTTTTGCAAGACTCGCAATCCTCTCAGGGAGAGAATTCTAAAGATTCCACCCTTTGAATGAAGAAATTTCTCCTCAACCTTAGTCCTAGGTGGTCACCTCCTCATCCAGAAATTCTGGCCTCTTTGTCTAGGTTGACTAGCCAGCAGAAACAATGCTTCAGTATCTATGCAGTGAAGTCCCTCCAGAATGTTGCATGCTTCAATGAGATCACCTCTCATTCTTTGAAACTCCAGAGAATATAGACCTAACTTACTGACATCAATGGCCAAACCTTTCATTCCAAGAAGCAATCATTTTGCTGTTCTGCCTTGAATGTGTGCATATCATTGCTTAAACATGGAGAATAAAGTTAGGTCGTATTCCAGGTGTAGTCTCACATTAATTTTGTGTGTTCCTTGTACAACCAAGTCTGTCTGAACATTTGTTTTTTCATTTACTCAAGGAATGTACATGTAGCTGGCAGGCCCAGCATTCACACCTGTCCCTAATTACTCTTGCGACATCTACATCAACATTCTGCTTTTCTATTTTTAGCACCAAAGTGAATACTCTAGTTTAACCCACATTATATTCCATCTAACACCTTGTTGCACACCCACTTAACCTGCGTATTTCTCTTTGCAGCATCTTTGACATGGTATCTTTGACATCTTTGTGTAGTTTGCAGTTTGCAGTCCCACCTAGGGTTGTATCATCAACAAATGTAGATATTTTACTATCTGTCTCCTTGTCATTACTACAGGTGATAAATAGTTGAGGCACAGCAATGATTCGTACAACAATCCACTAGCCACCTTAAAAATGTTTTATCAATCCTTACTCTTTGCTTTCTATTTATCAAGCCATTTTCTATCCATTTTAACATATCACTGCAACTCCATGAGCCAGTAGCTCCCTTAACTTGTATCAGCCTATTGAGTGGCTCATTATTGAATGGCTTTTGAAAATCCGAGTGTATTACATCTACAACTTCCCCGTTATCTTCTCTATTAATTAAATTGGCAAAATAAAACTCATAACAAATTTGTGAAACAGGCTTTCCTTTTCATAAAAATATGTTGACATCCCTAAGAATAGATTCTGGCACTTTCACAATGACTGACGTCGGCCTAAATAGGCTTGTATTTCCCTATTTTCTCTTTCCTGTCTCTTGAATAATACATGGAAAATAATATTGATGTCAAGATCCCGTAAATAACACCTGGTATAGACATAAATAGCTGAAATAGGATATTTCTATTTGCTACTATTCATTTTGTGGGAAGGTGAATATTGCTGTATATTCCAGTCCAAATATGGGCAAATCTTTAAAGAGGAGGCTACATCCATTGCAGTCTGATAACCCCGATATACCTAAACCCAATAAAACCTATCACCAAGATTTTCTGCATGGGGCACTGGTATTCTACTTCTCTTGTGGCCAAGTCTGTGTGTATGTGTTCCACAGTGCTGTCAGTAATCGAGGAGTAGTTCTTGACTTCATAGGAAGTAAAACTTATCACCAAGATTTTCTGATTTTTTGTTAAGTTGTGTCTTAATTGCCAAACATTTAGAATGGAGATACAAGAATCTGAATGCACTGTTGATCTCCCTTCACTCATGTTAACAATACATCAGAGCATCAGCTGATTGAATCCTTCAAAATGTATTAAAAATAAATTCACAGTCGAAGTAAAGGACATAGCGGGACTTAACAGAGGGAGCTTGTATTCTTGTTTCATTGCTCGCTTAAAATCTCATCAAGAGTATTCAATTTGCTGGAGGTGGGGTGCATTGTCTGACCCTTGATTGAGGTTAGCATGGCATTGCATGACTGACAGTAGGCAGTAGACAGATAACTGGGTTTTCCAGGTTCTCAAAGCTCCCCAGACAGATGGTGGTTGATGCCATCACTGTCAGGCCAGTATGATTTTTTCTTAGAAAATTACAAAGTATTGGAGGAAGAAAAAAATCTTTTGATGGGCTTTGAAACTACTATTCATCTCATGTACAGTCCTATCATCTGGAGAAATTACTTCCCTCAACCTCCTGTGCATGCCACCCACAGCATGCATATTATACAGCTGAAATATTTGTTCTCACATCCACACCAGCATTATATTGAATCTGACAATGGTACAGTTGGCTCAAACTGGCTTTCGTTTCAATTTTATTGGAGGGGTGAACACCTTTATTTTGTACCTTCCCGTAGTTGCCAGTTGGCAGTGGCTGTGTGGAAAATTGCAGGAAAAAGCCCATATCCTAGCTTCTCAAGGTACAGCCTTTCGATGACCTTGGGACATTCTCACCAACCTGTATTATCAGTCATCTCTGTCCAAAACAATCATAAACTGGACCTTTCTTTAAAAATCTAGAGTACATCTTTGATATTGCGACAAAATAAAATGGTTCAAATCTTGTTATCCAGGCATTGTACATCTCTCTCGCTTTTTACTTTCTATGAAGTCAAGAACTACTCCTCGATTACTGACAGCGCTGTGGAACACATACACACGGACTTGGCCACAAGAGAAATAAAATACCAGTGCCCCTGTGCAGAAGTGCCAAAACTCAGTTCATTATCTTCAAATACTTTTACCTTCAAATAATGATACCTACGGGATCTACAGAAATTTTCAATGTGTCTTTTTTTTTATTACTAGTGATTTTGTGGGCAATAAAAATGTCTTGATTTAGATGTCTTGCTGCTCTGGCCTCCTCCCCTACTGCGGTAATAAGGATGGGCTACCTGCTGTGACCTGAAGAATGCCACTTCACGGCCACTGCATTGCAAGCAGCTTTTATTTATAGAGCTCAGAAAATGAATGGGTATTAGTGTCCAAATATTTCAGCATGCTCTTGCAATGACACACAAAAGCATAGATTTACTGCAAATCTGCACTTTTGTGCCAGTATTCATTCGCACAGGCAGAACTGCTGGAAAATTGCTGATAGCTGCTGAAAGTCTCGGAATAGAGTTCTACTTTTCAGCTATTCAGAATTAGTTATCGGTCTTGAATAAAACATGCAGCTCCATGTAACTCTTTCAATGCCGAATTGTTCTGATGAGGTTACCATTAGAGATGGGTGCTTTACAAACGAGTTGCTAATCCTTCACTAGAAGCTAATTATAGTCCAGTTAAACTGATGTATGGCAAAACTCAAGCTTAACACATGCTGGTCTCTGCCAAATTTGAACATTTTGCTTTGAATAGATTGTGAAATCGAGTTTGTTTTTAGAAGTGCCATTTTTTAAAAATAAGTGATCAAAAATTAGACCAATTTTGCACTGCATGGGAAGCCAAAGGCTGAAGATTTTGAGATTCAATTTTCATTACACCTGCAAGGTTTCATTGCTTGGAAGCAGCTTTTCCTGAAACAATGTTTCAATTCTTTGTCCTCAGGAATTTCAGACCATAAATTATCTACAGTCTTTAGTGTGCTAGATTGAGCATCACTGCGAACTAACTAGATGTTGAAAATTCAATCAATAATCAGAAGTTCTCTCTTGCTCTGTGCAGACAGAATTTTGAAAGGTTTATGTCACAACTTTTGACACTCTATTTTAAAGGTCAAGGTTACATTCCAGAAAGAGTTCCAGTATTGCAGCATTCTCACTGACCTTGCCATATTCAACTAAGGAGTTATTTAGTGTTGAATGCACTGCGGGGGAGATCTCTTCTGCTGTTCGATCAAATTTTACCTAATGAGGACAAACATGAGAGTAATGAAAACATACATTTTAAATTGCCCTGAAATGCAAAGGTGATAGATAATGAAACTACAAATGTAAGTTTGAACTCTTCAATTTAAATGGCAAAAGATACCATTTAGGACAGTAATACCTTTGGTTGTTGTGATAGAACCTCCTGCCCAATGTTTGTTTCATTAAACTTTTATCTTGAGAACTCTTGCAATTTACAAGAAAAAGATTGTATACATTTCTGTATTTGCCAACATCGAAAACTTCCAAAAATATGTTATTTACATAAACAACATGTTCATAAGAATATGCCGATTTTGAAACCTGAAGAAGATTTTTCATTATTGCATGGTTAATGACAGCATTAATTATGAATAGCTTTGTGTATTAATTTCACAGACTCATGAATTATTTTCTAACATGTTCTTGGGCAAAAATGTAGCTGTGCAACAAAAGGAATTCTTTGAACCAATGTTATTGAGACACTCCTGATGAAGTCAGATATGAACTTGGGGTTGGGACATGAATGCTTGATTTTTATTTGGCAACTGGTCCTTGCAGAAATGTACAGTTGCCTTCAACGACTGGATCTTCAAGACACATATGGATTTGGAAAATGGGTTAATGATGCCAAGCACAGCGATAGTGGAACTATTTCCATAACAGATCGTCTGTTAGTTTGTGAATTGGTGGCAAAAGCTACCTGCAATGTTTAAAGAAACACTTACACACATGCTTGTTCCACAATAATCAAGTAGCTTATGATGAGTTGTAAGTGTTTCCTTATCCCATCATGCTGTGGCATCTGCTGACTGCTAGCAGTTTTCCTATCAATAGAGGGAATAAGGCTACTTATACTTTCATCCAGCAGCAAAGAAAGATCTGAAAGTTCATGGGGGACATTGCTCTAGTGAATGCTCAATGTCTGGACAAACAGGCGGTAATCAGGCCATCACTGGTTCCCATGTGTGTTTGAAGAACAGACATAACAGCCACCTTGTTAAAAATTGAAGCTTTGCCCGTGTTAATAGCTTCCCAGTGACAATTATAGTTTGGTTCAGAAAATAACTTGGATGCAGATGACCGGAGCAGTTTTAATCTAACAGCACCTTACACTGGCTTCAGTGAACCACTAGCTCAGTTGGGAGTGTAAAACCCAATATTGTACGCAATCCCATCAATTTCTTCACTGTTGTGTTAGGTTAAACTTGTGCTTTTCTCTCCTCCCATGAAATAAAACCAGCTCCCTCTTTTAAATTGTCTGGTCAGTGTGATTCCTGTACTGAATATTTATCGCCATATGCAAGAAGTGCTATTTTCAACACTTTCTGTATCTAAAGCCAGCATAAATATGCAAAAAATATATTAAGGATTTTATAGTATGCATGTTAACAACAGAACACAGGATCT
This sequence comes from Stegostoma tigrinum, assembly GCF_030684315.1. NCBI lineage: Eukaryota > Metazoa > Chordata > Chondrichthyes > Orectolobiformes > Stegostomatidae > Stegostoma > Stegostoma tigrinum. The sequence continues at coordinate 11,257,542 of NC_081386.1, forward strand.
TGATGCACTAAATTAGCACCAATTACCAGTCTTCGGCAGTTAACCAGTGTTCTTCATGATATTCTAACCACAATTAAAAATAAAACTGAATAGGGATCATAAAAAGGTCTAGTGTTACAAAAATTGCCTCTTTCCAATTTAGTATTATTGTGATCAAATTGCTTCCTTAAAATGGACTCAGATATATAGCTGATTTATGAAAATTTTGTTTTTGGAGGTATTTCTAATAAATTCATTTGACTTCAATTCACAGAGGAAGCGTAAAACTTAAAAACATTTTTCTTAAGTTTTGAAAGCTTTTATTCCGAGTCATTTGATGCATTGTGAAAGCTGAAGTTTCTCCAAGTTTAAATGAAACTTCTGTGCTATGGATACAGCAACTTTAATCAATTTATAATCAATAGCCTTGGCATCATTTCAAGGCTGCCAGGTGTTAGTTCCCAAGGAAACTTCCCCTTTCCCCACCTCATCCAAAATGGTATACAATATAACAGTATTTTGCGAAAAAAAAAGCTAAAAAAGCATGCAACATGTTTAAGTGACAACTGAATTTCCACTTAAAGTGAAGCTCAATTGAATCTCTAGTGTAATTTTGCAAAAAAAGACTTAAGTGTACAGATTACTGACATATGACAATGATGGAATTTAAGGGTGAAAAATGCTTGATAATTTAAAAACCAAGTCCACATATATGGCAAACTGATGAGGTTATGGTCAGGCCTGCATAAGAGCTGCAGAGCTTTGTGCACAGCACAGAATAACTTCGTGCTGAAATCCTGAAGACACTTTTTCATACTTTGCTCCAACCATTGTACTTCTCAAAGCAAATATCTCTTATATTCAACTCTAATTTTACTGTAAATATTTTGGAACAGTTTAAATTTAATGGAGAGATAAATGTAATTTTTATTAGTTCCAGAATCATTTACACCTACACATAGATTAGGATTGCGTTGGTAAACAATTGCAGGCATTACAAAAAAAAATTACTCATTGTTTTGAAGTTTACAAAGCACTTAATTAATTCTCATGCAAAATTTTATGTTTTCCACACCAAAATGTAGTTCTAAAATGAATTCTTTCACAAAATTATAATAATGCAGAGGCTTTTCACTTCAGGTATATGCAGTGTTGCTGGAATCAAACAAAAATGTTCCTGTAAGATGATAAATCCCTTTACTTTTAATCATACTCAAGTCCTAGCTGTGCCAAGCCTAATTTGCATCTATTAGAGTGGGAGTCTACAGTGTGCTTGTCCTTACGCACACTTACCGAAGATGATATTGTGACATCCCGCAGTAACAAGCATTCTTCTGTTTAAATTTATATCAATTAGTTAGTAACAGTAATTCAATCTGACAGTGCAGTGGATGTTGAAAGGCTTGTGACGATGTCACTGAGGCGACCTTTCTTCCTGCTCACAGCCAAAAGCCATTTTTAACAAGGAATTGTGAAAGAACTGCTAGCTCAGGCATACTTTGATAATTAGTTATTGATTAAGAACAATGTAGTACTGAATATTGCCGGATTAGTTTGACGCTAGTGGGTCGTGACATTCAGACCTTATCACAATAATCCACTAAAATATATATCATAATCTAACAAGTTATTGTTATCTTCTACTTTGTAATTCATTGGACCTCAGCACTGAGGGGCAACAGTATTATTACTAAGGTTACACGGGGGCTTGATTTTAACCTTATTCAAAAAGAAAGTACACTAGTTTTCTAAGAATATCATTTGCCCAAAATTTGACTTTCAGACAGCACTTGTTCCAGAGAATGGTCAGTTATGAATGCAAACAACCTTTAAGTAAGGTCACAAAGTAAGACTTGGTGCAATATTTACAAAACATCAGGCATATTGATAGGTGGCAACTTTTTTTTTGAAGTTTGGATCAGGTAAAGAGTGGCCCATGCATTGATTCCTGGGCTATGCTTATGTCAGTTTTTTGAAAGAAATGCCCAATTAGTTCCAATCTTTTTACCTACCGCCTAGTATATGTCTCTTTTTCTAGTGTCTATCCAGCTCCATTTTGAAAGTTACTACTGAAGCTGCTTCTGTTACCCTTTCAGGCAGAGAATTCCCGAGGAAGGAATATAGATAGGGAATCAATTACTCTTCATCATGAATGTTCAGGTAGGGCACTGACTACGTCATCTGTATCCTCCAAGTGTTTGGAGCACAGATACAGAAGACATCCTCCATCTTTTTTCATATGGTCAGATAGAAACAATTGATTCTACCAGTGTTTAGTATTCAGAATATGGAACAATTCCCTAAGCTTATTAAATTCACCAATAACTGTTGCCATTATTAAACTAACTCTTTTAGCACTAGTTTTGAAATGGAAATATTGCATTTGGGCACATTTGTTACCATGAAATTGAAATATTTGATACAGACAAAGCATTTTGTTTCTGTGATAACAAGGCATCGAGCTGGATGAACACAGCAGGCCAAGCAGCTTCAAAGGAGCATGAAAGGTGACTAAGGGTCTCAGAAATGATGGAGGGGGAAGGGGATTCTGAAAAAAAATCCAGATAGAGGGCGGGGAAAGGATAGGAGATGGATAAAGGAGAAGATAGGTACAGAGGAGACAGACAGGTCTAAGAGATGGGATTGGAGCCAGTAAAGGTGAAAGTAGGTGGGGAGGTAGGGAGGGGATCGGTTGGTCCAGGGAGGACAGACAGGCCAAGGAGGTGGGATGATGCTCGTGGGTAGGAGATGGGGGTGAGTCTTGAGGTGGGAGGAATGGGTGAGTCTTGAGGTGGGAGGAAAAGTTAGGGAGGCGGAGTTGAGCTGGGCTGGTTTTGGGATGCAGTCAGGGGAGGGGAGATTTTGAATCTTGTAAAGTTCACATTGATACCGTCGACCTGCAGGGTTCCCAAGAGAAATATGAGATGCTATTCCTGCAGCCTTTGGGTGGTATCATTGTAGCAATGTGGGAGGCCCAGGATGAATATGTGGTCCAAGGAGTGGGAGGGGGAAATGAAATGGCCCACAACTGGGAGGTGTAGTTGTTTGTTGAGATCCTAGGTGTTCCACAAAGTGATCCCCAAGGAACACCTACGCTCAGTTCGCAACAAACAACTACACCTCCCAGTTGTGGGCCATTTCAACTTCCCCTCCCACTCCTTGGACAACATGTCCACCCTGGCCTCTTCTATTGCCACAATGATGCCACTTGAAGCCTGCAGGAACTGCATCTCATATTTTGCTTGGGAGCCCTGCAGCCCAAAGGTATTAATGTGGACTTCACAAGCTTCAAAATATCCCCTCCCCCGACCGCATCCCAAAACCAGCCCAGCTTGTCTCTGCCTCCCTAACCATTTCTCCTATCTCAATCCCCACCCCCATCTCCTACCCACTAACCTCATCCTGCCCCCTTGACCTGTCTGTCCTCCCGGACCAACCTATCTCCTCCCTAGCTCCCCACCTACATTCACTTTCACTGGCTCCAACCCCGCCACTTTGACCTGTCTGTCTTCTCTCCACCTATCTTCTCCTTTATCCATCTTCTATGCGCCTCTCCCTCTCTTTCTATTTATTTCAGAATCTCCTTCCCCTCCCCCATTTCTGAAGAAAAGTCTCGACCCAAAACGTCAGCTTTCCTGCTCCGCTGATGCTGCTTGGCCTGCTGTGTTCATCCAGCTCTACACCTTGTTGTCTCAGATTCTCCAGCATCGGCAGTTCCTACTACCTCTGTAACATTTTGTTTCTGTGAATTTTTATTAATCCTCGTACAAGTATTTACATATTTTTACATGGTGGAAGTACATGTTATAATTTTTCATTTTACATTGGCCTTTACCAAACTGTATGGCAGATTTCATGATCAACAAAAATCAAATGTTTCCAAGTGTAAGTAAACATTTCTGAGTTAAATGGGTTATTTGCTTGATAGGAACAGGTTGTATCTGAACCTGTTTTTGAGGGCAAGCAATGTTGAAGGTTTTGCTTTGGTCCTCTAATAAAGAAACCTTTAAACACACGGAAAGGTAAGAATATTTTAGCAATACAGGGAAGCATATTATAAGTGTAACTATTTTGGTGAAAATGAACAAAACGGAAACAATTAATTTTCTTTCAAGTTTTAGCTATATATATATGAATTGAAACTAAAACACATGCACACTCTTTGATAAACTCACTGGGAAGCTGACTTTTCAAAATACCTGCTTGCACATCTGTCTGGAGAGAGCAGGCTTGATTAGAAATTGGGTTAGTGACCCCAGAAGAAGTGAAGAGACTTTGAAAAGGAGAAGATGGCCAAGCCGAAGGGTGGTGCATTGGAACAGTGGTTAGCACTGTTGCCTCACTCTGTCAGGGAAACAGGTTTGAGTCTAGCCTTGGGTGACTGTGTGGAGTTTGAACATTCTTCCTGTGCCTGAAACCAGTGGTCCAGTTTCTTCGCACAGTCCAAAGATATGTGCAATAGATTCATTTTTCTGAAGAAGGCTCTGGGCCCAAAACATCAGCTTTCCTGCTCCTCTGATGCTGCTTGGCCTGCTGTGTTCATCCAGCTCTACACCTTGTTATCTCAAATTCTCCAGCATCTGCAGTTCCTAATATCTCTGCATTAGATGGTTTGGCCATGCTAACTTGCCCAGTAGTGTCCAGGAGTTCACAGGTCAGGTGGACTGGCCATGGTAAATGTAGGATTATGAGGATGGTTCTGAATTGAAGCTCTTTGGAGGGTTGATGCAGTCTTGATGGCTTGAATGATGTCAACCTATGTACCATCCAATTCCATAGCCTTTTTTTTTCCCCACAACAACTTAGAGCTCACTAATGTAAGCTCTTGCTTGCATCCCAAATAAGCAGCCTTTGCTCTTACTTCTGTTATATCAAATCGGCTGGTGCTGACCATAGGAAGAGCTGAGGACCCATACAGAGATAAGGTAAAAGGAAATCCTACAAATTATAACTTGAGGTGTCCGTTGTAGACCTCTGTATATTTTTGAAAAAAATACTCATCTTCATAAAAATGAATTGACTCAATTTTCATGCAGTCTACTAACTAAAGACTTATAGTTACAAAATTTCATTCAAGCCATCAATGGCTTCTAACAACAAGCATTGATATTTATTGTCTCACATCTAAGAGTATATAAGCCCTTGTCGTCAATCAAGTTAACAAATGGCAGGCACCTTACGGCGATAATGACAGCTGTAAAATTATTTGAGCAATGTTAGTCCTCTCATAGAAACTTTCAGGCTCTTCCTTATCTATTCATGGGATGTGGGCATCACTGACAAGGCCAGCATTTAAAGCCCAGTGTTAAATACTTGGGGAAGGCAATGGTGACTTATTTTCTTGAACTGTTGATGTACCGAGAGTGTAGGAACACCCACAATGTATGTCAACAGATAGAGTGAAATAGCAACCAATAATATTTTAACACTGCAGGCAATTTTTTTGGAAAGCTTCGGGGGCAGGACTGTAAAATGCCTTGACAGTTTGACAGCTGCCTTTGGCGGGAACTTTTGGCAGGTTCTCTTAATAGGTGTCTTTGATAGATCCTCTTAATACTTTTCATGGGCTCTCTTGACACATTCCTTTGACAAGTGTTTCTGACAGTTTTGGCAGGTGTTTTTGACAGATCTGGGGACAACCCTTACGAAGATGTCAGTAATAAAAAAAATGACTCTTTACAAACATTTCTGCCTCCTTGTAGCATTTCCAAAGGGCATATAACTTACCCAAAGGACATCTTACATCAAAGAATATTTTATAATTCCGCTAGCGCCACACTACACATGAGTGCTGTTGGTGAAAGTAAAATGGTGCCTTAAAGAGGACCTCATAGATTTAGCATGATAACCTGAAATTTTGGCAATTAGGTTTGCATTTCATGACCATGGGCTTGATGTACAAGGACTTCTATGAGGCATTAGATTAAGGATACTGATGAGAAGAGATATTATGTTGAACAGCCCACTTCTTGCAGAAGAACAGAAGTTGCTGGAGAGGCTCAGCAGGTCTGGCAGCATCTGTGAAGAGAAATCAGAGTTAACGTTTCGGGCCCAATGACGCTTCGCTCAGAACACTTGCTACACTTGTCTTCAAAGAGTTTACTAGTGTTCTTTGTTGTTAGAGACAATTTCTTGAAGACCACAAACATGGTGGTCAATGTGTCAACAACTGCTGTAATAGATGTATCTTTAATTTGTCTCATAAACGGGAATTTGCCAAAACAGTTGATCTCCAGGATATAGTCCCTGGCCATGGAAAATAACTGTTGCGATCTTACACCATGACGGAAAAGATTTTTATTTGAAATAAAAGGTTGATAGTCAAGGTTGATGGATTTGACATGCTTCACACAACTTGATCAATTGATCAATATCCTTGTTGATGTTGAGCCCATAGAACAGAACATGAGCCAATGTTCTCTTTTCTCTGCATCCATGTGACTTATGTGTCCATGGCGAAGGATAGCTTGATGTAGTATTTATGGAATAATCACTTGTTTGTCTTTGGAAGTTTCAAACCTAGAGATGACTAGTTTATTTTGGAATGTCCAGAAAGAATGATTTTGCTCAAGGACCTGGTAAATATTTTTAGAACATCAACGGATGAAGGTCTTGTTGAACTGTTGCAGCTGGACATCTTCAGACATAGCTTGCTGAATCTGGTGCCAAAAAACCAGTCGTGACAACACAGACACATTTTTAATTTAAATTTTGCAATGATTTCAAAAAGCAAGATGGCAGAACCCACAGACTTTGGCACAGATGTGAAGCCTTTTTAATGTTAAGAATGTTTATTTTTCAAGTAATTTCCCTGCAGTTAGTTGCATTTCATTCTGGTGGCATTTTCTTAGGGTGTGGTTGTCATTTCAGCAGTTTTACAAAACTCTGATTTTTTAAAAATGAATTGATCATCTATGCTCTCCTATTTATTTCAAGACCGTGTAATTCTGAACTTTTCTTAATTTGTTACTATTGCAGCTTTCAGTCTTGGTGGTTATATATTTTCACTGAACACAAACAGATAAATGATGGTGACTGACATTTTCATAATCACCACTGTTGAAACTTCCTTTCAGTGTTCAATACCAACTTGCTTCCATCAACTTTTATGAATGTTTGCAGCTATCTATTTCTATCCTCAGTTGCTGCTACTACTCTACCATAATCTGCTTTATATTTTTGCAAATAATAATTCAGGTAACTGGTTCATCCAAAATGTCTTCATTAATAAGTGTATTTTTTTCACTGGGAGACTGTATGTAAGGCTTTTAGACTCTGGAGCAATCTTGTGATGATGTGTCAGAGAACTGTTCCTCACTGGGCATAAATAGCTCAGCGTGGGCAAATTTAGACGGAAAAGAGAGGAGAAATACAAGGAGAGATAGACAGAAGTCTGAAGTCTATGTGAGAGTCAGGTTTATATTGAGTCAAATGTCTGGAAGTTTATTTACAAATAGTTCTGTACATGAATATGACTCTAGGACTTACATATGCTGCTTCCTTTATGTACTTACTTACATTACTGTTAAATAATAAACATTTTTCATTGACAGTCTGTTGCAGATGGGGATGACTCTCTGCCACTCTCAGGATGAGTCCATACGTTGCTGTACAGACCAATACGGCTACCACAGGCTCTGTTACGCTTGGAGCAGGTGAAAGCTACAGGAAGGGGTGGGTGGAGCTTTGCTGAGGAAGCATGTTCCTTTCACTGTTTTCACCTGGCTTCCATTTTTTTCTGATAGCAAATCTCAAGGTGCTCAACGCCTTCCCAGATGCTCCTCCTCCACTTTGCACAGTCTTGGGCCAATGATCCTGAGGTGTCCATGGGAATGCCATAGTTCACCAGCCAAGCCTTGAGGGTACCACTAAACCAATTCCTCTCTCCACCTGGGGCTCACCTGCCAGAGCTGGGAGTAGAACTCTTGCTTGGGGATTCTTGTGTCAGTCATGCAGACGATGTGCTCAACGCATCATAGACAGTCAAGGTGGTCATTCCATCAATGAGGGTTGTGTTGGCCTGGTCAAGGATGCTGTTTTTGGTGTGTCTGCCTTCCCAGCAGATTTGCAGGATCTTGCACGGGCAGCATTGGCAGTGCTCCTTGAGTGTCTTGAGGTGACTGCTGTAGACAGTCCATGTCACAGTGCCATGTGGAAGGATGGGTGCCATTACAGATCTGTAAACCATGATCTTGCTGTTGGATCTAACATTGTTGTTCTCGAACAACCTTTTCCTCAGACAGAATTATAAACATCTAAAGACTGGCAAGCTAACTTAGTGATGAGTATGCTGACTACCTACTGAATGTACAGAAACTAAGATGAAGACCACTTATACTTGAGCATCTCATGTTGTCATATTATCTAACTATCCTAATGCCTTTCTGAGATCTGTGCAAGAGTGCAACAGTCCATGAAATGCCTGATGTTATTTTCAACATTCAGGACAGGTTATATACACAGCTTGTTTTTCTTTGTTTCAGTTGTAACTAATAGCATGTTTTCTGTGGCATATTGGGCAACACTGTTGCCTCTGAACCACAAAATTTTGGTCACAAATCTTTATCCGGACCTTGATCACACAAATCAAGAGGGAGTGTAGCAATTTTGAAGATGTCATCTTTTGAGAATGCAACTGATCATATGACACTATGTTGAAGAGGAGCAGTAAGTTTTATCTTGTACCCTGGCCAACATTTATCCCTCAATCCACATCACAAATACAAGTATTTGTTTTCATTTCCAGAAATGTCAATTATCATATTGCTATTCATGAGAGTTTGTTGAGTGCAAATTGGCTGAGACTTACATTACAGAGGTGAATATATTCCAGAAATTACTTTGCAGAGTCACAGAATTGCTATAGTGCAGTTAGAAACCATTTGATGCATTGCGCCTGGATTGGATCTGTTACCTAGAGCCAATCTCCTGTCATTTCCCCAAATCCCTGCGCAGCAGTTCTATCTAATCAACCATCCAATACCCCTCACGCATGCCTCAATTGAACTTACCTCCACCACATTCCAGACTAAACCTTCTATATTCGAACACCTGTGTGAAAAAAGTTATTTTTGTTTTTTTTCCATCCTTGCTTTATTTGCACATTGCTTTAAATCATTGGTTGTAATGCACGTTCAGGTATCCACTGGGGGCAGAAAGTGTTATACAAATGCAAGATTTCTGTTTTCCTTTGTAAAAATACTGAAAGCTATTGTGTTTGAAGAATTTTTTCTGTAAACCACAGAGATGCTAACTTGACATAATCATGAGGTATCTACTTCTGCTAGAACTTGCTTGCACTTTCATTGTGACAACCTTCAAACACGAGTCAAAAGTGTGAAGGTACTCAATTATTGTTCTTTTGAACTCTTCCCCTTATAGGAATAAACATATTTAATCCTCATTTAGAATAGACCTAATGTAATCAAAAGAATTTAGCAATTCTGTTTGTCACAGACCTGTGTGGATTTTGAAAACACATTATGGGATACCTATACAGTTGTCCCATTATTCATCTTGCCCCCATAAAGAAAATGTACATTTAGAGATTAGATCAATGTCTCTTCCCCAAAATACATCACATTCAATGTGCAGGATACACTTGAGTAACAAAATAGATTCATTAACAATTTTTCTTTCGGAGGTGGCAGTATGCAATTGATAAGGACTTTAGGACTCTAGACCCTTGTAATTATGATGTCACTGAGCTGCTCCTCACTCAGCATAAATAACACGGTGAATATTTATATTTTTGTAAATAAAGAGTGATTTGGCAATGAGATACCGGCCTCTGTGCAACTATTTCAATTTTTAATTTTTATCACAACTCTTCATCAATAGACTGCTCCTTCTAACACTTGGGGTCTAATTGCAAATCATGATAACACATTGCAACTCTATGATTTTCCCCATCTCAACAGAAATTACCAAGTGGACTTTTGCAATGGACAGTAAATATTTCCATCGGAGAGACAAATATGTTACACTCTATCAATTTTGCGACAGGGGCACAGTGAGCAGAAAATACATTTATCTTTTTAAATAAAATTAAGCTCAAAGTCATCCAGAATTCCCAGCCCAAACAAAAACTACGAAAATACCCGTTACAAAACAGAGAAATGGCTTATAGACCACTTACGAGGAATTCTAATATTTTCCATCCTTTGTGTTGCACCAGTAATGGGCATTAATGGAGTTACTGCTGGGAACACAATGGAAAATGTAAGTAACACAGGAGAATTCAATAGAGCTTCATCATCATGGGACATTTTGTCAGAATCTTCAAAGTTTCTTCACTTCAGTGGGAATAAAATAGTATCCAATGATCATAAACTTGGCAAAAACAAATGAAAAGAAAGGCTAGCAAGAAATAGGGATATGGCACAATGCCAAATGCTTACATTTTAATGCATATGATATCTATTGCAGAATTAATAGTCGTCAAATGTGACAAGTTTCATGGTGGCTAACCTTTCTGAGTCACTTCCGCACATTATCTTCTGGTTATGACACTGTGGTAGGCACACTTTTGATTATCTCTGAGTATTAGTTTTAAATGTTGCATGTTGTTATACATCTGACAACTTTGGAAGCTGTCCAAAACACTCATCAGTTACTTGATTATGATTAATGATAAGCGTGGGCCCAATGTTTCCTAGGCTGAGTGCTACAAGGATTATCAGTACAAATCACATTCAGGTGCAATGATAGTAGCAGCCATTGTCAAATAACATTGCCATGACAATTATGATTTCTAAAAAGTAGTGCTTACATATAGATATATCACTGCAATTAACTGATGCTGCACAGAGAGGTGAAAGTTATGATATAAGTTGTTGCTGAAATTCATAAACTTGCAATTTATCCATGGTTTAAAGCAAAGAGCCTGCATTAATAGATATTTTGTAATCAACCTGTTCATAATTGTTATTACATGCCCCTCGAGCAGATGGAACTTGAACCCAGGCCTCGTTGCTCAGATGTAGGGACACTATCACTACATCATAAGTGCCTGACAGCCAGCATTATATATATGTTCCAATCAAACTGTTTAGAGATTTTATTGCACACCTGTGGAGCAAGTAGGATTTGAACCTGGTTATCCTGGTCCAGAGGTATAGACATGATCACTGCAACGCAAGAACCTGCACTTGTACAGCACAATATATAATCCAGGACATCTGATATCAATTTTCATTGATGACACACCTTCGCAGTAGAAAACCTGTTGTTTATGTAGTGAAACACAGCAATTACCTTGAGTGCAGCAAGCTGTCACTAACAGCGACGAGATAAATGACCACATAATCTACTTTGGGGATGTCATTTGAGGGATACATATTGGGCAGGAAATTTGGGGAACTTTTAAGTTCTTCTTGGACAGTTCCACCTGAGAAAGAGGGCAGGAACTCAATTAAATTTGTCATTGCAAGCAAGAAAACCTTCAACGGTACAGCATTCCTCAGTATTAACTTGGGTTGTATGCTCAAGACTTTGGAGTGGAATATGTGACCCTGATCTGCTTACTTAAGCATTAAAGCCCTATCAATGAACCAAGAATAAAATTAACTTAATCTATCATTAGAATCCTTTGATTCAATTCAAAGTTAAATTCTTCTAGTAGGTAGCTGCTCTTAACTGTATTATAGTATTTATTCATCTTCCTGAATAACACAAACTTACTGATTTTTGAAGAAAACTAAAATGTTATCAACTTATTTAATGAAAGACTTGGCATTTTTGTAGACCATTCTTTCATATGTCATTTTAATGTGCTTATTATAATTTTTTCTTTAACATCTTTCTTGAGATAACTCAGTAATATCATTCAAATGTATTAAATTTAAATGTAATAACTCAATCATTAATATCTCTACACTGTAGTTGCTGGGAATTAATAAATGCAAGAAACAAATCACTATCAAGATGTTGTGAGAAATGTTAAATTTCACTACACGCTACTCCCTGTGGAAATTCTCCCATGGGCTATGAAGGCAGAAAATATTCCAAACATTCTGTTGAGTCTTTGGATAGATGCCCTCCCTCTGCCTCTGTAAACTCCTGAAGCCCTGAAATAGTCAACAAACTCTGCATTCTTTCAAACATACCTTCTTGTACAGACTTTGTTGATCTTATTATTGGTATACATGCTTTCCACAGTTCAAGCTCACATGTAAGTCATTATCCTTGAAGATGCCCCCAAACCTTCTTCTTTAACGAAGCTTCAAGCTACTTGTCCAAGAACATCCCCTCCTTTGACTCATTGCACATTTTTGTCTGAAGCATGAGAATTTTAAAGTCATTATTAAAATTCAGGGTGTTATTTGTGTAAAGCTACCAGATAGAATTAAACCATTTGAGCCTCCTTATGTCCATAACTTATGGCATGCAATTCCAACCAAAGGATGGAACCAATTTACACATTTTTCTGAAGAAGGATTTTGCTAAAAACAAAAGAAAGTTATCACTCCTTGCTTAATAGTCTACTATTTCCTAAATATTCTAGTTTTCTTGCAAAAGTGTTGGTCGAATTTTGTTATTTTCAGTTGAGAAGTTCTATAGACTGTGAGAAGACTGTGAGACTGTGCACAGTCTGCCCTGGTTCGCAATGACTTTTCTTATGCCATCTTTTCTTGAGTTCATTAATTATGTAGCAGTCTCTATGACACTCTTCCCATGCAATTTCACAGCATAGGTGTAAGTGGCCTCCACTATTGGCCCTAGCAGTGACTATGCCATTGGCACTATACTTAAAGCCCAGTTTTGCACCTCCCCAGACACGACTACAAGCCAGTAATCATTTGCCACGTTGTGGCGTTCCCCCATTGTCACTAAAGACATGGCCCAGCAAAGTTAGTTTGTATCCTGCTTCGTAAATGGAAACCTGAGGTGCTAGTAGACAGGGTGGTGGAGAGGTGGCCATCTTTAAAGCTACTAATCTTCATTGGAAGTCATGCCAGCAGCTGTGGATAGGTTCTGGGGTCAGTGATCTGCCCCAGGTTAGAAGAAACACTCTACATTTTCGAAAGAAGGCTAATGTTCTTCCACATTCCGCATGGGTGAGCAAACCATCTTCGCTCTGCTACCTCACACTCACAGGGCTGCTGCTCACTCTAGCTCTATCAATGCATAAGGTTCATGAACTACAGCGCTCAGTATTGCATGCACCATATCCACTCAAGAGCTCACACTCACCTTGTCCTCCTAGTTTATAACTCATCCAAGGTTCTGCATTTCGCACTCACCTACTGGAGACACCTCACTACCACTACTGTTCTTACATGGCCACTAACAGTTTTTCTATTCTCATCCATCAAACTCAATGCTACACCCAGTCTCATTGCAGGAAAACTCACCAAGCAGCCAGTCTAATGTTTGACTGATCTACTGCTAATCCATACTTGTTTACACTTGAGCTGCTGGATTAACTAAGGCTCAATTCTAGGTCAGCAAAAACACCGATCCCCATACTCTCATAGGACTAAGAGTTTGACTATCCAACTCTCTGGACTGGCATTAGGTGAATTCCTTCACTGCAGTGACGGCACCCCCAAAATCACAGTAGCCCCCTGACCACACCCAAGGACCACACCATTTGCCTGTCAGACCTAGCCATTTCCTTGAAGCATATGGAGTGTTTTTGCCATGTAAGCTTCTGCCACATGCTACAGGTGTGACAGCGACATAGTATGATGCCATACAAAGACATGTCCACCCCTTTGATTGTTCAACAAAAACAGACATTGCTGGAGAAACTCAGCAGGTCTGGCAGCATCTATGGAGAGAAAGCAGAGCCAATGCTTCAGGTCTAGTGATCTTCTTCAAATGGACGATGCCTGAGACAAGCAATTGGTGAGATACAGCCACCAGGCACCTGTACAGATCTATACATCAAGAATTTGTAGCAGATAGTTTCTTGGATAAAAAGAGTAGAACTGGAAGCCATTGATGAACAAAGTGAGTTGAACTATTAATGACATTCAAATGCATTGAAATAGAATAGTTGCCAGTCAATAAGAAGAGTCTAAAATCCCTATTTAAAGCTAAAAGGGAAGAACTGAAAACAAACTCTCAGCATTGAGATTCTGATGTTCTTATTCTCACAATATTTTCTCAACTTTTTCCTTATTGGCTCACCAAAAAGGTGAAAATTCACACCTGCATCCTGTTTGCACAGCAAAATGTTGCATACCTCAGTGGCAGAGTGCATATGTTCAGCCACTCTGCATTCTGCACTTCTACATGAGGAATATCCAAACAATATATATCATTTTAGAAAACTGTGGACTTATAAAAATGTAAAGGTTTGACGTCAATAGTTGGATTTATAGTTTAAAACATCAACAGCATGAGCTTAAATAGCACCTTCAATGTTGAATCACAGGTGACCCAAACCCTTGTTATATGAGCAGATTTGACACATCACTTTAAATGGGAATAAGAATGCAATTCTCGTAGATTGTGTGTAATATTTATACACCTGTCCTAATTCCATCTAGCAAACAATCACATTTTCCACATCTTCCCTTATGCATAAACTTTGCAAGGATTTCTTTAAATGCATGTTCTTAACTTTACATATCATACATTGTATGCACTCATAGGGCCTGTGCATTGTGTTAACAACAAATGTTGTTCCCATATCCTAATGCACCACATTTTTGCAATTGCACACATCCAGCCATTTAGCTCTGTCCTCACTGTGGATGATGAATAGAATTTTGATTATATGCATCATCACTGTTAATATGCCAAACAATATCTTTACTACTTCTAATTTAAAGGTAAAGTGATCATCACTTCAAGCCCTTATGTTGTGTATTTCCCAAATTTGTATCATCTGTCACATCTGCCATTAGCACATTCTGTTGGACTGACAGACGTATTTTCCTACAGCTGGATTGGGGAGATGGGCTCTACCCTCAGAAGATTCAGTCACATTAGCTGCTGAGCTGAATGCATCGTTTGAACAATGGAAGCCTGTCAGCACAGACAGCAGGGCACAAATGTATGATCTCAACACTGACAGTGAGGGTCTCTAAGGGTAAACTGCTTTGCTGGAACTAATTAAACATATGAAATTATTACAAGAATATGCAGATGTTGTTTACATTTTACCATATGCTATTATGCCAGGTAATAACTTGCACACAGAAGACACCCCCATCAAGAAGAAATGGTCTGAAGCATAGTCTCCAGGTGTCACCTTTGAGCTGCTTGGCTGACTGTGAATATGACAGAATCTGACTGTATAAAAGCAGCTCTCTGCCTTGCATCAGTTATCTATTTTGACATGTCCTGTTGTTAGTCATCAGCAGTAGTGAGTGTACATTACCTTCCTACCTTTTACAGATTACTCGCTGTAATGAGGAGGTATTTTCAACAATTAAAAGTATGCTCAGCAGAAAACCTTGAATATTAGGGTTTGTGATTGTCATTATTTTTCTGCATTTCCCTGCTGACTGGGTTGCATCAATCATAAAATATTTCTCACAAGATGATGAGATAAATTTAAATATAAGACACTGACTTACCAAGGCACCATAATGTTAAGAAACAGGGGACTTGGGAAACAATGAACTTTGCAGTTAAAGTGTTAGTAAGTTTTTAGTTCCATTGAAATGACTGTGAAGTATTTTACGAATAGATTTTTAAAAACTTTCAAATTGTCAGTTTCACAGAAATTAAATGTTATGACAAGGATATAATAATGAACAAATTGTAAAACAAAAAATGTGAAGAAAGTAAAATGTTTATAGTAAGAGCCTGAATGGAATTTCAGAACATAAGTATGTCTTTGTTTTCAACCTTTTAGCTTTGGTCAAACTATAATTCTTTTATGATGATCAAATTATGATTTTGTAGAACATTAATAAATTTCCAAATGTCATTCTTCCATCATCCACATATAGAATACAAGCTAATTTCCTCTAAAATGTGTAATATCAATGTACTAAAATAAATATATTCGAACACATATATATATGTTTCAACAAATAACCATCTCGAGGGAAAGAAGTAGCTATTTTAACATCATCAGCCATATTTTGAGAACCTACCTATTGAGGAGTTAAAGAAGAAAATACTGGAATTACAGCTCAAGTCTGTCAGTGTTTATCACGATCAAATATAAATTCATTAGAATTTGTAGTCAGGAGTATTCTAACAAAGAATCTTCATCCGCAATATTATCACACCTTTCCCTTTTATATGTTTGAATGGATAAGTTTCATATTTGGGGACACATTCTGTTTTCTTGCAATTTCTGACCTTTGCATTTGTATTTCCATGAACAAAACACTTCCTGTTTGATAAAAAATAATAAATGCAGGATTTTGTATCAAATCCATAATTTGGAAAAATATGTCAGATAAGTTTAACTTTAATATCAAATATTTCACCAATATTTTATTTGCTTAAACATGTTTACTTTTTCACAATATTCCTTTCACTAATCTCTCTCAATGCCTAAGTACAAAAATCTTTTAGCTTTTTATGCGAGCACAAGCTAGAATATTACTTTTCTTTATCTTTATGCTGTTCATTTTGACATTGCAACTGCTGTCATAATAAATGTTTTGTTATCTTGTTTCCCTTATTTAAATCTTCCAAATACATGTAATTAAAAGCTTTTAAGAAAATTAACAGAAGAACAATTTGATCCTTAGCATTTTTACATGCACAACTTCCTAATCATTGCAAGTCTGCTTGGAAACAATTATTATTTAATCAGTGTCTAGTAGTAAAAAAAGCTCAGCTGATATTACCTATGATTTTATTATTTGTAATCAGATTCATATACTTATCAGTTCCTCGGCAATACCAGTTCAAATCATCAATCATTGACTTCATCAGTGCAATGTTCATGCAGATAAATACACACTTAAGTAACTTGTTGTCATTTTAATGTAACTGATCAGATCGGTTTCTTAAACTAAAATTGTATAATGCTGAGTTCAAAACTGGCACCAGGTGACATAGCCTTATTCGTTTGAAAAATCCTGTTTGAGGCAAGCTGATATTTATCTCTAGAAATAGGTTCTGTATTTTCTTTGTTTCAAAATTGAAGTTTTAAGCCGTTTGCAGATCATTGGTTTATTATGGCAGCTGTTAAAGTATTATTGAGTTTGATGCACAGAAACTATTTCAGAAACTGCTCAATAAAATTAAAATGAACATTGTGCCGCTAAGAAAAATGCAGTTTAAATGCACAAAATTTGTGAAGATATTAAATTATTTTACAAAGCAAACTTCAAACAAAGTGCGATTTGATTAAAAACCAACCAATTGCATGGCTGACAGTAATTTCAGCTTGAAAAGCATTTCACATATGAAAAGAAAGCATGAATCCACTTGCTTTTGCTTTCTGACTAATAAAAGTCAACATCACTTTCCATTGGATTTTCTTTAATTTGACCATTAATATGTGGAAATAATGTTCTTACCTGTTAAAGATGAATTACTTAACAAGCTAGTTCATGCATAACATTCTTCATTTGCTTCTATTTTCCTTAATAATTCATAAATTTCAATCTGGTACAGAAAGTAGGCTATCAAGATCAAAATGCAAACAGGTGTAAAATACCAGATGTGTGTTCTCGCGTTGATTATCTACATTCCATGTTAATTTAACAAGTTTTTTTTCTACATTACAGTGTATTATAAATATTCTGAAAATATTAGGAGAGTATGAAACATGTTTAAATAGCTTGAATTGAACCACTTTATTATGGTTATTCAAAAACATCCACCGATGTGTAACGTACATTATTTACGCATATGCAGATATTGCTGACAGCAAATAATATTTTAAAGTAAAATCACGTAGCAATTCATAATGTGAGACAATCATTACCAGCTTTTTAAGTAAACAGTTTTTCCAACTCCAAATATCAGAAGACACTAAAACAATAAAGTCTTTACCATAATCTTTTCACCATCCTATTAAGCATTCCAGATTATTGTCCCTTTGATTTTAAAATTATGCAGAAAGTACCATCCTGGAGGTTACTGAACTGCTTGACTCCCATGCTGTTCGGGACCGGCTGTCTTTAATGAACCAGACAGCCTACTATTGAAAGTGATGCCCACCTCTAACCTTTTTAGTGCTACTGCTCCCCTCCTTTCGGGTTAGCATTCAGCTGAGGGGTACGACAATTTGGCAGAAGTTTTCAGACTAGTTGGCAGCCAGTACATCCCTGGGAGTTTTCAGCTGACATCTCTCTCAACCAGTCTGAACAGAGGTCAGTGGCAACCCTGACTCCCAGGCCCCAACGCACCAAACTGTGTCACAAGTCATGACCAATATAAATTGAAATTTTAAAGCTTCACTGTGAAGATTTTCCTTCCCTCAGTACTTCCTGGGTGACAGCTTACATTTGACTTGGTTCCAATTTTAGCCTTATTATAGCATTAAACAATCTGAATGTGTGCAATCAACAAGTATTTTAAACGATTGATTTTCGAGGAGTGTTGAAACTGTTGGCTTTTACTGCAAAAGCATTAGTTTGTAAAGGTTAGATAACAATGTGGGGGTTTTTACATATATAAGAATTTGTACCAGTATTTGAAACATTAGCAGTGTGACTCAGTATTGAGCACTTCTCTCTTAGAAAAGCATTGGTTTAAAAAGAAGCATATTATGTTTGTAAATATGTTTTCCCTCAAGTACAAAGAAGTTCTCAAAGGAATTACTAATACCAATAAAAATAAATTAAGGTACTTATCTCAGCAGTGATGCCAACAATTGTAATTCAGGTGATTACTTTTCTGCAAGGCATTTAGCCAGAAAACAATACGGTATTATTATTCTGACTGAACAGCAAATTATTTGAGTACTATGGCTTCTTGTCATCATGTCTTATAAAATGAATTCTAGCAGGCCTGGAGGAGTACATTTTCATCACGTATAGAATGTACATTCCTTGTGTTAGTTTATAATGAGGATAGAAAAAGGCCAAACTATGCTGGCGAAAGATGTAGTTATGAACAATTTATGCAAAAAATGTGCATAGTTATGCAAATATATCTCAAAAAATGCAATACCATTTTAAAAATATTATAAAGGATGTAGTTAGCCTCTTGCAATTTTCACTAAATATACTCAAACATTTGAAAAAGTCATGTGTCAGAGCTTGTTTACATTCTTGATTTAGAAGTATGTTTTTCCAATGTATATCCATGTAAAGGAAGTTACAAGAGACAATATGTATTATGTGTCTCATTAAGGTTTATTTGTATCTCTGTTCCTTTAACATAGGAATTCTGAATCAGAACAGAGAGAATTTCATGATATTTTAACTAGTTATCTGTGCTTTAATCAAAAAAAAGCTGATGCCACTCCAAAAATGACTCCGGTAAAATTGCATCTCTTATATCACATAGTCTCATTACGAATGTTAATAATACTTGTTCATATTCAACAGATCATTGCATGCACTCTGTTAACTGAATGGTGTTCCTGTCACTTCTCTCATATTGGGATTTTTGCCTGATGACTAGCCAATTAAAATGCTGTAATTTAAATAATAATGTAGTAGGACTAAACACTGTAAATATGCTAATTGAAATAGCTAGAGAAATGGACTGTAGGCATTGATGTTAAAACATGTACTTTCCAAATGTTTTGTGAAGAGATAATGTGACTTTAGTTCTTTTTTCAAAAGTTCTTTAAAGAAATCATTATCCCTTTAAAAGTTATTATGATACAAATGGTGTAATATGAGTCACGTATTGGATATAAATTCAATAATATTACATTTCTTTTCATTGAAAAAGAAGAAAAATCCATTTTAAAGCATGAAATTTCAACGCATCATTATTGCACAAGAGTGTCAATTACTAGTGTAGTATTTTGTACTGCTTTGATAATATGTTAGCTAGTTTGTTTTTAGGATTATTGCAAATGAACAGCATTGATGAGAGGCAAGCTTAGAATATTGTTGAATGATAATTTGCTGCAAATTTTCTTCTTTCCAATTGATTTAAGCTTAGCTCAGTTTGACAAGGCTATGTGCTCCGCAAGTCACTTAAACTTGATTTAATAGGCGACATGGGTTGGGAAATGTACAACTATTTACATGTTGGACATCTGAAGTAAATGCAAGCGTCACTCTTGGATGTGATGAAGTAATCTTAAGCTAGCCCCAGCCTGCCACATCAAGCCTAAAGGGATTTGATGTGGTGTCAGAACCTTTGGCTTGAGGGTCACTTTCTGTTCTTGCTTCCTTTATGACAAAAGCAGGCTTTTGTCTTGTGTATTCATCACTGATGTTGCACACAGGCCTTTTTTTTCTGCCTTCAGAAACATTTTCATTAAAGGTGAATCTCTGAAGTATCTAAGACAGGCTGTATAAGTTAAAATCCAGAGGCTCTTATGCAGCCTGATTGAAATCACTACAGCTCCATAGCTGTGTCAGGGCCGTCATATCTCAGAAAGACATAAAACACATGGAAACATCAATAAAAAACAAGCTACTGACAGCTCAGAGACATACCAGCTGATGATAGGAGAAAGGGGGAAGGTTATGGCTCAAGGGGGAATTTTAAAATGCCTAACAGCCAGTCGAAGTGTCTACAGACTTCAGGGAGGCTGACGAACACAAGATAAAGTCTATCAGGTTATCACCTGTTCGAGCAGGAACCCAGACAGCAAGGCCACAGGGACCATGGATGACATATGAACGATTTTATTTGCAAAATATATCAGAGAAGAGGCCCCATACAGTAAGGTTGCCTTGACAGCTCTTATGCCAAGTCAGATAAAAGAAAATGTTAAAGAGGAAGATGAGCAGCATGTTATAGTGAAGGAATTCTGCTTCCAGCTATGGTTTGCAGACATAAAAAAAATGAGCAAACTGTCTCTAATTCTTTCAATATCATAAGTAGAACAATTTCTGTATTGAGATCAGAGATGTTTTCAATTAGTAATTTCATCTGATTGCTATAATAATGAAAGCAGTCTTTTAAAGGTTTGACCTACCAACTTGAGGCAGAATGCACTGCTATTACTTTGTTGTGAGGAGAAATAAGCTTGCACTGCACTGGTACATTTTTAACACCGAAGTTACTGGCCTAGTCTATAAATTAAAGGTGATTGAAGTATCAACTTCCAGCACTGAAATGATATATCTTGATTGTTAATATTAACTATGAAGGAACTGTATTATAGAAAAATATTGCAAACATTGCAACAAATTTCACTTTTATAAATCTTGATTTGTCACATTGATCATATGATTCATGATTATTCATACATTACATCTCACCAAATTGCTTAGTATATTAACAATTGTACTTTTTTTCAGTCAATGAACTTGTTATTAACTTTGGCAGGCATTTTTTTCAAAATTAATGATCGGTGAAAATAGTCCTGTAGGTGTATCGTTTCCACTTAACATCGGCAATTTGTGACAAGGGAGTATATCTATCAAATAAGAACAAGAAATATTGATTTAAAATATTACAATGAAGCATGTTTAAATATTGGGATTTGAGATTGTTTGAATGATGTGTGTTAATACTTACATAGTGACCTCGGCCTTTCTTAACCTGAATAATTAAAACTACATTTATTCAATGTGGCGGACATGTTTTCTCTTTCCCTTTGGATTGTCAAAAAACTTCTTTCATTTCCTTATTTATTAGGGTCCAGTTTGTCTACCCAGATATGGCCTAATAATTCTGAAATTATTGAGTCATCTTTAGCGGCCTTTGGTTTTTCTCAAAGTGATATGCTATCTTGATTTCTTTTAATCACAAATAAAATTCCACTGAAAGCAAAAAAGGATACAAGTTAAATTTTAAAGAAATGACACCCTTTTCTAAAAAGAACATGGTGCTCTATAATTAGATGATGTGCAGTAAGTTTTTGCATGAATGCCAATCAACTTATGGACCTTGCCTTTTCCACAGTGTAACAAAGTGACAATACAATGAACTTACGATGGCCCTTTTGTTTTGCTTATTTAGAACATTAACATAATATTTTAAGATAATCAGTTGATTTTGAATCTAAACAGTAAACCTCAACAAATTTTGTAACAGGGCTCAAGCGAAGCAGTCAACAATTATGCGTGATTTAATTGTTTAGTCTTGGTCTTGGTATATCTTACATTACAATTTCACTGTTTTACCTCTGATACTGGTAAGTACGCTGATGTTGTCAGCCAAGAAATATAATGCAAGCGCAGTGGAAGATATTATCACAGGCCAAGGCAGTTGGAAAGCCGGAGCACTTTAGCTGAGTCGTGCGAACCACAACAGCTTGTTGTAACTGCCCTGATAAACCATTCAATATCATCATTCTCCAGATACTAAATATGTTAAGAAATAATAGTAAAAATGAATAGGGGGGTTAGTTGTGTCGTTGCCTGTATGCCAATCTTTTATATTGCTGGAAGGCCTACAGAATACGAGTCTCAAATTGCACATCATTTAAGTTCTCTCTGCTGCATGGAAAATATGTTGTCCTGTGTTTGCTGTTCAAAATAATGTTGTCAGAGTTGGGGAGGGTTGGTGGAATTCAACAGCTTTATTTAAAATGTTGTGAAATCGTGTGGCGATTGTGGACACCATTAGGTCTCATTGAGTAATCCTTCACAGGAAGGTTATGAGTTTCTAGATTTGCCTTAAGACATTCCATACTATTCATGAACAAAGTAAAATAGCTGGAATGTTATCAGGCTTAGTTGTTAGTTACTTTTCAGATGTACTTTTTTTTGTTAGATTTAGTTTCTGGGAGTAAATTGAGTTCTTCATTTTCGCTCTGCCTTCTCATTGGTGCTGCGCTATGGAACAGAGATTTTTAATTCTTCCACAATAGAATTCTGAATAAAGATGAATGTTGATAAAAGAATAGATCACATAAAACAGCATTATTTCCTTTCAAAAATGTTTAATACTTTGACAATCAACAGGAACTAAAGGGATGGATGCAGTTCTCTATCTATAGCTACCTAGCTGAACAAAAAAAATTAGTAAATAATCATTATTTTGAGGTGCCTCAGCAAGGTGCACAGAGGATGAGGATGCATTAATTAATAACTTTAGTCTAAAATCCTTGCTGAAATGCCATCCCATTCTTGGAGCAAAAGAACAATTTACTTTCATTGATGGAACTAAATTGGAAGTTGTGGCTCAGGTTCAGGCTGGTAATCCATATGCTTCTGTGTAGTTTCAATTACTTGATGCCAGCTAGCTTACTGTTTTGCCAAGCTTCACACTGGAGATTTTGTTCAATTTGGCCACCTGAAACATGACCACGCTACTGCAATTGATGCATCAGATTTTCAAGTCTAAATTTTGAGATAATCAAAACATGCTAACAATAGGTAAAATATAACATTTTAAACAATCATTTTACATCCAACAGTTTTATGTTATGTTTTGCCTTTGCTCAAAGTCTAATTCATTTGAATGAAATGCTGCAAGCTTTTCATGGATTATATTGGCTGTCAAACTTGGAGTATTGCTAAAAGAAACACATTTTGTCACCTTTTATCTTGCACTCATCAGGTCAATTTACAAGAATGCCAATTTCAGGGGGAAAACAACATTTATTCTTAGTAAGCCGAAAATGCTCATTGGTTGGCAAGTGAACTGTGTTGAATGTGTTGTTATGGAGAAAAAACATTTGACAATGATTAACAATAAACTCGCATGCTTTCTTTAAATCAAATTGAGATCCATCCAATTAAAATCCATTTGCCAGCCTATCAACACTCTGCTCTTTGGCGTAAATTTTGTATTTTTTTTCCTTAAAACTGGTGTACTTGCAAACTGTCCTGATGCTTGCGAGATGAAAAACTTAGACAGAATGCCTTTTATCAGCAATACTTAAGTCCTGTAATCCTTTTACATTAAGCTGTGTTTTAATTGGCGCTCTATCAGCGGCACACTTGATAAACTAGCAAAAAGTATATGCCTCAAATACCACAATGTTGTCAAGAACCATAACAGTGATGTATATACCCCCTGCATTCCATTTCCATTACTTACTGTGTGTTTTTACATTGATTTTAGAAAGTCTGCAGAAGTTTTTACATAGCTTTTTTTTTCGGGATGGTGGTGTCTCAAAGACTGGCTTGGTCAGGATTTACTTTGGTTATGTGTACATCTTAATCATCCTGAATATTTGATCAACTGACAAACTCCTGATCCCACAACTGCCAGCTAATAAAAGCTTTGCTATATTAACTTTTGATTGCATTCCAGTAAGATAAACCTTTATGTGCAGAAATGTTCAAAGTTCACTATTTTTGGTAGAATATGACTTGGTAGATATAGCTCACCGTATTCCTAATCAGCTATGATTAGCTTGCCAGAGCATGTAAATATCACCGCCAGAAGTATCCATTCCTTGTCCAGCACTTTATTAATGCAGTTGATCTTCTGGTAGGTGAGCAAACACTTCCTAATTATCAGTAGACTTACTGAGTCGAAATAGACATGAAATTTGAGTAACTATTTTTGATCTCTTGGGAAAGAGTAATTGTAATTTAGTCCCAAAAAAAGTGACCAGAGTATCTTCTTTATCAGTTTGGATGAGCTTGTTTATAAGCAGAAAGATCATGAGTGCTCTGAGTTGTCATTTGCAAGATAGCATTATGAAACTGTTATGAAGTGTGTGGAATAATTATGAATTGGAAGGCAGGAATCTAGAATTTGTTTGTAAAGGCAGAGATAAGTGAGAAGAGTGTATGGTTCCTTTAAGAGGTGAAGTGCTTTTCAAAGCCTAGAGATTTATACAGAAAAAAAAGTGTTTGTATGTAACTGAAGATGTACATGCATGTCTGAAATTGAAACATGTATCAATTGGCTATGTGCTTGGAAAACGTAGGGTTGTTTTGATGTTTTAGCAACTAGATGCAATCAGCCAATTAATTTAAACCAATTTAAATATCAATTGAAAGCCAATTAAAGTTAAATCTGATGGTTTTGACAACCTCAGGATAGTGCTATAATAAGAAAATTGATCTCTCATCCAAGGTACATGAGGAGAGGGTTTTTGACAATTAGCATGAGAGTGAATCACCATCAGAGAAATAAGCATCTAGCTCTCACAAGAAATTGCTCAGCTCTCTAAGACTGCACCATCTAAAAGGTACCGCATTTCTAGCTAAGAGTCCTCACAGAAGACTTCACAGAGATAACATCCTTGATAGTCAGACCAGTGAAAAAGAATGCATTTATGACTTGAGATCAGCAGAAAGAAGATGCATAAACTTGGAGAGACAAAGTTTCAATTTATTTTCTCATTACTTGGGTTATATAAGTAGGATTTGTGTTTAATAGAACAGACTACCAGTAGAATTTAGTTGGGTAAGGGAATAGTTGGTAGCTAGGGGGGCATTGTCTGGTTTGTCAGCATGTTGGTTAATTTGTTCACTGTTAGGGTTAAATAAATAAATTATTACTTGTCACTTATGAAGAGAATATCAGGAATTTTCTTTTATTGAACCTCCCCTTCTCTGTAACAGTTTAACAGATTAGGTGAGGTGAGGTGAGCTTCTCCGGGTCTTTCGGGTTTAATTATCAGAAAGAAACCGCTACTCCCACCATAATGGCTTGTGTTTCAATTTGAATTATCAGAAAGGTTCGAAAGCCCTTTCTGAACAAAATCAAAACTTAGAAGTTAACAAACTCAGTAAGGCTGAGTCAAATGTCAAGTCAATCAAATGAGAAATTTCAGCTCTAATGTTGAAATGATCAGACAGGTGCTGTGCTTTGCACAGTACAGCAGGATGATTGATTTAGGGTTTATGTAATACAATGGCATAAATTTTAACTAAATCAGGACACCTTTTCAGTTCTTTGAAAATGGCAATCAGGTTCCAGTTCCACTCCCAGGATTGCAGGTTGTCACCAGGAGTTTCGCATATCCTGGTAGTCCACAATTTTCATGGTTCCATTTTCAAGGATTCATGGCACCACAGAGGTGCCGAGGCCATAGTCTGCATGAAGAAAAGATTTGAAGGGTGAGACTAAACATCCCTGACTCTCAAGATGTGCCACTACCTAACCCAATAGACCCTCAAGCCACCATATCAGCTTATGCCACTACTACCCTGTACCTATACACACTCATGTACCTTCCTGCCAGGCAACTACACTTTCATTTTCATTCATCCAATTTACAATGAAATATGCCCTACTGTGACAATAAAATGTGTAAATAGCTTTTTGTTTTAATAAAAATGTAGTTGAATACATCGTATTCCTAAATGCCAATAATAATCTTAATCATCCAGCCCCTTTAAAGTATCTCCAGTAGTAACTGTAAGTCCTTCAGTGCTTGTATAAATGAACATTGTGCAATTGCCAACATAGATCAGTGAGCTAGAGCTAACATTCAAGCAAAGTATTCTCTATGGTTCAGTTATGATTGTCTAGGCTCTCACTCAAGAATGCACAATGAGACTTGGCCATTAGCCCAAACATCCATTAAACTGTTGAAACACCCAAGCCTCAGAGAAAATGTTGTTTGAATGACAACATTGTATACCTAATCTGTGCTGTACATTGTTTGAATTTACAAGATGAAAATACTTCAAGTGTTTACAGTTTCTGCTGTTAATAGTTTAAATGATTGCATAATTGTCACATCTGTTTGCTTTTAAGTAGAAGTATGGAGAAATGAGATTTTTTTTATTTCAAAACATTTTCATCCAATTTATTGTCACTTTTATAGGATTCATTCTTCTGTACAATGTATCATCGGTGAATTGGAATTAATGTGGCACAGCCTGGTAAAGGGATGTCTAAGAGCTCATTGTGAGTGTTGGGTGGATGTGGCATAGCTTTCTGTAGGGTGTATAAGAGGCCATTAGAAATGTAATTGAAAATCGTAAAGCTGCCTGGATTGGGCATGCTAAGTATAAGTATCCGTAATGTGGAGGTGCCAGTGTTGGTCTGAGGTAGACCAAGTAATAAGAGTCACACAGCACCAGGTTATATTCCAACAGGCTAATCTGAAATCACAAGTTTTCATAGCACTGCTCCTTCGTCAGGTGAAGTGTCATCAAGACTGAAAACATTAGCTTGCTTTCTCCCTGTGGAGGCTACCTGACCCATTGTGATTTCCAGCAATTTTGTTTTCAGTACAGATTCCAGCATCTGCAGTAATTTGTTCCTGCAGTGAGCATTTTATTGGTGTTTTTAACCTAGTAGAAGGTACTTGAAGTTAGTGGACAGCTGTTGTGAATTACGTCTATGAACACATTTGCTTTGATGATAAATTACGTAAAATGTAATATTTGCATATTTTATACTGAATAGATTTACTAATTTGAAGTGTTGAATATTCTAGGCTTCAATGCTGAGAATTGCAAGCAGTTATTTAAACAGAGGTGTCATACTATAATAGTGCTTCATCTTTCGCATTTACAGTCCCTTGAGCAAGTATGTTTTTTGGCACTCTGAATATCATCATTATTAGTAAGCAGATGTTCATCCTCTGGCTGATGACACAACCATTCACGAAGCGATTACTGTCACACTATTTGAAGTGCAAGCAATCTCCAAATTATGATGGGAAAGTCTTGGTTACATTGAATAATGAGGTTATTCTATCCATTCAACTCATAGTGGACTGTCTTTGCAAGCATTGTTGCAGAGTGTTGTTCTGTGATGTGTGCCTTCTGTAATAGGCTAACTTATCAACTTTGTTAGGTATTGATAAAAATAAGATTGAAGCTGTACCATAAGAGTTCTTCTAATCTTGAAGACATTGTTTGAAAGAAAATGGAAACAGATTTGATATTAAATGTCAAAAAAGAAATGGATGAATAACTCGAAAAGGATAAACTTACAGGTCAAAGGATTGCTGGGTGAGATATTCTTTCAAAATGCTGACACAGGTCATTTGCACATTCTCCCTGTGTCTGCTTGGGTTTCCTCTGGGTGCTCCAGCTTCCTCCTACTGTCCAAAGATGTGCAGCGTAGGTCGATTAGCCATGCTAAATTGCCCCTAGTATTCAGGGATGCATAGAATTGGGGTGTTATAGGGGTATGGGTCTGGATGGGATGCTGTGAGAGTCATGTGGACTTATTGGGACAAAGGGCCTCTTTCCACACTGTAGGGATTCTAACTCTAAGTCATGGGTACAGTGCCAGCAGCCTTTTATTTGGCTGTTTGTTTCTAAGAAGAGTTGGCACTTACTTAGTTCTCCATGAGTTTCTGTCACATTTTTCTATTCTGCCTCAGTGTAAAGTATTACCTCACTGTACTAACAGGGAAGCTTCATAATCCATTTCTTCTACTCATGCATTATTTGTACAATCAGTGCTGGTCTGTGGAGAATTGTCATTTGAATGGAGAAATTTAAACGTGGAGTTATCCATAAGAGACACACAAAAATTGCGAGGTAATAATTGCAGCAGCCCACCTAGTTTCTCTTTTACCAGGCTGAATCATTGCAGAACTATAATGTAATTCTTGGCCAATTGTAGATTGGTACAAATGAGTACAATGGATCCAGACATGAGCTGAGGAAATCTCTAGCTGTGAGGCACTATGGAAACCACAGATCAAAAGTCACCTGCTCCTCACAAGGAAGGTACACTTTGTCAACTATCAAGCAACTTACTGTTTCATATTTTCTGAAAAAAAATCTGATTTGATTTGAATGAATAAGTAGAATTATAGAATTCCTACAGCGTGGAAGTTTATCTTCATCCATTATCTCCTCTAGGAGTCTGCTCCCTAATGACCACTTGCCCATTGAAATATTGCTTCTGCAGGTCATGCAAATTCAGCACTGCTTCTGTATTTGTGAGGCTAGGTGTAATCTGTTGCCTGTTGGTGTTCTAATACAAGTTTTCTGTGTTTCTCTGTTGTCTCAGCAGCCACACAGAGACCTTATTACATTATCTCCAGACACACACTGTTAGGTTCCAACTTGATATGAAGATAGATGAATACCAACTAGCAATTTATACCCTATCTATGTCTACGTGTAAGTGAAATATTCCAAATAATATATCTCTAACTTGTCAATGTCATTTAGGGCAACAGAATTTGCATAATTTGCTATTTAACGCTCAAGGATCGAATGGTCAAGAAATATTTAAACTGTCATTGACTTTCCTGAAACAAAACATCCGTAGTTGCATAAAGAATCAAAAATATCCAATTCACAATCTTTATTAAAGTGATACTGAAATCGGTTAGACTTTAGCATCTCCAAAGTGATTAAAAAATGTCTAATAATTATTCAAAGATCTATCCTTTTAGAAATGGTTACACCATCTTCCCACCTGGGAGCCAGGATTTAAATGGTTTGTCACTATCATTTCAAGAAAAGTGACTACACAGGAACAGTAATTGTTTTACCTGTTCCAGACTTAATGGTGTTTATTCTGCCTATGTAAGAAAATTGCAGTGAATTTTATGATTTCACCTGAACCCCTGTCTGCATGGGTTTTCTCCAGATATTCTGGTTTCCTCTCACAGTCCAAAGACGTGCAGCTTAGGTGGATTTGCCATGGGAAATGCAGGGTTACAGAGATGAGGGTATGGGTCTGCGTGGGATACTTTTCAGAGAGTTTGCAGGGACTTGATGGGCCAAATGGACAAATTCCATACTGTAGAGATTCTATGAGAATGTTGGTCTGGGATTTCTTCCTTGGACATATATTGGATGTTAGACCTGAATTGTTTTACTCATATTGCCAATATCAAGTTACATCTCCAATCCATTTACAGCATGGTTCTGCATATTAATGCCAGCACTTTGGAGTGCACCAATACCTCGCATTGGAAGCCCTTAGTCAAGTCAAAGGAGACATTTTTCATGCAGGAACTCAGCTCAAAAAGTCAAGAACAGCCTTTGATATCATTCAGAAACTTGGGGGTTCCTTGAGGCCATTAAGCTATGGGATCCATACATCTACAGTCTGAGGAGTGTCCCACTCTCACCCCTGTGGGTCCAATGCAGCCAGACCATGGAATTGTATGACCACAGTCAGGAGCAGTAGACATATCAGTCAGGAGTCACTCATCATTTGGGGCTGTCCCACCAAATAGTTCAAGGTGTTGGGCTAAAGTTTGTCTGGGAGGGTGGGGTGTCTAGTTACTAAAAGTCAAGTAGGCTTTAACGGTCATCACTACTGCAACAGAGAGTTTGAAAATGTCCATCGTAAGGATTTGAGCCAGAATGTTAAAATGCAGATGGGATTATCCATAAAGTGTGGAAACAGGCCATCCAGCAATCCAGCTCAACATGTCCACACCAATTCTCTGAAGACCATCCTACTCAGACTTACCTCCTACCCTATCCTTGTAATCCTCCATTCCCCATGGCTAATCCACCTAACCCATACATCCCTGGACATTATGGCCAATTTGGCATGGCCAATCCGTTTAATGCACACATCTATGAACTATGGGAGGAAACTGGAGCAGCCAGAGGAAACTCACACAGACAAAGGGAGCGTGTGCAAACTCTACACAGGCAGTCACCTGAGACTGAAATTGAACCCAGATTCCTGGTACTGTGAGGCAGCAGTGCTAACCACTGAACAACCATGCTGCAAAGGGAGGCAACTCAATATATTAGGAGGACGGAGGGGTCTTGGGGCAATACCTGTACCTATGAGCCAGGAGGCCTGGGTTCATATCCCACCTGCTCCAGAGGAGTGCCTTAACATATCTGAACAGACTGATCTGTAATATCTATAATGGGGAAGAGACAGAGCATGCTAGGGAATGGGGTAACATGGGAGGGGTAAGTTCACAGACAGTCAGTAGCATCCTGGCTCCAATGGAAGGTCAGCAGACTATTAGATCTGATGTGTTCACTCAATTTGCCTGATTCTGGGACATTAAAGTGGGCGGATGAAGGTTTGGGGTTGGCGGAGAGGGATGCCGAGAAAAAAATATTTACGTTTCAGACTTCACCAATAGTAAAAAGCTGAGCCTAAAACTCACTGCTTCAAGAATGAGTTCCATCATGCCCATCCCTCTTTTGTTCACCTTTAACCTGGGATTGACTGTCTTCCATCATGCTGTAAATAACAAGTGAAATGAAAATGGCTGCGGCCACACCCAGAATAAGCAGAGTAAGTGTTTCCATCTGTTAGGGAGATCACTTCAAAATTGAGTGATGAATGACCCTTCAAAGGGCAACAATATTACTTGGCCATCCGTACACTAATGCTGAGTAAAATGTGTTCCGTGAATCTTCGGCATTAACCCACTATGTGTCATGCAAATCCTTGCCCCCAAGCCCTGTTGACGACATTATAGAACATGACAAATCGATCCCGCGAAAGACTAGCTAGACATAGACACAGCTGATGAAGTGAAATGAAACATATTTGAACATGTCACAACCTATTTATATTGACATGTCACACATAAGCCCTCCAAAGGTGTTTCTTCTTTCTTTGCCTCCCATTGCATCTCATTGTAGTCCTCTGTTCTGCATCTGGGGTGGAGAGCAGTGAAGCCTATTGGCCTTGCAGGTTTGATCAGGTGATCCTGGACATTTCTGTCTCGAAGGGTGGAGCTGGAAGGTCCAGCCATCTCTGGAGTGGCTTGATAGGAAAATTCTGTGGAGTTTTTGAGGCTCCTCCTCTGGCTGGTTGCAGTCAGGGACTGCCCACCTCCTTGTAAGGGATGGATACAGAGAGTGAGGTCAAGGTCCCTCATCCCCCAGTTGCCTTGCCATTGGTGGTGAGTGACATTGTTTAGAGTGATGGAGTGCATGTCTATGCACATTTCCAGGAGAGTCTGAGACTGCTGGATCTGGCTCTTCATGGCATCTGGCAACCAGTCCATGAAGGCAGTCAGACAACCACATGCTGGAGGCAGCAAGGTCCTAACTATGTTGCTGTGTATCAATTTGTTCAGTGTTACCAATAAACCTGCCGGCCCTTGCTGTTTCTACTCATGCAAATCATCAATGGCTGACACCATGGGGTCTATCTCCTACCTGGGGCTGTGAAGGTGCCTGGTGTTTGGCAGCCCTCTGAATTCTGGGGAACTGGGACTTTTCTTCTTCTGCAAGCTGCAGAAACATTGTAGTGATGTGTAGCAGTTGCTCCTGGCTCTAGTCTGGCTAATGGTTCCTCTGGCTAATGTGTCAGTAACTGAGCTGCTGGGTGAAAAAGCAGGCTGCCTTACAAGTGCTTCCTCTGAGGTGTCCAAGTTGTTTTTTATTTCCCTCAGGGGCGGAGGAGGGGATGTCTTGTGACACCATCCTCTACACTGTGGAGATCACGGACAGCCCTCTGGTTCTTGCAAGAGATTAAAGAGAATATGTCATGGCTAAAGTGTAGAAGTTGTGGCTTCTTTGGAAAACACTGACAATGGTAACAATTGGATATGAGCACAATGAACCATGCTTCTTACTTGGTTGGCAAGACATGAGTGTTTCAATTTCTCCATAGGAGTGGTTCTGGTCCTAGAAGCAAGAGCCTAGGTTCTCTCATTGTAGGGAAGAGGGGACAAACATTGGATGTCCCACCACCCATTTTGACTCACATGGCCCTATTATGGGATGGTACCTCCAGCAATGAAAGAAAAAGAGGGAAAGTAGCTGGCATTGGTGCAGATGGGTGAAAGTTAATGGGTTGTGAGCGCACAGCAAAGAAGGCATTCAGAGTTGTTAGGGTGATGGGTTTGGGGCAGGAGAGAGTGAAGAATTTGTACAGGGTAATGACGGTGATACAGGAGGAGACTTAGTGGAAGGTGTGCAGTAGCAGAGATAGAGAAAGCCTGAGGTAACAGAGAAAAGAAAGTGGCACTTACCCTGGCAGCATGGAGAAGATTATTTTTCATCTTTTTCACCATGCCAACCATACTGACCCAGATGTAGACATCAGACCAGGCTGGCAGAGATCCATGGCCTGTTGCCAGGTCTGTCCATGAAAATGGAGATGCAGAAGAACAGCATGTCTCAAAGGAAGAAGTATTGGTTGATGTAACCAGACCAAAGGGAATTTCACCCACCAATCCAAAAAATACATTCTATCCTCGTTCCATGAGAGGCCCCTTTGGATTTTTAAAGGGCTATCATCAAAGGCCTTCTCTGGGATTTTGAACTGTCACCCAATCAGAGTCTGTCAACTGTCCATTAGTTGTTAGCTCCAATGACAACATTGGCAGCTCACAGTATTGCACCTACCAGATGCCGACAAAAGCTGTGGGGCCTTATGTCAAACATGAACAAAGGAGGAATGGACATCACAGAGTGAGGCTACAGTGAGCTGGTTTCAAGCTATTTGGAGACAAAGGCAGAGATGTTGGATTTCAGCTGTCTTCCCTCCTTCCTGATGTTTAGGTCCTTCTATCAGGCAGAGTTACTGATAATGAGGGACATCGTCTTGGAGGCTGCTGGCAAAACATCAGGCTTTTCTGGGCAGCCTTTGGAAAGGCACAGCAGAGCCTTGCAAATCTCCATTTAACCCCTGAGCCACCATTAAATTGCTGTGCGCTCAGTTACAAGAGGTTTCAAATCACCAACAGCTGGGAATCCTGTTTCAGTCACTTCCATCTTAATCATGTCATTGAGGACTCACTCAAGGATTATCCCTACCATAGTCAGGCGGACGGCCACTTGTGGTTCCTGTTGTAATGGGCTGCTTTAAATCTTGTTTAGATAGTCACAATTATCAGCACATGTTCTGGCACTGCGTAAACCTTCAAGGGTAGGACAGATGTGCGATAAAATCCTGCATCTGAGTGGGTTGTAGAAGGCCAATGGAACAGATAACACACTTGTCTTAACCTCGCAGAGAAAGAGGACATGTATGGGTCCTGCTGCAATGTCCTCAGATTTAACCATAAGACAATAAGAAATAGGAATAGCAGCAGGCCACTAGGCCCCTCGAGCCTGGTCCACCATTCAATAGGATCATGGCTGCTCAAACATTCCCCATGTCCACTTTCTTGCCTTCATCCTGGAACCCCCGATACCCCGACTGATCAAGAGTCTATCTATCTCCGCTTTAAATATACACAAGGACTCTGGCCCCACAACTCTCTGTGGCAAGGCATTCCAAAGACTTACAACCTTCTGAGAGATGAAATCCCTGCCATCTCAGTCTTAAATTGGTGTCTCCTTATTCTATGCCCTCTGGCCCTAGGCTCTCTGATGAAGGAAAAAATATCCTCTCAGACATAGGATCAGTTGTGAGCAGGAAAAAGTTTATGGGAACATGCTTGGTCTAGTGGCAGACCTCGGTGTGTCTATTTTCACAATTAAGGAGTACGGGCTAGTCAGAACTTGTTAAGGACTTTTGTACAGGGCAGCCCACAAGTGTAGAAGTGGTGGTTGACTCCATGAGGACTGAGGACAATATCTTAGCTTTGAGTACAAGAGAAGCATATTCCAAGCTGTGTTTGAGTGCCGGAATTGAAACTGCAACTGATGCCGTGAGCTCTGTACTTGTTGCCACAAATGCTCAGGCTTAAGTCATTGCATGCCAGTGCTCAAAGGGTCTTGCCAGTTCACAGCAATCTGAATTTCAGCCAGAGCTGCTGAGCCACCATCCTGGGTGAGTGATTAATGACTCCATGGTAGAGAAAGCACAAGTCATCTCCCGGAAAGAAAGCATTTGTTCTCCCGCCCCTGCCACTCTATCAGTGCCCTTTCTATTGCCTTTCAGCTAAACAGCCCAGGCTGCTGCCACCCTTCCTCAGGACAAGAATTGTTCGGGAACACCCTGCAAATCTCACCCACCGTGTCACCTGCAAAACACTTGTAAGCTTTCATCAACCGTGCTGCAGCCATTTGGGAAGGATTGCATTAGAGAATGAGAGAAGACAAACACGCTCAGAAGGCAGAAGATACACAAAGGTGAATAACTGAGTGTTGAGTAAAGGATTGAAGGTGCTTTTGAATAAAATTGTTGGAAAGTGGTTAATTTGTAGTGTGTTTTTTTTTTCAGGATTCTGGCTAAGATTTCAAACTGAGGGAAGAAAAAGGCCTGAAACCCCTATTGCAAAAGCGATGTGGGGATTCTAAAAAACCAAAACGGAAACCAAAGGGTCATCCACATAGGAAGCCTGCCATGAGTGATGATGTCTTGGATGTCTCCCCACTATCCCTCTTTATCAGTGGGTTGGCACTGTGGCTCAGTGGTTAGCCCTGCTACATCACAGCACCAGGGACCCAGGTTTGATTCCAGTATTGGGTGACTGCCTGTGTGGAGTTTGCACATTTCCTCCGTGACTGCATCTGTTTCTTCCCATAATTCAAAAATGTATAGGTTAAGTGGATTGGTCAAGCAAAAATGTCCAGGGATGTGTAGGCTACATAGATTAGTCATGGGAAATGCAGAGTTACGGGGATAGGGTAGGGGCATTGGTCTGGATGGAATGCTCCATAGATGGGCAGTGTGGAGTTGGTGGGCCTAATGTCCTGCTTCCACACTATAAGGATTCTATGATTTTCTCTTGTCACTGAGATGGTCGTGCCAAGCAGATGTGGTCTGATGATGGAACAACATTATTATCCACATGATGAGCAAATAACCTTTGATGCAAGCAGGCACCCTCACTTGAAAGTAGTGGGAGGCTCCTTGTACAGCTGAATGCATATGCGTACTGTGGATGCTAGGGATCTGAAATAAAAACAGAAAGTGCTGGAAAACTTCAGCAGGTTGGGCAACTAAGTTGAAACTAAGTTAACATTTCGAATCCAATATGACTTTGTCAGACCTGGATGTTTGGCTTTCTGAGTTTAAAAATGGGCTTTACCAGGACCTGTCAGATGTCGAATCAGTGTTAGTCATTGACTGTTGTGACGATCTATTCACACAAGTACCAGATGCATTTTTGCCTTCAAAAAGATGGTGATTGGCATGGGCTGCACCAGACATCTCCAGGAACAGGCATCATCCTCTGCTGACTCTCAGAACTCCCAGAATCAGTGATATTGCTGTGCCAAATTCTACAGGCAGCGTGTTTCACAAAATACAACCAGGAAAGCTTTTCCATTCTCTTTTTACCGTGATTTATGTCATAAAAATCCATTTAAAACAGCAGAAAATTTATGGA
This sequence comes from Stegostoma tigrinum, assembly GCF_030684315.1. Taxonomy (NCBI): domain Eukaryota; kingdom Metazoa; phylum Chordata; class Chondrichthyes; order Orectolobiformes; family Stegostomatidae; genus Stegostoma; species Stegostoma tigrinum. The sequence continues at coordinate 11,293,525 of NC_081386.1, forward strand.
AGATCTCGGAAGAATAAAACAAAAGCACTCAAAAGGTAAACTGCTGTATTTCCTGCCCTGCTTGAATATCTGATTACAAGATTCAGAGACACTAAATAAGCAAATTTGAGGATAGCTACATTTCGTTGTTGGTGAGGTTGAAGCTGATATACTGGATCAGGATTTATTAGGTACTGCTATTTCATGGGTGGAAAAGAAACAAGTGGAAGTGTTTTGGGCTCATTATAGTTGTGCATTTAACCCACACCACCCCCCCCCTACCCCTGAGTCATAGCTCGCCACATTTTTTAAGCTGCATAGTTTGTTTTTGCTCAGGTCACTTTAATGTAAATTTGTGTGATAGTTAGGCTAGCCTGAGCATTTGCTCCCAGTTTTAAACTCTAAATTCTTTCTAAATTTTAAATTCACATACTGATACAGCTTAAATATTATTGGTCCCAAACATTAAGACAGCAAAATGTCTCACTGCATAGAATCAGATGTTTCACTGCATTACTTTAAGTGTATCCTATCTGGCGCAATGTTAAGCAATTAAATAGATTCAGAAAGGGATCAAAAGAATAGAAGGGGAATTTGTCACACTTGCAGTTTATTATTAGCCCATAGAAATACTTTGTACTATTTGAACTGGGCCTCAGGCAGCCACATCTACCTTATTATAAAGCACACCTAGTCTGATTGTGAATTCCTCAGTCATTATCCTCTCTGAGTAGAGTCACACATGAGCAATACTGACCTTTGGGTTACTGCTTTAATCCCTTCAAACTCATAAAATTTATACCAGTCTCTTTTCAATCTTTAAATTTACCTCATTACACTCTCTTGGACTGCTTTTATAATTGTCGATTTCTTTTTTAGTTTCTTTTCTCCTTGTTACACTAGTCATGGTCCAACATTAGAAGTTTTCTTTCACAATTTAGAAGCAAACCATCTACCTAGAAGTGGTTTAACACAATAGTGTGCACCTGAAAATGCATTCATTTATCTGATGTGTTCAAATTTTCTGTTCACGTTTTTAGAACTGGTAACCCAACACACTGAATGGAAGCTTTCAACTTAAAAGTGGCTGCTTGAGTGCAAGGTTAAGATGACAAACAGTAAAATAGGTTCAAAACAGATGAATGCTTTTAAAACAAAACTGCAATGTTGAAAATCTGAGATAAAAGTGTAACAGCAGAATGTTTTGGATGTGTCTGTTGGGCATCCAAAGAATGAGACAAACTGTATTATGTGCATGTACTATCAGCAGACAGATTGTCAAGGGTAACTTTCAGCTTATTGCTGCTGCTTAAAGCTAAATGGTTAGTTGAGCCACCATTCTAGAAACCATCTGAAGCCTCTTCCATTAAAATAAGTCGAAAGAAAACTCAGGCAGCTTCCATAACACCTGTCTGACCTGTTACATTCACTGTCGACTCAAATGGTAAGTTGTACATATCTACAATGATGTCTGGTATGTAAAATTTAATTGAAATTAAAGCAATAAATACTTGCATTTATATAGCACCTTCCACCATTTCAGAATCCCAACATGCTTTATAGTCAGTGTAAGGCCATGTTAGAAATATAGGTAGGAAATAATTGCAAGATTGAATGTTTTTAGCAACTCTTGAATAGAAGCAGCTTAATGGGGATGAGTAGCAATTCTAACACATGTTTGTAAATTACTGTGATCAATATAAGCAGACAACATGATTGTGAGATTTATCAGATCAACATTTTGGTGCTTGTACTAAATTTTATATATTTAGTATCATCAACAGTGATTTATAGGCTGTACTTTGAAATCTTCAAATTATTTTTCACTAACATTTGGAAATACGCTAACAAGTAAAATTTGCTGTCCTTTCTTTTGTTGTTCATTATAGATATAAATTAGACAATTAAAATGGCCATCGAAAATCTCTTCTGGCAAATGGAGAAAAGTCCATTTGATGTTGACAGATACAGTACAATGATATTTATTCAGTTTTAGATTTGCTTCAAAAAAGGGTTGCCATTTATGGTTGGAAAACTTAATCCTTTTACTTTCGAGCTTTCTTTGTTTCAATTTTTTCCCTCACTTTCTCCCGTTGTTCTCTTCTTAGTTTCAATGCACCAGCCTTTAGATGTAGGGGGGAGATAGTGTGGGCTGTGGAATCCTCCATGACTGCTCCAGTGTGCTTTGATCAACTGGAAGCAGTTGAAATTTGAGCAGTTTGAGACAATGTCAAATTACTTTCCTCCTCCTACTCCTCCCAACTTATTACCTCCTTTCTGAAGGTAATTTCTTTTATATTTAAAGGGATAGGCTCCATTTGAGATTTAAAATGTTAACTACATTACAATTACATAAGTTGATATCCAGCATGTATTCTCATGCCTGTTTCATATCTATTTCAGCATCAATTGTAGACTCTTGATTGATATAAAATAGTACAAGTTAATCATCTTGTATTAAATTATTTGCTTCGGTTGGTAATTATAGTTGACCAAACCTACCTCGAGATTTGGAGGTGCCGGAGGCTCCTTGACCCTTTTCTCAGACCTACCTTCTCTGTCTGTAAGAAGAGACACACAGTCTCACCTGAACTGTATTTAACAACTCTCCAGAGAGAATAAGTTTCTTTCTCCTGCTCCTGGCTGTCAGGACTGATTACCTTATTACACCAACTATTGGAGTAAGTGCCTCCCTCTTGAGTCTTCCTGCCAGCAGTGACCAGAAACAGTGCCCCGGCTAACTCCATGACACTACCTTAGTTGACTCTCTGAAGGAAATAAGCTTTCTTCCTCCTCATTAGCTTTGTTAAGTACTCTACCTAGTGGAAGTAATGTTTTCCTGTCTTGTGTTGTGATTGACAGAAGCTGCTACTTTAGGTAACTCCCTTGAAGGAACAATTATTCTCCTCCATCATTAACCCTCTCCCACCTAGTGATTTTTTGCAATTGCTGTCCTGAATCTCAGAACAGACAGGGGGGCTATGAACTGTTCCAATCCACTGCCAATACTGAGTAAATCAGTGCTCTGAAAATGTCACATTTCATGCTCCATCACAGACATTTCCAAATGCTGTAATGATGAAATTGTCACATAATTGATAATAAATATTATAAACAAAAAGCAACATGACTGCTACAAGACATTCAGAGCAGCCCAGAAAAATTATGTGATGGCCAATTTCACTCAGTCAAAATGGGATGAGGTTAACTAGCTGACTACAATATCTAGAAGAAAATAATTAGCTTCCTTCAACTTTGGCACAAAGACATGGGCTGATGGTTCTTGCTGTGATAGTGATGTTCTTCCTTTACCACACAACAAATCTCTGCAAGGATTTGAACTTTTGATGGATAATGTGAAGTTAGTTTCAATTAAAGTAGACAAACTAAGAGCTGAGGCGTTGAATTGAAGCCCTCTCATATGAATAAGAGGAGCTTGACCTTTTTGCGGGAAGGACATGCCAATATTTGAATCATTCTGTATAGCTCAAACCCCCACCCACAAGCTCCCTTCTCCAACTCGCCACAAGTATTTGATTGTCAATTGGGAACCAATTCGGGGCACTGGTAAAAGAGGCAACTTGATTCAGTGCATTGTGAAGTAAAGCTGAAAACAGTTGGCATAATTATTCAGACTGTTTTGGTTGCCTAAATCCCACTTAATTAAAGATTAAGTGTACAAATTTGTTTCCCCGCCAATTTTCTCCCCTCCTCGTTGCCTCCCACTTGGGGTGTTGTATCTGTGGTCCTGCTTATTTTCCAAGAGGCAATTCTTCACATGTGTGCCCTGACATTGATTGGCAGGCTATTTCGCTGAGGGGGCATCACAGCCAAGTCCAATTGTTTCCTCATTTTAATAGCTGCATGCCACTAATTAGCTGAGGTTTATTTTGCAGAATGACTTGAAAAAGTACTGTGGCTTTATTTTGTCTCCCAGATGAAGTTCTACTTGATGATGTACATCAATTCCCTGCAAACGTGGCTGGGTCGAAATTAGCTTGCAGGAAGCCTGGCCGATTTGTACCACCCAATTCATGTTAGTGAAATTTAACTCAGCATCTGAGCCCTTCGTTTATCTCCTGTAATTAAAGCTAACTCTACATCAGCACCCAATTTAGGGGCACTGAAGTCAAATGTAATCCACCTGCTGCTACCCCATTTCAGATCAGCTAACTTATACCATGCCAGTTATGACCCACTTGATCTGCATAGCACAGTGACTTAACAGATAAACTATTTGCACGGCATATTATCGTGCATTTTAACACACATTGCAATATTATATACACTAAATTAAGAAATTTTATCATAGATATTAGCTATGCAAGCTCATGTTAAATATACAATATTCCTCGAAAAATGTGTTTTCCTTGAATAAGGAACAGTCAAAGCAAATACTCAAATGCAAAGAATGTAATTTAGTATCCATTACATCAGATATTAGAATGCCAAATGGTGACCCTAAAATTGTACTGTGCTCTTTTAACCTGTGAATTTGTACTATGCTTTCTATGCCTGCTTTTGTGATTGATAGATTAACTTGTTTTCTTTTAAATTTATCAACACATCCATAAAGCATCAGACAAAGAAATTCTATAGAAATGCATCATACTGCCACTAATATCTCATAGGTTAATTTAAGGGCCTGCATCTGTTTTGTTGGAAACATATTAAAGTTTTAGCAGTTTTATGAGGAGACAATGCTTATTCATCTTTTATTTCTAGTCTAGGCTTTCTTCAATTATCGAGGAGTACAACAGAAGATGGATTTTATCAAAAAAACTCTATACTCATATGAATAAGTAGACAATTTAAAAGAAATTGTTAGAATTGCACATCGAAAAGCATTTTGAAAGAGCTTTGCTATTGAAATATCTAACCCTCGAACTCAGGGTTCTACAGATTCCGCTGTTACTCAAACAGCTTTTCAGAGCTCTGAGGGCAATCAATTAGGCATTATTAGAACAAGAGACGTATAATTATTGAAAATTCATGTTATAAGCTACAAATATATCTGATGGGCAAAAATTTATTTTGGTGGATGCCTGTAAAGAAATAAGATTTGCAGGTTTACTTCAGGCCTTGACTGATTGCAGGGAAAAAAATTTCATTTGCATTGCCTGTGAATGCTCCACCTTCGTAACAGTGCACAGCCAGCACTTTAGGTAAATAATCTGTGTGTGTAGTTACTTCACAGTAAGCAAGAAAAGGAGGAAGCAGTTGAAAATACGTTTACAAATTCACCTTGGCAGTATTTCACACTATCAATAGGCTTGCTGTTGCAGTTTTAATTTGCTCTTTGTACTGAAGGGGATTAGGTTAGTTAATTTCAATTTTTGATTTCAAAAGCTATCAAATATTGCTCATATGAAAAATCAATTTTCTCAGTTGCCCTGTTTTTGACAGCAGGGAGTTGCCATTGGTTAGGAGGCAGTCACATGGCTGTGCTGAAGATTAGTTCAGTAGGTCTGTGTCACTGGCACCTCAATTACTGACTGCCTCTTGTAATTTAGCTTTATAACACCTAATTCAGAGACGAAACTCATATATAATTCATGAAAGCTTCCACAAGAGTAATTGTGAAATAAATTGCCACAGAAAATATCCATTTGTGACTAAAATTTATATTTAGAATGTATGCAGCATTTGGCTTTTCTATTGTTGTCTTTCCATGTATTGTAACAAACAAAAGAATTCGAACAAGCTATGTTTTTGTGACCACTCTTAACTGATTGAAAATATACTTTCCCTAACACTTATTACTGATTACCATTTAATTTTCTTTTCTAAAGTTAACTAAAGAAAAAAAACACTTTGTTTTTCTTCCCATTTGTCTGTTGATTCCATCCTCTGTGTTGTTATGGCAACAAGGTAGGTGAGGCCTACTCAACTGACAACCTCAGCTGTCATCCTCACCTAAAAGCTTTGTAATTGCTCTCATTTGCATATGACAATTAGCCAAGATAGCTCACAGCAAGAGATTGAACCCTTCTTGTTCAAAGTATATAAAATGCATGACTATTATTTTGAAAGATATGTTCCATGTGGTTATGCACTCAGACACAGCAATGGGCCTTTTCATCTTATTCTCATGATAAACAAAGGGAAAAGCCTCATTCTCAGTGTAAGGCATGTCTATCAGCCATGGAGTGAAAAATACAAAGTCTTCCCATTTTGTTCTCTCGATATGGACAAAAAAATATATACGGGGTTCCACACAGTGGGTTTTTTTTTCCAGACAGAGGGGACACTAATGAAAAGCTCTTGAACTAGTCAGATAGTGACAATGTTTTTGGGAAAAAAAGTGTCACTGCCCCTCCAACTCTCATCTGAGAGCAGGAGAAATAGATCTGTCATTCATCCGCTCGAGGTCCGTCACTGTGTGCAGAAGCTTTTCATTTTGACGGCTCAGCTCAGAATCCTCATGAAAGCAGAATCTGTGCTACTGCACTTTCTCTTGCCCTTAGATTTTGGAAGTTTAATGAAACTCAGTAGCTTAATAAAGGCTGGGGCTCACACGAGTAATCCAGACAGTGTGTCTTTGGAAAAAAAATGTATTTTTCTGTGTATTATTCTAATTACTTAGCGGAATGAAGGAGCTTTATAGTAGTGGATAGACGCTGGAGAGATGAGGTAGCCACACATTGACGCTACCTCAAGATTAGCTGGAGCCTTTTTCAATGAAAGTGCATTGCTCATATTTCCTTGAGTAAATATCCATACACAATTTACACCTATACAGCTGCATCTGCAATCTGTGACTTTAGTCCATAAGGGAAATAAATATTTCTTGCAATGTAGGAAATGAGATTGCAAGCTGTCTGAATTCTATTAATACTGTTTGAAGAAGAAGTGTGATTATTTGATTTACTGAGTGGGGAGTGGGTTGGATTAACAAACCTTGCAATAAATATTTTAATGTCAAATTTTGAGGATTGTAAATGATACTTTACAATCCAATATTTCCATGCAATTTCTGTTTATTAGCCCAAATACAGCAGAAACATGAGTATGACTTGCTATGTGCTATTATATTTAAGTTCCTACAGATCTGTAAATGCTAATTTGCTTCACCATGAAGAAATAAATAATACAACCCAATTTAGACAATGTTCCTTCCAAGAATAATTTTTCGCTCATAACATACCTATACAATTCTCAAATTTCAATATGTTCGGGCTGAACTTTGCGAGGTTCACAAATGAAGCCAAGTGTTCTTTAGAAATGGCGGATAGTTTGAAAAGCGAGCCAACTCTACTTTTTCTTTGGCTTTTGATTTCAAACACTCGCTCTGTGTTTAGCTCCTAATTCAAACAAGGGAGTATGAAAAGCAAGGACTATTTGCTGTCCTCTAAAAGGCTTTTTTTAGAAGGAATAGTACCAGGCTAATTCTTTTTTATTAAATAAATGTGACAATATTTAATAGCAATACCAATAAACAGTGGAGACCAGTAAATGAATCATGTCAAAAGCACCATTTTTTCCAAAATAATTCATGCACACATATTTTAGGTGATCAGTGTTTTAATTCTTGTTTCACTGAATTGACTAACTAACATCACGTTGTTACCCTATGCATTCTGGACTGTTAACTGACTGCAATGAATATCATGACATAGAGAAAAGACCTGTTTGATTGTAAAATTTTATATACATATTTATATATACTATCATTACACGACATTTACATTGGACTAGATATTATTGTGCAGTGAGGTTTCAATTGACTAAATACTGTACATCTTCCCATTTCAGTTCTATCAATGAATAATTAAAAACACGAATGTCCTCAGGTCATGGGTTCATAGTGGAATCTTAGCATAGCAGAAAATGTCTCTCCTTGTGGTGTGTTTTATTTTTTTCTGCAATTTAAAATTCGGTGCCAGGTTCAGGGAAGAACCAGGACTTGGCACAGATTTTGCTGTAATTTGCAATCTGCAGCATATGCTAGCTAAGACCCTTTCCTTCAGCTTGCTTGGTAGAGTCAATAGGGGGCATCCCTCATCTGTCGTAGAGAAAAAAATAGCTGAATTCTAATTAGCATTCTATTTGTCAGCAGTAAGGTTGCTGTCGTTAGATTCAGGATTTCATTGTTTCAGATAGATTGCCAGCTATTCTTTCTTTTTCATACTCCTGGCATGAGAGAACTGGTGCCTTATTTTATGACCAATAGACTCAGGCTGAGGGAATGCCGGTGGAATGTGAGCCCTGAGCTTAAAAATGCCAACCGTGTTTTTCAGTAGCTGCTTTCATCCTGGCACTGTTGCCAAAGGCTGGCAAAGCTTCTATGCTCCTTGTGACTCAATAGAATGCAACTGAAAAACTCGGGGATGCTTCAAATACGTCAATGAAGCTTTGGATCCTAACCAGAAAGGATCACGCTTTGTGTCAATGATGGGACCACAAAAACAAACCTCACCATTTGCTTTTAATACTTTTCTTTGTTTTGTCTGTGTTAAAAGGAATAAATGAATATAACAGTAGGCTTCAAAATTGCAAACATTTCTGATAATCTTCAAGGGAGTTTGCAATTTTCACAGTGTACAATGTATTGCTTTGCAAAGATTATAAATTATTATATAATGCACCAACAAGTAAAAGATGACTCAATTTTGTTTAAATTGATGGGATTAGCTTTCATTAAGGATATTCAATGAAACATTGCTAGCACTAAACATATAATAATATTTTTGTATTATATGAAACCTCCATGCTAAGTATGTTTCATATTCTATTAAGATATTTCAAGAATTCTCCATTCTCTGCCAATATCTTAATTAACCAATATTCAGGAATAAGATGCTTATCTGAGCAACCATACGACCTGTAATGAGAGGCACAGAAAAACATTTAAAATTACAAATATATCCATCATTAAAAATCAAACAAATTTCAAATAGCAACACTTGAATTATACATTTAAAATGGCAATGATTCAGAATACATGAGAATCAATATGTAATATCTGATTCTTGTGCCCTTTCAAGGTATAATAGATTGAAAATAATCTATTTTTAAAAAGCCAGATTTCAAAATTTGTGCAGTTTATACAGTTAAAATTCCTTGAAAGATGATAAGAAGTTAGAACGTTTAAGCAGTAGTTTTTTGAAAGTGATACAAATCCCACGACAAAGAGTGACAGTTTGGATAAATTTTTTTACCTCTTAATATATATGGCACATAGAAAGGGGGTTTAATGTAACTGGACAAAAAAGCTTTTTAATTTATTAACTGTCTGAAGAGTTGACTGTTGATGTGAAATTTACTGGCAATTTATCTTGTCTGAACAAGGTTTGTGTTTTTGTTTGCATGATAAATTTGTAATTCATAAATTGTAGTCAGCTTTGGATTTTGTCAGTGTGAGCATTTTAAGGGATAATGTCAATGAAGGTTTCAAGCTGACACACAAACAGGTTTTATCATTCTCTCATATCTATCAACAAAGAACAGTGCAATAGTAGAACCCCACACACCATTTTCGAATAGACTCTGAACTTAACATTTTGTGAGTTTTTTTTATTTTGTACGTGATCGTCAAAAAATAAGAAAAATAAATGGATCCTGTCAACAAAAACTCTGTGAGATCTAAAGTTGAGAATAACCAAATATGTTGAATATTTTTCAAAGTCTTTTTTTGCGTAATGAATGCATACTTTGCAGGATAGTTCCCTATTTTCATGTCATCGGAGAATCTCATACCCAATTTGTGAAACGTGCCAGATGGCATCGAAATGGAATGACCTGTGTGATCGTGACCATCACCAGTGGAGGCCACCACTAATCCACAGAATTTGTTTTGTTGGACTTGCCTCAGTTTCGCTGTTGCCTCCCCATTTTGTCCCTTGTTGATGGTTCCTTTGAGCTGGCAAGCTGTACCAAGCATCTCTGCAGCACTCTCGTCACCTTCTGAAGAATTAAGTCAAAATGAAAGGCAGGCAGAGGAAAACAGACTTGACAAAATGTGTTTTTTTTTCAACAATGCTCAACTTCTGAGCATAAAATGACTATTTTGAGAGAAAATAATTACATTGTTTGCTTAATATCTGCCTCTATTAACCTCCATTCCATGCTATTGAATTTATTTGGTGCGATGGAAAATATATGAACAATGAAATTGGAGAAAATGCCCAACCCAACTTCCCAAAAGTTAATATACTGTGACATTTTTATTTACAGATGCTACTTTATCAATAATTGGTGTATCACAGGCAAATCTGTTTGTGAGGAATTGTTTATATTCCATATAATTTATTGATTGTTGCATTGGTTTTAACTCATACGTTTGTATGTTCAGGGCAAAGGAGCATATGTATGCTGTGTGAATATTGCTTGCTAAATAATTGTCTGAAAATAGAGAAGTTTATAAAAGTTTGGAGTTACTCTTAACCCACCCATTTTCAGGGAATAATGCTTTCAAATAATTAAGTTAATTGTTTGTTGCTGATATCGCCATCATGGTTGACAATTATAATATTTAAAACTAAAATTTTAGGAATATTTTGCTCTGTAAATATTTAGCTCTCCATTAAAAATGAAGATGGGAATAATTTGTGATCAAGTTTAGATTCTGCATCTACAGATCATCACAGTTTATGTATATTTTGGTCAATATGAATATCTGCTATTAGTTCAGAAAATCATAGCGTAGGCATGATGTTTTTACTTTATCTAGTGTCATAAGACTCCTGGCTTGCCATGTATGGAAACTAAAACTATCTTCCACAGTAAAGATATTGTCACTGCATAACTGACACTACTTCCCTACGAGATCTCCTCTGCACTCTGCCTCATCATTAGCTGTGTGTTCTTATCCCCAATGTGTTTCCATCAATAAATCACTATTGCCATTTAAAGGTTGCCATCAGCTCCACTTTATTATGTATTGTGGTGCAAGTGTTAAAAAATATATACATATAATGTAACCTTCTTCCCAAATGAAAATCTCAAATCTGCATTTGAGAAGTTCCAGAAATTGTGTTAATAATCTTACAATAACTTATTATGTAGTTTTAAATAGCTCTTCTTGATCAACATAATAACCAGATTATCACTGAGTTAACATTGAGGCTGAGCCCAGTTGTACACGTATCACTCTAGTCTTCTTGGCTTATAATTCTGTTCCTTCCCATCTCAAACTAAAATTGGAGTTGTGTTATTTTTATAAAATGCGTTTAATTAGATTTATCATCTACAGTTATGGAATTTTGTTTTTTAAGTCTTTTTGTGTTGCTTGGCATTAAGTCAATCACATCTGGTTTTACTTTTGAGCTAACCGGACAATCTCCCCTCAAAATATAATTCCCCACAGATATGCTATCAATAGGCACAATTCCAAAATGTAGCAATTTTTCAAACACCACTTGTTTTGAAATTTTTTTTAATCCTTTCATATATGCAGCCAATTTTGGGAACTTAATGTTGCTGAAATTCATCCTAATCCATGACAAAAATTTCAAATGGGAGTGAGAGGACTTTTTTAAAAAGTAGCCGTTTGAGCACTTCTGTGTTTATTGCTTTTTTTAAGACAAACAAATTTGCCTCATATGACGAAATGTTTGTCTTTTGTGTCTGTGTGGCTTTAAAGCTGAGGGAGTAACAATGGAGAAGCAACTAATTAGGGTCTTTTGAAAAGGTTCGTGGACCAATAACCTTCATCTCAGTGTTATTTTGTTAAAATGCGGGAGTAAAGAATTAGTCAGGGGAGAAAAAGCACAGGGCATTAACCCTGATGGTGAAGTGGCCATCTGGGGAGGTATTTTTTATTTGTTTTTATTTGCTGAAGGTAAATTGCAGAACCCATGCTCTTGCACAGTAATTCCAATTTCCCTAGTGCTAGGAGGAATGACACAAATGGTGGCCCCATCATTACCACCTCATTTAAATATTAATGCGCTACCTACTTGCAGCTATTTCCAAATTGGTGCAATGGTGCTGAAAATAGCAAATATATGGGGTGCAAAAAGGTGGAAATTATGCTTGTCCAGCATTGATTTTTTTCTGAGGGTGTGGAGGGAGAGTGGTAATTGTTTGGGGATGGGGAAATATGGGGAATTGTTATATTCATTTATGTTGAATGAGCTTATTTTGTTGAGAGTATATTTCCCCCTCCATTAACTTAGCGAAAACAGTGAGAAGCAATGAGTGTCTGACGGAGATTCATTACCTCACCCCTCTTAACTGAGTCCAGTTTGGATTCGAACAAAGACCAAACACTCCAATCTGCCCTCCTTGTACATGGTGAGTTAACCAGGAGGCACGACAAGGCACCCACTCAACATAAACTTGCTTGTAAATTCCCGGACGAAAGCTCAGTAGATTGCTTCATACTAAACTTATGGAGTGACGTTCTTTGTAATATTAAGCCAATTAATAGACCAGTATTATCCTCAGAGCTATGAAGAATATACAGTTTTACCTCCATTGTTTTTCCTGTTGAATGTATGAGCACAATGTCGTGAAGATTGAGCTACATTGTAAAGAAGATGGGTGTTGGAGACCATCGCAACTGTGCTATGCAGAACATGATTGCTTAATTTATGACAGCCTTCAAGGAAATCTTTTAAGAAAATAACTTGCTGATTGCTGTAGCTTTAAGATTAAGTACGCAACATTGCTTTAAATGTGGGAGCGGTAAATTTCAGACATGTTCGTAAGAAGAATATCCTCTGGGTCAGAAACCTCCAACATACAAATAAAGCAATGAGTGTGCTTATCAATAAGGGAAAAGAGGAAACAAACTTCAACTTGAGCTTCAGGACAATAAACTGCAGATTAAACCACCTTCTCAATTAACACCTCTCATGAAAATCCTGACTGGGGTCAACATTCTCTTCTGCAACATTGCGTACCTGTCTTGACTGCCTGAACATATGCCTCCACTGACTCCAAAAATAATGCTGTCTTCATGCCAGGACTCTGTGACTCACAACAGATTATGTCCGTGTGCAAGTGAGATATGATAAGAGCTGCTGATGAGGGTCTGAGGTTAATATTGAAATACGGTTGGGTATTGTGCTGTACGTTCATTCTCTTTACTCTCAATTAAACTGATAAACCTTTTTTTGGTCACCAGTCTACTTAAGTTCCAAAGCACCCCAACTTATTTTTTGCCTTTTACTTTTTTTTTCCCTTGTAACACTCTGCAACACTCCTAAATGCTATGAATAAGACAGCTGATGTGCAAACCATACTCTATCTGCAGAAAGAAACTAATTTTTCAATTATCCAACAGCAGTATTTCTGTATCCTGCTGTGAGATAAGACAAGGTTAGCAATTTTCAGTTTAATGATGGGATACCATTATTAAAGCAATGTTCCTGGTGAAGTGTTGTTTATTTTTATAGCATTCATGATGATAATTATACCTATTATAATTTGCAAAGTTATTATGTGTGCAGAGCATCACTATGCTGCACCATTTTATATTAATACTTAAAGCAGGTATGCTTAATTCAACAAAAAGACAAAAGAAAATCAGCATTTGGACTCTTACAAAAGTAAAATTTGAAATTCTTTCTACCTGCAAGCAATATTCACTAGATTAGTGTGTGTATTATCTTGGGCAAATATATATGTGAAGCCTCTACACTTCATGAAAAAAAAATAGAATAGATGCACTTCCCTCACATATCAGATTTTTTTGTTCAATTGCTCAAAATCATCAGTTCACATGAACTTAGCTGGTTTTGTTCTTGTGTGTTTGTAATAAATAGGACCAAATCCATGCAGCTGATTTATCAATACAGGCTAACAGATAATTGGACCTCAAGCAATCAAATGATTTTCAGAGAATAATAATTGCTCTCAAAGTTTACCCAAATTACATAAAGTTTTGATTTTCTTATTTGTCCCTATGATGACGGAGGGCTTTATAACACTTTTATATATAGATAGATCAGAGGTTGTTATCATTTTTGATTTGGACATTTCTGACACTAGGTCATAGGACACTGCACTTGTAATTTAATTGGTGTCACATCAGTATTTACTGGAAATGCAGTTGTAGTGAGTTGTTGCTTTAGGTACCAAGAGAAAACAAAATAAAGTGACTCTGAAGTATTGTGGCTTGGTTCCATTGTGCATTCAGATGTAACAAATAAACCTTATGATTGGACATGTAACTCAAAGCAAATTTCATGCGTAGCAAAATGGCATTTTTTTCAGAATAGGAAAATTACAAAGCCATCCTGTAACTAGAACAATTGTATGTTAATTGCAAAAATGGTGTATAATGTTATTGACAAGCTAAAAATAATGGAAAAGCTTACAAGAACTGTTAGGTTCCACAGTATACTGTCAGCTCATTTATTGCAATTTTATTGAATGTAGAAAGACTATGGTTGTGCATATCAATTTATCATAAAATCAATTTTAGAAAGTGTATACAATAACAAATACAGCATGCAGTATCTAACAGAATGATGCCATTAGTTTTATTAGTAACAGTTGTTGAAACTGATAGCACTAAACAGAGGACTCTGCAGTACATTACTTGACAGTGACACTTCAAAAGGTTCAGTTGATGCTTTAAACCAGGAGAGTGAGATAGGAATTGTTAATTAACATCTTCTCAGCTTTAAGTTGAGGCACTGCTACAGAGTGTATTTGAGGTCAGCTTTCATCTATAATTAAATATGCTTCATAGTTTGCATTTTAAGTTTTTTGGGGTTTTATAAATTTCAAATTTTATTTTTTATGTCTCCCAGGCTTATAATATTGCCAGAGTCCTGCATTCAGTTCATGTGATTTAACAAGTCATGATTTCTGAATATATTTTGCCTTTCGTCTTTCATGGGATCTTGGCATTTCCAACAAGGCCAGAATTTGTTGCCCATTCCGAACTACTATAGAATTCATTGGAACACTGAGCCACTTAAAGAACAATTAAAGTCAACTGCATTTCTGTGGATCTAGAGTCATATGTAGACCAAACTGAATAAGGAGACTTCCTTTCCTGCAGATCTTCGACAGACCTAGTATCCTTCTTCACAAAGACATGGATTTCCTTTTTAATCAGAGGTGCTATGCCCTCCCCTTTCTTTTTATTGTTTGTCCTTTCAAAAATCTGAAAATCCCTGGACATTCCGTTCCTATTCCTGGTCACCCTGCAGCCATTTCTCTGTAATCCCTACTATGGAAGCAAAAACAAGAAGGCAAGTAATTATATGAATAGCAATAGATAATGGGAGATGCAATGTGCCTTGGATTCCTCAAACACTAGTTGCAGAAAGTAAGCACACAACTGCAGCATGTAACAAAGAAGGCAAATAGTATGTTGGCCTTTGTAGTGAGAGGATTTGAATACAGGAGCAGGGACATCTTGCTGCAACTGTACAGAGCATTGTTAAGGTTAAACCTGAAATATTATGTGCAATTTTGGTCTGCTTATCTGAGGAAGGACGTGCTGGCTATTGAGAGGATGCAAAGTGCAAAGAATCCTAATTCTTGGAATAGTGGCACTGATTTAGAGGGAGATACTAGATTAGTCAGGACTATATTCACTAGAGTTTAGAAGAATGATAAGTATCTTATAGAAACCTACAAAATTCGAACATGATTGGACAGAGTAGATGCATGATAGATATTCTCAATGACTGGCCAGTCCAAACCACAAGTCACAATCTAAGGAAAAGGAATAGACCATTTAAGACAGAGATGAGAATTTGACTCTTGCTGTGCATGAATTCTTCAATGTTACAACAGAAATTATTGTTCAAAACCGCGTCTTCAGTTAGAAAACATTTTTGGATGTTCTGAGGACATGACAGCTTGAGTCTTAGGTGACGAGATCTAGAATTTTTGTTTTTGTACAAATTATAATAAAGCTAACACATGTTTTTTCCCCAAGTATATATGGACTAATTAAGTATTGATGCATTGATAAATCCAACATCAAAGGGAAATTTGATTATGTATTCTATTAAAGCTTGAAGGTTAACCAATAACAGTCTAGAAACTTGTTGTTCGTGTTTAACTTAATGTCTCCTATTTTGAAGCATTATTGATCTGCAATTTTCTAAGTGCTATTTAGCATTGACTTGCACTTTTGCAAGTATAGTTTGGGGAACTGCTGCGTGGGTTGCAATGACTACTTATTGCAAAGACAGCTGCTGCTTACTTCAGGTAAAATTTGTTCCCACTCATGCCTTTAAGCAAGTGGTTGTAGCTTCAAATGCCACCTCAGGAACATGTGTTCAGCATCTTGACTGATATTCCTCATGAAGTATCATGAGGAGCCAATTTATGGATTAGATATTAAATTGAAGCATTGTTTTCCCTGGATGTAAGAATCTCCACTGCTCTATTTCATAGAAGAGCAGGAATTTCTCTATTGCCCTCAATCAACATCATTAGAAATTTTGTCATTATCACATTTCTGTTTGCGACAGTGTGCTATGCACAAATTAGCTGGGTCTTTCCAATGTTACAACAGTGAAAATACTTCAAAGATACCCTATTGACTGTAAGAGGAGCTCTACAATTGCAAATCTTTCCTACATCCATTAATTTTTGTACTGTTTAGCATTTCAACTACAAAGATTGGTCCAGGGAGGGCAGGAAAGGATTTCCTCTGATGTTAGTTAACATGCATGGACATCAGTGTGCATTGCGATGCAACAGTGAATCCCCACCATATCAAACAGAGCTACCAGGAATTACTGAAGTAAAGCAACCAATAAGGGTGAGATTTATCACAGAAAGGCTGCAAAATACACTGTGCCACAATCTTCGAAAGGGCCTCGAGACAAGATCTAACTTCTGTACAATGCTGCCAGTGATGTCAAAGTCACCTTGTTCTATTTTTAGGTGTCTAGCTCATTCCACATTAGCACTGAGGACATCTGCACTGTCAGCAGTCTGCTGTCCACAGATATATCAAGAAGGTCAGAGCTGCATTATTCAACAGGGTCAATGACTTCATCACTGACCAACAGCAGCAATGTTATAGAAGAACATAATTGTACAGGTCTACTTGGCTTTGTAAAAGCCAGGGATCATTGAGTGCCCTGATGTTGCCATTCAGGTCCCTTTACATGAAGTGAAAGAGATTTATTCTCTCAGTATCTAATTGGTATGCGACCATCAACACAGAATAATGCATGTACCTTGAAAACTGCGATGATATCTTCATTTAAAGGCAATTAAATCCGTCACACTTATGTGAAGGAAAAGTGAAACCAAAGCTATTATCTGCATCTCTGGCTCATCACAAAATTTCAGTCATCACAAATAGAAGACAAGCATTAGAAAATAACAAAATTCATGCAAAATCCAAAATCATTGTTCAGGCTGTTACCAAAATCTTGAAGCAATGCAATAGGAATCTTAACCTTTTCAGGAGTGCCTCACAGTACAATCCCCTAGGGCTTCACAAATAACTTTTGTCTGTTGCATGCTCCATAACTTTGGCCTATAAAGGGCATAACCAGGTCGCAGAAGTGGCTGTCAATGCAATGACAGAACGAGCTGATGAAAATGACAATGAAGAATTTGTTGCCAACTCATCCATGCATTACGGAAGACTGGTGTGCCAAGCACTGATTCAATATTTCTTCCTATGCACATTATAGAGTTTCAGTGTTTCTCAAAGGAACAATGTAGATTTGCAAAGTAGCAGTCACAATCCACAAATTCCTATGCAAATCATTAAAGACCATTTATTCCTATTCTTTTGACGTGCACTATTCTAAATCTAAATACTGGTACAGTATTCCAATCAATGCAAAATATTTATTAAATTTATCATGTTATGTGTGAATGTTGCAAGCATGATTTGTCACTTTTCTTCCCACATGTAATCGTGCTTGTTAACGGCAAGCAATATCTTATCGACTATTTTGTCTGATGATTCCTTTCGTGGCAAGAGGATATGTTCTGGCTAACTGAGTACAGATCCTATTAGGATTCTGTTGCTTTTGCCCTCACAGTGAACGTCTTGTGCCTGATTCAGCCATTTTTAGTGCAACTGGATTCGGATGTTCCTGGCCTACTTTCTGGAAACTTGAACTGTCACTTGCTGCAGGATACCAGTTGACTATGGTGTGGCTCAAACTTCAGAGGCAATAGTTTTGATCATAAACAGCTCAACAAGTTGCAGCTGCTGGGCATTTCCTCACTGTTCCTGCTGAGACAAGAGCAGAGCTCTGAACTGTTACCTCAGGATTGTTGTTCTATAATTACCCAGCATGCTGAAGTTGGCCAAGAAGGCTTTGAGGCTCACCAATGAACTTTGCATCTCTATGACTACAGTCTGAGTCTTTATGGCACATGTTTCACTGTGCCTCTATCCGTACCACTAATCCTCTGCAGAAGAAACAGAGGGGACTATACATGTCATTGCCCAATATTTGCAGACACTCTCACACATTCATTGGACCACAGGACTATGCACTGTTCAGGCCCCCATGTTACATAAAAAGAGACATGGAAAGCGAAAAAAAAAAATCAACTTGTTACCATAGATGCAAGGATACAATGAGCAGGAAAGATTGAAGAGTTGGGATTCTTTCTTAAAAAGTGAGAAACACTGACAGTTGGCCTCACAGAGCCCTGAAAAATAGTGAAAAGGGCTAATTATGCAAATACAATGGAATTGTTTCCTTTTGTGGTGAATCCAAAACCGAGAGCCATAAATGTAAAATGGCCGCATATGTATCCGATAAGATAATCAAGGAAATGTTTTTGTTCCAAGAGTTTGGAATTTGTTGCCGGGCACATGAATCTGTTGAGTAGAATCGCAGAGATGTATGTATGGAAAATCTGGATACTGCAGGTATATTCCAGGAAAAGGAATATAATGGTATGTTGTTAGGGTGCTGTCAACTAAGATAGTGGGAGGCTCAAGTAAAGTTTTAACATGAGTGTGGACTTGGTACAGACTAAAGCGCCTCTTTCTGTGTTGTAATTTATATATAATTGTACAGATCTGGGAAGTGGGCAATTCTATGTTGTACACAAGCAACACGTGTGGAGCTGAAGGAACACAGCAGGCAAGGCAGCATCAGAGGAGCAGGAAAGTTGATGTTTCAGTTGAGACGTCATTTCTGAAGAAGGGTCCCAATCTGAAACACCAACCTTCCTGCTCCTCTGATGCTGTCTGGCCTCCTGTGTTCTTCCAGCTCC
Organism: Stegostoma tigrinum; assembly: GCF_030684315.1. NCBI lineage: Eukaryota > Metazoa > Chordata > Chondrichthyes > Orectolobiformes > Stegostomatidae > Stegostoma > Stegostoma tigrinum. The sequence continues at coordinate 11,312,626 of NC_081386.1, forward strand.
ACACTGTGTTATATCTGACTCCAGCATCTGCAGTTCGTGCTACATCTGCAAATGTACATGGTGCTTTTTCATATTATTGACCAGAGTACGGCCAACAACTGGGCAGCTCCTATATTCATTAGATGTTTTTCAGCAGTCACATAATTGGTTCCTTTTCATCCATGTATCGCAATGCACTGTATTTAATCTAAATTTCCCAGGGTCTTGGAAGCTGTGCTGGGGCCTGGAACAAGTGATGATAGTGTCAGAGGGCATATTGAAATTCTGGCTTTCATACAGGGACACTAGTTGAGTTAAGAGTCTATTTTTTCAGTCCTAGCAAAAGTTATCATAATGCAGCTTCTAATAAGCATCTTTAAGCACTCCTGTTATTGCAGCATATTTTGTGTGAAGCTACTGCAGTTGATTGAGTGCTTCTATGACATTCACACAGTAGGGTATAGCTATCCGCCTTACTCATTATGGTAATGTCTATGAGCTCAGGGGAGGGCTCCAGCGTCACTGGCCTTCTCTCCCCTATTGCTCTCAATTTCAATTATTTTCAGGGAGGTCTGGCCAAAAGCAGTCAATGGCTTAAATTACTTCAGACCACCTCCTGCTTCGGGCTGTTTGTTCCTATTAAAAACCAACTTTTCTGCAAGCAGGAGTGAAAGTACGTGGTGAAGCATCAATATTACCTGAGTGCACTTTGAATGTACATAGACAGGGATATATTACATGCTAGAGATAAAGGATATAAAAGACTAATAACATCTCCATCCAGGAACTGAGTTTATAGTGATCACGGAAGAGAAAATTGGAGAACTGAGCACCTTCATTTCCATCCATTCAAATTAAGGAATGGAAAATCTCAACCTGTAGATCCATGGTTGCTAATCAGCATTTCTCTAAATTCAGCTCCTCACTGGGAGTTTATAATCTGGAATCTAACCTTCTCTATTCTCTATGGAAAGCCCTTTCAGAAATTGTTGTAATGCACACAAATTGCAATGAGTGCATGTGCAACTTGCATTAAAAATATAAAGCTGAAATGCAAACATTTGAAACAAAGTATTGCTTGTCCTAATTTGACATTGGCAGAACTTCACCCAGGTAACCTACTGTGGCTGTTCGGTATCTTCCAGCATTAAGGGATTAAACTATTCACAGAGATGATAATTTGTAAGCGTACATATTGCAGCTTATTGCTATGTAGAGCTCTGCTGCTGGGGCACCTTAGCAAATTTGACACCTTCTCCATTTCTTAACGTTTCCTCGTATCATGTCACAATAGCTACTTCTGACATAGGTGACCGTAGAATATTTCCACCTTTCCAAAAGGCATCCAATGCTGGGCACATAAACATCACATTCATTACTGTTTATGCTCAGTTCCACACTATTTTGGTTAGTTAGCATCTGGTGTAGTCACTTCAGCACTTAAATCACATTTCATAATTGTGTGGATTATAACATTTGCCACGTTGACTGGCTTGCTGTACGCCTGCTGAAAACATATATTTAAGTGCACCAATTGAAACAGAAAATATATAATTTGTAGATTCTATGGAATCTTGCTAACTCAAAAGTTATTCCCATGCAATCTTTCTAGGGATAACAACAATTTGCAAACTATGCTATTTCTATCCTTTCACATTAAATGAATGGACTCACATTTTGACAATGTTCTATTCAAACTGGCTACCAGCAGGACAGAATACAATCCAGCTAGTGCTCCAGCAAACCACTTTAACATTTTCTCGTTTACTATGTTTAAAATGCTAAATACCAGCTAACAGTATGGAGTACACTTCCTTGACTCATTGTGGTTTCTTTACTCGCTGTACTATTTTTTTTTCCTGATAGCTATAGTAACTTGTTGTTTATTGCACACTCATATTTTGTGATTAATGTCTTTGATGTTGCTTGCATCTGTCAGAGTACTTTTTTACTATTAACATATTTTGTTGCAATTTTTTGTGATTTTAATAATAACAATTATGTATTGATTAATGTTTCATCATGATAAATGAGAGATAGTAATCTGTAGTTTTATGTTTGATTGAACATTAAGTTTCTAAGAACACAAGACTTCAGAGCAGAAGCAGGCCATTTGGCCCTTTCAGTCTGTTCCATTATTCAATAAGATCATGGCTGACCCAGTGTGGTCTCAGGCCCACTTTCCTGCCTATCGGCATAGACCTGAGTGCCTAGCCAAAGTAAAGTAGATGCTAAACATTGATGTCTTAAAGGCATGTGATGTTGTCTATGGAAAACCCATCACATGTGCCAATCACTTTGCTGCTTGCACTGCCTGGGAAGCATGTAAATTTGCAAGATGATGACTGAATTGATTCAGTGTATTTTAAATTCATTTCTTCACTGAAACTTTATTCCATAAAGGTCTTTCATTCTGAAGGCAAAGTACAACATCAACCATTGTGCGAAAGTTGTGGAAATCTTGTGAGAAAACAAGGAAGGAACTTCCCAACATCAAAGCCAAAAGGTTCCATTTTACAACCAAATATTTAACAGTGAGACAAGATTCTCACTAGTGAGTAGTGAAAGATTGATTGCAAGCTTCTTTTGACATGTTTTAATACAAATTGCATGATACACATCATTCTCCTGCCCATAAGCTTCGGCAGCTTTTTCACCAAAACTGAGCGACTTCTAGCTAATTCATAATTAGATTAAAACCTTGCATAATGCACATTTTCTAAACCGAAGCTTTGCTTAGTGCTGTGGCCATTTTACTTTTTCTTTTAGGCGGTCACTATACAGCTAGATTCCTTTGACTATTATATTTCTCTGAACAATAACAACAGTAATTTGCATTTGTTCACCAACTTTAACATAACTCAATGTCCTAAGGCACTTGTAAAAGCATTATCGGATGAAATTTTACACTGATTTGCATATGTGATTGGCACATTCACAGATTTTGGGCTGAACCTTCCCATTTTTAGTTGAAGCATTCTGTTGAGAAAGATTTGTGGTGCCACATCCATCTTGGCTTATGGTGACTTTCCTGAAGCAGTCTTTCACTTTCTATCTTATTAATTGTGCGATTGGACTCCTCTACGCCCTTCTTGCGCAATTACAAGGTTGGAGAAGTGGTAGTGCTCGCTGCTGCCAAGACTTCCTGGTGTTCACACTGCCAGCGCTGTATTTAAATCTCAACTATTTCAAATGCTGGAGGTCAGGATTTGCCCCTATCTTTGTGTGTTCATCAATTATCTCTGATGACAGGGTTCAGGAAGTAAAGCTCGTTCTCTGCTTCATAGACCTAGGGGGCTTCTCCTGCTCCTGCATCACCACTAATTGATTTTCCATTCACTCCCAGCATACACAATCCATTCTTTCTCTTAAAACTTTGGCCTGAAGAACTGAACGTGTCCCAACCCCGGAGCTCAAGGACATGAATCCCCAGATCAAGATTTTGACTGACAATTACTGAGAATCTGGATTGAAATCAGAAGAGCCTGTGACTGACTGTGGTTCCTCTTGGCTCCACTATTTGATGGCTAAACTCTGTCTTTCAGACAGGACCATTAGCTTGAAGCAGGTGCAATTGTGCTTGTTGCAATGGCTGCTGGATAAGCTGTAGGTGAAAAATTGAAGTAATCCAGAGCCACATCTCCATGACTGATCAGTTTTCCCCACTATAACAGGCTAGCTGCCTCTCGTGCTATACAAAATAAAATGTAAGGCTCTGAAGCTGGCAGTGTCCAAGTAAGTGCAAAGTAAGGACCACTTAGAGAGCAAGCTAAGTCATAATATAATTTAATAACTTAATTCATTTATTTTTCTAGTCTAAATTAAAAAGGACTTTAATGTGAACTTTAACATCTTATTTCTACATATTCTATGAAGGTAATACTCGACTTTTTAACTCAGCTCTCTTACTTCTTGGTTCCTGAGTTTTTTGTACTGAGGTGCCTTTGTACCTAAGATGATGCTGTGTGTAGCACCGTTATGCACTATTCACTGTACTCCCATACTTGAGTACATGAGGCAATTAAATCTAAATCTAAATCTAAATCTAAATCTAAATGCCATAAGATGTATCATCTAAAGAATCCCTGCATATGAAGTGGCCTGGGAGAAGCATACTGGCCTTAGGTATCCCTGAGCTCCAAAGTAAAGTGGTGCTGTTCTGAAGTGGTGTGTGAGTTGGTTCAAAAACAGCCATAGTAATGTGGTATTGTGACGGCTTTTGGATACCAACTTGTAGGGATAATAGGTCAGGGAAGATAGTAGCACTGCTGGTTTCTTAGGGAAAGAGAGGAGACTTGTAAATGATTCAGAAATGAAGCTAGTTGGGCTGAGATGCAAATGCATGAAAATTATTATTTGCGAGACCCTGAAGTCACTGCTTAAAGTTTAAAGAGAATTTGTTGTTGACATCTAGAGTTTGCTTTTACACATTCTCACAATATTTTCCAGGTTTTCTCAAATTGCCTTAATCAGCCCAGAGAGGGGAACATTCCACCAGTTAACATTGATCACAACATGCTCATAATCTTAGAAAAAGAGGCAGTTTGTAGGTTGCATCTTAAAGGAAGAGAGAAAAGTATTGAGACAGAGAGGTTTAGAGAAGAAATTCTAAAAATTAGGATTTTGCAGCTGAATATCAAAGGCTGATTGAAACTGTGTAAATATAAGGTGCCGGAATTTGATGAAAGCAGAGATCTCAGGTGTTTTCAAGACTACAAGAAGTTGCAGAGATTGAGAGGAAAGAACTTCAAGGTCATAGAGCGTCTCCCAACTTTCTGCGCATACAGATAAAGCATAAATGTTAACTTACATCTAACATCTGTACAAAGAAAATGCCATAGACAATTTACTAACATTATGAACTTCATTACAAGGGGACCTTGTAGTGCTTCTAGATATTTTCCAATTTTGTCTGTTGTTACTTGATCCCTAATGAGTTAATATAAACTATCCCTAAAGGTGCAGTTCACCCATTGGAACATAGCACTCCTTTCAAATCAATGAGGAGCACATTGGTTTGATTTTTGAGAGGATTTTAGTAATGCATTCTTTTTTCCCAGAAACTTAATATAACTTATTTTGCCAGCAGTAGAATATTTGTCTGTATGCTTCTTGAGAGAAAGGCAAATGTATCCACTCAGTGGGGATATATGCCATATTTCCATTCTTTGTGGGCAGGCAGTACTAGGAATTTGGTGTTTATGGACTGAACTTTTGCTTTTACGTCAGAAGTACAGATGTGGGGAAGCAGTTTACATCTTTACCTCTCATCACTCACTCTCCATGCCCCATCTATACCAGTTCATATTGTCTCATGTTCCCTCCCATGCCCATGACATCTCATGCCCATATGTCAATCCATTCCTCACTACCTTTTCCCAGGGTCCATTTCTCCCTGTTCCCTTTTACACACACTTCACTTCCCTCATGCCCCCATGCCAAACTAGCTTATGTACATATCTTGTTCCTATTACATCATGTGCCAACCTGTTCTCCTCGATCCATACCATTGCTACTTTATACTTTTGGTGTCAATTTAGTGCAAACTTATGCCGACACATGCCTCTACCCACCATTCCTTGCCATTAATAATTTCCACACCAGTTCAACCTGTCTCCACCATAGGCAGACTGAAAGAGCCATGCCAAAATGAAAATAATACAAAGCTCCTGTACATATTGCAAAGATTACTACTTTTTAAAATAGCTGTCATTCATATAAGAGCTCATTCAATAAATATAAATTTCTTCAAGCATTTAATTCCTTATAAAAAAACAAGCATTGGATTCAACTATTTAACATTTTATTAGAAACAATCATTTGTATTCATTGACTCACATCAAGTACTTTAAAACTGTGCATTGGTGTCATCAGTACTTCCTATGTATGCATTACTCCAGAACTTGTGTGATGTAGAGTGGATGAGGACAGCCACCTTGCCATCTAAGCAGAAGTGTCTTTTGTCATAAACATGATATAGTTTATTAAATCTCTACAATTATTTACACGTAATGAGGATTTAGTATGCATTATATCCTGGTGTTAGGTCTGATGCCTTCAAGATCATCAGTTCCACTCGCAGTCCTTAGGATATCATTGCAGGAGGTGGTACTAATGGTACTCATTCAGTGTTAACACTTCCAGACCCTTTCAGGCCCATATTCAACAATAACCACTCAAAGCTGTCAATCAAACTGTGAACCAATATGCACCCCAATGTTCGAATGACTGATTACAGGAGCAGTCATGAAGCATAAATCCTATAATGAGAGCACTCAGGTCTATATCAATAGCCGGAGGGGTTTTTTTTAGAATTTTTCCTAATTTTTACACTCCTTTTAACTTGAAAGGCACAGGATTTAAATTCCTCAAAACCTAACAGTTTCTCAGTGATTATCCATTTTTTATGCACATTCACATTTGCACTTACCAATTCCAAAGTAAATCTTATGCTTCCAAACAAATCCTCAGACTTCTTCAAAGGCTAACTAACTTCACAAATATCTTCAGAGATAGTAGGAATTGCAGATGCTGGAGAATCCGAGATAACAAGGTATAGAGCTGGATGAACACAACAGGCCAAGCAGCATCATAGATCTTTTCCTCCATGGTCTATTACCCAATATTTCAGATGTCCCACTAACAAAGTCTGAACCCATGTGAAGGCTGCTGCACTTTTCAGTGTGCAGCTGCCTCCCTGAGCTATATCGATGCAAACTACAATCCTGAGTTTGTAGACATGCTCACCGAGTCAATGGGTCTGATTGCAAATATTTCATCATCCTGTTAGGTAATACTGTCACTGTACCTCCAGTGAAGTGTCTCACAACACATGGACAACAAGGGACACAAATTCGACTGGGACAACACGTCGATAATCACACAAGCCAAAGAGAGACATTCCAGGGAATTCCCAGAGGCCTGGTGTTCCAAACAGAACCCCATCAACAAACACATTGAATTAGACCCCGTGTACAACCACCGAGAAACAAAAGTGGAAGTGATACTGATCACCCCAGCAAATCGAGGCATATAAATAACAAGCAGGACCGAACACTGATACTTCACTGGAAGCGTGCTGATGATGTTCCCTAACAGGGTGACAAAGCATTTGCAACCAAACCCAACGGCTGGGCAAGCAAGTCTACAAACTCATCCGCAACCCCAGCTAAAAATCTTCTTGAAAACTTTAAACTACAGCCCTTCCATGTTATTTCCACCCCATTTCTGGTAAATTAAAATGGTGGTTACCTGGTCCACAGGTAGGACTTCAGATTAGGGCTGTGACACCATTTTAGCCAAACTAGAAATCTGTTCTGTCCATCTGCAATCTCAATTCTACAAATGCCCTCAGGAAAGAGGAAATAGTTTTCACCTCATAAACAACCGTGCTACTATTGAAAATGATTGAAAACCAGCGTTTGCATGCAAATAATTGTAATCTTCTTTTTCCGTCTTGACCAGCAGGATGCTATAGCCAGACACATTTTTCCCTCCCCTCTCTTGCCAGCCTTCTACAAGGACTGTTCCCTCCAGGACAGCCTCCTCCACTCCTCCATTTCCAAACACCCCCCGACACCTTCCCATGCAATCACAGAAAGTGTAACTCCAGCCCATTAACCTTCACCCACCTCACTACCCAAGTCTCTGGGCATACCTCCCATTTGAAATCCAGTTGCCTGCTGCTACATGACATCACTATGTTCCCTGACCAACATTCCTATCGTAGGCCTGCTGCAGTGCTCCAGCAAGCCTCAGTGCAAGCTCAAAGACCGCCATCTTTGAAGTTCGCTCCACATATAGACAGCGTGGATAAAAAGGCATTTGGCATGCTTGCTTTCATTGTTCAGTCTTTTGAGTACAGGAGCTGGGAAGTCATATTGAGGTTGTACAGGACATTGGTGAGGTTGAACAGGACATTGGTAAGGCCTCTTCTGGAATTCTGTGGGCAGTTTTGGTCGCCCAGTCTTAGGAAGGTTATTATCAATCTGGAGAGGGTTCGAGATGTTGCAGGTTTGAGTTACAAAGAAACGTTGGATACGCTTAGACCTTTTTTTCACTGGAGTAGGTTGAGAAGCAACCTGATAGAAGTTCATAAAATGATGAGGGGTATAGATAGAGTTAATAGTAGTTAGCTTTTCCTTAGGGTAGGGGATTTCAAGATATGGGAGCACATTTTTAAAGTGAGGGGAGAGAGATTTTAAAAAGACAGAAGAGGCAAATCCCTTACACAGAAGGTGGTTCGCATGTGGAAGAAATGTCCTGAGGAAGTGATGGATGCAAGTGCAGTTACAACACTTAAAAGACATTTAGATAAGTACACGAATAAGAAAGGTTTGAAGGGATATGGGCAAGGAGCAGGGAGGTGGGACTAGTTTAGTTTGGAATTATGTTTGGCATGGACTGGTTGGATCTGTTTCCTTGCTGTTTGACTCTACAATGAAGGATGCTGTAGGTTGCAGAGAGACATAGATAAGCTGCAGAGCTGGGCTGAGAGGTGGCAAATGGAGTTTAATGCAGACAAGTGTGAGGCGATGCACTTTGGCAGGAGTAACCGGAAGGCAAAGTACTGGGCTAATGGTAAGATTCTTAGTAGTGTAGATGAGCAGAGAGATCTCGGTGTCCATGTACACAGATCCTTGAAAGTTGCCACCCAGGTTGACAGGGCTGTTAAGAAGGCATACAGTGTTTTAGCTTTTATTAATAGAGGGATCGAGTTCCGGAAGCAAGAGGTTATGCTGAAGCTGCACAAAACTCTGGTGCGGCCGCACTTGGAGTATTGTGTACAGTTCTGGTCACCGCATTATAAGAAGGATGTGGAAGCTTTGGAAAGGGTGCAGAGGAGATTTACTAGGATGTTGCCTGGTATGGAGGGAAGGTCTTACGAGGAAAGGCTGAGGGACTTCAGGCTGTTTTCATTAGACAGAAGAAGGTTGAGAGGTGACTTAGTTGAAACATATAAAATAATCAGAGGGTTAGATAGGGTGGATAGGGAGAGCCTTTTTCCTAGGATGGTGACGGCGAGCACGAGGGGGCATAGCTTTAAATTGAGGGGTGAAAGATATAGGACAGATGTCAGGGGTAGTTTCTTTACTCAGAGAGTAGTAAGGGAATGGGACGCTTTGCCTGCAACGGTAGTAGATTCACCAACTTTAGGTACTTTTAAGTCGTCATTGGACAAGCATATGGACGTACATGGAATAGTGTGGGTTAGATGGGCTTGAGATTGGTATGACAGGTCGGCACAACATCGAGGGCTGAAGGGCCTGTACTGTGCTGTAATGTTCTATGTTCTATGTTCTATATGTTCCATGACTCTGTTTTATTTCCCTCTTTGGAACCTTGCAGTCCCAAAGACTCAACATCAAGTTCAATAACTCTGATTTCATCCTTCCATGTCTTTTACCCATCCCCACACCCTGGTCCTGTTAAGACATGGGTTGCATTCAGCATAGCCTACCCATTTTCTCCTACTCCCAGCTCACATTGTCACTTATGCAGCTTTTCTGCTATCCTGGCCTACTTTCAAAAATTCCCCTGTCTGCTTATTCCTGTCATATATCTCTTTTTTTTGTGCTCCATCTCCAACCAGCTGCTCACCCCTACCCCAATATCTCACAATGCCCCCAATCTAGTCTTCAAACTAAGTATTACTTTTCTCCTGGCTGCTATCAGATCTAATGAAGAGTCTCTGAGCTTGAAAGGTTAACTCTGCTTTCTCCCTACAGAAGTTGCCAGATTTCTGCCAGAGTTTTGCCAGCAATTTCTGTTTTATCTTCCAGAACTGATAGGCAGATTGAAATGGTGATGCGTGAGCCAAAAAGTATAATGTAAGACATTCTGGATTTCCCCAAACGAGGAATGCTCCAGAAACAATTTCTGATCTTTACTGAGGTCAGATTTTTTCAGCTGTGGTTTTGACTTTTTATGATCCTGTAACACTTTGTATCTAGAAATATCTACATTTTAATTGCATCGAAATATGTTTGTGGATTTGGATATTTTTCTGAGTCTTCCCACTTTGTACATAAAATCCAATTCAGTTCAAGCTCAACTTTTAACCCAGCATGCAATTACTTTAACATTGAAAAATTCAGTCATGCAAATGTTTATTCATTTTATCTTAACCTTTAAAAGATACACTGATAAGTGTGACAATGGTCTGCTTAGGAGTGACGCAGTAAAGCTATTGTATAATCTGTGGGCTGCTTGGTATGTGCAGAGTTCACCTGCAAGGTCAGTGGAGCTGGTGCCAGTATCCTTATATTGATTTTTAGTATACAATACTCATCTCCTTGTGAAATCTATACATCATCCATGGATAGTGCAAGGGGATTATGCAGCTTTGGAAGTTTTAGACACAGTTTCTATCAACTGTTGTTACAAATAAGAGTAAGCATTTTCAAAGTGCCATTGATAGAAAATAAAGTCACCATAGATCAAGAGTACGAACAATTGGAAAAGATTTTAGAGCTGTGCATACTGACATTACATCCTTTGCATTCTCTTTGATAGTTACTTGGTTCTTCTGTCCTTTACTTCAGCTTTACTGCTAAAAGATAAATATTTACATTTATTCTGGACACTGTGCTACAGATTCTACTGTTCCTGACATGATAATTCACTGCACTAAAAGCACCAGCTGACTCTCTGTGGAACTGTTCAGACTGGGTTTGACATATGTGTAGTTTCATGTCATGTAATGTTCTGTTAAATGACAATGATTCTTCTCCAGAGGCATTGCATGCAGCCAAACAATGAGCAGTTTTGAAAGACAGTGACATTGTCCTGTATCATAGAATCATAAAATCATGCACCGCACAACAAATTCATTTAGCCCATCAGATCTGGGTCATTGCTCTGAAAACGCTACAAATTAGATCCAATCCAAGCTATTGCCACAAAGTCTGCAATTTCTATTTCTCCACAAACCGTAGCCCCACAACCAGTTAAGTACAGCTTTAATTCCTTTTAAGAGTTAAGACCAAATTGGCTGGAATCCAGATTACCACGATAGGCAATGGATTAATCCAATAGAAAGTTGAATCAGTGTGCTGACAACACATTCCTTGAGGACCACAAAATAAGATAGTTATAGAAAAGCAAAGTATTTTAGATGCTGCAGATATGAAATTTTAGAAAAGTGCTGAAGAACTCAGTTGATCTGAAAGCATCTGTGGAGAGAGGAGCAGAGTTAATGTCTTGAGTCCCATATTACTCATCTTTGGTATAAAACCATTCAGAACATCCTTCCTGCATATACCCTTTCCAGTCCTGTTGGAATTTTGTAGGTTTCTTAGAGATCCCCCTTCATTCTTCTGGCAAATACAATGCTAACAGATTCAGCTTCTCTTCATGGGTCAATCCCGCCATCCCAGGAATCGGTCTTGTAAACCTTCACTGCATTCCCTCTATAACAACTACATCTTTCCACAGATCACGAGGCCAAACAACACACAATATTCCAGAAGTGGTCTCACCAAGGCTCTGTATAATTTCAGCAAGACATTCCTGCTCTGTCTATCTGAGCCTTGAATATACTTCATAACGTAAACTCTGCAGCCCTCTGCAGTAATGAATTCCACAGATTCTCTGTCCTCTGAGAAAAGAAATTCCTCCTCATTGCTGTCCCACTTGAATTTTCCCTGAAATTGTGATTCTACCTTCTGATATTAAGCACGCCCATAAAAAGAAATAAATTCTTTGCATCTATCCTATCAAACCCAATAAGAACCTTGTATGTTTCAATAATTTGTTTTTACCCACTGGCTTAACCTGTCTACATCTCTCTGTATCTCCCTGTAATAGGAACTGCAGATGCTGGAGAGTCCAAGATAACAAGGTGTGGAGGAGGGTCTAGGCCCGAAACATCAGCTTTCCTACTCCTAAGATGCTGCTTGGCCTGCTGTTTTTATCCAGCTCCACACCTTGTTATCTCCTCATCTCTCTGTAGACTCTTTGTGTCATTTTCATTACTTGTCTTGCAATCTGTTGTTGTGTCATCCAAAGATTGGCAATGGTACATTCATTTTCTTCCAAGTCATTCATATATATTGTAAACATGTGTGGAAATCCACTAGTTCCAGGTTGCCAACCTGGAAATGCCCCTCTTATCCCAATACTCTGCCTTCCATTAGTTAACCAAGATTCTATTCATACTAATACACCACCTCCAACAGCATGGGTTCTTACCCTATCAAATAGCCTAATATGTGAAATCTTATCCAGCATGTTCTGAAAGTGCACATAAAAATGTATATTGCATCCACCACTTCCCTTTATCCATCCTGCTTGTTGTCTCCTTAAACAATTCCAATAGGTTTGTCAGGCATTATTTCCCTTTCATGAAACTATATTGTCTCTGCTTGATATATCATGTATTTATAAGTGATCTCCAATTACATCCTGAATAATAGAATCTACCATTTTGCTGAAAACATACATTAAGCCAGTAGGCCCATAGTTACTTGTTTTCTTTAGTTTTGTCTCCTTCCCTTTTTGAATAACGATGTTCCAATCCTCCAAAACTTTCTAGAATCTAAGGAGTCTTGAAAGATTACTAACTGTGTATCCACTATCTCTGCAACTAGTTTATTTAATACAATATAATGCATCCCATCAGATCCAGAGGATCTATCAGTCTTTAGCCCCATTATTTCAATTGTAATTTATGTTTTGTGATAATAGTAGTTGTTATATTTAGTCTTCTTTTTACCGCCTGATTATTTAATATTTTGGGAGTGCTATTAGCATCTTCTGCCATGAGACCACTGCAAAGTATTTATTCAACTTCTCAACTATTTCCTTGTTCCCATTAACATTTCCCCAGCCTAATTCCTGAAAGGGCTTAAGTAATGTTTCGCCTCTTGAATCATTTCTATATATATATAAAGATCTTGCTGTTCATCTTGATATTAACTTGAACATTTATCCTCCAAGTTTATTTCCTCCTTCTTTGTTGTATTTCTTGATCATCTTTCATTATTTTTATCATTTTCCCAAACTCGCCAAGCTGGTTTGTTGTTTCATAGATGTTTCATTACCATGCTTGGTAACAGCGTCAGTGTGTTTTCCCACCTGGCTTTTAAACTCTGAGGTCCGGAGCGATGGATTGCCTCACTTCCAAGGGTTTCCTCAAGAGTGGAATGCATATGGGGTCGAGGTCAATGTGTTTATTAATAGCCTGCTTCATGGAGTACCATGCTTCCAGGAATTCTCATTCTTGTCTCTGCCTAGCCTGTCCCAAGAACTTGGTGTTGTCCCAGTCAAAGTCATGGTTCTCCTTTGTCCATGTGGATTGAGATGCGTGAGTATTAGCCGCATCTTTTTGTAGCCAGTTGGTGTTCATGTACTCTTGTTGTTAGTTTCCTTGCTGTTTGTCCGATGTAATGTTTCTCACAGTCTCTGTAGGGGATCTTGTAGACGACATTGGCCCTGTCCTTGGCAGGGAATGGGTCTTTAGTTGAGGTGAACACTTGCCGTAGGGTTGCTATGGGTTTGTGTGCCACACTGATGCCCAGCGGTCATAGACATTTTATGGTGAGTTCTGACATGTTCTTGATGTAGGGTAGCATGATGACTGTTTTGGGGTGTGTAAAATCTTTCTGATGCTGTTCCTGTGGCATCTCCTGACCCAGATCTTTGGATATCTATTATCCTTGAACACTTGGAAGAAGTATTCCTCCTCCTCTTGGCGTAGTTCTGTGTTGCCGCAGTGTGTTGTTGCCCTTTTAAATAGTGTTTGCACACAGCTTCATTTGTGTGTGGTGGGATGGTCACTATTGAAGTTCAGTACCTGGTCTGTGTGTGTAGCTTTTTGGTGTACTTTCATTTGCAGTTCCCCATTTGTCTTGTGCTGTACCATGACGTCCAGGAATGGGAGTTGTTTGTTCTTCTCCTCCTTTCAGTGAATTTTATTCCAGTGAGGGTGTTGTTTATGAGTTTGTGTGTCACTTCTAATTTGGTCCATTTAATGATGACAAAGGTGTTGTCTAAATAGCGTATCCATGGTTTAGGTTGGCTTTGTGGAAGGGCGGTCCTTTCCACTCTTTGCAGCACTGCTTCTGCTATGAGTCCGGAGATTGGCAATCCCATGAGTGTCCCATTGATTTGCTCATATGTTTGGCTGTTGAAGGTGAGGTGACTGGTCAGGCATAGGTCCAGTAGTTTAATCATGTTGTCCTGGGAGGTGGTTTCACTGAGGTCTTGTTCTTGTTCAAGTGGTGTTGCCATTATTTCCCTTGCTAGTGGTGTGTCTATTGACGTGAATAGGGCAGTGACATCAAACGATATCATGACCCCTTCATCCTCTATCTTTATGTCTTTGATGGAATTGAGGAATTCTTGTGCTGAGTGGTTGGAATGGGCTGATTTGTTGACTAGGTGCTTAAGTCTTCTCTGTAGTTCTCTGGCTAAGCTGTGTGATGGAGTGCCTGGTCGGGAGACTATGGGTCTGAAGGGGGACAAATGAAGCTGCACGCAAATACTATTTAAAAGGGCAACAACACACTGCAGCAACATGGAACTATGCCAAGAGGAGGAGGAATACCTCTTCCAAGTGTTCAAGGACAATGGATTTCCAAAGAAATGGGTCAGAAGATGCCTACAGGAGCAGCATCAGAAAGATTCTACATGCTTCACACACTCATCACACTACCCTACATCAGGAGCACGTCAGAACTCATCACAAAATTTCTAAGACCGCTGGACATCAGAGAGGCACACAAACCCACATTAACCCTGCGACAAATGCTCACTCGAACTAAAGACCCATTCCCCGCCATGGACAGGGCCAATGTCATCTACAGGATCCCCTGCGGAGACAGCAAGAAATATTCCATTGGACAAACAGGAAGGAAACTAAAGAGTACATTAACACCAACTGGCTACAAAAAGACACAACCAATACTCACTCATCTCAATCCACACGTGCAAGGAGAACCACGACTTCGACCGGGGCAACACCAAGATCCTGGGACAGGTTAGGCAGAGACAAGCACGAGAATTCCTGGAATCATGGCACTCCACATAGCATGCTATTAATAAACACATTGACCTCGACCCCATATACATTCCACTATTGAGGAAACCCGGAAGTGAAGCAATCCATCGCAATGGACCCCAGAGTTTAAAAGCCAGATGGGAAAACACACCAACGCTTCATCAGAGGCTGCACTGAGGATGTTACCAAGCATGGTAATAAAACATTTGCGGAACAACAAGCCAGCTCGGCAAGCCAACCAACCTCAACACCCACAACCCAAGCTACAAATCTACTCCAAAACCTCAGAAATTTTCCCAAACTCCTGGCATACCATTAATCTTTGGCACATTGTATACTTTTCTCTTTGAATGCGCTATCGTTCTTGAAATTTCAATGGCTGGCTCAACCTATTCCTAGCATTCTTCTTTCTCACTGGAATATGCCTGTGATGTGAGTCATGAACTATCTGCTTGAACATCTGCCTTTAAACATCTGAACATCTTCTCCAGTTTATTCCAGCTGATTCTGCCTTCATTCCTTTGTAATCACCCTTACGTTTAGTGTATTTGTTTTCAAACTCTGAAGTCTCTCTGAAGTGTATCAAGGAAAATGCAGTGAATTCTAGAAATCTGAAAATAAAAACAGAAAATTAGAAACTTAGCATGTGTGGCAACATCTGTGTAAAGTGAAACATTTGACATTTTGACTCCAGCATTGGCAGTTCTTACTATTTCTGATTGAGTCCTGCTTTTGCATCCAAACCGTAAAATTGCTAAAGCTGGGCCTCCCAAAAGTCAGAAATTTACAGATTAGCTTCTGTTCATAAATCACTGCCTCTTCCCAACAAAGATTTATAAATAATAAAGTGTGAAGCTGGATGAACACAGCAGGCCAAGCAGCATCTCAGGAACACAAAAGCTGATGTTTCGGGCCTAGACCCTTCATCAGAGCCTCTCTGATGAAGGGTCTAGGCCCGAAACATCCGCTTTTGTGCTCCTGAGATGCTGCTTGGCCTGCTGTGTTCATCCAGCTTCACACTTTATTATCTTGGATTCTCCAACATCTGCAGTTCCCATTATCTCTGATACAAAGATTTATAAATAATAGTTTCACATGTATGTGGCAAAGTGCCAACTTTTCTCCTTTGACACCTCATCTCAGCTGAAGCTAAGTAGATACAGAAGATAGTTAAAAATTAACATGATTACTTACTTCAGGTTTTCTCCAGAGAAGACAGGAGCAATATATCCTCATTTAAACATAATATACAGGTAGACAGAAGTCCGAGACAGATTTAACAGATGGGATTTTTAAAAAGTAACCAGGTACTTTGATATTTGTTCCAGAGTGTTAAAAGAGATGAGAGAAATTTTATGAGGCATTGGTGATCATTGTGAGGGAATTGTGCAACACCAAAGCTGGATTGCCAATAGTTTGAGACAAGACGCATTTTGATAAAATTGGACTAAGTAGCTGTAGACCATGACAAAGCCTTTAAATGTATATTAACAGATTAAGGAATGGAGCTAATTTTTATAGAGGCTTATAAAATTCTAACAGGACACGACAGGGTAGATGTAGGGGGTTGTTCCTGGTGGTGGGTATTTTCAGAACCAGGGGTCACAGTTTGATAGTTTGGGATAGACCGTTTAGGACATAGATGAAGAGGCATTTCTTCACCCAAAGATCAGTGAGCCTGTAGAATTCATTACCACAGGAAGTAGATGATGCCAAAACATTGAATGTATTCAAGAGACAGCTAGATATAGCACTGGGGTTGAACGGGATCAAAGGTTATGGGAGACAGCAATACTGAGCTATTAAGTTGGATGATCAGCCATGATCATGATGAATGGTGGAAACTGCTTGAAGGGCCGAATGAACTCCTCCTGCTCCTATGTTCTATGTTTCTATGTTTCTATGACCTTGTCAGGAAGTAAAATCCTGAGTCCAGTTTGCTTCTTGATGGGATTAAAATTGTTTCAACTATTGTCTGTACATTAAGCTAATTAAAAGAATGTAATGACGTAAAAGTAAGCAATTGTCAGAAAAGAATTTCAGAGCTAAAAAAAACTGCACCATAAAGTACATACATGATCTAAGTATGCATGTGATAAGCTCTATTGTCCTAAATTTGTGTTAGCCCTTGCAATATCCTTAGGTATTTCTAACTTCTTTCATTGTTTGCCATGTTCGTCTGCACTAGCAGGGCCCATATTTGAATCTCGGAAATCTTTGACCCCTTTATATCCAGAGAATCAAGGCAATAATATAGTTCTCAAACTTATTTGCCGCGTAATGAGATTGAGTAGGTTGCTTCAATAAGCTCCACAGTGTGTGAAGTGTGTGGCCACAAACATCATTGGCTATTTTCTCCAGGCCATGATGTGTACATCATGGAGCCAGAGTTCTGCCAGCTCCTTCTTAAGGACTATAGACTCTGGGAATTGGGTGAGGATCCATTGCATTGGGAAGCCAAACTGAGTGTTGGGACACAACCTGTCATGGTGATTGGGTCAGCTGTAGACAACAGGTGAGTTCAGGGAGAGACTGCACATGGAGGTGGAGGTGGGCATTGCTGGGGTATTGGCCCAGCCATTAAAAAGGTAATAAACAGATGCAGACTCTCAAAAGACCTGAGGTCACAGAATAAATCAGGCACAATTAACCATCAAAAAAAATGAAGAGTGTGACACAATGCAAAAAGAGATTTTGCAAACAAAGACAGAATGATAACCAATGTTGCAGCTGTTTCTGTGATAATGGGAACTGCAGATGCTGGAGAATCTGAGATAACGAAATGTGAGGCTGGATGAACACAGCAGGCCCAGAGGCATCTCAGGAGCACAAAAGCTGACGTTTCGGGCCTAGACCCTTCATCAGCGAGGGGGATGGGGAGAGGGTTCTGGAATAAATAGGGAGAGAGGGGGAGGCGGACCGAAGATGGAGAGAAAAGAAGATAGGTGGAGAGGAGAGTATAGGTGGGGAGGTAGGGAGGGGATAGGTCAGTCCAGGGAAGACGGACAGGTCAAGGAGGCCGGATGAGGTTAGTAGGTAGGAGATGGAGGTGCGGCTTGGGGTGGGAGGAAGGGATGGGTGAGAGGAAGAAGAGGTTAGGGAGGTTGGACTGGTTTTGAGATGCAGTGGGTGGAGGTTAAGGGCTGGGCTGGTTGTGTGGTGCAGTGGGGGGAGGGGACGAACTGGGCTGGTTTTGGGATGCGTTGGGGGAAGGGGAGATTTTGAAGCTGGTGAAGTCCACATTGATACCATTGGGATGCAGGGTTCACAAGCGGAATATGAGTTGCTGTTCCTGCAACCTTCGGGTGTCATCATTGTAGCACTGCAGGAGGCCCTTGATGGACATGTCATCTAAAGAATGGGAGGGGGAGTGGAAATGGTTTGCGACTGGGAGGTGCAGTTGTTTATTGCGAACCGAGCGGAGGTGTTCTGCAAAGCGGTCCCCAAGCGGAGGTGTTCTGCAAAGCTTGGTTTCCCCAATGTAGAGGAAGCCACACCGGGTACAGTGGATGCAGTATACCACATTGGCAGATGTGCAGGTGAACCTCTGCTTAATGTGGAAAGTCATCTTGGGGCCTGGGATAAGGGTGAGGGAGGAGGTGTGGGGGCAAGTGTAGCATTTCCTGCGGTTGCAGGGGAAGGTGCCGGGTGTGGTGGGGTTGGAGGGCAGTGTGGAGCGAACAAGGGAGTCACGGAGAGAGTGGTCTCTCCAGAAAGCAGACAGGGGTGGGGATGGAAAAATGCCTTGGGTGGTGGGGTCGGATTGTAGATGGCGGAAGTGTCGGAGGATGATGCGTTGTATCCGGAGGTTTTTGGGGTGGTGTGTGAGAACGAGGGGGATCCTCTTTGGGCGATTGTGGCGGGGGCGGGGTGTGAGGGATGTATTGCGGGAAATGCGGGAGACGCAGCCAAGGGCGGCTGTTTCTGTTAGTTGGGACGATTGACTGACTCCAACTCAGGATACAGTGCGTAGAGTTAGATCTGAGCATTCTGATAAGAATAATCCTGATAAATTCACATGGCAGAACCATTGTACATTGGCTGAAGGTGGCTGTGCATGCAAATGCCATTTTTGTGAGGACTGTGTCTTTGGAATTTGGATGAGTTAGGTTCTGCTGTCAGCTTACCTTTGAAGACTATTCCCTCAAAGAAGAGGAACTAGAATTCATACTTCAGGAGGTTAAAGTTTGAAGGATTTTGTGGCTGAAACTGGTCCTCAAATTTGTAAATTTGATAGACTCTGCAGGAATCATAACATTGCCTACTTACATTAAAGTGAGTGGAAAATAAAATCAGTTGCAATGTAAAACAAGTTAGTGATCCAACCACAAATATTTTCTGCCAAATGGATCAGGATAAAGTTACATTTCTGCTTTCTGGCAGTTTACAAAAGATATCTGTTCATAACCACTGCTGCAGGACAAATAGGATTTTGTCTAATGAGGGAACATAGACTTGTTTGATCAGAACAGAATGATATCTTGTTAAACATTTTACTGTAAAGGTGTGGTAATATGAGGAAATTTCGTGCAACACGTAAAAAGTGAACAGATTTCCGCAATACTTAATTGTTTAACATAAGCTATCAGTTGGGATACATCTGCAGATAGATGAGACTTCAAGATGTCCTGGGATGCCTTATCCAATTGATTCAGGTAGGTTTTCTAACCTCGGTTCATTTACAGGTGAGAGGCTGACTCTCTGGCCTCTGCTGGGAATTTATGCCCATCTGTAGCAGTGATTTGCACAAACAAGCCTCGTGGGCCTGACATAGCAGAAGAAAAGAAACAACTGGCAAACTGCCTGATTAAATGAGGTGCTTGCCATAAAAAATATGTACTTTTGGCAGTGGTCCCTGTGCATGAGAGAACCAGGCCGGGCCTCTCTTCATTTTTCTTCTCAAAATCCCTTTCACCAACCTCTGAATGATGAGCTCCAGAGTTACACATGGAGAAGATAAATTTCAGTGATAAAAGTAATATTTAACTTCAACTCATGGGAGTTGCACATCCATAGGAAGAGATGCTATATCTTGTCTTTCCTGGTTGTTGAAGAAACTCTTAGAACTTTTATCGTCAGAAGTCAATGCACTGATAATTAAATTAATTTAACCCTGCAACTGGTGTTTCTTTTATCCAGTCTTAGAATCTACGTTGGGTGGGTAAGCATTTATTGCCTATCCCTGCCTGCTCTTCAGAAAGTGGCTTTGAGCTACCTTCTTGAACTGCTGTTGTCCATTTGTTATAGGTACGCCCACAATGCTGTTCAAGAGAGAATTTAAGCAGTTTGACCCAGTGATACTGAAGGAACGGCAATATATTTCCAAGTCAAGGTGGTGAGCGTCTTGGAAGGGAACTTTCAGGAGCTGGTGACCCCATACATATCTGCTGCCCTTGTCCTTCTAGATGGCAATTGTCCTAGGTTTGTAAATTTATTTTCCAAATGGTTCTGCGGAGATGTCAACAGGCATTTAAATCATGAAATTAGCAGAAAACAAAACCTAATTGCTAAATAGCAGGCCAAGCAGCATCAGAGGAGCTGCTCCTCTGAAGCTGCTTGGCCTGCTGTGTTCATCCAGCTTCATACCATGTTATCTCAGATTCTCCGGCATTGGCAGTTCCTACTATCTCTATTTGTTATATACATCATTTTACTTTTGTAACAGTTGGCACACACTGCCCCATGTCTTCTTGAACAGAATGATACAAAGAACTGTCAATTAAAGGGAAATATACCTTTATTTTAATGTTAGCTACTAAGCATATGCAGAAGGAGCAATGTCATAGTGAAATCAGATTACATGGAACCGGAGCTTAGGTCTGTATGGTTCCAACTAAAATGTCTTCTCTTACCATCCTCTCTCCTGTGGTGGCTGTTATTTCAGTGTTGGATGCTGTGATGGTCAGTAACAATGGGAACTTATGGTGTGAGACTGTTGGTGAATGGTATTGCATTTGAGTTAGTTTTTCATGGATAGGCCAGGCAGAAAGCAGCTACCTCAGTTATTTGAGATAACAAAGTGTGGAGCTGGATGAACACAGCAGGCCAAGCAGCATCTTAGGAGCACAAAAGCTGAAGTTTCGGGCTAGACCCTTCATCAGAAAAGCTGAAGTTTCTTGGCCTGCTGTGTTCATCCAGCTCCATACTTTGGTATCTCAGATTCTCCAGCTTCTGCAGTTTCCGTTATCCCTACCTCAGTTGCTTCCCCCCTTCCTCTCTCTTGTCCAGTCTCCTCCTCTTCATCTTTGATGCTCTTGATCCTTCACTATTTATCACACAGCTAGTGTGTCTTTTGTGATCCATTATGGGATGAGGGTGCTGCTGGCTAGGCCAGCATTTATTACCCATGCCTAACGACCCATAACAGTCAACCAGATTGCTGTGGAGTCACATGTAGGCCAGAGCAGTTCAGGATGACAGTTTCCTTCCACAAAAGGACATTAGTGAAACAAATGGGTTTTATGAAAATTGACAATGGATTCATAGTCATCATTAGGCTCTTCATTCCAGATTTTCATTTAATTCAAATTTGCACAATCTGCCATAATGGGATTGGAAGCTGCAGACCCAGGACATTGCCTGGGTGTCTGATTTAACAATCCAACAATAATTAAGCAAGCTTCACATACGCATAGCCTGCACACTAGAGCCATAAACCTTTCTCATCACATATCCCTTATCTCTGAGTAGTTACCGTTTGACATGTTGCTCAAGTGCAGCTGGCAGAGTGAGCTGCAACCAAAAGTAGGCATTTTTTTGGCTGTTGCCAGGACAGTGAGCACGCCACTCATGATGATTCCTTTCTACTGCAATATGAGAATGGACTCTCTTTTGTGTATGGCAGAATTGAAAAGTGGCACATTGAAAGTGAGGCATGAAAAGTAAATAGTATTGAACATTTTTGGAAATTCTTCCTTCAAGACTATATGCTGTACCTCACGGTTTATGGGACAAGAGATTGTAATATATTTGGCTCAATTTGAGTAGGTAGCTTCAGGGCCATTCTTAAATAATTTGAACCTTTGTCTCCTATTCCCTCAATGTACTTTGTCCGACAGCTCATCGTTCTCTACTTGCCCTCTCTTCGCTCTAGTGGAATGCTTACTAGTGCATCCAAGACTAGGAGCCACTAATTTGCACAGAAGTTTCATAATCAGCAAAATATTCTTTAGCACCTGCTGCATGACTTTGCTGGTGTTTGCTTAGCTCATTTGGCTGGATGATTGGTTTGTAAAGCAATGAGATGCCAACGATGTGAGTTCAATTCACCTCACCGGCCGAGGTTAGCGTAAAAGACTCTCTTTCTCAACCTCTCTCCTCACCTGAGGTATGGTGGCACTAGATTAAATCACCACCAGTTACCTAGCTTTTTAATGAGAGATCAGGCACACACACACACACATACATACACACACACACACACACACACACACACACACACACACACACACACACACACACTTACACTGCTCTGGTGGACATTTGTAGATTGAAAGAAATATCAGAATACATGTGCAATTATTGCAACATCTAGGAAACACCAAACAAAAAATAATTCCTCAATAGTTGATAGTCCTTATAATTCACATTATATTTCCTGCTGTTCATCAAATGGTCAGTGGTTCAAGTTTACAGTTGAAAAATCAACTAGAAAAATGAACTTCAAAAAGACACAGCTGACATCAATTCAGCATTGCGCTCTGCTGTCTGCCTGCCCCTGTACAGGTGTTAGCTGTGTATGCACTACTACTCTCATTAAAATAGAGAGCGGCATTTCAGATGCCATTTTAATTCCATGAATAGCTGGTTTTACCAAAAAAAACCGGTTGCAACAGACCCCAATTTCATGTCTAGCTACTCCCCTTTTCATTCAATGAGATTTTGTGTGAAAAGTGGGCTTTCACTGTGAAAAGTTACACTGAGAGGTTAAATTGTTTCAGGATGGTTTGAAGCTGTCTTGCTTCAGTCAACAAGGATGACCTGATTAGGGGAAGAGCAACCAATTATATGGGAATTGGAATGACAGACCCTGATTGTAACTAGTATTCAACATGTTCACCCTATGATGTAAGAAAACAGCTTTACAACTCCATGATGGTCTCATTTCTTCAAGTAGTTTTTTGTTTCTTTTGTTTCTGAGGTTGGAGAAGTACGCAACTGAAAGACAACAATCCAGATCAGATCACAAAATAGCTACTGTCATCATTTCCAATGAAAATTGGTCTCTTATAATTGATACTGGCAGGACAAATAATCTGTGGGACATGTTAGGAGCAGCCTATGCTACCCATTAAAATATCTACAGCAAGTATTAAACTTGATACAGCTATATTGATATGAGTAATCTAAATGCGCCACAATGAATTTTTCGTTATACATATGTAAGACAAAGACGGAGAAGTAGGCCATTCAACCCATCAAGTCTGCTGTACCATTCAGTGAGTTTGTGACGGATCTGATCATCCTCATCCTCAACTCCAAGTTCCTGCCTTGTCTCCATTGCTCTGATGTACAGACCTGTTAAAAAACCTGTAAATAGAGAATATCTTTACTGCTAATAATACACTATCCTACTGCAGAATTGTAAACAAATACACATTGTGAACTACATGTATATTCTTCATTTCCTTCATTCAAAAATCAACTCCCAATCTTCCAATCATTGAAGAAGAGGTGAATTGGTTCCACTCGTTTCAACTTCTTTAATTGGCCACAATAAAGAGTTAATGATAATTTTACCATACAAGTATACCTCACTTCAACTAAAAATGTAGTTAACTAGTTCACCAGAAACAATTAAGGATATGGTTACAAAGTTTTCTTGATTGAAAATTAGAGCAATTTTATAATGTACAAACCCTAAGAAAAATAAGAAACATCAAATTCAAATACAAACATAGGTATAATTTTTTAAAAGTTTTACTATCCAGCACCAAAAAGGCAATAAAAGAATAAACACTTTAATGTCCTTAGAATATTCCTGAAATATTAGGTGCTAACCTGAAACTATGGTTGATTAGGGACATCCTGGATCAAAGATAATTTCAATATTGAAGATGTATCTGAATTATTGGTGTAGAGATGTTTCTCTCCAATTATGATGTTGCCAGGTAATTTTTCCTTAACGGGGCTTAAAGAAAGAAAACAAAGTGAGGGAGAGAGAGGGATTTCTCCATTTCACCAATCTATCTCCTTGTTTTTCCAAAAATAGTTCCCAGCAGTACAGTTGATTTTTATATTCAAATGTTTCTGTTTCTTGTTTTCATTCTGGTTAATCACTAGTTTGTATTAGGTCCTGTGAACTTTTTATAAAGACTTCTGTCAAACAGGAGATACTGATTCGATTGACTTGTTTTAGACTCTGATAATTTCGGACTGCTTGTTGTTTATTGATGCCTTCGTGAAGCTTGTCTCAATTGTAATCAGCTGATGAATGAAGCCATTTTTGGTCGGTATTTTTCCCCATTGAAACCCGTCCAGTCCATATAAGTCCAGTAGTTTAGAGTCAGATGATAGATGCCAAAGATAATCTGTATTTTATTACAATTATGACACAATAAATTAATAGAGAAATAAAAAAGCAATTTTGAATTAGGGCAGTAGTTCTTGCATTGTTCAGATTAGGTTATATCCCCAAAAACTAGATTCTTCTAGACTTCCGGTTACAATGCTCCAACAATTTTGAAATGAGTGTAAAAGAAAACAACAAAAATTAACTTTGCAACTTATTGATACGGTTTAATGTAGCCATTGTTAAAATGATATGTTTTGGACCTGAAAACATTCTCATACTTTGCCTTCAGTTTTTATTGTTATGATTTTAGACATTGATGAACAATTTTGCTTGTCAACAAAGAAGCCAAGCACTTCTCCAAATTCTCCAAGGTATGTAGACAAGAGATAAGGTCGAGAAAAAGAAACCATTTGTGGGAAGTCTCGGACTAGGATGCGCAATCTACTAATCATCGTCAAACCTTTCAGGAGTGATGTTAGGAAAAAAATATTAAAGCCATTTTCTGAAGTGAGTTTTGAGATAGGAGGGCATGAGATGAGATCGGACAGTGCCAGGTAAGCACCCTTCATCATAGATACTCATAGCTGGAGAAAATCAGCTGTGTTTCTAAATCCTTCACTTGAGCTGCAGCATTGACTTCATCATTGTGACTAGTGTCATCATATACAGACAACATTTGTTCTGAAGCGTTTGTGGGTGCACAAGTGAGAGATTCCCCCACAGGCCACCTGACAGTCTCTGGAAGCAGCCAGTCAGAGAAAAGTTCAAAATGGCTGTCATCTTCAAACAACCATGGAGAGAGGATTGCCTCTCAGTCCTGCAAGCTGTCAGGTCTGGTTATAGCAGCCAGCATAGTTCTGTCATGGTGTCCCATGGCACAGAATAGTACTGTAGGCCATATGGAGCCTCTATCAACACTGCACCTTGGTCATCCCCTGGAAATGTTTTTGGGGCCAACAAAATTTGGTCCTCCTGCAGACCGCATACATCCTAAGGGACACTGTGGTTGCCACCTCTGCTTAGTTGGGTGCTCCTCATCCTCCATGGTGATCAGATGCTGCTCTTGGACTTGCTGTTGGCCTTGGATTGCTTGCATCCACCTGGATATTGTTAAAAAGGCAGCTAAAAAGATCAATATCTCACCAGCAGCTGGGTGCGGAACTTGCAGAGGAAATGATCTTCCTCGGGAATGCAAGGGCAATTGAAGATCTCAGGAGAGGTTTTGGTGGAATCTCTGCAGATGAGGGCTGTGCACACTGCTCAAAACAGTGCGACTTACTGGATCCCAACAACCAGGCCAATGATTCCACCATTTATTCAGCTTCACCTTTACTATGAGTGGCAACTTGGTGAAGGTGATGTGCCAGCTGAGTGACCAATGCATTGCAGCTTGCTTGCTGTTCTCCCAACTTGCCTGCTGTTATCCCACATCCACAGCAATCCTTCAATTTTGGATTTTTCAATGCATTCAAAACACACCACCAGTAGTTTTACATTTAGATGGAATGGTTGGCACCTCACAGCATGTGTGAAGGTTTCAAAAATAATAGTTTGCTTTTGGCCAGTGTTGGTGAGTTTTAAGTTATTGCTGCAAACTTCGGCTTCGTTGAGATGTCAATTTGCAAGTACCAGTCACGTAGTGCAAATTGACTTTGGCCAGTATTTGACCCTTAGGCAACTTCAGTCTGCATGCATAGCAAATGGTGATGAAACCGTTGCAGATTAAATTTTGGTGCATTTTGCAAACAGCTGCTTCGTGTATTTGCCCCTTCAATGCCCTGTTGTCTAACAAATGTAGATCCTGCACTTTTGCCAATCAAACTGACATGGATCCTCCCACCCTGGGTGTTATCCCAGCTATTTTCTAGTCACACTGTGATCTACGGAATGGCAGATATACAACTCATGGTGGACACAGTCAGCACCAGGCTCTGCCTAGATGTCAGGTAGAGAGATTCCTTGTCACCTTATTACCTCAACATCCCATGTCCACTCATTTTCCCACCCTCTCAATCCTCCATGAGGAGACCTATGACATTAAACTAAGCCATTGAACAATATGTCCTCCCTGCCTCTTGAACTGGTATGAAATGCAATAGAAAGACGAAAGGTGCAATCAGTTTTGAATATATTTCCAGAAAAGATACCTAATTTGAAATTTGAGGTCAAAAAAGCATACTCCTTCTTTCCAAAAGAATGCATCAGTATTTAACAGATATACTAAAATTCAATTATCTTCTGACCATCTGTCATTGCACTGTTTGTTCCTTTGCTTTGTCTTACAGGTAACGTTCACTATATTGTAACAGTGAGTACATATCAACAGCTGAATGACATTGCCTCATGAGGTCACATAGGCAGCACACAGATATTGAGTTCTCTCTTTCCACAGATGATAATAATGGCAAGTGGGAATGTGATTGTGGGCTTTATATTAATGCTAGACTTATTTTATAGGCAAATGAAGAAATAGATCATAACTTATCCGTTATTTTTGATGATATGAGAGGACAAACTCTTCGCACATTCAGATAATATTCCTTTGATCACAATTTTAATACAGATATTACTTCAGTTATGAGTTAGCATCTCCATTGCAATAGTGGACAAGGGAATGTATTAAGCGCTCATTCCATATTATTAGCAATGGTAACTTCTTGGCTTACATCAGTAAATGACCTAACAATTACCCTGTGGATTTAATTAGGGCTGGATTTCCCCCTTAAATCACCTTTATTTATCAGAAAATGAATTACTGCTGGAGATTCTGTCCCGTATATTCTTAGCAGGCTATAGCCAAAGGGAGGCAGAAGTTGCCTGTTAAATTAATCAAGACAGAAAATATTCAATTCTCTTAAAGTTGCATCTTATTGCATACGCCCATACTGAACAAGTGTCAAACATCATTGGCCACATTATATCACAAATGAGGGCCAAATTTAAGTCTGTGGATTGTCTACATTCTCTCTTGATTATTAAATTGCACCTATATCTAGAATACTCGCATGGTTCAATTAAACCATAGTGCTATTTATGCACATTTTAAATATGTTTAAGTTTTAACAGACAAAATTGACTTGAAATTTAAAGCCAAGCACATTTCTGCAATCTTCACAAAAGGCCAGTATGCTTTTCAATGTAAACATGCAAAATAAGTGTACAATAAAACTGAAAACATATTTCTCTTAGATATTCAGCAACTCACTTTAATTATATGAATGACAAATGTTCTTACTGATAATTTTGCAAAACACGTTGCCAGGATTATAAGGCAAGAAATTCTGTTTTATTCTGATGTAGCCTATTTTTAAATCAAAAATCATGGTATTAATGAGTTTTTCCTTCCTTGTCATGTCACTTACAAACATGGATTCAAAACAAGAACTCTGTTGAATTTGAACATATCAGTTTAGGATTGGTACAAAAACAGAAGTTGCTGGAAAAGCTCAGCAAGTCTGGCAGCATCTGTGAAGAAAAGTCAGAGTTAATGTTTCAGATCTGGTAATGCTTCCTCAGAACTGATGGCAGCTTTAGCTAAATGTTCCTGATTTATAGCACCCACAGTTCTTTTGGGTTTCTTTTGTTTGAGTTTAGGATTGGTCCCTGGCTTTCAATTGCATGACGTTGAATATATTGTTAGTTCTGCAGTCTACGCAGGACAACCAGAGTGCTTATATTCTTGTGCACTATTTTGATCATTAACGCCAAGTCCCTAATGTCAAGACCATGACTTAAACCGAGACTGTGGTTTTCTGCCTGTTACTGTTATGTTAGCTGTATTTGAGTGAAAGCACTTGAGCCTAAAAGTGAGATCAAGTCTCACTTTAAAGAGCTGAGGACACAATCTAGACTAACACTTCAGTACAGCATGGAAGGACTGTGTCAATGTCAGATATACCATCTTTTGAATGAGATGGTAAAGCAATACTCTATCTGTCCCACAGCTGACTGTAAAACCCCTATGACGTTATGTGAAGTAAATCCACACAGTTCATTTTCAGTCATGTGGCCAATATTTAAATGTCAAACAAATATACTAAAACAGATAATTTACTTCTTAACACAGTAAAGTTTGTGAGAGCTCACTGTGCTCAATTTGGCTGCCATTCTTCCTAAATTACAAGTGTAACTGCACTTCAAGAGTGCTTAATTGACTATAAAAGGCTTCAGGAATTCCTGAGGTATTGAAGAGAATGATTTAAATGCCAGCCTATTTTTTTCAGTTAAACACAAAGGACGTTTCATAATTCTCCTGTGGTGAAGTTAATTATGTGCCAATGTTTTAAGCTTTGCCATTGTGTTATGTTAGAGTTAAGACCAACAGCGGCAAGAGAGTATATCTTCTTGATGCCGTATTGCACAGCAGTTTCTATTGATATGAAACTGAAACTGACTTGCAGGTGAATGTACTCTTAGTATATCTCGCCTTTTAAACAAAAATGTCTATGTTGTAATGAAGAATCACTGAGTGCAGTTGAGTATGTGGAAGTGTATGGGAAATAACAATGCAATATGTTGATAAATCAATCAAAATACTTCAGGGAAACTGAGCAATAATTGTTTAATGATTAATTAGTCATTGACTATTGGTCAAGAAGAATTGATTGGGAAACATAATGATTAGTCTGGGTTTCATATAATCTCATGAAGTCTTTGTTTGTACTAAATTCAGTCAGTAACTCTTGATCCAACACAGTGAGGTCTCTTAATCTTTATACTGACTGTGGAATGTGAGCATTTCATTGCTTGACCAAGGAAGAAGGAAACTTTCTTTAACACTGCAACAAAGGAGCAATAAATTCTACCTCACTCAAAATCATTAATTTTAAACCTTTTGATATTAGAGCTGACCTTGTGTACACGTCTTACTTGACAAGGATCACGCCAAGCAAAAGCTAGGCTTCCTGAAGTGGTGTAACTTTAACATAAACATCAAGCAGAGTCAATGAGAGGGGAAAATGGGGAGTCATCAAAGGGCCGGAAGAGAAATTCTTGTTTTCCTCAAGTGCTGATTCATAAAATCAACAGACAGTTGTTTTAATAACTGAATTGTGGAGGTTCAGACTTCACTTTGGGGAGTGAAGAACAGTCCCTTCCAGATTTGTGTGCACTCTCTCACATTAATTTTAATCCTGTTTCCAATAGCAGCCTGTCGACATATTCATTACCGCGCCCATGTATAGAATTTATCAACTGATGATCAGGAAAGGTCAAATTTACTTGAGCAATTATTGTGTGCTTCTGAAATAAATAAATGAATGGAAAGCTCTCCACACTGAGAAGGAAATCGGAACAATGGATTGGGAT
Organism: Stegostoma tigrinum; assembly: GCF_030684315.1. Classification (NCBI taxonomy): domain Eukaryota; kingdom Metazoa; phylum Chordata; class Chondrichthyes; order Orectolobiformes; family Stegostomatidae; genus Stegostoma; species Stegostoma tigrinum. Next base: position 11,342,427 of record NC_081386.1, read on the forward strand.
TCTTTTTGCAACGCATAAGATCTTATTCTTATTTTCTATCCAAGGTACTCAACAAAACACCTTTCCTGTTGAAGTGACACGATGTGAGATCTCCTCCCATGTTTCCTTCAATGTCTCTAGTTAGGAGACCTCTGGCACAACCCAAGATATCTACTTCCCTAATTTGGTTCCCTCACTTGGCATCCACAAATGTCTTTGTGTGAAGCAGGCGAATTAAAATTTGGAGCTGATTGCAAACTCCTAACTTACAGCTCTTTATTTCTCCTCTGATATTCCTCACCTTGTAAATTTCTCCCCTCCACTCTCTTTCTGAATACATTGACTCTCAGTGGAGTGGGTGCCACAGACACCATTCATCTTCCAATACCTCTCTCAAGTGGCCACTATTAGTAAGCCATGAGTGTAAGTGTCTGCTGGTGAAATGACCAGAGAGCTCAACAGCCCTCGTGTGTATCCCCATACATCAGCTCCCAGCAGGGGCCACTGGACAGTTATTAGGAGCTCGAAATCTTGCTAACTCTCCCCACTCGAATCTAGGGCAAGTAGCAAGACTCTCCTGGCACTCTGAAATCAGATAGCTCAGCATGCAACCTTGGATGCTCCTAATCTGGGTGGCTCAGTTACTTGTTGGATAAACTTATTAACCTACCAGGGCAGTTCCCACCATGTCACTCTATGAGGCATTGCATTACAGTCCAAAAAAACTGGGCATTCTGTTGCCTAATTATAGGGTGTTCAATTACATTTTACTTCCACTATGTGAAAAAGCTGACTGTTTCCTGAAAGAAAAAAGATTTAGCTGTAATATTGTACAGTTTTCTTACGTTGCACAATGACTACTAAAACCTCTGAATCAAATGTTACTCATTGTAATATTTATTAAACTTCTTAAATTTGATTAAGTAATCGAGACTTCTTTGAACTTGTTAAAATTAAGTCACTTCACAATCACAAGAGACAGATGGACAGCTGCTGATGCAAATACAGGGAAGATAAGTGATCTCCTGCCCTGTAAATCCAGCAGCAATAGAGTAAAACTGATTAAACGCAAAGGTGAAAATTAACAAGTTTTCCACAGTTCCTCTAGCTGTTTAGCACTATTTATATGAGCCAAACTCTGTATCATATGTTGATGTATTTTACTAATCAACATGGCATATTTTTGCCCTCAAATGTTTATTTTTCCTTCTAAAAATGGCTAGAGTTCCTTAGCCAAAACTAACGCAAATGTTCAGCAAAATATAAACACCCAGCCCATCCCTGACCCTCTTCTGTGTGTGCTGAGGTGGTGTTGTTGGTTTATCTGGGAGAAAATAGGCCATGCTTTCTTTAAGTGAAATGGGATTACCGCTATTGTCTAGCTTACAATGCTGAGGAGAATTAGCAATAGTTGTAGGCACTTAGTGAAGCTCTCAGGCAGAAGCTTATCCCAGATTTTGCACAATAAACATTTGAATATCAACAGTGTTTTGCAACTCCAGCGCAAATGTATAAATTTCTTCCCTTTTGAACTGAAATCCCTTCAAATGGTAGCACACCTTCTATACAAACATCTTGCCACTTTTCTTCTCTTTCTTGCTGTTTTACAAACTGCGAAACTTGGTGTGTCCATTTCTCTGATATGTTTCTTGACAAAAAAGATAAATTGTGAATCTTAGAGAAGAAAACCAAAGTTCTTATCAAATATTGGCACAATGCTGCCCAACAGATGCTACTTTTATTCCCCAGCATTTCACTTTGTGTGAACGTAAGTTCTGTTACAGTTTTAAACTGTTTCTTTTACCATCTGCAGTGCTACTCTTGGCCTTCAACAGCTTGAGCGGATTCTACAAATTGAGACATAACTTTCATGTCCAGTGTTGTGGTTTGGTTAAAGCAATGCCCATTGAATTTGATACAATGATCCTGTAGATGAAGTTATCTGTACTGCTGAATGGGATGGTGTCAGTGGGAGGGAAGAGACTGGGCCTGGAAAGAATGCTTTTTCTCAAATCCTGAAGGTCACAGTCCTGCTGCTCTGTGAGGCAAAAGGACACCATTGCACTGGACAAGCACTAGAAAGAAAGCACTGTAAATAGAGAGCATCTAGCAGGAGTTTTAGTGCTAAGCAACAGCTAACGTACTTTAGAATTTTCTTTCAGAAAGCAGCTCTAGGTTATGCTCAATGTGGGACGTTATGAATGAAAAAGTAAGAGTTCCAACCAATTTTCTGAGAAAGGTTGAGAAATAAGACGCCACCATGTGTCAAAGGTAGGAAAAAAAGAGATAAAGATCAAGCTCTCTAATTGTTTATTTCAAAGCATAAGGCTTTCTTGTAATTTGCAACTAAAGAATTCATATTCTTTTTAACTGTAGCTGAACATGATCATTTTTTTTCTGCCTGTAACTGAGCCGTTCTTTAATGTTGTAGCAACCTCCCAGGACTGAACAGCCGATAGCACAACATGGAGCACTCTGCCAACAGTATCACTGATTTCTTTCAATTGATAACGGCACCTCTCCTGATTTGACAGGCATCAGACGCACTGAGGGTTTAATATATTTTTTCATGTCAGTGCCTGTTTACACTGAGCAGGTCAACAAAAGGACTGCTCCTATCTCTCAGAATATGTGATTAATGTTTGAATTGAGCCTGACAATATATTTCTTAGATGTCAGGAAATGCTACTCAAATGTTTAATCTGTTTCAAACTGCTGAGTTTTATAAGAAATTATTTTAAAGGATGTTTAGTATATAAGGTAGGTAGGAAAATCAATGCTATTGTCATTTATTCTCCTTTTTCGTCAAATCTTCTTTGAAGATCAAACATGAGCAAGCAAATCAAACCCTCTGCCATTCAGACTACTGTAACCACCATAGTGCATTGGTTTGGCAATAGTTTCATGAAGTTTTCTGATTATAAGACTTTATGCATTTTAATACACTTCTAAATTAGTAGGGCCTGTATGCTTTTGTGTTCAAATTGGCTTCAGATGCTGATACGTTATATAAGCTGATCAATAAATCATTATAAATGAGGCACAGAAGCAAACTGAAGAATTTGCACTACTTAATAAAACCTTTCATTGCTACATGCCTCTTCTTCTAACAGAAGTGTGTCTGTTTTTAAGTGTTAAAATCACAGCAACAGCAATGGATTTAAATTGTGAAATCAAATTGCTTAATTAGTTAGAATTGATTCATTGATAAAACAATGAAAATCATTGGAAGATCATAAACTATTTTGCATCAATGTAGGTCAATGTTCGAAATATAATACTAAGCGTGTTTCCTTTTTCTTGATTTTCAAATCATGGCTTGAAATAAGAAACAGCTGAATGTGTCAAAAACAAAAGCTATTCAATCTCCTTAGAGAAAGCCCAAATATTCTCTGTGAAATAAAAAAAACATTTTAACTGGATTTTGTAACTAAAAATGTTTTTGAGGGAGTACACTCATTTTATGGACACTGTGATCACTTTTCCAACAATAAGTCCTCAATGTTGTGTTTTATTTGTGTTCTCTCTGTCAGCAAGAAAATCGTAAAGATATTACAGAGAGCTCATAAATGAAACCATACGCTCTCCAAATGAAATTTTGCTTCTTTAAGTTGTAGTCTGCAGTATCAATATGTGAAATCAATCAAATAATTCAAAATACAACTTAATTTTCAGCAATATGAAACATTTATATATTTCATTCATTTCATTTATAATTGTCATTAACGTTTGATTTAAACAGTTTTGAGTAACAGACTGTTACGTTAAGATCTGCTTCTGTGCAAACTATTAGGCAGAGCATTACTGTATCTCATTTTTGATTTCCACTCTTCTCTCACAGTTGTTGAATAGCTATTTTTGCATCTGTTAAAAACTTTAATCTGGTGTAAGCATTGCAGTGTGTTAAGAAAGAATTCCAAATATTTAATATTGGCTTTTATGTAAAAATAAGCTTGAAGTACATCTAATAAAATTGCATTTCTGTACACAAATGTGTTTGCTGCCTTCTTTAGGCATTAAGGTGAGAAATACTTAAATTTTCGTTCCAGTGATAACTTATGGAATGAACATTCACCACCAAGCCACTTTTTTTTACTTCAGCCCATTAAGTTAATTGTAATTTACATAAATGTCGACAAATTAGCACTGGCTTGCTCAGCAAACTTTCATCACTATGCTCTGCATAGTCATTTCACTTGCATCGATAACATCCTTAGCAAAGCTCTGAAAGAAATCATGCTGAAATTAAGTGGTTTAAGTGCTAAAAGTATTCTACTGAGGACTACAATTAGTTTAAGTGCCTTTATGAAAAAAGAATTTATGATTTCCAATGAAAATCATGTTTATTTTCTTATTTGAAGGGAGATCGCGGATTGCTCAAAATTTATTTATAATCACTTGTAATGTATTAAAGCAAATTAATTTAATAGATCATTTTTTCTTCAGCATTTTAGTTTTTCCTGCTTGTTCTTTTTAAAGTAGTTGAAGCATAATCAGGTTCAAGTTTCTTCCTTGTTTACCTTATTAACTGACAGATGGTTAACTTTTGACAGCTAATTTAATCACTTAATGATTATTTGAATACTTAGTTTATTGTTTATCTCTAAATTTGTATGCTAGAATATTAGGTTGTACTCCATATATTAAAAATATATTAGAATTTTCTGTATACATTTTACTGTATAAAAAACCTGCCAAGAAGGACAATAGAGATGTACCCATGAGATGTGATCAGATTTCCTCTCTATTAATTAAATCTTGACAAGAAGATGTTGGATAATCAACAACATTTGGCATCCTATTTTTAAATTTCTGTCATTTTAATGTGAAAACTAAACTATGATTGCAGACCAGCGTGAAAACACTAACCCAGTTAAATAAGATGGACTCAGTGTTAATCTTATTGCACTTTCCTAACATTTTGTATGGCTCAATTGAAAGAAACAGTAAATTTATGAGATTATTTATGCATGTTGCATTGCTTTGAAGTAAGTTCCGCACATTGTTTCAACTCTGCAGATAAACAAATATTAAAAATTGATGTGTCCATTTTCATTTCTAATTTAGTTATGTTTGTACTGAATGAAAGATACAAAAATGTGTTGACATATATGTGGATTACATTAAACCTTAAGTTAGAACAATATATAATAACTTTACTTAAATTTTAATATGTGGCTTGGATAGTTAGTAAAACATAAATTATTAACTAAAATAATATGAACAGCTTTAATTTTGTTCAAAAGGAACAAACACAAAATTATTTTTTTACCTGTAGTGGTAATCACTGCACTATGCCAAATTAAATAACAGTTTCATGTTACATCAATGATTCAGAATCTTCAGCCTAATCTATTCACAGTATTCCAGGACTTTATACCATGCTACTCATGCAATCAGTTTGCAAGATAGCTTCCTAATTTCGAAGTGCTAGGAGTGTTGAGTATCACAAATGTTTAACGAACAATTGAAGTGACTTAATTTGAGTCAGGAGGGTTTTTCTTCAATTCTTTTGCAACATTTTCAGATGAAGTTGAAATTGAAGGTTTTTTTTTCAGAACTGACTGAGAAACATCAACAATCCTTTGGTGCCCATCCCTGTAATAATGTCCATTTTCAATCTGACATGAATGTGCAGTGATCACCTATAGAGCAAAACATAACTCACATAAAATTTCAAAAGTAAATCTGATCTCACATCAGCAGTCCATACATTAACATTAACCTGCATTTAACAAGTCACAATATCCTTTCTGGAACTGATCAGTTAAAAAGGCTGTCTTTGACCACAGTTTTCTACAGGTTATATGATATGGTATAATCCTGACTTTTTTGCTACATAAGTTGATGTTACAGTTAACACACAATTTTTAGGATGTTTATAACGTAGAAAAAAACAAATACTCTAACTCCTCAAACTTAAATTATTGGTGGAACATTTTTAGAAAGTGCTGCAAAAGTTTACAAAGAAAATGCTTAGATGAAATTATCTATTAATTGTTTCAGACAAATACAAATATGTTGACAATTGAAGCTGAGCAGACATATGAGGTCTAAAAAGTCATCCAATCACAATTATTTTAACGCAGCTAATGTTTGGAACTGCAAATGATTTGTTCATAAGTTCCTTGTTTTCAAGATTTTTTCCATACACAATCTGCTATGATAAATATTGTACACTTTATTTCAGTATCAATTAACTAATATTCCTCACTAGTTTATTAGATGTCTATTGATTACAATAGAAGAAGGGATTTAACTTGCTGCCACTTTATATCATACATAAAATGTTGTCCAACAATAGCGTTAACATCAAATCAATGTAATTGATAACTGAAACATGCGTAATTATATAGCACTGGCAACACTATATTTAAAATAGAAATGTGAATTCCTCTGACGGTTGCTCACTAATTGTGACCACTTTACTGAATTGTGTGATAACCACTTTCAGTAGGTCTCACTAGGAAAGAGTTTAGTAAGAGATATTGTGAGTAACCCTGTTTTGAACAATGAGTAAAGGGAAAGAAGCTTTTCTTCTGCTTTTGGCCCTTTATTTACAAAGAAGGAGAATCTGCACTAGGGAGTGAATGAAATTTAAAAACATTGAATTAAACCTCCAATTTATTTGTCTATTTCATGTGTTTTATTTACATAATATATTTATGAATTTCTGCATGTGATTCAAGTAAACATCACAGTTACATACAGTTATAATTCCACGTTCAACAGATGAAGTTGGATAAAATATATCAAAATCACAAAGACTTGAAGAAAACGTTAAATAGCTTCTACATATAATGTTAAAACAACAATATTTCACTAACATTTTTATTAACGAAGAAGAGTTTTACACCTAGAAATATTGTACAGCCAGCAACACTGAGGTTTATTAACAAATTGTCTTTCATCACTTTGAATTTGCCTGCTTCATGGACCAATTGCATTGAGTTGAGGGCTGTGGTGAGCCGATAGATAGAAGCTTAAGTCGAATGTGATCTGATGAGCAAGTTAAGCTGAATATATACCACCCCCCAGATAAAATTAAAAGCCTTTGCCGCAATTTTTGTCCTAATCACATACGTGATGCCATAATTGGTGATTGCCTTTAAAAAAAACCTACAGCTGCTGCTTGCAGTTTTCTGTCTGTCAGTGAGCAGCAGGCCATTTTATTTGATTTTTTTTGAAAGGAAGTTCATGTTGGACAGCTGCATTCTGTTCCCCTCAACCCCTGTCACAAATGTTCTGCATAAATGTAAGTGATATGATGACTGGACATGGTGTCTCTTATAATCATTGGTAATGATTATCTGGTTTTTGTGTAATGTGACACATGTGCAGTGAACGAGGCACAGGCAACATCTGGCATGGATTCAGCAATCTGAGGGGTTGGAGTCATTTGAATATGCATAGGGATTTGTTATTTTGCCTGCTTAGTGCCAGCTCGCCTGAGCCACAGCCCAGCCCTGTGTTTGGATGAAGTATGAAACAGGCCCGTAAAGTTCCATTAAAGCTTCTTAAGCATTTTACCCATCGTTCCCTCTCTTAATGTCAGGCATATTCCTTATTTTACAACTTCATCATTCACAATAAGGTTTATCAATGACCAGGCATCATTGCAGTCCTCTGACATCAGTCATATTGTTGAAATGATCAGTATGAGAAGACAGCACTGTGGACCCCGGATTTGGTTGCTACCTGCTTCTTCTTTAGCAGCAGAGACTGAACATACACGTATATCTGTATCCATGTATATTTGTGCAGTGATATGAAGGCTCTTTTAATCTTATTTACTCTGCTGTAACCATTCAATTTCTAAAATATCTGAAGGAAGCTCTGGCCTAGAGGTGTTGCAGCAATTTAAACTAGAGGTCCTATGATATGCCCTTCACACTGCTAGTGGCTGTCTTTCACTAGGCCCAAGTGACAGAATTGCCAATTTGGCAAGGCCTCAAATAAATACAGATCTGGAAGAAAAATGTGTCTTGCAAATATCATGTATGTCCTTGTGATCTGAAATTTTTGCAAGCAAAGATGTTAAAAAAAAATGAGTGCAAAAAAGGACAAATTTTAGGGAGGGATATAGAGCAAATAGCAAAATATCAAACACCCCTCAAAAAAGTGTGGGTGTGCAATAGAATTAAGAGGTGGGAGAAATTGTGACAGACACTTGAGAGTACTGGATAGCTTTTATTTTAGGAAGTTGTTACACGCAAGGACAATCTAGGACTGACCCACATTCAACAGCCACAATAGAAACTTCTAGAAAAGTATATTTCTTGCGGAAGGGAGATTGTTGTGACTGTGGTTTCTCATTTTTTTTAATCATGGAAAGCCCTTTGTCAATTGAGAACAAATGCATATGTGTCAGTTCTCCCAAATGATGTCATCAGCTTCGCATGTTAGTCATAAATGAATGTCACTTTTGAGCTGTTTTCTGGCCCTTGGTTACTGACTGCAGTTCAGACTGAATCACTGTGAACTCTGATTGACCTATGGCCTCTATTGGTTGTTCAAAGTGTTGTTGCAAGGAAAAAAACTATGATGGTTAATTCCATGTAACTTTAGAAGATGCTAAGGACTATTAGAGTGCTTACAGAATGAAATAGATCAATTTATCTCCCCTACACCACTTCAAAAGTACAAATTCATCACAAGATTGAGTTAAAGTGCTGGTTAAATGAATTAAGACATTTCTAAGAATAAACAGCACAGCTGGGTAAATAGTAAACAAGTTCCTGCTGTAAAGAATTGTATCTCTTCTTTTTAGAAATGATTACACACATCTCGTAGTTCCTGAATGATCGTCTGTGCTCTTACCAAGCAGCATATCTTCCAACATCTCATTAAAAAAAACTCTGTTGGTACTTACCATAAAATTGAGATACTTCAACAATTTGCAAATTTGAGGCTTACTGGAGCAACTGGTACCTCACTGTGGTGAGTAATGATGAGAAATTTTGAGAAGGTGCTTGAATTCTAGGCAAACAAGTGTAGCCTGCTCTGTAACAGCCCTCCTCAGAGATTGAGCATCGGTTTATGTCCAGCCTCTGGTGGTTTTGTGGTTGATATTCATCCATTGGGTCTAGTCAGTGATGATATTCAATATTGGTCTATGTTCCTGGTGCTCACTGTAGAGTTGTGATTTTTGAAGTCTGGACCTGGAATTCACAACTATCTTTCACCTCTTTGATCATTGTGTTAAGTATTTTAGCCAGCAGTTTAAAATTTTGCATAACCTGCAAAGAATAAAAAATGAAGTGTTTAGTCTTATTGAAAATAACAAGATGAGATAGAGAACTAAGCCAAAACTGTCAGGGCAAAAGTTTTAAATAAAATCCAAAAAAAAGCTGCAGATGCTGTAAATCAGAACAAAAGCAGACATTGTTGGAAAAGCTCAGCAGGTCTGGGGCCATCTGTGGAAAGAAACCAGTATTAATGTTTCAGGTCCAGTGACCCTTCCTCAGGACAAAAGCCTTTCCTTTTGTGATGGCTGTAAAGAGTCTTAAATAAAATTCATTTGGATAGTTTTGACTCAGTGCTTTAATGAATATTCTTCCAAAGCATAATGTAACAATACAATTAGTAAATTCTGGAAAACATGATCTGTCAAGATGTATGGTGTGCAGAGCAAAGCAACGCTCCACTGATGCACTGAATGATGTCCTTCTGAAGATTAGGTTAAAGTACAGTGTAGAAAGAGCTTTTGCATTGCACATAAACTAGTAGACTTGGTCAGGAGGTTCTTGATGTTGACACTAAATGCAAAAGGTGGAAAATCCTCCATTCTCCAGTATTGCAGTCTATTGTTCTGATGTGATTAATTTAGCTGCCAGTGAGGGAGCTGATTTTTCTTTTTTAAATAAAACATTAGCCTTGGCCATTCTGCTTTTTCAAGTGAACAGGTTTGGTGGAGATTTCTGAGACAAAACAGAAGAATCATTTTCTGGCTGAAACAGTAAACTTCCGGAATGGTGATCTGTACTCCCAGGTAGATAATAAATAAGTTGTTGGTGTAAGTGATTTTTGTATGCCAACGATAAATCATTAGGGTTTTCAGCAGCATCAAATTCTCAGGACTAAAAGGTTAATAGATTTTATTCCATTCTTTTTAGCTAAGATTTATGTAACAAAACAGAGGCACTGTCCATCTGCACACAATAGATATATTACATTTAACAACTGTGTGTCATTGTTAATGGTCTTTTGCTGAATTTTAATCTGGCTATTTTTTGCAGCTCCCAACATTTACAAAAGGTCCAGGTTCTGTAATATTAGAAAATTAATTTCTTTGGATAAGTTAAAATGATTCACTCTGCAACAAATGTTGCCATATTAATAACAGTGTTCATTAGAAAACACCAATGCTTTTAATTCTTGTATTTGTAATCCTTCTGAGTCTTTTGACAAGCCATTTCTAATAGTACTGAACAAAGGATATGCTTGTTTCCAAGAACTTTGAGTCGACAGAAAACCCACACATGGTGACTGCTATTTGCATTTCCAATCACCACCCCACAGTAAAGACTGAGATCATCAACTCACTGGTGGACAGAGTGCTTTTATTCAGGGGAAGTAAACCTGCTAGTGCAGTTGGGGCTGCAAAATATTCAGGAGACGTGTGGGATCACACTTAATCTAAGGAGCAGATTTATTTGCCTTTCTTAAGATGAAATTGTGTTACCAGCCTCATAAAGCTCACTATGAACATGTGTTTGAGTGAGAGTGGACTTGATCAAAGCCATGTATGACCGGAGATGCTGCTTTTGCTTACTATCATACCACACACCAGACTGCAACAATGACTGAAGTCAATGGAACTGAATGGGAAGCAGAATGTATGACAGGCGACTGATGAAATACCATCCATTTAACATCCAGACAATTCCAAATTTAACCTCATGTTTCCTCTAATTTAGGGCTAGCAAGAACTGCAGATGCTGGAGTCAGAGTCGATACAGTATGGAGCTGGAGGAAGGCAGCAGGTCAGGCAGCATCAGAGGAGCAGGAAATTCAATGTTTCAGTTCTAGAACCTTTAGGCCTGAAACATTGACTTTTCTGTTCCTCAGATGCTGCCTGATCTGCTGTGTTTCTCCAGCTCCACACTGTATCAATTTCTTCCAATTTGGGGTTCTTTTTATATTTGTTACACCACAAAGCATAATAAGGGAGGTATTGGAAGTCAAACGACTCTGCCATATGCCACAGAGCCAGTCTGGAAGAACAATAATTTTTTTGTTGTTTTGGGCAAAGCTTCCATTCTTGTTTGAACTAATTTTATAGTAACAGTATTACAATGTTAATTCAGCTGATTCCTTGCTTAATAGTATGTAAGTGCCAAAAACCAGTAAACCTAGTTGCTGGAAAGTTTGTTCAGGGAGAAACCAATTTATTTTTTGTAAGTGCTGGTTATATGTGTCCACATTGTATTCTTTACCAGTCTTTTAGGTTTCATGCCATGCAGACAACAAAAAGGCAAATAGTACTCTGGACGTTACACTAGTTTAATCTCATTTTTCAACTCTTTGCCCATACCTTGTATGCCTTGACTTCGCATGTATGCACCTAAATATTTCTTATATGTTATAAGAGATCAGGCTCTACCATCCTTACAAGCAGTCAGCTCCAGATTCCTACCACTCTCTGAGTAAAAACCTTTCTCTTCACGTCCCATCTAAATCTCCTACCCCTTACCTGAAATTTGTGCCCCTGGTCATTGATCCCTCTACCAAATGGAAAGTATCTTCTTCTCTCCCCTATCTATGTCCCTCATAATTTTATACATCTCAATCATGTCTCCTCTGCTCCAAACCAAAACTCAGATGATCCAATCTCTCATCACATCAAGGGATTGTAGACCCATAAGAAGAACACAATTAAGACTCATTAGAATGATTCACAAGTCAAAAGCGAAAGTTGGAAGAAAAATTTGAGAAATCGATATACTTCTCAGAGGAGAAAACGTAATGTGGATATTATGTAAGTTAGTGAGAAGTTTAAATAGTGAAACGTTGCTATTGCTGGCTGACCTGTCACTCAATGATTGAAGATCACCATGACAACAATGGAAGGAAAGGCTGAAGAAACTTCATCAGAGAGTTATCAGAACATGAGGCAGTGTACCATGGCTAGTTTTCGAGATAGACTAAATTGAATGAAGACAGTACATAAAACAATGAAAGGAAATGGGAGCAGGAAGCTCCAATTAAAGAGCTTGATGCTGCATAGACATAATTGATTAGATGATATTCTTTGGCATTTTATATTAGAATTTATGATTTCTATCATGCTAAAAACCCAAGCAGGCAGAAGTTATATCTTGTGGCAAAGTGATAATTTCCCCGTCTTTGGACCAAACGGCCTAGATTCAAGTCCCACCTGTTCCAGATGTGCCATAACACATCGAACAGGTTGATTAAAAGAAATCTATAAACTGTTCAGGTCACATAACAGAAGTTCTGATCATGTGGGCAATGTGTTAATTGTTGCCTTTAGTGTTTAAATGGGTAGTAGGTTTTTTTTAAAAGAGAGCTGGATTCTTCCTCAGTAGGGAATTGGCTTCTGGACAATGTAAGTGTGAAGAAGTGAAAAGTGGAAATTAATGTCCCTGCTGAACTACAAATTTACAATAAAACCTTTGTAAATCTCTGAAAGTCTTTTACTGTCTAATTCATGACATTCAGCCTGTTAAACTAAGTCTACATCATCATTGCAAGTTACAGCATAACTGTAAGGTTAAGTTCTGATCAAACAGGACAAAGCATTGGAGATTCCTATGGTGTGCTCACCTCATACCAATTTGACTTGGTATTTAAGTGATGTGTACCCTTGGCATGGGAAAGGGATTACTAGCCTTGGAGAAACTGCTGCAAATGTTTTCAAGAATGATACCATAATTATAAGGGTTCATGATGAATGCATGCTGTATGATGAGACCTGTCTTCCTTGGCCATACAACATTAAAGAATTAGAGTAAGAATTAAAATTAGTTTTATTCTCTCATGTACTCAAATAAGTACAAGTGAGAAGTTTACACCTCACCACTTTCGGAACTATCTTCGGTAAATGTGTACCTCGGTGCAGATTCTTAAGTACAAAATCTTAGGGGAAAATATTAGAAAAATAAAGAAATAAAGTAATTAAAGTTAACGTGATCAAAGGATCTGGATGTGAGTTTGCTTGCTGAGCTGGAAGGTTCGTTTTCAAATTTTACAAATCGTTTACAAATCTTCTCAAAACTCGTGATCAAAGGAGTTAATAAAATGGATAGAGAGGACCTTTCTTCTGATGGTGGAATCTAGAAGGGAGCATATCATTTTCCTGGAATTAGGCTGTTTATGTATGTAACTTCTTCATCAAGGGTTAATGCAAATCTGAAACTCTCTTCAACAAAAAGCTGTTGAGAGTATTAAAGCAGTGAGCTTGACATATTTTTGTTTGTCAGGGTTATTAAGGAACATTAGCCCAAGGCAGGTAAATGGAGCTAAGACCCAGATCAGATATGATCTAATTGAACTAAATGGTCTGTTCCTTCATCGTTCAAAGCCAGGTTTAAATAAGTTCCTATGTAGCCCTCTCCAAACATAAAATTTCCACAATATTATGAGAGTACAGACCCTTCCAGCAACATTCTTGGAACATAAAATCTTTTATAATGTCAATGTATGTGGGCAGTGTTTTTTTTCACATTGGGTGAGATCCACAGTCCACATGGCATGTGACACAGTACAGACTGGCAGTATTATCTCACAGCAGAAATAGATAGCTCCTGCAGATAATGCGACTTATTTTGTATATTACGCATTTGCAGCTTGTTATTGCCAGAGGATACAGAAGATTAATTTACTGGTTGATTTTCACTTTACCACTGAGACATTTCCCTTGCACATCAAAGAGATTGATTGTGAGTTTATCCGTTCTTAGCCTTTATTCTTTATGCAATGGGTTTCTTAACTGCCATTGTTATGTTGGTGCATGCATCAGTTGTTATCAACTATTTATTGAGTTTGTTGCTTTGCCAAGGATCCTTGCCTTCCGTAGATGCAGTTACTTCTGTTTTGAAATGCTAAATACGGAAGGCTGGAGTTTTCAGTCAACAACTATTAAGGATGTACTGCCAAGAATCCAGATTCTTGCCATATTTTCCAGTTCTGACTGAAAGCCCAGTAATATTTCAATTCCTGCCTCATGGCTTTCTGCTGCTCTTTATGACAGAAATATGAATATAACCAGAAAAAAAGTTAGTGGGAATCTGAGGAGAATCCTTTCACTCAGCAACTTGCTATGATCTAGAATACATCGCCTGAAAGGATGGCAGATATGTATGTTTCAAAAGGGAATTAATTTTCTACTTAAAAAGGTTACAATTAAAGAATAGAGAGCAGGTCCAATTGGACTGATCCCTCAGACAGCCAACAGGAATGATGGACAATATGGCTTCCTTGTGCCCTGTATGATTCTAAGAGGGAGGTCTGATTGTCTCGCCCAGTTAAATACGATTGGGAATGGAAATTCATGCTACCATTGTGAATATGTGGCATGAATTCAGAAATTTACAATTTCTTAATAGGCATTTAACATAAAATCTACAATGAGGTAGTCATCCCACCTTGTCAACAACAACAATGATCTGTAGTTATATTTTTTTAATGTAGGAAAGGATAAGAGCCTTCAAGGAGAGTTGTCAAACAAAATTTGTCACTGACCTACGTAAGGAAGATATTAGGACAAATAATGCTTTGTTGAAGATTTAAAAAGTTCTAAGGAGTGCCTTAAAGGAAAAATGTCAAGAGGAATTTCAGGGGTAAATTTCCAGAGAATAACGGATGTGGTGATGATGGAGCAACTAAAATTAGTAGTGGTCAAGCAACCAGAATTGGAAGCATTTGGCTGCCTCAGACGGTTGTTGGCTTGTAGGAAACCAGAGAGATGTACAGGGGTGAAGACGTGAAGGGATTCGAAAACAGAAATGAGAATTTTATAATCAAGTCATAGCTTAACTGGGAGACAATGTAATTTGGCAAGCACAAGGGCCCATGAGTGGGACTTGCTGTAATTTCAACATGGTTAGCAGAGTTTTGGATGTTCTCACATATATCTCAAGGGGGAGCAATTTGACACATTTGGCAGGAGAGATTTGAATGAACAAATTTAGAGGTGATTAAGGCATGGATGTTGTTTTCAATAGGAAAGACAGGGACTGTCAGGTGACCTATCATTCTTTATGTCCATTCTGTAATCGTTAATGGCAGAGGGGAATCCAGAAACTGCTCTTCCACAGTATTGTATGTCATGGGAAGTAGGTGGGCAAACCAACAACCCAGTGAATATAAATCCAGTTCATGATTTGCAGCCGCTATAGGAGTAGCTCCATAGGATTTTGAGGCATGGCAGCTTGTCCAGTGCTGTGGCACTCAGTGACGACTCTCAAAACATGTTGTAGCTGAACTGGTACTTTGGAACAATTAAAGTTCACATCACAAACACCACTAATCACAGAAATACAGTAGCTGGTACAGCAAAGGTGGCCAAGGAGGTGTGAAATTTTGATGTGCGGGTCTAGACAAGAGTAAATTATTCAGCGACTATGTTTTAACATTCTACAAAATAAGCTCTGTTTCTATTATGATGTCAACAAAATTGCAGGATGTCAACAGTGATTAAATGCACTTAAGCTAATGCTTTTAACCCTTTTTTCCTCACGAAAGTGACTTTTGTCACCAAAATAGCATTCACTTCAATGAATTCTTTTCTAGCCAGGGGAAGGGTTAATTGGATATTTTTAAAAATTGAGTGAAACAATAAGACCAATTTAATGGCAAATATATCATGCTGCAATCAATTTTTAAAAAAAACTTTAAAATGTGATGTTGAGCTTGAAATTGGGCACAATTGAGGAATATTTCACTTCAGAGTAACAGAGGGGCAGTCACCTTTCATGTAGTTTCAGTTCATTGTTTCTTAATCTTCCCATCAGAAGATTGATCAAGAAATTAAGAGAACAATAAATTGCTATTAATGGTTAAAAGCTTATGAATTTGCAAGGAGATAACTTTCATTTTTCTGCATATATGTATTTAAATGGACATAGAGATTTGAGCAACAGGGGCTGATTTACCTCTCAGCATAAAGAATCAATTTATGAGCAGGCTGATGGAGCTCAGCAGATTAATACTAATTAGAGCAACCAGCGATCTGTATCTACTTTGGAGCACACTTAGTGACCAGGATCACAGCAATTGAAAATCTTCAACTGCCATCACTTGCTATATTGCTAATATAAGACCTATATGTTTAAAGTAAGTGAGAAAGATCAAAGTGAGCATCGACTTCAAATCAAATAATTCATGAAACTGTAACTTGATTGTTTTCCTCTCTTTTACGTTTGTTTAGTGATCTTTAGGGATACTTTAGGGATATAGTTCATTGGTGGATATTATTTTGTGTCGATGATGCGTTTTGAAGCTCTTTGCTGCCTATAATAATCAATGCCTTCGCTTTGATGTTTAAATGAATGCCAATAGTATGAGTGTATTTTCAGCAGTACCTTTGAAAGACAAAACCAAATGATGGATAGTACAGATCAAGAAACAGTATGTGTGAGTGGTGCCATGTTTTTCCTTTATCTGTATGGCAACAACTTATATCCAGTCATCAATTTGACTTCAAATTGACCAAATTGTAATGCTCTTGATAACAAAATGTGAAGCTGGATGAACACAGCAGGCCAAGCAGCATCTCAGGAGCACAAAAGCTGATGTTTCGAGCCTAGACCCTTCGTCAGAGAGCTCTCTGATGAAAGGTCTCGGCCCGAAATGTCAGCTTTTGTGCTCCTGAGATGCTGCTTGGCCTGCTGTGTTCATCCAGCTTCACACTTTGTTATCTTGGATTCTCCAGCATCTGCAGTTCCCATTATCTCTGTAATACTCTTGACCTCAGTTTCCAAGAACTTTACCCATGCTTCATCTGGAGGTAAAGAACATGTGACTCAACATTTCCAGAGCAAGTAATTTCGTTCTTGTATTCTGCACATATAGAAATGCCTTTGACTTTAGTTCTTCCATTGATCTCAAAGACATCCCAAAATGTTTTTTTCAACCAAATACTTTTGCTGGTTGTCCATTGCCGCAGATATTTTTAGTCAACTAGCTTGGACATGCGATAACACATGTTTGAGGCAGGGGGAACTTGAGCTTAGATCTTCTTATCCAGAGGTAAGGACACTACTTTTGCATGACATTCATATTTTTAATCAATCTGTTCAGACAGTTTATGAAACACCTCTAGGCAGGGAGGACATAAACCCAGTTCTTCTGGCATAAAGCTAGGGAACGATCATTGCACTACTAGAGCTCCTGGCTACTCTTGTATTCTGGTTAAATAAAGTAGCCAATGTGCTTACAGTCACGTTTCATGTATGGCAATGAGATTTGAGGGAATGTATTGAGATTCTGTAATTGGGCTAATTAAGATTTATGATGTCAGTCTGAATGTCTTAATCCCCTCATCCCATCTTCTGCACTGACTTGGCTTACTAATATAAATGCTTTTCTCACTGCCAATAATTATTTTGTGCCTTAGATAAAAGGTTATGGATGCAGCCACTCATTGCTGGAATGTGGTCAAATATAGACAAGTTATTGATTTCACCATCAACTTTAACCATTCCTTAGTGGCCTAGTACTGAACCATTTAAAACAGGAAGATCCTGGTTTCATAGTGACTAGGATATGTAGAATAGTTGCTTACACAAGCTACTTCGGTCTTTTGGACTATGTGCAGCCTTCAGCTACAGGAGAGGAAGGGATTGTAAAGATAAATTAAACAAGACAATGCAAAAAACATAGCTCACAAAACTCCTAGAAGAAAAGCAACTAAGTGGGACTAGTTTCCTAGTGCAAATTGGCCCATTCCATTCCAGAGCACATGGTCTAGAATAATGTGTGGTTGTGACAGCAAAAACTGCCCATTTGAATCAAGACTGCAGTAACCAAAAAGCGATCTCTATGACTTGAGCTAGCTACCTATGTCAGTGCA
This sequence comes from Stegostoma tigrinum, assembly GCF_030684315.1. Classification (NCBI taxonomy): domain Eukaryota; kingdom Metazoa; phylum Chordata; class Chondrichthyes; order Orectolobiformes; family Stegostomatidae; genus Stegostoma; species Stegostoma tigrinum. Next base: position 11,360,443 of record NC_081386.1, read on the forward strand.
AGAAATACTTTTCAGGGACAGCAACACAGCAACATGTTTGTTCAGTTCCAAATGAACATTTCTTATGCTGGCAGCAAGGCCCTCACTTCTAGGAGTCTCACTTACTGAGAAAACCGGTTTACTGATAATGCTGCTGCCTGTAATCCTGCTCCCTGAATACAGAAGTTCAGAGACAGAGTTAACCATCTTCTGTTGAAGCTAGGCTGTTGGAGCATGCATTAGGCCATGGGTAGTCTCTGCTCGTGCCCTTGTCACCCAGCATAAATTCTCAAGGCCTTTTTCGCACTCTCAGCAACTACCCAAGTCAATTCCATGAGAAATCTGTCCTCATTAGCGCTGCCCCAGCTGCACCCTGTTGTCATGCCACCTAATATACAAAAACAAAAACTAACGGTGGTGGCAGCTTTGCGGAAGAGATATAGTGGCCCTGGGGATTGCAGCAGCATGGAAATTGTAATGCTGACCTTCTGAAGAACAACATGACATTTCAGCATATAAATAAAGAAGCAATCCAGGCAAGCAATAAAGAGAAGCAGGGACAGCTTTGGTTATTTAAAGTGGAGAGGAACAGGAGAAGTAAAGTTGTGAGAAATTTGTACCAATAAAGGATGGCATGTGCAGATGTGCTGCTGTTCATGATAGTGTCACAGTGTAATGGGATATGTTTTGCATTGGACTTCACTTTGAACCCTTTGGTTTTACCATAATTGCAATATAATTAATCATTACTGATGCCATTAGTCCATAGTGTGGTCCATATTGTGTAAGGAATATTAGTATTGAATGGGTTAATATGTTATTGTGAAATTTCGTTCATCTATTATTATAATAAAGCCAGGAATTCATTTATTTGAAATGCCTTCATTAAAATAGCAGATGGAGGAAATTGCTTAGAAATATGTGATGCATTTGTTAATACAACATCTGTATTTGTGAAAAACAATTTTCATTCCACTTCTCAAAGACAATATATTATTCACAAAAGCCCATCATCCATCAAATAAAACATAACTCAAAATTCAGCAGAATGGAACCTTGGCACTGGCATTGTCCCACTGGTGCCCTCATGCCCCAACCCTGCCACAGTTTGCTGGATCATTGACAGAACATTTAATTTTCATCCAGCAGGCATATGTAACAGGGCCAAATCTCTAGCATTCATGCAGTTAGAAGTTTTATTGCTTGCAGACAGTGACATAATCCCAGCCACAACTTCCTTGACTGCTTGCATAAGGAAAGTAAGCTAATCAGCTAATCCATTCAGGGACTGGATCACCTCCCTAGATTGGACTTCAACAATGTGACCCAATCTAGACATACACTTGATAACAAAGTGTGTAGCTGGATGAATACAGCACGCTAAGTAGCATCTCAGGAGCACAAAAGCTGACATTTCAGGCCTAGACCCTTCATCAGAGAGGGAGATGGGGTAGAGGGTTCTGAAATAAATAGAGAGAGAGGGCGAGGAGGACCAAAGATGGATAGAGAATCCATCTTCGGTCCGCCTCCCCCTCTCTCCCTATTTATTTCAGATACTTCTTCCCCATCCCCCTCTCTGATGAAGGGTCTAGGCCCGAAACATCAGCTTTTGTGCTCCTGAGATGCTACTTGGCCTGCTGTGTTCATCCAGCTACACACTTTGTTATCGTGGATTCTCCAGCATCTGCAGTTCCCATTATCTCTCGACATACACTTGCATTCATTTGGTGTGTTGGTCTTTGATAGAGTTAGTTTTAACTGAGCCACAGGAGCAAGAATTCAGCATAGAGAATTTTTCCAACACCCAACCGTTGCAGTGCTATAAGCTTTGTATAGATAGAGAGAAGGTCGGTCCTTACAAGTAACATGCCACAGCATAACTAGACCTTTGTCTTGAGAACAGACCAATATTCCACCCAGTAGAATTGCATAGAACTTGCAATAAAAAAACAAGCTTTTCACCTCCACAAACTTTGTGTTTATCCTCCTATGACACGAATCCAATTTCCGTTTCCTTCAACCATCTATTTAAAATATTCAAATAGAAACTCTGCTTCAGTTATCAAGTCTGGTAAGAATATTGTACAGTCTCAATGATATCTGCTTAAAAAAAAGGTTCCTGTCCTCTTTCCTGAAGTCTATTGCATCTAATCTTAAATCCATGTTACTTATTTTAGAGCTCAAACCTCCTGAGAAATGCCATTACTTCTCTATCCTGTCACATCTCTTCATAGTTTTAAATACTTGTGTCAAATTGCCCCATGTTCTTTATTTTATCTGCGATAAAACACTGATATTTCATATTCGTATTTGTTTATACAAGACAGCAAACTAATAAATTTGCCTTGCGTCATCTCTATTTCCCCAGTATTCTGCCCGCAGTGTAAAACCCGGAGCTATGCACAACATCAACAGTGGCCTTATTAAAACTTCATGAAGAATCACCATTACATCTCAACTTCATATCCCAATGCCATTGCCATAAAATCTGATCTATCTTATAGCCTCAGGCATTCGAGATACTATGTTTAATGTCTTATGATCTCAATCTCCTAATTCTCTGTTCTTCCAGAATACTCACATTTTTCACAACTTCTGTTTACTGCTTTCGTTTTCTTAAATGTACTGTTCCAAACTGCCAGACATGGATTTCAGTTGCAACATTTTTTTGTCAATTTCACCGTCTTACCCATATCTGGGTATGTCTTCGGAATTATTCACTGTACCTCAGATTTTGGAGTTCTGTGCAATATGTGACCCTCTATAATTCAATCATTGGTGTATGTAATTACCAGAAGGAGTCTCATAGCATATCCTATGGGATACAGATTCCTATTTCCAAACACTCTGAGAAACTGTCCTTACCTGCTCCTCCAGTTTCGGTCTTTCCTGCATTTTTTCTAGCAGTCCTCTGGAAGTTACCTCAACAAAGGCTGTCTGAAAGTCCATGCTGCATTGCAACCATTTCAATTTGTTCAAAGTATCTATCACCTCCTCAAAGAAATCTTGGAGATTTGTAAAGCAAATTAAAAGGTCGAAGATTTGTGGAATTTCAGCCCCTTGCTTACAATGTATTCATGGCCTGTATTCTACTTCTATGGTGTATGCACATGACGTTTAGTTTAAAACTTAGCAAAACCATTCATATTAGAACTATGACTCCATTGTGCAACTTGAAGTAGTAATATCCAGGAATAGTTAGGCAATTTATCCCACTTATTTTGGGATTCTGTACATTCAATACTTGATAAAACTTGATATTGGAGGGAACCTTTATTTCAATTTATCTTATTATGGTAGAATTATGGATTTTTATAGGGGTAGGGACGCCTGTGAGTTATTTCTATTCTATGGATATGACAAGGCAGCCATTGTGATGAGGGAATCATTGCTGTTAATCAGAATGAGTACATTAACTTTTTAAAAGCTAGATGCAAACAAAAATGAAAACTTACAAAACAATACAATTGTTCTCAATAAAATGTCATTAATATGATACATAGTAAACATGGAAAATTATGAAGTAAAACATATTAATCCAATTTTGCATTCTTATGTCTGTACATTTTTCATTTAACTTATAGTGGACATGCAGCATCTGAACTAATACTGATTATCTTTTATTCAGTTTTCAGTTAGTGTTTAATATTAATATATTCAAGTTGAAAAAAAGAACACTGACACATACTTAATTTCTTCAAGGCCTGATACAAAAAAAATGGTGGATGTATTAGTTCTGGCATAGCTACAACATTGGCATCTCCCAGACAATATGGCAGTTTTCCTGGATAGGTGCTGTCTGCAAAAAAAGTAGGATTAGCACAGAGGAAAATAATTGTGGCTGTTGGACAACAATTGTAATAATCCCTGGACATCATTGCAAGCATTCCTTACCTCATGTCATATAAAGCTAAACATTTTCAGCTAATTCACAAATGTCCTTCCCTCCAAAGTAAAGTCATAACTGAGAATGATAACTGATAATTGCATTGTTTAGTTCCATTCACAAATCTCCATCACTGAAATAGTCCATGTGAGGGGCAACATTTAGAGCTGAGGTGATAAGTGACAAATAACTTTGGCACAAGGCAATGTCCCTCTCCAACAAGAGAGAGCCGAACCATCTACCATTGATATTCAATTAATTAACCATTAATCATTAAATGGACTTTTTCATCATCCTGGCAGTTACAGTTGACTTAATTTTTGACTAGGCATATAAATATTGGGATTAGTGCGGTTAGCAACTTTGCAGCATGTTATTCATCTCTAGTCTCTCAAAAAACTTTTTTTATCACCTGTAAGGCACAAGCCTCCACTATTTTAAGCATTCACTTTACCACAGGTGTACATGGCAGCAATATAATATCATCTGCAAGATGAATGACAATAACTTGCCAAGCTTCCTCTGACAGCACATTTCAAAGTCACAATCTTCACTATTAAAAGGGCAAGGAAGCATAAGTATGGGACACTACCAGCTGCAAATTCCCCTTCCCAAATCATGCATCACCATTCCTTTGCTGTGTCTGGGAACTCCCTCCATAACCACAGTTGGAGTATTTATACAGCACGGACTGTTCAAGCATTTCAAGAAGGCAGATCACCACCAACTTTTCAAATGCTTTAACGGATGGGGAATTAATGCTACCTTGGCCAATGATGGTCACATTGCAAGAGTTGCCGAATCTGAATTGTTGAGATCACATTGATCCGCAACTTGAAGACTTCACACATGAAAAGAAATATGCTGCTGAAAACTTGCTGATGTCACTCATAGCAACCTCTGCCAGGGGAACTTCTGTCAAGGTATATCACACTCATGTCTTGTGCCATCCTCAGACATCCACTGCAGCTTGTCAGCAATCACTTGTGGCATCTGTCATTCAAGGATCCCTAAGATGCCCACTTTATCTGCTACCCTTCTCTGCATCCCATTGAAGACAGTTGTTTTTTTTTAAATTCTGGTCAAATGACGAAAACACTGACATTTTTAGAAATTGATATTCATAATATCAGCAGTTTAATAACGTCACACAGCATTCTTTTCTCATATTTTGAACTGAAGCAGTAACTTTAAATTAATGGGTTGGCTTCGGTTGTTACAATAGTAAGAAATGCTATGTGAACACATTCAGCATTTGTCCATATTGTCAATAATAATTTTTCCAACACTTATCAGAATAAAATATCGCCAAAATATATCATCACAATAATCCTTGGTATCAGTTGTTTTGCTCTCCAGTAATTCAGTGATAAATTTTGAGGAGAATGAATGACAAACTTAAAGTAAGCATTTCACCTCATGCAACACTAGAAGATGCATTGCCATTGAAAAGTTTTACATTTTAGAAACAGTCTAAAAACAGGTTTAATCACTAATCCATTCAAAATTTAAGATCAAATGTAAGAACAGGAGACACTAGATTCTAATCAGTCTTGTGGTAATAACCTATATTCAAAAAATTATTAATTATAGGCACCTATATTGTCCACTTAGTAATCAGGCAATTAAAAACAATGCTATTCCCTACTGTTGTCTCATACCAGAAGTGATCAAAGAGCTGGAGAAGGAGAGAGGAATGTCTCTCATCATGGGATGGGTCTTTTGCCTTGGGCTACACTGCCTCATTAAAGACAGAAAGATGCTGTTGATCGCCAATTAACCTGATTTGTTGGAACTCTGATAGAGACCTCAGATGAAGCCAATTTTCTTTCCTAAATGAATGACAACAGTTATTGACAAAAATGCAGCGCTCAGTTAAAAGGAAGATAAAGGAACCAGTGAATTATATGTATGTTTAGGAGAATTCAGAATGAAAGTATAAACAGCCTTTGATAAAGGAATATGTGCACTGCAGGGTTTAATTAGCATGGATGGCTGCTCTACAGTCCTGAAGCATCAAGGAAGGATAATATGATTTGTGAAGGCAATGAAAATGAATGTTTTTATTTATATTTCATAACTTATTATTTAAGTTTCAACACAGGTTTTCAAGGGTATTTATGGAGTTACCCATTGATCACCTTCTTGTAAAATTTTACAAGTCAATAACTGTTCCTTTTAGCCACTTTGTAGTAGGAAAATGATTAATGAAAAGAAAATGCTGAAGATTTACATGGTAATTTTGGCTGTACCATAGTTATTATAACATCCTGAGACATATCAAGATGAAAGGATGTTTAGTCGTGATTGTATTTTTAAAGCATTCTCTTGTCTGTTTGCTGCTTTGTGTATTATCACCAGAAAACCAAATAATCCAAAGATTAAATAATTATAATGGAAATTATATCAATATAGCAGCTAAACTGGACTGTCAAAGCCATATACTATAGCTTTCATTTGCAGTGCATTGTTGTTGTTTATTTACAGTAAAATTCATAAAATTAGATTGATGAGCCACATGTATTACTAAATTAATATCTTCTGATGAATTGGTCATACACGGTGTAGTGTGGATTATAGAATCTATACAAGGAAGTGAATGGTCACACTGTGTATTTGTAAGCAACCATGAAGAAGATAATCAGCACTATAACTGTTATTATTTTTCCAATGGTATGATTCAGGAAGATAATGCATAGACAATGAAGGAGCATTGTAAAGTTAGCATGTAATGTTATGAAACACTTAACCTGGGAAGTGTTTATGCTTGAGGAATACTTCCAAACAACAGAATCTTGAATTGGAGGAATATGTAAACATTCCACAGCAAGTTTACAGCATCAAGGTTAGAAGAGCTGAAATATGCATTTTATATTTAAAGATCATCTTCAAAAGTATTAACATTTGGCCACAACTTCAAAATAAATTGTTCAACAAAAATGTTCTGTGGCAATGATCTGTATGTAGAGAAGACTGGAGGTGATAGGAGTGGATTGATAGATGAATGACTGTGAGATAAGTTATTGGTTTCCATGACAGTTCTTCAGCAGTCAGAATGGAAAAATCTTTCCAACAGAAGGATGAAATCAGCCTAACTGAACCAGGAAGCAATCATGGAAACAGGTGAAGCAATAAGAATCAAGCTTCAAGAGTATGTTATAAAAGATACTGTCAGCAAAGCCATCCTGGAAAAGTCCGCAATTAAACTGATGAAATGATAAACAAAAACACTGGGGACAATAGTTCTATGGCAATGCCTTAATTAATCAGTGTTGGCTTTCCAATCAGCACCCTTTTCTCATACAGTTCAAATTATTGCTCCCCTTGAAATTTGGCATTCTTGAGCCTGTCCTGATGAGTGTAGTGTGAAAATTTCAACAGTATATCTCTTTCCTTAGCACAAGAGAAGCAAGCAAGGAGAACAGCGAAGAGGATGAGGGGTAATGAAAGAATCACAGCAATTGGCCAAGTAAAGTGAGAGTAATTGAATGATAAAGAAATAGGAGAGATCAGTGAATCAATGAAGAGTAACAAGGTTCAATCAATGGAAATTGCTCCAGGAGACTGATCTAAAGTGTTGAAAATGAGCTAAATCACCATGATCACGCAAATGAATGATCTGAAACTATCTGCAGTAGCAGTGAGATAACAAGGTGTAGAGCTGGATGAACACAGTTAGCCAAGCGGCATCTCAGGAGCCGGAAAGCTGACATTTCTGATGACAGGTCTAGGCCCGAAACATCAGCTTTCCTTCTCCTAAGATGCTGCTTGGCCTGTTGTGTTCATCTAGCTCTCTACATTGTTAGCTCAGATTCTGCAGCATCTGCAGTTCCTACTATATCTGATGCAGTAGCAGTGATGTGTTTCAATAACAGTAACAATGATACGTTTCAGTAATGAGGTGCTAGGTGGCATCAAATTCAGCATGAGATGGAATTGAGAGGAGTCAACAAGGCTGCCCGCTCAATGTTGGAGTCAACAATAATAAACCAGATTAGTAATATCTTTAAAACTCTTTTTAATTCATTCATGGGATGAGGGTGTCACTGGCTAGGCCTGCATTTATTTCCCATCCCTAATTGGGAGTTAAGAGTCGACCACAATATTGTGGACCTGGAGTCGCAGGTAGATCAGACCTGGTAAGGATGGCAGCTTCGCTCCCTAAAGGACATCAGTGAAACAGAATGGTTTCTCTGAGAATCAACAATGACAATCAACATGGTCATCATAAGACTCTTAATCCCAGATTTTTATTGAATTCAAATTCCACCATCTGCTGTGGCTGGATTTGAACCCAAGTCCCCAAAACATTACCTAGGTCTGTGGATTAACAATCAGTGACAATACAAATAGGCATTGCCTCCCTGCAACTGCTTGAAATAAATATGCAATTGATTGAAATGGCATAGAATGGCCAAGTGGAATGGAGAAGCACAAGTTAGTCATCTTTCTGATTTCTCCCATGTTTACAAGGGTAGTAATCTCTGGACTACTCCCAGTGCCACATGTTAGTGCGAGTAGGAAGAGGAAGAAAGTGCAGATGAATACATGGCAGAGGAACTGGTGCAGGGGGCAGGGATTCAGATTTTTGGATCATTGGGATCACTTCTGGAGCAGAATTCACCTGTACAAGGGGGCCAGGTTGCACCTGAACTGGAGGGGGTACAATATTCTGGCAGGGAGATTTACCAGAGCTACTTGGCAGGGTTTAAACTAGCCTGACAGGGGATGGAACCCTAAGCAGCAGTGAGACAACAGAGAAGGTTGAGGCTGGTACAGAAGTTTAAAGAGAGCAAGTTGAAAAGACAAGGCAGACAAGAGCATGGCAAATAATGAAGGAAGACTGATGAATTAAGGTGTATTTATTTCAATGCAAGATACCTGACAGGTTAGGGAGAAGAACTCAGGGCATGTTTGAGAAGATAGAACTGGGATATCTTAGCTATTACAGAAATATGGCTGAGGGAGGGAGAGATCTGGCAGCTCTGGGTGCAGATGCCACAGGAAGGACAGGAGGAGAGAAGAGAGGGGTGAGTGGTGTTTTTGATTATGGAAAACATCACGGCAGTACTTAGAAACTATATTCCTGAGAAATTGTCCAGTGAAACTATATGGGTTAAACTGAGAAATAAGAAGGAACTAATTATAATGAAGGGATTGCACTACAAGTCCCTCAATAGTCAGTGTGAATTTGTGGAGCAAATAATGCAGGGAGATTGCAGATAGCTGTAAAAATATTAGGGTTGTGATAATAGGGGATTTTAATGTTACAAACTGCCGTAATGTTAAGTGCTTGGATGGGGAGAAAATTTCTTAAGTGTGTTCAAAGAAATTTTCTCAGACAATATGTAGGTGGCTGTACCAGAGAAAGGAGAAAATTCAACCCCTTTTGGGAAATAAGTCAGGGCAAATGACAGGTGTTTGTGAGGGAGCACTTTGGGACCTGTTAAAATTTTAAATAGAGGGGAGGCCAATTTTGATGGTATTAGACAGGAACTTTAAAAAGTAGATTGGGAGAGGCTGTTTGGAGGAAAATGGATGTCTGGCAAATAGGAGGCTTTCAAAAACAAGAAAATGAGAGTTTAGGGGCAACATGTTCCTGTTAGTGCGAAGGCTGAGGCTGGCAAGAGTAGGGAACACTGTGTTACTAGACATATTGAGGCTCTGGTCAAAAAATAAAAGGAGGCATATGTCAGATATAGACAGTTGGGATCAATTGAATCCCTTGAGGAATACAGTTGGTGTAGAAGTACAATTAAGAGGGAAATCAGGATGATAAAATGGGGACGTGAGACAACTTTGGCAGATAAGGTTAAAGAGAGTCCGAGGAGATTCTGCAAGTATATTAAGGACAAAAGAGTAACTAGGGAGAGAATAGAGCCCCTTAAGGATGAATGAGGCAATCTATGTGTGAAACCAGAGTAGATAGGTGAGATCCTAAATTGAGGGTGGCACGGTGCCACAGTGACTCAGGGGTTGACACTGCTGCCTCACAATGCCAGGGGCCCGGGTTCAATTCAGGTCTTGGCGACTGTCTGTGTGGAGTTTGCACATTCTCCCCATGTCTGTATGGGATTCCTCCAGGTGCTCTGGTTTCCTACTACAGTCCCAGGATATGCAGGTTAGGTGAATTAGCCATGTTAAATTGCCCATAGTGTCCAGCAATATGTGTAGGTTAGGTGGATTGGTCATGAGAAATGCAGGGTTACGGGAATAGGGTAAGTGGATGAGTTCTGGTGAAATATTCTTCTGAGACTTGGTGTGGGCTTGTTGGGCTGAATGGCCTGTTTCCATGCTGTAGGGATTCTATGAATATTTCACATTCATATTTACTGTGGAGAAAAACATGGAAGTTAGGGAACTTGGAAAATAAATAGTGATGTCTTGAAAAATACGTGCCTAAAATACATAAAGGTTGATAATTCCCCAGGACCTGATCAAGTTATGAGAAGCTAGGGAAGAAATTGTTGAACAGAGAGACCTAGGTTTGCAGGTACATAGCTCGGTGAAAGTGGTGTCACAGGTGAACAGGGTGGTGAGGAAGGCCTTTGGCAACCTGCCTTCATCAGTCAGAGCATTGAGTATAGAATCCCCACACCATGGAAACAGGCCATTTGGCCCATTAAGTCTGCAGCAACCCTCCAAATAGCATCTGACCCAGACTCATTCCTCTACCCTATCCCTGCAACCCTACACTTTCCTTGGCCAATGCACCTAACTTACTCATCCTTGGACACAATAGGTAATTTACCATGGCCAATCCACCTAACTTGTGCATCTTTGGACTGTAGGAGGAACCTGGAGCCTGGACGAAACCCGCACAAACGTGGGCAAAATGTGCAAACTCCACACAGACAGTTGGCTGAGGCTGAAATTGAACCCAGGTCCCTAACGCTTTGAGGTGGCAATACTAACCACTGGGCATCTGTACAGCTCCCACTGGGGCTTCATGTTACAGCTGCACAAAACATTGGTAAGGCCATATTTGGAGCTGTGTACAATTTTGTTTCCTCGCTATAGGAATGAGGTCACTAAACTGGAAAGGGCGCAAAAAAGATTTACGAAGTGTCAGAGAGACTGGTGGGTTTGAGTTGTAAGGAGCAGTTGGATAGACTAGGACCTTTTTCTCTGGAGTGTCAGAGGCTGAGGGGTGACCTTATACAGGTTTATAAAATCATGATGGGCACAGATAAGGTGAATACTCAGGGTCTTTTCCCCAGGGTAGATGATTCCAAAACTAGAGAATTCAGCTTTAAGATGAGAGGGGAAAGATATAAAAGAAACCTAGGAGACAATTTTTTCATTCACAGGTTGGTACATATATGGAATGAACTACTAGAGGAAGTGGTAGAGGCAGGTACAATTACAACATTGAAAAGACATTTGAGCAGCTACGTGGATAGGAAGGGTTGATAGGGATATGGGTCAAATACAGGCAAGTGGGACTCATTCAGTTCAGGTAACCTGGTTGGCATGGACGAGTTGGCCAAAGGGTCTGTTTCCATGCTGTGTGGCTCTATGTCTCTCTTCATATGGTCTATGCAATTTTTTTTCAGCTTCTTTCACAGCATATTCTGAACTAAGGAGCTAGCACTGAGATGAGCGGGAATTTCTTTACTCAGAGAGTTGTCAGGATGTGGAATGCACTTTCTGGGAGAGTGGAGGAGGCAGATTCCATGCAAGGTTTCAGAAGAAAGCTGGATATGTATTCAAAAGTGATTAATTTAGAGGTCTACAGTGATAGAGCTTGAGAACGGGCTTAGCTGGGTAGCTCTTCCAGGAACCAACACTGACATGATGAGTTGAATGATTTCCATTTGCACTGTAAAATTCTATCATACTATCATTTCCCAATTAGAGGCTGTATTCCAGGAGAACACTTTAAAGCAGGTAGACCAGGGAGACATTTAAGCCAATGATGTGGTATCAGTGAAAATATTTCTTTAGAAAGTACACAGACTGTTCAACAATAATCTTCCTCAGCCATTTGATCCAATCTCATTTCCTACTCTGTAAACTTAGTTGCACTTAAGTTGTGCTCTAAAATACTTGCAATGATAGTAAAGTGAGTCCTGCACCCAGGTGAGTAGACATTAGCAGGCTTTATTAACCATAACTCAATACAAGGAGTTGTAACAAATGATGTCTTCTGGAGCTCTACACTCTCAGGCTCCAGTTTCATATACAAAAGCAGAAATTGCTGGAAAAGCTCAGCAGGTCTGGCAGCATCTATGCAGAGAAATCAGAGCTAACATTTCGGGTCAAGTGATCCTTAGAACTCCAGTTTTATGTAACCTGGTGTCACTATGACCAAGCTCTTTCTGCACAAGGTCACTACCGATTTTACAGTAAGGTTATTATTATACATTTACTTGCCCAAGTTTTTTTTGATGTTACCCCATTCAAACATGTATATTTACCTTCTCGAAGACCAGAAAGTTGCAATTCTGAGACAGGCACAAGGAAGGGCTGACAATTATTAGCTGATCCAGGAAACTAAATACTTTTTTCCATCACTCCATAAACCCAAAAAATATTGAAGGTGGGGGGAATGACAAAAAAGGCAAGTAGAGAAGTGACAGTTGAGAATGTCTTTAAGCTTCCTTCTTAGATCTGCAAGGAAGGTGCTGAGGGTGGAGGTGAAAATCATAGCCCTCAGTGCTTTCATTTTAACAAAGTCAAATAATGTGGTTCTGTCGGCTGGAAGATGTGAGTGAAGCCCATGAAAAGTGTTGGGGTTCATAAGAATGATTCTGAAAAATAGAATTCAAAAGGAATTGCTATGGATCAACTTTTAGCTTTAGTTACAACTATGAGACTGTGAAAGTGAAGGTTTGGTTTGATTTGATTTATTATTGTCACAGATGCCAAAGGTACAGTGAAAAGTTTTATTTTGCATGCAGTACAGGCAGGTCTTACCATGAAACATGCATAGGGGAAATAGAACAGAGTAAGAAATACAATGTTATGGCTGCAGAGAAGCGAAATCAAGATTAAATTTAAAATTTGGAAGATCCATTCATAAGTCTAATAACAGCAGGAAAAAAGCTGTTCCTAAATCTGTTGATATAAGCTTTTGTATCCTCTGCCTGACGGTGAAGGTTAGAAGAAATTATACCCAGGGTAGGAGTGTTCTTAGATTATGTAGGCTGCCTTTTCGAAGTAGTGAGAAGTATAGCCAATTAATGGAAGGTTGGCTTGTATTATGGTCTGGGCTTTCATAACTTTCTATAGTTTTTTAAGTCATGAGCAGAGCAGTTGCTGTACCAAGTTGTGATGCATCTGAATAGGATGCTTTCTGTGGCACAAGTGTAATAATTGGTAAGAATCTTCGTGGACATGCCAAATTTCCTTAACAACCTGAGGTAGTTGAGTTGTTGTGGCTTTTTTTTGACAGTCACATCAAGGCCGATGGACCAGGACAAACTGTTGGTGATTGTCACTCCAAGAAACTTGATGCTCAATACAATCTCTACCTCAGCTCCAATGTCGTGGACAGGGACCTTGCCTCCTGAAGTAAATGACGAGCTCTTTTGTTTTGCTGACGTTGAAAGAGAGATTGTTATCTTCATGTCAAGCACTTTATCTCTTTCCTGTATTCCATCTTGTCATTGTTTGAGATCCAGCCAACAGCGGTGCTGTTGTCAGTGAACTTGTAGATGGTGTTAGTTTGAAATTTAGCTACATATTCATGAGTGTACAGGGAATATAGTAGGGAGCTGAGTACACAGTATGAAGAGGTGTTGAGGATTGTCAGGGAGGTGGTGTTGTTGCCTATTCTCACTGATTGCGGTCTATGGTCCAGAAAGCCAATGATCCAGTTGCAGAGAGCAGAGCAGAAACCTAGGCCTCAAAGTTTGGAGAAAAGTTTGGTCAGAATTACAGTGTTAAAGGTGAAGTGGTATTCAATAAGTAAGAATTTGACATAGGTACCCTTGTCATCCATATGTTCCAGGGATGAGTGTAGGGCCAGGGAGGTGGCATTTGCCATGAACCTATTGTGATAGCTGGCAAATTGAAAACGATCAAGGCAGACTGGGAGGCCACAGTTGATATGAGCCAAGATTAACCTCACAAAGCACTTTAACAATTATAGAGACCAAAACCACTAGGCGGTATTCATTGAGGCAAGCTGCGTGAGTTTTCTTTGGTACCAGGATGGTGGTGGCCTTCTTGAAGCCGGTGGAGATTTCAGATCACAGTAAAAAGAGGTTAAAGATGTCAATTCTCCCACCAGCTGGTCCGTACAGGATCCTAGAGCATGGCTGAGGACTACATCTGGGCCAGTTGCTTCCCAAGGGTTTACTCTTCGAAAGGTTGATCTGATGTCTGCAGCAGTGATTGAGGGAACAGGTGCATCCAAGGCTGTCGGGGCAGGGTACACTGTTTCACTGGCCTTCTGTTCAAAGAGAGTGTGAAATGCATTTAATTGAGGAAAGTTATGCCCTGCTTTGCTTTGCAGCCAATTATGTCATGTAGGCCTGGCCACAAACAGCAGGTAGCCATGTGGTTAGATTAGGTCTCTAGCTCAGTCCAGTATTAGCTCTTGGTGCCCCTAATGGCCTTTTGGAGATTGTATCTGGATCCCCTGTAAAGATCAGGGTTGCCTGAATTGAATGCCACACGCCTGGACTTCAGTAGGCAATGGTTCTCCCAGCGCATCCATGTTTTCCAATTAGGGAACATTCGGATTGACTTCTTTGGCATGCAATCTTCTACATACTTGCTAATGCAGTCTGGTAGTAGGAGTGGCATACTCATCTAGATGGGCCATTGAGTTCTTGAATATGGACCAATCCACCAATTCTATGTCATCCCATAGTAACTACAGACAGTGCTACTCTCTGTACTCATGTTTCAATTGCTGTTTGTAAGCCGGAAGAGCAACACAACGTTGTGATCTGATCTTCCAAAGTGCAGGGTATGGAGCACGAGACATCTTTGATGGCTGTGTAGCAATGGTCCAGGATGGCCAGGCCTTTGGTGGGACAGGAGGCATGCTGATGGTATTTCAGGAGCACATGCTTAAGGTTGGCCTGGTTGGGGTCACCAGCCGCACTGAATAAGACCTCAGGGTATTCTAACTGAAGTCAAAAGCACTCCACTTCATGGCATGGTATGAAGACTCCTGATAGGATAGTAGCCGTGAACTCCAAAGGCAGGTGGTAGGGACTGCACTTGAGGTTTAGATATTCTAGGTCATGGGAGCAGTAACTTGCCAGGGTCACCACACCTGAGCACCAGGAGTTTTTGGTTAGGAGACAGACCCCACCATACCTTGCCTTGCCCGAGGATGTTGTGCAGTCCATCCGATATGTAGAGAAAGCTTCATGTTGTAAGACACAGTCAGGTGTAACAGGAGAGAGCCATATCTCTGCAAAATAGAGCACACAGCAATCTCAGTTCCCAAAGGAAGGTAAGCCTTGTTTTAAGTTCATCTAGTTTGTTTTCAATGGCTTGGACATTTGCCAAGGAGGGGGAACTTGAAATTGTTTCAGAGATAGTAGGAACTGCAGATGTTGGAGAATCTGAGATAACAAGGCGTAGAGCTGGTTGAACACAGCAGGCCAAGTAGCATCATAGGAGCAAGATCGCTGACGTTTCGGGCATAGACCGTTCTTCTAGGCCCGAAACGTCAGCTTTCCTGCTCCTGCGATGCTGCTTGGTTTGCTGTGTTCAACCAGCTCTACACCTTGTTATCAGGGGAAACTTGAAACCATGTTGGTTTAGTCTCAACTGCAAGCTAGTGCATCTCCCACATTTCCTGGTAAGGTGTCTGTTTCTGGTCAAACTTGGGCATCGGTGATGGAAGTCCTCTGATCCAGAAGGTAAGTGTATGTTCCTGATATGGCCCTGGGCATGGGTTTCAGCTACGAACACTCCAGGGACTCTTGCAGTTGGTTCTGTTGGGCCTCCGCTTTGTGCAGTTTCCTTAATGTTGGTTGTCATTTCTGGCTGGTTGGGCCTCCTCAGAGTCTGGTCACTACAGAGTCAGGTATCATTCCTGGGCCGGTTGGGCCTCAGTTCTAGGCTTCCTTGAGGCTAGGATGGGCAGGCCTGCAGGAAGCCGAGAGGTTTGCTCTAGGCTTACGGACCCAATGTTGATAATCAGGCCTGGACGATCATAGAACATTCAGTCCCACAAGTAGATTTAAGAGAACATTGTCAGTCATTTTAACAGACATAGAATTGAGGTTTAAAAGAGCAGAACAATTGTAAGATATGTAAGAGTAATCTGCAGTAGAGAGCTTGCAAAGAGTCACCTTGGGTCAGGGCCATCTTGCAACCATGGAGACAAAGGGGAGGTGAATATAGTAGATAAAAGGTGTAAAGAATTTTGTTGAAAAGAAAGGTAACCTACTTTTCTTCAAATGACACAGTTAAACCCATAACTCTATTAAGTGGCACAAAAGCTACTCAAACTCTTTTTCTGGAGAAGGGCGTAGATTTTCCTCCAGAGAGTCCATTGAAAAGATAAAGTTCAATAAACTGGATAAGTGAAGATTATATACCTGTTTCTTTGTACAGACGTGACTTGGAATGTAACTTGATGTCTGGAACATTGCTAGTAGGAGTGGTTCAGAAATTGC
This sequence comes from Stegostoma tigrinum, assembly GCF_030684315.1. Taxonomy (NCBI): domain Eukaryota; kingdom Metazoa; phylum Chordata; class Chondrichthyes; order Orectolobiformes; family Stegostomatidae; genus Stegostoma; species Stegostoma tigrinum. The sequence goes on from NC_081386.1 coordinate 11,376,898, forward strand.
GCATGGACAGAGTTGATATATAGGTAATGATTTGACTGAAGTAAAAATTATAGTTTCACCTATAATCAGAGTAGCTGGTAACAGATGGGGGCAATTCAAAAGAAATGTTTAGCTTGTCTTCTTTAATTGAGGCTTAGAAAGCAGGTTCAGAGTTAAGCATGTTACAATCAGATCGTGAAAGTTGAAGCTTGAATTCTTGGATTTTTTTTTACAACACAAAGGAAAGGTGCAACCGTGTAGTGTTCACTTATCAGTTCCATAAGGGCATGCAACCTCTGGAGAACTGGATGGAATACTTTTGTAAGACTGGCTGACACCAAGTGCATTTGGGCAGAAAGAAAACTGCCCAGCAACTGCTTTTGAATTAAATCTAAGTTGCAGTTTGTCACATAACTGAGTGAAAAGTTGTATATAAATTTCCAAAAGTCTGCAAAGAGGCCAGGTCTCTCTGTCTCACTCTCTCTTCCTTTGTGAGTGGAAGAAAAAACAGTGAGAAAGTCAATTCATTCCATTCCTGTAGGTTAGATCCACAGAATTTGTCCCTTTTTGCCTATATTTGTCATACATGATATTTTTGCAAACTACCTGTTTAGTCCATTCTGTATGTAAATGAATTTGGCTTGTTTGGTTTTAAAAAGAATATAGCTTAAGATTTCATCTTAATAATCAATTTTGTTTCTTTTTGAAGGGTATATTGGTTATAACTGAGAAGTTTTGATTTCCTTGGAGATTAATGAAACCTGGTGTGAGTTTCTTTTATCTCAGGTAGTAGTCATAGAGACAAAATAACTATCTTCATGATTAAATTAGTCAGTTACACATTAGTCATGTGTGGGTCTTGACACAATGAATTTCTAAACTTTTTTCAAAAGGTCATCCTTTATTCTTGTCGTGATTTCTGTCGTTAACCAGGGCTAGTTTCTCCACAATATTCTTCTGTAAGCTTAAACAAAGATTTTTGTTCCCTCTCTAAGGATTTTCTTCTTAAAGCACAAGATTGTCATTGATTAATTATATAGAAGATTCTCCTCAACTGTAGTTTGGGGTGATCTTAGAGCTCTAGATATTTCTGTAAAAGGAAGTCTTTATCCATTACTGTCCCTGGGTTGTGAATAGGTTCTGTTCCTGAGTGCATTTGTAAGTCAATTTGTACACAAGTTGGAGCACGATACAGCAGAATATAAAATAGCTGCTCATAAGTACAAGAGAATGTTGACAAATCGCATTCTTAAAATTCATAGTAGTATGGGATCTCATTCGTAAATTTGAGTGTTCGCGAGTCAGGATCCTTTGTACTTTGATGCGCCAAATGTATCAGAACATTAATTGTTTCTACACAGTTTTTTTGGAAAACTTCCTTGACGTTTTAGTTTTCAGTCTGCAATACTTTCCGAAACAACCTGTTCAAGGATGGTAACGAAACAGAAATTGCTGGAGAAACTCAGCAGGTCTAGCAGCATCTGTGGGGAGAAAGCAGAATTAATGTATTGAGTCCAGTGACATTCAGTTCTGAAGAAGTTTAACCAAAATTTCTGTTTCAGATCTTCAACATCTGCAGTTCTTTGTTTCACTTTTACTGTTCAAAGGTGGTACTGCCTACCTCTGGAGCAGACGGGACTTGAACCTGGGCCTCCTGGTTGAGGAGTAGGGATAACACCACAACAGCAGAAGGGCCACAGTCTCCAAAGCTCGATCTTGTTGAGTGGTGACTAACAGCTGAGCATTTAGACTAGGAGTCTCACTGAGCTGGTAAGGAAACTCCAATACTTGTTTGACATTCAATTGTTCAGGCTCTTACCAGGTGACTTTAAGTTTCACCAAGCAATTCTACATCTTTAGAAGCTGTGATTCCCCAGGCATGGGTGTAATTAAAAAATACTTGACCATGTCAATGACTTGCTGATGAGACTCTTCGCAACCTCCAGGTGCAATTTATGCAGAAAAGCAATTTCTAAACATGGAATATGAGCTCTAAGGTTTTGGAGTAGATCTGTAGCTTGTGTTGTGGGTGTTGAGGTTGGTTGGCTCGCCGAGCTGGCTTGTTGTTTTGCAGACATTTTATTACCATGCTTAGTAACATGCTCAGTGCAGCCTCTGATGAAGCTTCTGCGTGTTTTCCCGCCTGGTTTTTAAACTCTGTGGTCTGTTGAGCTGTATTGCCTCACTTCCGGTTTTCCTTTGTAGTGGAATGTATATGGGACTGAGTTCAATCCACATGAACAAGGAGAACCATGACTTCAACTGGGACAACACCCAGATCCTGGGACAGGGTAGGCAGAGGCAAGCATGAAATTCCTGGAAGCATGGCAGTCCACGAAGCAGGCTATTAATAAATACATTGAATTCATCCCCATATACATTCTGCTGTGAAGGAAAACCGGAAGTGAGGCAATCCATCTCAACAGACCCCAGAGTTTAAAAACCAGGCAGGAAAAAAACACCGATGCTTCATTGGAGGCTGCACTGAGGATGTTATCAAGTATGGTAACGAAATGTCTGCAAAACATCAAACCAGCTTGGTGAGCCAACCAACCTTAACATCCACAACCCGAGCTACAGATCTACTCCAAAACCCTCCCGACCTACGGGCACAACATGCTCAAATTGACAAGAAAATGGGGAAACTACACCAAACGAGAGAGTGCCACCTGCAAACAACTCTACTTCCTAATGGATGCCTCAGGAACCAGGTATTACCAAGCAGTGTGAAGTACAAACCATCCATCAACAACCCACAAGCCCGGATAACAGCAGAACAAAACAGCCACAAGATGGTAAGCGTAATAATAAATGATGCACATAACCGGCTTCACAAATACAATTCACAAATAGGTGCCAAAAAACGTTATTCCAGGAAGCTACCAATGAAGACTGGACTACTGACATGGAAGGAGCCATTAACATCAGCCAAGGAAAAGCCAAGAAAAGAGCCAATAAAAGACAGGCCCCACAAGATAAGCTAGCCACACTTACCCACAAAAACTACAACAGAACAGACACGTGGATAAGAAACCTCTCCGACAGGAAACTGACAGACACGGAAAATGTCATTCTCAACCGCGTACTGAACTACTACTACAGGGATGCCAACAAAACAGAATTCTTAGCTACACTGGAAGCCACACTCAACACCAACAATATCAACGAAGAAACATAACAAACGATAAGACAGACAGTGGTCCCAATACGAACCAGAAGGAGTGAAGTCAACGCCCTCAACACACGGGAAATGCAAGCCCTGGACAGATCAAAGAAGGTCAAGAACATCACTATACTACCTGCAGACAAAGGGCGCATGACAGTGATAATGAATAAAAAAAGGACTGCATCTCCAAGGCAGAAGCACTGCTCGCGCACGAGAACACACACTGACCAGTACAGACTGACCCAACACCACCACTAGGCAACAAAATCCTATACACGCTACAAAGACTTAAACAAACTGGACAGATCAACAAAACAGACTTCTTAAAAATGAAACCTGAAGGAACCAACACACCCCGATTCTATGGCCTCCCTAAGGAGCACAAGCCGGAAGACCCCTCAGAACCATAGTCTCCCTACCAGGCACTCCATTGCACAGATTAGCCATAAAATACAAAGAAGACTCAGGCACCTAGTCAACAAATCAGCCTACTCTATCCACTCAGCCCAAGAATTCCTCAATTCCATAAAGATAAAGGACAAAGAGACCATGATATCATTTGATGCCACCGCCCTATTCACATCAATAGACATACCACTAGCAAGGGAAACAATGACAACACTACTGGAACAAGAACACAACCCCAGTGAAACCATCTCCAAGGACAACATCCTCAAAATATTGGACCTATGACTGACCACCCACTTCACCTTCAATGGCCAAACATACGAGCAAATCAATGGGACACCCACAGAACCACATATTTCCGGACTCATAGCAGAAGCAGTGATGCAAAGACTGGAAGGGACTGCCTTTCCACAAATCCAACCTAAACTGTGAATATGCTACGTAGATGACACCTTTGTCCTCATTAAACGGAGCAAATTAGAAGAGACACACGAACTCATAAACAACACCCTCACTGGAATAAAATTCACCAGAGAGAAGGAGAAGAACAAACAGCTCCCATTCCTGGATGTCATGGTAGAGCACAAGACGAATGGGGAACTGCAAATGAAAGTACACCAAAAAGCTACACACAGACCAGGTACTGAACTTCAATAGTAACCATCCCACCACACACAAATGAAGCTACGCCCAAACACTATTTAAAAGGGCAACAACACACTGCAGCAACACAGAACTACGCCAAGAGGAGGAGGAATACTTCTTCCAAGTGTTCAAGGATAATAGATATCCAAAGAACTGGGTCAGACGATACCTACAGTACCAGCATCAGAAAGATTTTACACACCCCAACACACTCAACACACAGGAACATGTCGGACTCACCACAAGATCGGGGTGTGTTGGTCTTGTGACCACTAGGCATCAGAGTGGCACACAAGGCCATGACTACCCTACGACAACTGCTCACCCGAACTAAAGACCCACTCCCCGCCATGGACAGGGCCAATGTCATCTACAAAATCCCCTGCGGAGACTGCGAGAAACATTATATCGGACAAACTGGAAGGAGACTAACAACAAGAGTACATTAACACCAACTGGCTACAAAACGATACAACCAATACTCACTCATCTCAATCCACATGGACAAGGAGAACCACGACTTCGACTGGGACAACACCCTGATCCTGGGTCAGGCTAGGCAGAGACAAGCATGAGAATTCCTGGAAGCTTGGCACTCCACAAAGCAGACTATTAATAAACACATTGAACTCAACCCATATACATTTCACTACGAAGGAAAACCTGAAGTGAGGCAATCCACCTCAACAGACTTCAGAGTTTAAAAGCCAGGTGGGAAAACACACTGATACTTCAGTGGAAGCTGCACTGAGGATGTTACCAAGCATAGAAACAAAACATCTGCAAAACAACAAACCAGCTTGGCGAGCCAATCAGCATCAACATTTAATATGAGCATTAGTCAATCTCGAAATAAGCCTATCTTTTACCTGAGATCGTTATGTTTGAATGGCTGTTTGCAGTTGTTAAACTATCATTTGATAAGTTGTTTCTAAGGTTGAGGTTCTTCTTGAAATGCGTTATCTACATTTGATGGTCCCCATGGATGAAGTGCATACAGTTGACTTCTGCCAATGCAAGTGCAGTGTCTGCCAAACCCTTGGCTGATGTTTCAATGCACACAAATCTCTGTTAAAGCTCTGAGACAAAGTCTGGTTCTTGCATACCCATGCTGGGTGTACTTTTGTATAGTGGGCATATAACTTATGCTGGGTGTCTAGACCACACCCTGCACTCACTTCAATAATATGCAGGTTGGGCAACTGCCGAAATTGGGCAAAAGCTAAATACTGATTCTGATAATATGCTGCCCATATAATTAGTGTGAAATGTTGGCAAAAATGGGCAGGCCATTATTAAACAATGCAGCATAATCACCAAGCGTTATGGCTGTGGTGCAAGTTTCTTTCTGCTCTGTTGGTTTACTGTTCACATCTATAAATGTCAGCCCTTCTTCTCTGGACTGCCTCCAATGCCAGTAAGTCTACTTGCAGATAAGGGAACCAAAACTGTCACAGTATTCCACCTGTGGTTTGATTAGTACCTTGTGTAGTTTTGAGAAATCTCACTGCTCTTATATTCCATTCTCTTTGAAATAAAGGCCAAAATTCCATTTGCTTTCCCATAACCTGTTGAATCTGGTGTATTTTTTGTGATTCATACAGAAGGACACCCAAATCCCAATTTCTGCACTTTTCTCAATTCAAATAATTTTCATCTCCTCCTGCTAAAGTGCATAACTTCACATTTTTCACTTAATATTCCATCTGCTAAGCTTTTGCCATTTGTCCAACCTGTCTAAATCTCTCTACAAACATTTTGTGTGATCATCATCACTTGCCTTCCCATTTATTTTTATGTTCATCTGCAAATTTGATTACAGTACATTTACTTTTCTCTTCCAAATCATTACCACATATTGTAAATAATTATGGTCCCGGGACTGACCATTGTGGCACTCCACTAGTCACAGATTGTTATCCTAGAAATGCCTCCACTTATCCCACACCCTGACACTGAGAGGTGAGCAATATCAAGGCTGTGAACAGTGACATGAGTTAGTGAGCAGTACCTAAGGTAATGGGGGTTGATGAAGATGCTACCTACAAGAAAACAGAAATCAAGAACATTTAAAACCAATGGAAGTCATTGAACTGAAGCAAACCTCAAGGGCCATGTCTTCCAATCATGAGCAAAATCACTGGAAGTGCATCTCGCTACTCATCCTCCAGACTTTCACCATCATAATTCTAACCAAAATTCACAGCAACTTTATGAGTGCACATTTATACAGGTTAATGCAGAACTCCAGAAGTTGCTTTTCGTGTTTCTAAACTCAAATGGTGTGTTATTGAGGTCCCCCAAGACTGCAGCCAATAGGAAATCATTAGACTGAAAAGAATTTGTACATTCTCCACTGTAGAAATGCTTGACAATGTTTCACCTTAAAAAGCAAGGTGTAACTGTGATCTAAGCAGAGTGCTAACTACATATTCTAGTCATGAAAAACTAATTTTATATTTATGGATTTTTTTTATTTGTGAGTTTGTGTTTTATTTGTAAGTTTCACCACTATAATAAATAGCAACATATTTCTTGGGTCACTGGACTGAAATGTTAATAGTGTTTACTCTCCACAGCTCATGCTAGACCTGTTGAATTTCTCCAATACTTTCTGCTTTTGTTTGTTTCATATGTCCAACATTTGCAGTATTTTTTTGTTTCATTAATCTATAATGTGATAGCCTTTTAAAAGTATTTTAAATTTATTTTAGCTTCTATCTATGATCCAATTATTAGAATTTGTTTCACCATCACTAGTTTTAAGTTTAAGGTTAAAGAGATTCAATAGTTTTAACAGCAGGTGTGCTCCATGTGAAAATACTACAATGTGATCGGCAGTTTATCTTTCTACCTTCCATCATTGCTGCTGGATGCTGGAAATCGCCTTTACTTAGTGCTGAAAAAATCTTCTGTTGGTAAAGAAGAAGTCTTTACCACAGGGATCATAAGATTGTGAAAAATCCAAACTATCATGTTTGTATTGCCAAACCTAAAACCAAGGAGCAAAGTGTTCAGATTTATGATACAACAGTTTAATAATGATCCATTTTTCCTTTCATCACATAGAGTGTTGCACATGTCTTTATTGCCTTTGGGTTCAGTAACAGTTGTTAGATAACTGGAAGATGTGCAGTCTTTTGACATGATAAAGGCATTTATATTCATTAGGTTTATAGCCATGCAGAGCTTAGCATTATTTTTACAACAGTATTGAAGGTGGTTTATTGTGCTATCATTCATTTTGAGTAAGCGAAATAGCAAATATATTCACAATTTCAGTGCTGGATGAATTGGAGTGATTTAACTTGATTAATCGCTGGTTACACTTACTCATTCCATTCTGATGTGTATAACATTCTTCAGAATCTGTGTTCCATCCTGTGAACTGTAACTATTTAGACTAATAGCGCCTCGGAAATTACTTTTGTCCATAAAGTTTACCTTGGAAGAGTAGGGTTCTTGCTTCACTCTTTGTGGATAATTATAACAGTTATTAGAACAGGGAGGCTTAGGGTTTCAAGCACATAATTCTTTGAAGTTTGTGTCACATGCAGACAGAATGCTTAAAAAGGCATTTAATAGGCTTGCCTTCATTGCTCAGTACTTTGAATATAAGAATTGGGGTGTCACGTTGAGGTTGTACAAGAGGTTCGTGAAGCCTGTTCTGGAATATTGTGTCCAGTCCTCATTGCCCTGTCACAGGAAGGATACTATTAAGCTAGAGAAGTTCAGAAGAGATTTACCAGGATGTTGGTGGGAATGGAGGGTTTGAGTTGTAAGGAGAGGCTAAATACGGTGGGATTTTTTCCACTGGAGCGTAGGAGGGTGAAATGTGAACTTATAGCAGTTTATAAAATCATAAGGGGTATAGATAAGGTGAATGGTAGGTGTCTTTTCCCCAGGGTGGGGTATTTCAAGGCTGGGGGTATATCTTTCAGGTGAGTGGAGAAAGATTTTTTAAAAAAGAGCAGCATTTCTTTTTACGTAGCGAGTGGTTCATGTGTGGAATGAATTTCTAAAGGAAATGGTGGATGCAGGTACAATTACAAAGTTTAAAAGACATTTGGATAAGTATATGTATAAGAAAGGTTTGGAGTGCAGGCAGATGGGACTGGTTTAGTTTGGGACTACGGTTGGCATGGACTGATTGGACAGAAGGGTCTGAATCTGTGTTCTATGATTCTATGATGTGGCTTCTTTGTTTGGTTGTCACTTTGTGTTTTTTATTGATGTAAAGTGATTTCAGACTTGTGCGTCATCTTCACACTTGGACCCAGGAGTGCTTCTGTTTTGACTGTACCATCTACAGCTGACAAGTGTTTGAGGATCACATCTGATCCAGTTTTGATGACAAGTGTTATATTTAACGATATTAATGAATTAGAGGTTCTATACTCTTTCTTTAGAGAACAGACATTCGAGGGATTGGAAGAGTTTGCAGGCTGTACTGAATGCTCATTCCATGGAATTATCAACCTGTGTTTAGCAGCCAGTAGTTTCTTATCCACATATGGAAAGAGACTCTGATGGACTTCCATAATCTTTTCAGTCAGGGCAGTGGGAATCCAAACAGATGTGACTCTAAGAGATAGTAGAAAATGCAAATGTTGGACAATCTGAGATAACAAGGTATAGAGCTGGATAAGCACAGCAGGCAGCATCAAAGGAGCAGGAAAGCTGATGTTTGTGGAACACCTACATTCGGTTTGTGACAAATTACTGTACCTCCCAGTCGCAAACTACTTCAACTCCTTCTCCCACTCCTTGGAAGATATCTCCATTCTGGTCCTCGTCCAGTGTCACAACGATGCAACCCGAAGGTTGCAGGAACAGCACCTCATATTTCACTTGGGAAACCTGCAGCTGTACAGTCTCTATGTGGACTTCACAAGCTTCAAAATTTCCCCACCTCCAAACTCATGCCAAAACCAGCCCAACTCATCCCTGCCTCTGTGATCTGTCCGACTTTTCTCCCACCTATCCGTTCCTCCCACCTCACTGACCAACCACCACCTCCACCTCCTACCTACTAGCCTCATCCCCACCTCCTTGACCTGTCCATCTTCCCTCCCACCTACCCGCCCCTCCCTCCTCACTGACCAACCCCCACCCTAACTCACCACATATACTCACCTTTACTGGCTCCATCCCTGCCTCTTTAACCTGTTTGTCTCCTCTCCACCTATCTTCTCCTTTCTCCATCTTCTATCCACCTCCCCCTCTCACTCTATTTATTTCAGAATCCCCTACCCCTCCCCTATTTCTGAAGAAGGGTCCAGACCCAAAACGCCAGCTTTCCCGCTCCTCTGATGCTGCTTGGCCTGTTGTGTTCATCCAGCTCAACACCTTGTTATCTCAGATATGGCTACAATGATGGGTATAAGTGCAAAATTCAATTTGACCTCTGATCTCCATTTGTCCCTGGGGTAGGATTCAGCCTATCAATCCAAAGGCATATCTCAGATCAGGAAAATTGTTCTATGACTTCTTTATTCACATCAGTGAGTTCCCATGCTCGAGTGAGCAAAGTCTTAATAGATGAAATGCAACTTAGGAAAAAGTGAGGCCATGCACCTTGGTGGGAAGAATAGAAGAGCTGAATGTTATTCAAATAGAGAATGACTGCAGACATCTCACAAAATGTTAGCACTCAAGATCAGCGAACGCTAGAGAAAGCAAAGGGAACGTAGGCCTTTATTTCAAAGAAAATTAGCATAAATAGAAGAAAATGATGCCAAAATAATGTAAGGTACCAGTTAGACTACACCTAGAATGCTGCAAATAGTTTTGGTCTTCTTATCTATGAAAAGATATACTGGTACTGGAGGCAATCATCGAAGGTCACCAAGTTGATTCCAGGTTTGGAGGGCTTATCTCATGAGAAGTTGAGTAGTCTGGGCTTGTATGCATTGAAGTTTAGAAGCCTGAAAGGTGACCTTATTGAGATGTGTAAGATTGTTAGGGGGCTTCACAGGGTAGAAGCAGAAATGTTGTGACCCCGGTGGCAAACTCCAGGGACTGATGGTATGATCTCAGAGCAAGGGAGTCACCCAGTTAGGACAGAGATGAGGAGGAATTCCTTCTCTGAACATTGTGAATCTATGTAGTTCTTTACCACGGAAGGCTGTAGGGGCTGGGATGCTTCGTATATAGAAAGCTGAAACTGACAGATTTTTAATCAGTAAGGGAATCAGGAATGAAATGGAATTGAAGATTATCAGGTCAGCCATAATCTCATTGAATGTTGGAGCTGACTCAATGGCCTGCTTCTGCTTCTGCTTCTAGCCTTCATCATTTCATTACAATATAGCCAAGAAAGTGAAAAAATTTCAAATGAACAGAGGACCTTCCAAATTCACATGGAGACAGAGTTCTACAGCATCCACAGGTATAGAGTTCCACAGGTGTTGCATGAACAGAGATTCCTGTTGCTTCACGTGGACAGAGAATACTGTGATTCCACATACAGGTTGTTTTAGTGTAATATGTTTTTTTGTTAAGGCGAATTGGCTGTAACACAATTGATGAATAGTGGATGCTCTTTGGATAACATGAGCTTTCTGTTGTACAGTATGGCAATTTTCCTATAATGTGATTTTCTATGATGATTTTCTATAGCGTGAGGTCACACTAAAACACAACCATCATGCCATAGGAGAACTACCTGCAGGCTGAATCTTACTTTTTTTTGGCTACCTATTTTTCTGATCAACCTGTTCAGAGATGATTACATGCCTCTAGAACAGGAGGGCCTTGAATCCAGTCCTTCTTTTTCAGGAGTAAGGACACTACCACTGCACCATAAGAGGATGTCAGTTTGATGGATGATTTTCAATAGATGATTTCTCTAATGAGGCCTAATGGGCCTTCTTAACGCAACTTACCAAACTCACCTCATTAAATACTAATCCTATTCCTACTGTATCAGTCTTGACTAACTCCAGCACCATTCTAATACTTGCTGCACCCAGAACAAATTGCCACTACCTGGACACACCTGGCACCATATTTAAAAAGCTGTTGTATGCCTGATAAGCAATATCAGTCAGAGCTGCCCTGTATGCTTCCTAACGTTTACTCCAGACATGATAGAGAGGGAAAATTAGTGCCCCACTTTATGGACAGGCACTTGAAGGGCCTGCTGGACAGTGGGATGCCCATACCCCCTCAACCAGCAGAGGAGGCCATGAGACCAAGACCTTGCCAACCTGGTCTCAGGTTGCCACTCGTGTTAATGCAGTCTCAACCATCTGGAGGAATGCCCAGCGATGTAGGAAGAAGGCCAATGACCTTTCTTCACTCCACCAGTGAAATTGCCAACATTTCTCTCTGATAGCTCACATTCGCTCTATGTCTGCTGGTGTACTCACCTTTCACTAAGGCATATGATTTATGACTCTCATTAATACCAACAACATCTTGATTCACTTGTTCTAACCTACCTCAACCCCCTGCTTGTTTCTCCCCGCTCCCCACACATTCCCTTGGTACATCTACCCACCTGCACCCCAGCGCTCACTTACATTTGTCTATCTCAATACCTGCCTCTCTCTCAATCCAGAAGGAAAACAGCTCACAATAGGGCAGAAAGATTCAAACTGTGTGGTGGACGGCTTGACATTCAGCTGCTCACCCACTATAAGGACAACATCCTAACTCTACTGAGTAGAATTCGAATTAGAATTAGAATTAGGTTTATTGTCATGTGCACCCAAGTACAGGAGTACAGTAAAAAAATTTACAGTGTCTCAGCTTAGGTACAAAGTACCTTGATACATACCTTTGATACAAAATAGAGAAATAAAGAAAAAAAAGCTACATTATGTCATTGCTATTAATAGTGTAAGATAGAAAAAAATAAGAAATGTATTTTAAAATATATTTATTTATTATATTTAATAAATATTAAATATTACAGCCTTTGTTCAAAGATCCTGCAGTAGATCAATGTAGGGGGCTTCCACATCGTCTGACTGGGCTTGCAATTTGGTCACTGGCCGCACTGGTCCCTAGCCCAACAGTAGAGTAATTGACTGACTACGTCCAAACCTCTGGACTTGTATTGATGGCCACCCTTGATTAATTACGTCGGGACTTCTGACTGAATACAATTTCCCTTGACTTCACTGATGGACTGCCAACAGTCATGACAAGCTTTCTGGCTTTGGTCTGGCTTAAACACACCTGAACACCAATTGTTGTGAGCTTTGTACCTTTGGCTGAGGGCCAAATGTCAACTCAAAGCAAAACAAGACAGGCTAAATGTGAACGTCCAGCTGGATTTACAGTGAACAAGCAATAAGGGAGGATTTAAACAGCCCAGAGGTGTGGCCAGGTCCAGTCCATGAGCTGGGTGTGTGCCCCTGAGTGCACAGTATCCTTGCTGCAGCTTCTCAGTGATACACATCGTTATGTCCCAAGATGCAACACTGAAGTGCAGAAGCACAATCTAAGTGAATTGAAGATGTACCATGAAGCTTTTTAGAATCTGGCACACATCAGATTTCAAGGTCCATGGACATGGGGAGCTTGTGGCTGATGCCAATCAAGTATACACTGAGAAGGTGGTGCCTGATGTCCAAAATGGAGGTACTTTGGAGCAAATGGTGGACTCACATCACCAGATACCTGCTCTGAATTGTATCTCAGCTTCTATTTTGATCGCACTGTATAATACAATAGAAAGCTGCATATTGCTGCAAGGTGTGCCATTAATAAGGCTATTCACAAGCGATAATCCCCTTAACAGGCAACTTGCTACTGCCTAGTGAGAATCTTGCCTTGGCAGCTGGAATTAAACTAAAAGATGCAGCTAGTTTTTCCTGACATCACGTGAAGCATCTATAAGATTCTGCCCATGGACACAAAGTCGTGTGGGTTCTGTGGTCTCCACTTTTGAAATCTTAATACCTTCTCCTCATAAAGCTGCAGTCAAGGTCAAAATTTGCAAAATATGTCCGCACATGCCTAAGGTGTCTGAACTCAACAAGAAAAACTGGGGTAACTGGGACAAAAAGAGTAAAAAATAAGACAACCTTTATTGATGAAGTAAAACTTGGAAATATTGTGAGCTCTGATGAGCCTAGTGATAGACTTTATGAGGAGATGGCTTGGTCCCATTGGGGTGCATGTGGAAAATGAAATAATGTAATGTATGAAGTGATAGCCTTTGGAAAGAAGATTGTGAAGAGATGATATAAAATAAAGGATAAAGTTGCAAACAGGGTGCTGGAGCAAACAGACCTGAGGTAAATGTACAGAAGTACATGTACATGTTGACGGAGGCACAGCGGGTCAAAAAAGCAAATAAGGGATCTATGAGGCTTTATAAGGCATTTGAGATTCTGGCTTTTATAAATGTAGGCATACAGTACAAACAAAAACAAAAAAAATTGCTGAACATTTATAACACATTAGGTCAGCCTCAAGTGGAATATTTTGTCTAATGCTATGCATTATGTTTTTGAAAGGATGTGAAGACAAGTTGCAGGAAAGATTTATAAGAATGAGAATGGTTTTAGGGATGAGAGAAGTCATAACATGGATAGATTTGAAAAGCTGGCGCTGTTTAGAAAGGAGGGCATTATGAGGAGATTTGATAGAGACATACGAGATCATTAGGGGTGTAGACAAAGTAGATAGGGAGAAACTGTATCCATTGGCAAAAAGATTGAGAACCTTTTCTCAACCCAAAAAAGTTGAGAAAAACAATGATGACTCAAGGAAATGATTTCCACACAGTAATTGGTTGGGATATGGGATGCATTGCATAAGCATGTGGTGGAGTTTGATTCAATTATAGCTTTCAAAAGGAATTGGATAATTATCGAAATACAAAAAAAAAGTCTATGGAAAAGAGTTGGGGGAGTAAAGTCTAAATGAATTGTTCTTCCAGACAGTGTCAGAAACACAACAGGCTGAAAGACCTCTTTCTCTGCAGAAACCATTCTGTCATTCTATGATTGTATGAAAATGAGAAGAATGCTAAACAAAGCAAAAACTTCATGATACCTTTGCAATCTTTAGGATGTCCTATTGCTGCCTAATAATTATTATTCGATATTAGTGGTCAGATGACCAGCAAGTTTGATTGACATGCCTTTGTCTGCTGTTCTAACAGTGGCCCTAATCCTTTCATTTTCAAGCTCTTTTGTCTGCCTGCTTAAAGCATTATGGGCTGTGGACATGTGACAACATGCCATTTCATTCAGGCTTCTCAGACATTTGATAAGATGCCTGATGAGCAATTCTTTGAGTAATGTTAGCTTTTTAATATCATAAGGGCTGAGCCATTTTGAGTGACATGGTTGCTTGTTTATGAAATTGATGGTGTTGTGAGCTAATCCAGAAAGAGCATCCAGCCACACAGTAAAAATTATAAGGTTTCAAATGCCTAGAAATAGAATATGAAAAATATTTCATGCAACATTCTCATTTTGTCTTTGCATCTATCTCTTCTACAGTGTCACACTATACAAAATGAAAACCAGAGATCTCTGCAGATTACCTGCAAATTCCTACTAAAAACTGTTTCTGTTTATAACTGACAAAATACCTCAAAGCCCCTGAGCCTGACTCCTTGAATCCAAGCTGCTGAAGTGGATAAAGGATTTGGTCAGGGTCAAACACCTCACTTACTGACCCAAAAACTGAAGAGAATCATCACAGACATACAAGCACATTGGAATATCCAGCATATTGTGGATTTCAACCTGCAAATGTGGGAAGTCGACACACGCCCGTGCATATTATATATTCACATATTTTTCTCATGTCAGTGCCACAGCAATTATGCATCAAAAGTGATTCAAATTGGAACAATGATATATGAAGCAAAAGGAAAAGTAAATATTGAAGGCTGGAAAAACTAAACAAGATCAGAAAATGCCAGAAATACTGTGCAGACATATGAAGGTTTGACTAACAAAAGGGGAATGAAGAAGTTGTTGGAATAAAGTGTTCATGCAAAAGTTACTCCTGTCAACTTAATTCAATTGAAAGCATATCCAATATGGGGGTGGCATGCACCATCAGATGGAATGCAGACTTTTTCTTGTAACAGAATCACATGCTGATGCAAAGCACAATCATTTTTAGGGATAATGGTTTTTTCAGCTTTAACATTTTATGGGAAATTTATACTGTGTGGACTGTGAATGGCACAAATGTGTGCCAGTTATAAAGTTAACATTTTACAAAGCTCCAAGAGAAAATATTGTATCACTTATTGGAATAGCAAGATCTTGATGGCAAACCACTAACTTGCAAGATTTTCTTCAAAGCATACAATTATTTTTAGTTGTCTATTGACTGACTGGTTAATTCACCATTGTCTATTAGAACTGCTCCAATAAATGTTGAATACAATAGAAAATGGCATCACTTTAAGTATCAGATTGGAATCTCCTTGGAGCTGATGTATTTGTTCCATCATGAATTTGCAATGGGAATTCTAAATGCACACCTGGTTAGAGATTTTGCAGGCAATCCATTGAAGTTTCAGCAGGAAAATGGGAACAGTTATGAACAAACAGATGTCCACTGGTATTTATGT
The DNA here is from genome assembly GCF_030684315.1 of Stegostoma tigrinum. NCBI lineage: Eukaryota > Metazoa > Chordata > Chondrichthyes > Orectolobiformes > Stegostomatidae > Stegostoma > Stegostoma tigrinum. The sequence continues at coordinate 11,392,653 of NC_081386.1, forward strand.
ATCTTGAAGAGGGATAGTATTTGGAAGGATTTGTTCTTGTTTGCAGCAAGACAAATTTTGCCCTGATGTGCACATATGATGGTCTGAATGGCTTCCGTCTGCCATCCATTCTGTGATTTTACATCCTGGAGTTTCTTGGAGAGAGGGTGCAGGCTAAGGAAATAATCCAAATGGACAGAATGCCTGACAAGATTCATTTTACAGTAGGTTCAACCGCTTTCATGGATTACAAAAAAAACAAACATATTTTAACCAAAATCTTCACTATCTGTGTGAAATTGCCCTCTGTTCTATTTCATCATTTAATTCATTTAATGAAAACATAGTAATGAATCAGTTATATAGTCCATGCAGGAATTTCATACAATTGGATGGAGTTTTCCAAAGCCAAATGTCTCCATTGCATGCTGTCATTTGGAACAATAGGTTTTTGAATGCACCACTTTTGTTGTACATAAACCACAGTGAAAGAAATATTACTGTCATTGACTCAAGCCTCTTTGCTGGTTCTTATCCAGAAAGTTGCATGATCCTTTTTAACCTCTAGGTCCTGAGAAAACATTCAATAAACCATGCTGGGTACATCTCAAATCTTAGTTCTGGTTCTTAACTGTAGTTCTGCTACACTAGGCTTCAATTCCCCGTTCTGTTGCACTTCCATTCCAGTACATGCACTTCTGACTGATTTAAAGTGAGTCTGAAATGCTCAGCCACATCAATGTCACTTGTGGTTAATGCTAATAATGTTCGTGGATGTAAGATATCCATTAGCTATTAAACTGGTAGATTGATTGTCATAAAATCATTTAAGGAGAAGCTGAAAGTTCAAAGTAATTTCAGAAGTGTGAGAGAAGATTTTACATTTTGTTCCTTTACTCACAGACTGCAGACTAGGTTCCTGCATGATGAAGTCCATTGGCTCCTGAGCTGCATCTGGCCCTTGTGTATTAGTTGATCTAAAGTGCGTGTATGGGCTTTTCAGCCTTAAACGGAACAGTCCATGTTACGCATAAATGGATAGGTTTGAGGGTAGCAGTGCTCTTTGAGAGAGCGAGAGGAGTCTGTCAAAAATTGACCTCTGCAGCACCTAATACTTGGTGGCCCATGTCGCTTCACAGTCCTCTCACTTAATCTTTCATGAGCAAGATCCAAACATTGAGCATTCAAAATCTCTAAGTGCACAAGCCTCTCACTAGTGGCATGAATCAAAAGGATGGTTTAGATCTCTCACATCAGCTCCACCCACTGTCCGCCTGTTCTGGGCAGATGTTTTAAATCACAGCCAGTTTGTCTAGCATTTCCCTCTTTGTTATAAAGAAATAGAAAACATCTTAATTTATATAGTACCTTTCATGACACCTCAAAACAATTACCACCAATTATATACTTTGAAGTATAATCACTTTTGAGAATGTGACAGCTTATTTGCACGCAGCAATGAAATAGTGATATGTTTATCCATTTTCAGTGTCATTTGCTAAGGGCTGAAGAGACATCCTTTGAGATTCTTCGATTAGCATGTTGGATTTTTTCACATAAGTCTCTGAGGTAGATGGGCCCTCAGTTTAACGTATTATCCAAATATCAGTACCTCTGTCAGTTCCACACTCTCTCAGCATTGCAAAGCAGCATCAGCCTATGTTGTATGCACATGTCTCGGAATCCCCAACTTCTATTTCAGAAGTAGGAAGATGCCAGCTAAACGATGGCTGGCCTTTTAGAGACTAGGGTTGGTCTAATGGTTTCGAGATAAATCTTCTAAGTTTATTGACCGTGAATAGCTGAATGAATAATGCTTGAAGTCAGTTTTTTTTTCTTGGACTGTGATTTTGATGAATGGGCCATTTTGATTGCAACCCGTGAGCAAACCATCAATTTTGAAACTCATAAGTGAACCTGGTCTCCACCACCAATGTACACAGAGGGAATACAGGGAGAAAAGAAAGCAAGTGTTTTAAATTTGAACTAAAAGAGAAAAAACAAAATGGTTGCAATAGAAAATGCTTATCCTTTAGAAATACAGTAAAATTAAAGTTAAAATTTTCAGGAAACTGTAGAAGATTTAGTGACAAAGAAACACTAGGTGAGCAGAACATGCTGTATAACATTTTGAAAGCCTGACTTTAATATTTTTTTTAAAAGCTATTAATAACAAAGAAGATGGAGAAAGTTAGTCAGGCCATCAAACCTGTTGCATCATTCAATACAATCATAGCTGATCATCCCCTTCAATGCTATTTTCCCAATGTTATCCCTGTATCGATATACATCATTGATATTCAGAATAAGTGAGCTTCCACAGCCCTCTGGAGAATTCTCATGCTTCACAGCTCTGAGTGAAAATAAACTCTCCTCATCTTGCACCTTATTTTGAAATTGCTTCCCTCTCCTCAACTAGGTGAAACATCTTAAGATGTTTCCTATGTCTACCTCCTCTATTCCTTTCATAATTTTATAGATTTCAGTAAGATCACCTCTCAATTTTCAAAACCTGAATGGATTCAGGCCCAATTTCCATGCAGGAACATTTATTTTATCTGCAGTTATTTTGTTTGACCTCAACTTTGAATATGTCATTACTATTTGAAGAACATTAATACCATGCTATGAATAGGTAAAACATTAGTGTTAAGAGTTATATCAGGAACTCATTATGCTCAGAACCACTTCAAAATCAGAATTCACTCGGTCTGTCAGCAACACAAAGGGTTAGATAACAAAAAGCTTGCTCACATTCTGTTTTGGTTTCTCAAGTAACCATTCAGCTTAAGATCTTACACACTTTTCTTTACAACTGGCACAGATATAATCTAAATTTTTATTTTGCCCCCCATCAGATCCTCAGTTCAATTATTTTTAATCTTTCATAAATCATTGCTCTTTCATGCCAGTGTGGATTTAAAATCCCACAAATAATGCAAATACTGGTTAGGATTCTCAAAACCTGTCCTAATGCCAACACATAGGGTCCTTTGTGTACATAGAATTTGGGTCAGGGTTTCAACTTCAGATGCAGTGTTAAAAGTCAATGCAGCATAAAACTGTCTCTGTATCTCTTTCGCATGTCTAAAGGAGAAAGCAAAGTCAACAGGCAAACAAAATAGGGACAGTAGGTTAACGCCACCATTGTATTTCAATAAGGGCAAGTTTCACCTTTGACCCTCCAATCAGCTGTATTGGAGACTTTGTTTACTCACTTGTTCCTCTTGACAGCTGGTGAGCATCCAGGCTATTTTTGTTGACATGATTTCAATGTTTTCTAAAACTTGTTTCATAAACTGGCTAGTCCACCACACATTAGCTAACTGAAGCCAGGTTTTGCAGTTGAAAGCACATTTATGGAAGACATGCTATAACACAGCATAATTTTTCAGGAGGCACTGAGATCTATCTTATCCTTACCCTAACAAGATGTGAAACAAACCAATTTACAGCTCTGTTAAAGCATCAGACAAATTAATTTCATCAGAATATGTCAGACATTTACATCAATGAGAGGATAATTTTGAAAATCGAGAGGATGTTAAACAAGAGCTCTAAGTCGCAGTTTCTTGGTAAACTCAAGGATCAGAGGAACTTTACTGCTTGGCCTCATTCAAGTTTCCTTTGTTCACCATGACCCTGGAACTCAGCATGCATTGTAATCACCCCAGATACAAACTTGCTTCATCCTTCAGTAACTACACCATTTGGCTCATAAGAGTACGAGCTAACAATTAGAACAGTATATTTGCATTTATTTAGCCTCTTTAACATTATAAAATGCCTCAAGGTACTTTATAGAGGCATTGTAAACCAGAGTGTGACACTGAATCATGTAAGGAGACATTAGGCTAGGCAGTCAAAAGTTTAATCAAAGAGTTAAATTTTAAGAAGAGTCTTAAAAGAGAAAAATAAGGTAGAGAGTACAGACATGTAGTGAGAAAATTCTGAAGATTAGGGTTGAGTCAACTCACTTTTAGAGCAGTTCCAATTGGGAATATAGAGAACAGCAGAATTAGAAGAAAGAAGATATCTCAGTAGGGTTGAAAAAGATTACAAAAATAGAGAGAGGCAAAGCCGCGGGCAGATTTGAAAATGATAAGGAGAATTTAAGGTTACAATGTAGTTTGACTGCAAACCAATGTAGGTCAGCTGTGACAGGATCAGGTGGGCTAATGGGCCAAGGAGTGGCAGATGGAGTTTAATTCAGATAAATGTGAGGGGCTGCATTTCAGAAATGTAAATCAGGGTAGGACTTATACAATTAATGGTAAGATATTGGGGAATGTTGCGGAACATAGCAACATTGGAGTGCAGGTTCATAGTTCCTTGAAAGTGGCAGGTAGATAGGATAGTGAAAAAGATTTTTGGTATGTTTGTCTTTACTAGTCAGTGTAATGTGTACTGGAGTTGGAAGGTCATGTTGCAGCTGTACAAGACATTGGTTCAGCCACTTTCAGAGTATTGCGTACAATTCTGATCTCCCTCCTGCAGGAAGAATGATGTGAAATTAGAAATGGGCTATTTTCCTAGAACATTGGAGGCTGAGGGGTGACCTTATAGAGGTTTATAAAATTATGAGGGGCATGAATAGGGTAAATATTTTGATTGTTAAAATTGGTGCAGAAAATCCCAGTTATCAGTGCATAGCTGGAGTATTGACAGTTTGAAGCTTAAGGAAGTAATGAAAGGCAGTTTTGCTTGTTCACAAAATTGAAAACCTTACTAGAATTTAATAGAGTATTGTCACAATAAAACATTTTAAAATGTTTAGAAAAAGCAGACACTGCAATGCTGTCATAATAGAGCTGAAAAGTCCGAATGCAAAGTTCAAAATATTAAAGAAGCTTACCAACAGCAGAAGTTTAAACAGCTTTGATTTAATCAGTACAAGCTTAAAGAAAGACCAATGCTACAGGGTAAACAGCATTAAAGGAATAAGAATAAATAAGAAGAATACATTAAGAAGAAATGTCAAGTGAATAAATATTCACAAAGCAATACAATGTCAATGATCGGCCAAAGACAACACAAGATTTGATATCTTGGAGAAAACAATTCCTAAGGTGCAGAATTGCTTCAAAATTAAATACTAAATCTGACACTGAACGGGTTAATAAATTATTGTATTAAATGGTTCCTTTTGGTGATGTTATATACCACAGCAATATCAAAAGAGGAGGAAAACGCTTTTTGAAGTTTTAAATGCCTCTGATAACTATTTACAACTGAGACCAAATAAATATTCTTGAATGAGCAATATTTAACAGAAGAGTTCAGCTTTCAGAGGAACCTGTAAATAATTTCATGGCTTGAACAGATTTATAGAAAGCTGTGACTATGATGCTTTGAAGCAGAAATCATAAAAAGACAGAATTGTTGTTAGAATTATTAATGCATCTTACACTTCAAGGACAACTTAACTTTGGAGAAAGCTATACAAATTGTAAAGAATCATAAGCTAGAAAGACTCATAGATGGAATTTGAGAGGAGAAGAGCATCCTTACCTCCGGAAAGCAAGACAACCCTGTTCACTTTATAACATGTGAGCACTCCAAAAAGGCAATTGACAAACAGCACAGAAACGTCCATCTGTTACAATACTATTGAGAGTGGTCTCTGCACAGTCACGGTGAAAACAAGGATGCATCTACATTGAGGTTACCATCAAATATGTTGTGTGATACTGTCACCATGCTAAACAAACAGACTTCAAACAGATCTCACAACTCAAAACTGAGCATCCATGAGATGGTGTGGACCATCAGCAGCAGCAGGATTGTACACAAGCCCTTCATACGCTGCATACCTGCCATTACTGGGAATTCAACTTTGGTTTAATGCAGCTTGCAGGAGGGCATACCAGGAGCAGCACCAAGCCTGGCTGTAAATGAGATGTCAATATGGTGAAACAGCAATGCAGAACCACATCAATGCCAAACAGTGGAATCAGCATGCAACATGCAAAGCTGAGCAATCCCACAATTAATGGATCAGTTCTAAATTGTGAAGTTCTGTCATATCGAACAATGCAGTTCTGCTCCAGCCAATGACACAGTTCTGTGACAGTGTCCTGGAGCATCCTCAGTCTGCAGTGAAAACACCCCTTGCTCATCTGGAAGATGTGGCATGAAAGACAATAGACTCTGGGCCTTCTATACCTGCTCCATTTTCTGAGAGCACCTTCAGATGCAGCTTCTCCATGTAGAAACTGCTTGAGGGTAGCTGCTATTCCTGGGCTTGTTGGCACATTTGTCCCTCTTTCATTTCTTTGCACCTTCATTGCACCACAGCCACTGTTATAATGACCACTGCTGTGACTATATCCATTGGTCATGTTTCCAATGAACCTGTGTGAGAAATATCAGAAGCAGAACCGCTCCTGAGGAATGTGAGAAGTCATCATTCGCATTATCCACCAATGACAGTTTAGCAGAGACCTCAGTGAAGTGGAGCATGAAGAACTCTGAAAAGGAGGCATGTGGAATGCCTCTCCATAGACCTTTGACATAGTGGACCTTAATCTGTTGTAAATAGTACAAGATATGCAGCACAATAGAAAAGGAGATTGTAAGTGTGGCAGGATTACAGAAACCTGTTCCCCATTCATCTACACTACCCCAAATCACCAAAGAAAGGCAGAATTGCATATAAAAGTACACTGTCAAATACTTAACAGTTCAAGGTGAGAAAAAGCAGTTTTTGTCCCTTGTGCACCTTATGAAATCTTAAATTGTCTTAGTGGTCCAGAGGTGGCACTTTTTAGGGTCATTTGCAATTTGTTCTATTTAAAAGAGATGGTTACAGTCAACTTGTAATGATTGCATTCTCCTCTAGTCAGGATTTGAATTGTGCATGCAAAATTATATACATAGATATTTTTAACCTGCACTGTGCCAATGCCGAATTAATGCAATTGATCCTTGAAGGTCTTCATATTACTTAAGGTGCAACCAGCATCCGCATGCAGAAAAAATACCTGCTTATTCTGCTCCTTGTCAAGTAGGGTGGCAGCTATTCCTCATTTACATTGTGCATTTGCGATGTGGGTAAAAATGGAAGGTAATACAGATTACACATCATAAGTAGCAGGCTCAGCCTACCAAACAAGGTGAATGTTCAAATCACCACCTTTCTTTCCTCCTTGACATAATCATTTCTGAGCTTCCACACAATCCTTCTCTTCATCTCCTAACATTAACCTTGAGTCCTGGGCCTACAGCTTAGTCATGCCAACCCTCATGTTGCACTGTTCTCCTATTACAATTAAGGTGGTAGCAACCATTGATAACCCTCCCCCACTCCACAGTATCCCATGGTACTCTCCAAAGCACGAACATCTTCCACTCTTGTGAGCTGAGTTGTATTTCCATCACAATTATTATCCTCTCTATGTCCCAAAATGCTGCCTCCAACCCACACAACATACTTCTTCAACTGTCAAACACAACTGTGGTCTCTCCTAACTCACTTCAGTTTTCAGGAAACACAACACGACCAACTTGGAAGGACTGGATAGGTCTGACTGGATAGTGGCCAGACTCCTGACTGATCTCTATGCAGTTCAGTGACTAATTTACCATTAATCCCTCATCCCTGTGCGAGTGACTGTGGCCCACTTCTCAGCCTCTAATGACTATGGAAATTCTGACATGTTGACTGTAAAATTTAACCCTTTGCCCATCCTTTATTTCTCTTTCCTCATAATCAGTTACTTACCCTCACTAAATTTATATTACTTTCTGAAGTACTTATTGCTGGGCCATTATAGTTTCTGGTGAAGTGGCTGATGGGGTGTATTGTGATACAGGTTGTAATCTTGATGCCCATGTCCTGGTCTATTGCATTCACTGCACCCAATGTTGCCTACTCCACATCAGAGGAAACAACTGCAGACTGGGTGACTGCTTTGCAGAATACTTCCGGTCCATGCACAAGCAGGGACCTAACCTTCTCATAGCTGGTTATTTTGACACTGCATCCTGCTCACATGCCCACTAGTCTGTCTTCAGCATGCTGCACCGAATCACAATGCACACCTGAAGAACAACATCTCATTTTCAGACTAGGCACTTTACAACCTTCTGGACTTACTATCAAGTTCAACTCTTTAAGATTGTGAACTACTCCCATTCTTTCTCCTTATTTTAGCTTTACTTGTTTCATCCTTTGTCACCATGTCCTCTCTCCCCTGCATCCAATCCCGTGCCACTGTCTGATCTTTCACACACCATTGTTCTGCCATTTTCATATTCTGATCACTTAATCTGTAAAAACAGTAGCCTCTCTCTCACTGCACTCCACCGCCCCACTATTGAACAAATGCAGCCCCCTCTACATTTCACATTAGCTCTGATAAAGAGTCATCTCGACTCAAAGTGTTACCTTGCTCTCTGTGCATGGATGCTGCCTGACCTGCTGTGATTTCGAGCATTTTTTTGTTTTCACTACAGATTCCAGCATCTGCAACAATTTGTTCCACCTTTGTCAATCTTCTTACCTTGTTGTTAAGAAAGAAGAAACATTCTGCCAGTTGAAAATAATGAGTTAGACCCTCATCTTGGGTGGCATTGCATCCTCCGCTCGTTACATGTTGCACCCTGTCTCCAACATGGAGTGAGGAAAGAGAAGAGATGAAGTAGGCTGAACTTTCCCAGCCCCTGAATAATGCGGCAATGGTGAGTCAATTGGGAAAATGTGGTGAGATTGGACAAATGAGATTTCCAGAGACAAGAAACAGAAGTCTGACTTTACATGCAAAGTTTCAACAGCGAGACAAGCATCTTGCTAGTGAGTGGAAAGAGGCATTTTGGTTGCTCTAATTTCTCATTGTTGTCTGTTTGAGCTTTGTTTACATGTAACTTGCTATTTTTCCCTGTTGTGGAGAGAAACTAGACAGAGATTATTACCAACATGAAAGTCAGAGTGAGTAACGAAAACAGACTTTGCGGGGGTGGCTCAGCAGTTCTGGCAGCATCTGTGAAGTGAAATCAGAGTTAACGTTTTGGATTCAGTGGCCCCTCCCCAGAACTTAAATCAGAGTGAGTACCTGGTTGCTGCAACCCACCTATCCAGGTTTCCACCTTGACCAGCAGTCATTGACATTTTCAGGCACGCTCTTTGGCAACCCTATCCACAGAGGTTGGCATTGGATAAACACCAGCCTCATCACAATATCATGGCAAACCTCCAAATAACTTAGAAAACAGTTCACCACTTTAATACTATACCTTGGAGTGCACAAAAGTCTTTCATTGTAATGTTACTGCTAAGATGCTTGGCACATATCCATCTCATACATTGGACAAACTGCATCTCAAGCTCTCTATACATGCTTTCTTAGTGTTTACACAACTTGTGCCTTCTTTGATGCTCACAGCAGCTCTGCCTTGCTATTTAGCTTCTCTCAGAGTAATTAAGGCAGTGACTCTGAAAATAGTAGATGTGCTAGTGGTCATCTTCCAGGATTCTATAGACTCTGGAGCAGTTCCTGCAGTTTGGAGGGCAGCTAGTGTCGCTCCAATATTCAAGAAGGGAATTAGAGAGAAAACAGAGAATCATATAACCAGTAAGTCTAACATCGGTAGGAGGGAAAGTTCTTGAATCCATTATCAAGCATTTCATAGCAGAGCATTTAGAAAGCAGTGTCAGGATCAAACAGATGCAGCATGGATTTATTGAGGGGAAATTATGCTTGGCAAATCTGCTGGAATTCTATGAAGATGTAATTAGTACAGTTGACGAGGGGGAGACAGTCGATTTGGTATATTTAACCTTTCAGAATTTGTTTGACAAAGTCTCACATAAAAGATTATCGTACATGTTTAAAACACATGGGATTGGGGGAAGTGCATGGAGATGGATTAAAAAAAAACTAGTTGGCAGAGAGGAAACAAAGAGTAGGAATTAATGGATCCTTTTCAAACTGTTAGGCAGTATCTAGTGGGGATCGGCCACTGGGATCTCTGCTAGGATCTCAGCTATTCACAGTATATATTAATGGCTTGGGTGAGGGAACAAAGTGTAACATCTGAAAGTCTGCAGTTGATACCAAGTAGGGTGGGAGGATGAACTATGACAAGGATGCAGAGATCCTTCAGCATGATCTTGGCAGGTTAGGTCAGTGGGCAAATCTTTGGTAGATGCAGTATAATTTGGATAAACGTGAGGTTATTCACTTTGGAAACAAAAACAAGAAGGCAAATTACTACCTGAATGGCTGTAAATTGGGAGAGGGGAGTGTGCAGCGGGGCCTGGGTGTCCTTGTGCACCAGTTGCTGAAGATAGGTATGCAGGTGCAGCAGGTGCTAAAGAAGGTAAATGGTCTGTTGGAACAGGGATGTGTTATTGCAGTTATACAGGGCCTTGGCGATTCCACATCTGGAATATTGTGTGCAGCTTTTGGTCTTCTTTTCTGAGGAAGGATACTCTGGCTCTCAAGGGAGTGCAGTGAAAGTTTACTGGGCTGATTCTGGGGATGGCGTGATTAACGCATGAGGAGAGATTGACTAGATTAGGGTTGTTTTCTTTGAAGATCAACTGAATAATGGTGGGATCTCATGGAGACTTGAAAATTCTAACAGGCCTATACAGGGTAGATGCAGTGAAGATGCTCCCAATGATTGGTGTGTCCAGAACCAAGGGTCACAGTGTGAGAATTCAGGGTAGACCATTTAGGATAGAGATGAGAATACATTTCTTCACCCAAAAAGTGGTGAGCCTGTGGAATTCATTGCCACAGGAAGTAGTTGATGGCAAAATGTTGAATGTATTTAAAAGGTAGCTAAATATAGCACTTGGGGCAAATAGGATCAAAAGTTATGGGGAGAAAGCAGGATTAGGCTATTGAGTTGGATTGTCAGCCATGATCATGAAAGAATGGCAGAGTGGGCTCACAGGAATGAATGTCCTTCTTCTTCTCCTATCTTCTATATTTCTATATTTCTGTGCTTCTATGTTTTCTTCTTTGCTTTATAAGTCCAATTGAGCAGATCTATCATAAAGCCTAGACTTCTTTATGGATAAGTGTAGCTGAACCAGTCTCTTACCTCAAAGTAAGCTGGGATGGCTACTCCTTCAGATTCCAGCACACAATTTGTCACTTTGGTGTTATCTATTATGCAGATTGCCACTGAACAGTACATATGGTCAATGGAACTGGAGTGGTGAATGAAAAATGAGTAGTACTATTACAATGTTGACAAGTTTTAAATGCCTCAGTCTGTACTTCCTGCTTTCTGTGTTTATTTGTGCTGAAGTTGGGAATGATAACATCATGAAATATTCTATGATGTTATCATTGACAACTTCAGCACACATAAACACAGAAAGCAGGAAATAATGATTGAGACACTTAAAACTCTCCCTGAAGTTAGCAGACTATTATTACGTAGACGGTGAATGTATCTAATGTACTATTTCCAATTATGTCATGTATGTTGACGCACCAGAGCCGGCACGTGACTTACCAGTTCCTACAACTGGCAGGAGAAGCTGAAAAGTTCATCTCTGAAATCTGTTAGACCATTGCTGGCTCACTGTCTGGACAATTCGCATTACACTGAGGCTTGACTCACAAGGAAGTCTTGGGATGGATGGGGTAGAGTATCTGTTCAGAAATTCACCACATCTGCACCTTCCACAAAAATGTAGATACAACACAGATTTGGGCTAAAGAGAGAACAGCAATGTGTCATAATCACAAATTTTACTCATCACGCACAAACAATTTTAAGGAAATAAATATTATGAGTGTTGTCAACATTGTGTTAGTTACTTATGCTGATAAGTTGCACCTTACTGTGTAATTAAACTCCAGTGCAGCCTGTAAAATTGAGGCTGGAGGTAATAACAGAATAATTTATGTATTTCTGTCTACAGACAGGAACAGAAATCACATGATATCAGATTATAGCCCAACAGGTTTATTTAAAAACACAAGCTTTCAGCGTCTTACTCCTTCTTCAGGTGTTCGTGAGTGAGGCAGTATTAGACATCGAATGAAATAAAAGATCAAAGGGTTACAGCACTGATGAGGATTTATGAACAAACCTAAGATGCTGTTAAATCTTTAATCAGTTTGAAGTTAATCAGTCAGTCAATGTGGTGTTTTATAAATTCCTGCTTTAGAAATAAAACCAGCCTGACTCCAAGCCAAATCAAAAACAGTTTCCAAACAAGGCCTCATACCTAATATGCATTTTCTGACCTAAAATGTAATCTCTTCTTTACACTGATAAAATCTTTAGTTCTCCCAGGGTAGTGACTTCAAAGGAATTTTGGGATTTACATATTCATATTAATCAATTAAAACCTTTTAAACCAATTAAAATGAAAATTTATGCAACTTAGATTTGTTTAGAACATCCTCATCAGTGGTGTGACCCTTTGATCTTTTAGTTATAAATTCTGTGTCTGATACTACCTCTCTCACTAATACCTGAAGAAGGAGTAAGACTCCGAAAGCTTGTATTTTCAAATAAACCTGTTGGACTATAATCTGGTGTCGTGTGATTTCTGACTTTGTCTATCCTAGTCCAACACTAGCATCTCCACATCATGCAGACAGGAACAGGTGTCAAGGCAATTCCCCTTAGTGATATTTGAAGCAAATGTGAACTCAGGATGAAAATCATCCTCACACTTCCTCCCACTTCACCTTTTCTTATGGCCTGTCCAGCTATTGATCCTCTCTTCCAAATCTGTTGCTATAATAATCTGTGTATTGTGTTACATACCACTTCTAGTCTGAATCAATTCAATGTATTAAGGCACTCCTGAAAACAGTCAACCCATCAAAATCATTTTATTTAACAACCCAAAACTGTGCTCCATTTAATTTTTTCTCCTTCAGTGATATTATCAAAATCTCTCACCAGAGGGGTGGAGTGTCCGGTTTTGGCAGTCCACTGTGCAATCAGTCTACATTCCAGAGCAGTTATTCAATTCCTGACACCATAAAAAATGCATGTGTCAAAGGCATTGTATGAAAACACATTCACATGTTTCTACCCAGTATACATTGAGCAAGCTCAATCTTTTCTATTCACAAAATACATGAAATTGATGATTTGTGCACAGAGACCTGCCAGAGTATCATTGCCACACCTGAGTAAAATGTCTCTTCTACTGCAACTATTGTCGCATGATGCTTCTGAAGTGTCACCTGATGAAATGGCATGTTATAAGGGACTTGTTGCCTCTTTGATGCTGCAGTGTGTAATTCCATTGGTGTCCCCAGCTGGTGCTTTTTTTTAATTCATTCATGGGACACAGATGTCACTGGCTGGCCAGCACTTATTGCCCTTGAAGTGAATGTTTTGGCAGGTCATTTCAGAGGGCAGCTGAGCACCAACCATTGGAGGACTAGGTGTAGTGGGATTCAAGCTCAGATCTCCAGAAGGTTAGCTAAGTTTCTGAATTAATAGTCCAGCCTCTCCATGCAATGGTAATTTTCACTTATGAATGCCATTTATACAATGCAGATGAGCTTGCCAAAAATTGACACCAACCAAAGACTTCATTTACATTGAAACACAGATGCCTCACACCTTGATCTGTGCTGAAGCCAAGGTAACTAAAATGTGTGTAGCCTGCTTGGTGCTATGTGAAGTACAGATCCATAAAGCTCTGTTTGCTAAACCATGGGACCTCCTTGGATATGGTTTCCTACAATCCTCATCCATCATCAGTCCATGCAGCTCATGATATTGTAAGCTTCATGTTGTCAGTCTGGTTTTATGAGAAAGCTCAAATATCTCAATACTCCTCCACAGTCCCAGATGTAGTCCTCATTAACATTGTTTAACCAATTTGTCGCTCCCAACTCACAGAATAAATGAAATGCTTTGTAGTTAAGACTTAAACTATGCTGACCAGATGCTATTTGTCCCTAGCAAATCCAGTCATGGGGTTTTTCTTTTAAAACTGTGACTTATGACTTTTTTTAAAGCTTCACATATGGAAAGAAACACAAGATGTAATGGTCTGATTAGCACCACAGAATGACTTATTACAACACATCCAGCCTCTTTAAATATAATTTAAAACAGTAGTCAGATTGAGCAGAAACATATGAACACATTAACTGAATATAATCATATGGATTAAACAAAATACTAGCATCTGATTGGTCAATGGAAAATTATTAAATATCGTACTTGCTAAGTACAAAATGCATTCTTAATGCAATGTATCGGCTAAGTCATAACAATTTAAATTTATATTCTCTTGAATGTTCCAAATGGTAATAACGTTTAGAAATGACATTTTTTTCAGCTGTAACAGTGTAGCAACATTTCATTAAAATGTAATCCTTAAAGTGCTCTAATAAAGTATGTGCTGATAAGGGCATGTACCCCTCCTGTTTGAGCTTCAAACCTCCTGCCTGTTTGTCTATTTAGCCATTTTAAGTAGCTGCAACAAACAGATGTTTGGAAATGGACACAGTTATCTTATATGTCTTTCAGCTGCAGTCCCAGCACATAAACTAGGCACTGGGGATTAGGACCACCACTGGTACCAACATCTGAAAAGTGATTATGGCACCATAGGCCTTCCTCTTATCATAAATCTGATTAACAATTACAGCAGTTATGTGGAACCCTTATGCACTTTATGTTAAAAATGTCAATACCTTTAATAACACTTTAATGAAACGGCGCCAGCAAAGAACTTTGAGAAGTAAGGAGTGAATATTAAAATATCCAATTGTGGTTGCAAGTGATAAGTCCCTCGCACTTCTTGACTAGTAAATCTCTGCCGAATATTTTTCACTATCTATGGCAACACCAGCTTCAGAGAGTGTTATAAAGATTCATGTTGAGAAATATTGTTACTATTATGAGTGCATCAAAGTGCCAATCATCAAGTTTATATGCTGACGCAGTCCTCAATTCTCTGTATTTTACTGCACTAAAATTCCATAAAAGCAAACACTCAACACTACAAGTAAGATTTTACTGCTCCTAGCTGACACGCTGTGAAATATTGGAGAGATATCTGTAGCATATTTAAGTATGTTAACAGACCACTGACAAGTTGTTTTCTACATGTCAATGTGTACATACACACATTCTTGTACACATACCCAAACAAACACGCCCAGTTATTTCAAGAATGCTACTTCCTTCAATGAAGTTCCATAGTACTTAAGCAAATATGTTCTGAGGAAGATGTATTTACTTTATTAAAAAAGTCAAAAAACAGACTAAATCAAGGTATAAAATATGACATTGGACTCTTTCTTAAACTGCAAATATGCCTCAGTAATTGGAAAAATGTTGATCTGTCGAAAATATAAAATATCCTTCCAAAAGAAAATTATAGTTAGGCTATGGAGTTATAACTGTGATTTTTAGTGCCTTACTTTTGAATAATTTAGCAGTGTTTGCACTTCTCATGTATAAAGTCAAATTTGTTTCAGATGCTTAATGACAACCTGATTGATTATTGACTTGTTAATCAATCATCATTTATTAGTGTGAAGACATTCAAAAATGAAAAATAAAAGTACATTTGTAAAACCTATATAGTCACAGTGCAAAACAATTAGTGTTATCTGAGTGGCACAGTCTGATAAAACTGGTGAGGAGCTCCTGCATAAATTATGTGAAAGGATTTATCAGGGAAAAAAAATGAAAGCCCTGCCAGAGATGAGAGGGTGAAGGGTCCATTGAAAATCAGAGAGATTACCAGCTCATCACATTATTTGTGGGTTATCAGGAGACAGTGGTAATGAAAGTGAAAGCTATCTTCTGATCAATAAGTGTTTGACTGTGTTTGGAGTTCATTTTCCCCTGCCGAGAAAGGCAGCAAGGAACTATTGATCATTTTGTTAATCCATAACTGGTCTCAGCCTTCCCTCGTGGACAAGGAGGAAAAATAACATAATAACCAGTAGCACTTGATCTTTTATTTTTGCTGTGAGAATGTGGTCTGATGAGACTTGTTGGCAAAGGTGGAGTCCTGAATTTAAAGGTGGGGAGGTGACTGTTTGGCCTTCTCTGAAGTGCTTTTGTAGTAAGGGTTAGAATCTCTTCATCAGGATGTCTATAGTGGTGTTAGTGGATAACACCATTATTAATTGTGCCTGCTTGTACAATGTCAGTGGCAGCAGAGATTGAGACAGATGAGGTCTTAGGAGTCAGTGACTCAGGCTGGTGAGTGCAGGCTTCTAACCTCCCATCACTTAACAGTGCAGGTGCACTATTTCACATCCATCAGCATTTAATGTTTTAAGATTTAATCAGTGGTGCTTGAAGGAAAACACGGTATTAGAATAGCCCTCAACTGTAAATCAAAATTGAAGGTTTTCATAAATTCTTCTGACTAGAATGGAACATTTAAAGAACACTGCTTTTACATAACCCATGTATATTTATTATAGAATAATAAAACTGTCAGTTAAAAAGCTGAAGCAGATAGTAAAAATATACTTTTCACTAGTAGCAATCCATCTCTTCATGATTATGTATTTATTCATCACTCTGTTCCTTCAACTGATTCATAAATTTCAATCATTTCTTTTTGGACCTTTCTTTATTACTGCACTCCTTCATTTTCACACCAACCTTCCAAATACTTTGACTTTTCAACTCCTGGATGCCAAATATTACACCAAAATACAGACATCTTAAAAAGGTAAGGGCATAGAAAGAGAATAACAGTACAATATTACTCAATTTTAATGGAAAACTCTTAGCTGTTAATAACTGGTCATGGAAGTTTTTTCAGTGAAATTGTGCTAAAAGGCCTAACAACAAGAAAGCACTCTATCACTGTTGCTGTTTATTTTGATCATGTAATCATTGATGAGTGTGATCAGCAAAAGCATCATCTACAAGAATTGCAAAACCTCATGCTGTAATATTTTATCAACCTTATCCAATTTATAAAGTAAAGCACTTCAAATCTCAGCCACAATGGAGGAATTTTACTTTGTTTGGCTGGAAGATGTACTGGAGTCAATCTCGTCTAGTTAGTAATATGAAAATTGAATAATAGTAAGTTGTCACTGATTTATATTGTCAGAGAATTCAGCTTTCATTCAAGTTAATAGAAATGAAAATGAGACCAAGTATTGACCATGTTGTCAATCCCTTATCACCCATTTTATATGATCACATATAATCACTGCCAATGCCCTTGCATCAAAAACTTGCACCTATTAAAAAAACTCATATCAAAATGTCCCATTGCATTCTGCAGGAGGAGCAAAGCATATCATAGAGGAATGAGTGTGAAGTTCAGGGAAGAGATTGAAGATTCACTCAATGAAGCATATTTTCAGAAAGTCCTTGAAACAGACCCTATTGAAAGATTTCGGAAGATGACTTCAAAGTAATAGGCTGTGGTAATTACAGGTTATTTTCAATGGGGAATGTACATAAGAGTATGCTAGAACATTAGGCTAGGCAGGCTGCAGTCTTGAAGATTACGGAGAATTTCATAGATAAGAATGAGGATTTTGAAATCAATGCACTGATGAACAATGAATTGCAGGAAATCAATAAAGACAGGAAATATGAATATGCAGCACATAGTAAGGGTTAGGATGCAAACCACAAAATTCTGCCTGAGTTGAGATTCCTAAGAGCAAGCCATTAATCATATTAATGTGTGAGGATCTTTTCCCTCTAGCTTGGGTATTTCCCGACCCTTCATTAACATATCAGAAATATCCAAGATATGTGAATGTCGATAAGTTCAACAACTAGTGAGAAAAATATTCCTCACCTGCTGGATCCAATTGATATGTGTTCAAAATTTTCAGAATATTAATGGATTAGAAATGTCATTTCAGATCAAAATAATGCTCAAATCCAACAATAGACTTGATCTATCTAATTCCAGTATATATTTTTCAATGAATAAAGTTACACATTTCTTGAATCTATTCTAGCATGGTTTCATACAGGAGCAATCGTTTGAGGCTGAGATGAAAAGGCATTTCAACACTCAGAGGGTCATGACTCTTTGGGATATCCTACCTCCAAGTGTTTTAGATGTTCTGTCACTGAACATATTTAATGTTGGGCATATTTTTGGCCTCCAAAAGATTGAAAGGACTTGGGGACAAGACAAGAAAGTGGAGTTGAAACCAAAGATTAAATGCATTTATTTTGAGTGGCGGAGTAGTGATTGATGGACCTCATGGCCAACTCCTACTCCCATTTCCTCTTTTGTTTTAAGCTGGATCTTAGAATTTGATAGTTTTGTGGTAGATGTCCCACCATCCTCCTCAGTATCAACCTCTGGATTTTGTACGTGAAACAAAATTCTGCCAAACCTGTGGTAGAGGGCGACTTCTGGCAACACAATTACCTGGACCCGATCTCTGCCTGAAGTCTGCATTATCCATTTCAACTGGACTAGCTACATACCAAGAAGAGTCACCAGCTAACAGACCTGTTGTAACTCTGGTCATCTCTCATCATTAAGCAATAGCTTTTCAATCCACTGTGAGAGCAACAACCACAGTAAGGTAAGTGAATGTTCATGTCAGTGTGCTGTCCAGCCAACTCCCCAGCGAAGTGTCTCCACATATCATACATTTATGAACAGTGATCCCTAACATCTCCATAGCACCAGCAAGTATTTTTCAAACAGCATCTAAGGCAGTGCCTGGGGCCTTTGTTACAGGGATTCAGCCATTGATGGTCCAGAAAGTGTCATGTGCACTTTCTCAAATGTTTGTATGAATTAGAGGTGTTCACATAGTAACATTCTTTATTAGTAAGGAAGACATGCATGTGAAGTCACCTTCTGAACAATATTTCTTTACTGCCAATGGCATGTACTGTTCTTCGCTCGTGATCTGTGTTATAACTGGTACTCTGGATCTAACTCCAGATCTAAAGTACAATGAAGTGAATCTTCCCTTTGCTTGTTGTTTATTGCTGTGTATTTTTAGGTGGTGATGGAATCAACACATTTGAACACGCAATATTCCATTCCTTGAGGACGTCTTAGGCAAATTTACACCTAAAATAAATCTTTAAAAAAAAATCATCTGCAATATATGGCAAGAAATTCCATTCACTGTCTATCTAAGCTTTCAGTTGAGAGTATGGAAATATGTGAAAGAGCAGGAAGAAAATGTCCACAATGATTTGTATTGAGCTCAACCTATATAATAAGGAGATAAAAAAAATGAGCAAGGGTAGGTCAAACTGTATATGAGTAAGATCTCACAAATTACAATGAGAAAATGAAATGGCAGTCTGTTGTTGATTACTTAACTGAGGCTTAAATACTGACTGGGATATCATGGAAAACACCACTGAATGTTTGTAGCCTTTAGCCCCCAGCAGGGCAAACAGGTTCAATATCTCATTTGAAAGATTACACCTATCACAGTGTACCTCACAGGGGTATCCAACTGGATTTTCTGCTCAAGTCTTTGGAATGGGATTGAACAAACAAATCGCTGACATAATGGAGAACCCATTACCCACTGAACCACGGCAAGAAAGATTGGGACAGCATACTAGGGCAAAATCAAAAAGCCTAAACACTTATTGGGGAGTTAAGTAATTCAGGGAAAAAAGAGTCAGAGATAATGCAACAACATTCACTCTCTTCAAACATAGAGATGATGAGCTTATGATGAGTTTTGAGGAAAGTGTCTTTGCACAAGTATTTGACCTTATTCAACTCAATATAAAATGGAAAGACAGTTGGAAGTAAAATAACAGAATAAGAGCTAATGAATGAAATATTAGAAACTTCAAAAAGTTACTGTGTTGAAAACTCCACACCGACAAAGTTGTATCTACAATGGGGGTCACAGTGAAACCTTTTATGGACTACTAACTACAATTTGATTAATTTTAAATTATCCAACACTTTAATTGGTAAAAAAAAGTCTAAATTAAAAAAGAAAATTCCAAGTCCAGTGTGATGTTCGACTTGATTTAAGATGTAAATATAACAGTGGTCCTTTGGCACTAGAACACCATAAATCAATCCAGGATTGATGAAGAATGGTAGGCTCACAAATTATAAGTATAGAATTTTAAAATGTGTTACAACCTGAAAACAAGGTAAACTCAGAAGATCTGTTTAGATAGTTTAGATCAGTTATTGAATAGAAAAGTAAGTTACAAAATATCATGAAACAATTGGTCTCCTAATATGGAAATAGATCAATTAAAATGAAATTACAAATGAATTCAAAGCTCATGAAAAATGTAGGGAGAGAACCTTCAGAAAAGGTATATTAATTAGTTATGGGAGGTTTTGAAACATATTTTAGCAACAAAAAGAATCATGAAATGGGTCAGTTACTTGAAAAATGCTCTTCAGAATCACAATATTTAAAATATTGTTAGAGGTCAATTTGAAGTTATAAAAATGATGGTGAAGTTAAAGAGAAAAGAAAAGCTTACATATTCAGTGAAGATACTGGAATCGCAGTCATTCAAAAGCATGTTGATAACATTGTGAACAAATACTCCGATATTCTTGAGGGAAGGAAATATTTCATCCCTTCCTTGTCTGGCCTACACGTAACTATAGGTTCACAGCAATGTGTTTGACTATGAGCTGCCCTCTGATATGGCTTAGCAAGCCATTGACAATAAGGAATTGGGGACTGGCAACAAATACAGGTCTTGCCAGTGACACCTCCATTCAACAAAAGAATAAAGGATTGAAACTGTCTATTCTCAAGGCCAGGATGGTAAAGTTGCATGATTTACTTTGGGTATGGCTCTGATATTAATCACTTGAGAATGTAAGAATGAGGAGAAATTTATAGAGTTGTATTTTTGAAGGCAAGTAAATAACAATGGTTGAAGTTTTGAGGAGATGGATGCTAAATCCATTCCAATGGAAATCCAAAGAGACATTTTGGAACCAGGCCAAGAGCAAGATATATTAACTCCAAACCTAATCTAGGAATTTTTACTTAGCCACGTAAGTGTTTGAGTATCTCCCCAGGTTTGCAATGTACCACTGCTGGGATGTGGTGAGATAGAGAAGGAGGGGGGGATGGCAGGAATGGAATCTCTCTACACTGGGAGTTCCTAGTTCTCTGTCCATATAAGACCTTGGGTATGTCAGGACATTGGCAAGACTTGACAGCTGAGCTACAACATTCTTCATTAACTCTGGATTGGTTGAAGGTGTTTTTAGTGCCAAAGGGCTACTGTCACATGTATATCTTAAATCAAGATGAATATCACATTGGACTTCAATTCTAAATCAATGCCAAACTTAAAAACTGTGAGATGATTTCCAGCTAAGGATCACACATTGATGCTGCCTGGACCGGTAATTCAGCTTTACTTCAGTTTTGTACTGCATGTTTAGATCTGATGTGAAGTGGAAAGCACTTTGCAGTGATACTGAAGGCCCAGTGCAAATCTAGTGTCATGCTTTTAGATGAACAGATCAAGGCACATCTGAAATATAGTGTTCAGTTCTGAATACCAAGTTACATAAAAGATATTCAATGTATGTTTCGGAAAGAGCATAGTGAAGAGCAATGTAACATATTCAATGTGCAGCTGAGATGAATTATGAAAAAAGGAAGACAGGTTCAGGTTGAATGTGAAGGGCTGTGCAGTTATCTATGATTTAAAGTCCCAAATCAAGACTCGATAACCAAGGATTCAATGCAATCAAATAAGTTTGAGCAGCAACCTGCAAATCCTTCTTGCCTGCATCATTAGCGGTCCAAATGGGAGAGAGTCCGGAGTAATCATGTAATAGAAGGAAATTTGGAGCTTCTGTCACCACGATCTATTGCACCAAAGTTCAACCTGTGTGTTGCGACAGCATCTCACAATCTTGGGTATTGAATAGTTGGTTTGGATCAGACTGGTGTCAAGAGAATGTGGTTTGATCTTTGTTCTGGTGGTGGTTGATTCAAGACCCATCTCTGTGTACTATTGTGACACTGTGGGTCAGGCCTGCATTCAAACAGAGAACAGAAGAAGAAATTTAACACATAAATTCAAAATATCAAATATGTATGGAAAAAGTTTTATGAAATGACCAGATGAGTACAAAGATGAAAATCATTCAATAATGATTCATATGGTAGCTTGATTATGAATAAGACACAAGGGTCAAGCTTCACGGTGTAGAAAGCTTCTTCTTATATTCTTAATTTGACCAGTTGCTGAAATGGCATTTGTACTATACCTCAATAGCATGGTATTTGCAATCAAAATTACTTTGTTTTCAGTTCATTAAGATAAGTCATGTACAAGGTCTATTCTACTATTTTAGCTAACTGACTGGAGTTCTGATCAATTGAAATCTTCAAAACTGAATTTGCCAGATTGTTTTAAGTAAGTGGTATCTCAAGATACAAGGATTGAAGTTGGTAAATGGAAAGGGGATCTAATTTACTGGTGGGGATGAAGGTGCTACTGCTGTTCTTAAAATCATAAACCCTAGAAATCTACAATTATTCTCCAAACAGTTCACAAACTTCAAAGTTATTGGATATCTCTTTCCACTTTACTCCTGATAATTCGGTCTTTACCATTCTGAACTTTGGTCCAGAATAGAATAGCTGTGTGAGCCTTGATCTTGTATCAACAGTTCCCTTTTATGTGCATTCCTTAAAGTGTCATGCCATGACCATTAACAGATTCATCAACATTTAGCTCGACTACCTGAACTAAAACGTTGTTCAGGACTCAACTCAAGATCTTTTCTCCCCATAAGATATAGAAAGGTATGACTTGTAGTCCTTCAAAAATAGACCAGAAAATTTCAATCTTGTACAGATTTCTTTGCAGGAAGAGAAATTTGAAGGTAGGAGAAAATTAAAGATCTTTGCCATGCATTGAGTCTCCCTACTGTCTATTCAGTTCAAATCAGGCCACATTGTCATAACCCTATACTGAACTGTCCAGTAAATGTTGTCTTTTGAAAATTAGTTATAATGCTGGTAAGCTTTGCCTCATCTGTTTTGGCCTACTTTGCTCTACGCCATAACATGGCAAGCTCTGAATATCACAAGGATTAGTAAAAATGATCTTCAACTGGCCAAATAGGTCCCGGAATCCTTTCTATTTCCCTAATTTTAGTGGCAGGCTAAAACAGTGTCCCCCAGAAGAAAGGGCTGAGCAAGAGAATATTATTTAACAACAAAGGTGATAATTGTGATTCAGAAATCAACAGTAAAATAGAAAACAGGCATAGAACTAGTAACAAGGAAAATGAAACCTCTTGTACAATTTAAAAGCATTTCTAATTATTTTCAGTTGCTGTATTATTTTATGACTAGAAAACATTGAAAAGAACAGAATTAAAAGTAAGATATAAAATTTAAGAAAATAGATAAGGTGCATATTGAAGGGTAATGTACGCTGGCAGCACAGTCAGGTAATACCAAAGCTTGTAGGTCAGTTTTGGATTAATCTAGTCAGGGTGGATGTTTCATGTACTGTGTACAATTTGGATTTGAAAGTGGGCTTACTGTAATTTACATTAATTAAATTTTGGAAACACCGAGGCCAAAAGAGTTAGTGAGACGCAAAAGCAAGCTGATTGAGATCTCAAACATGATGCAGAGAATAGATTGAGTTCCGGTGAACAAGTTGTTTCCCCTAAATATGTTATGGAGAACCAGAGTTCTAGTTGTATAGGGGAAAATCTATGTTTAAGGTGAACAATGGCTCTTCATCTTAACAGTATCTCTCATGTTACAGGAGCTCATTCCTTCAAGCAACTTCTGACCATGTTCCTGGTTTACATAAATATCAACTCTTGAAAAACATGTGCAATCTGGGCAAAGTGATCACTTGGAATGATTCGAACACCGAGATGAGTAGGTGAGGAATGTCTCAAATATTTTGCCCTATATTGACCAGTGTTATTGTTAAGTCAGTTTTTCTTTGCCAGGAGAGTGTACATCTTGTGATATCACTACTGTGTGAAATGGGCAAAACTAGCCAGAGGGTCATGATCAAATACTTAGAATAATCTTTAGCCAAAATTCCAAGAATATATTAAGATCTACCTCACATCTTAATCTAATCAACAGTACAATGTCGTGGAGTTGGAGATGCATTATTCATGCAGGTTTTTTTGTACTTGACAGCAAGATTAGCTGTTCTTGCTCTATGCAAGACCTGCTCCTCCTCTGTCGCACTTCCTGCTCTCCATTACTGAAAACATTTGAGAACCGACAGCGCCAAAAGTAAGAGAAAACATTGAATCTTCTTTGAATGTAATTATGGTGAAACCGCAAAACTGCGTTAGGCTAACTTTGATGATTAAAACAGTGTCTTCATCTATGTCTAAGTGTTTGAAGAGAGCTAGAGAGGGACACAGACTCAGCCCATAGGCCTGGTCTCCAGGAAAGGAGAAGAGACATAAACATCTTCCTGATCAACCCATTCAGAAATGCTGTTATACACCTCCAGACATGGGACATCAAACTAGGCCTCCTGGCTCAGATGTAGGGATACTAGCACTGTGCCACAACAACCCTGTAATGGTTTGACAATGGAGAGGTACAACATATGACATGTGCTGACTGAACTAGTTAAATGGAGGTCTTGACAGATACTGAAAGGATGCTCCTCAACTGGAGGAATCTAGAAGTAAGAAGGCAGAAGTTTAAATTAATTTAACATAAAGATGAGAAGGAAGTTGTTCTCGCAGAAGGTCTTAACTTTTTTTAGCTTTCTATCTCAGAGGCATGTGGATGCTTAGACATTGAATAATTTGAAACCTGCGATAGACAGATTTTTGAGCTATGGGGGAATCAAAATTTTAGGGAATCAGGCAGGAGAGTGGACCACAGTCAGACAAGCCATGAGCTTGCTGCATGGACCAAGCCGGATTGAGACATCATATGACATTTTCATTTTCCTATTTCTTATGTTCTTACAGATTTCATATGTCAGGGGAATTAACTTGTCGAACTGCAGTTTGTGAGAAATGCACATTTCTCATTTAGATATTCAGTTTTATCCATGATTAGTAGATTAAATAAGCTATCAGATGATTCAGGATTAACAGTTATATACTCAGTTGCTAATATCTTGCTTTGTTGGCAAATAGTTATTTACTTCAAAGAAAAATGCTAAAAGATGATACAACAACAACTTGCATTTATACAGTACGTTTAAAGCCATAAAATATCCAAAGGCACTAAACAGGAAAAAGATGGAACAAAATATGATACAAAATAGGAAGGAATTAGGTCAAATTTTCAAATATGATAAATAGTGGGTGCCATCTACAAGATACGCTACAGAAGTTCTCCAAAGCTTCTGAGACCTTCCAAATCAGTGGCCACTATCATCTCGAAGGACAAGGACACAAGATACATGGGAACACCAGCAGCTACAGTTTCCCTTCTAAGACACACTTAGAATTATCCTAACTTAGAAATATATCACTGTTCCTGCAATATTGTGGATACTGGAAGTCCCTCCTTAATGGCATTGTGAGTCCACCTATAGCACGTGAACTGTAATGGTCCAAGAAGGCAGCTCACTACTGTCTTCTCAAGGGCAACTAGGGATGGGCAATAAATGCTGGGATATTCACATCTCATTAATAAAAAAAAGGAGCTTGAATGTGGGAGAGATTTTGTGAAACATGGACAAATCTTGGTGAAATTAAATACCTGCAAATAAGCTATTATGGTGATACCTCAATATTGACTAGAAGCTCATTTGACATCAAATGACACTAAAGTACAAAATGATTTGTTTACTTGGTTGGGGGAAATTTCTGCTTCTTCACTCAGGTCATTAGATATGCAATCTGACACTTTATCACAGTAAAAGAAAGATTGTGTTGAGGTCAAGATAAGTATTGGGAGTTATATATCAGATGATGGCATAGATGAGAAATAACAGGGGACTAAGAATAGATGCTTGGGGAATGTGACGCTGGAGAAAGAAATGATTTGTTGTGATTATCTCTCCATAATTAGGTAAATAAAAATGGAACTAGGCAAGAGCAGCAGGGTCCAGTTGAATAGTATTATTTGCTCTTAGAAATAATGCTTGGAAAATATGTAATATTTTGAACATGACTATGAAAGAGGTCTTCTACATTCAAATGCAAAGGTTTGTGACATTTATTGCAGATTCTGTCTCAGTTTTGTTTTTAACTCTGTCTCTTTGTTTTTGTTCTATTTCCTGAGGCTCATCTGGTGTTCTTGCTTATGCCAAAACTAGCTTTATGAGAAACTCAGTTGGCTGGGCAACTGGTTTGCAAAGCAAAGTAATAGCAACAACATGTGTCCAATTCCTGTATTTGCTGAGGTTACCATGCAAGACCCTTCTTCTCAACCTCTCATCTTGTCTGAGGTGTTGTGATTACCCATCGTTAATTGTCACTGTCTGACAAAAGGCCAGCCTGTAGTCCTATGGGATTATGGCAACTTTACCTTTCTGGTACGTTCTTCTGGTGATCAATCTTACAAATCTTAATAAATGTTCCCTTTGAAGGAGGTTTTATTGCCTTCTGTTGGCAGAGTCAATTAAAAATTCAGCATTTTATGTATTGACTCTAATCTGTAATGGCAGCTCTTTTTCTCCAGGTAGAAAGCGGGCATGACTTTTAAAACTAAATTTGGATAATGCCCATCAGTCCCTATTAGAAAGACACATTCTTCATCTCTGATTCCTGTGGAACCATTGTAACTGTTACAGGCAGGCATAAGTGAACAAATAATGAGAGAGAAAAAAACACTTTACTGGCTTACTGTAAAATTTCCTTTAAGCATTATGTAGCAAATACATTTCTCTTGCTTTTTTCAGCTCCTATTATCATAAATAAAATTCTGTAAATGAAATCTGTTATTCCAATAGTTGCCAATATTACTGTGCTACTGTTCACATTTGTCATCAGTTGTAATTCCATATAAAACATAAAAAGCTGACCACATTTTTGGTTCAACTGACCTAATCATGAGTGATTTGTAGTTGTATATGTCTATGTATGAATCATATATAAAACTCAATTGAACTCAAAAGTCAATTGAATTGTATTGTTGTTTGACTCTGATTTTAATTATGTTTCCATGCTGCTTTAACTTAGCAAAAACCATACTCATACCCTTGCCCTCACATACCCCCACTGACCTTTTCTGCTTTTAGCAACTTGTGGTATCTCACAAATGTAGTTCTTTGATTCATAATGTGATAATGCAAATACAAAGGCAGCCAAAAAACAGAACCAGAACCTCATTAAAATACTTCATACCTATCTTCAGGCGGGTAAAGTTTGATTAGACTTGAAATCATTTCTCTTTTATCTCCTAATTATTATCAAAATTATTAATAGCTAATGTTATAATTGTGTCTATCAACACTTGTTGACCTATTTGACTGTGTCAGGTCTATACCTGCCCCTTTGTTCACCTTGGTACGACTTTGCACCCTGTCCACATTGACTCATACGTCAATATTATATATGCCATGGCGCCTTCTCTGAGCGTTGTGTACTTAGGCTGATAAATATGTTTTCCCGGTGATCTTCTGGACCTCCTGGAGCCTTTCAAACATTTTTGTCATGAAAAAATATCGGAAAACAAACACCAGATCTGTGTGTAAATTACTGTACCTAGATGGCAGTACACAGCGTTATCAGTCAAAGGACGTGTCACATTGAGTACTGAGAATGCAAAAGGTGGTTCGGCTTCAGATAACAACTGACCTATCGGATAACTTGGCGAGAAAGAGAAAAAAAATCTATAAAATGCAAAATTTCTTGATGATTACCTCTCTACAGCGTATAGACAATGAGCGCATCAAGAAGTTTCGCCCTATTTACTGGTTAACTGGTCAGGATATTGCCACGTTGATCAACTGAACATCAATGTACACAATTGAGGTTACGTAGTGCTGTTAACAAACTGTAGTTCATCAGTCCTGTGGCAATGAAATTAAGTCACAGAAAATGTATCGGTTCAGTAATCAGTCGCCTGAACCAGACCCGAATGCATATAGAAAGCCCTGATAATCTAACCTGTTTAGGAGGAAGTGACATGTGAGTAAATTTATTATCTTCTGATGTTACGCCCCTTGACTTTTCTTAGCCAAGGTTGGCTATGGAATCAGCTGCACGTGGATGCAAGACTGAGTTGCTTCGAGTGGTCCAGAATTTATATTGCAATGACGGAGAGAGCTTTACATAGTGCACCGATTGTTTATAACACACCGTGTAGCAATCCATTCTGCCTTTCGCTATTAAAAAAACGCCTAACAGATTTCAGGGCACTATAATTATTACCAGGGCAGAGTTTTAGAAGTAATCACAGCCACAACAGTTATAGTTTGTATTAACCGGAAATCTGCATGGAATATAATTTAACTGTACTTATGTCCTGTCATTAATATAAAACCATAAAATTGTATGTGGTGCTTAGTCCTGTCTTTATTCAATGAAGTCATGACATCAGTTTGATTTATGCTCCCATTCCACATGTAAATCAGCAATGACACTGGTTATATTGTTTTAACCTTAGAAGATTGTCTTGTTTCTTTATTAATATTTAATTCATAGTCTATGCGTTTTACTATTACAGTTAAATATATGAATGGAATATTCTACTCCGAAATCAATAACTATACATTAAACTTCTATCCTTGTGATGAATATATTAATTACAGAAGTGTAAGAATGTTTTGGCATGGTTCAGTTCTCTGGGCTCACGTTTATTCTCTATCCGTTACCCCAAATGTATTAGCATTTTTATGTGTTTGACGTTGAAAAAAAAGTATGTCATTATGCAAAAATAAAGGAAGAGATCTAGAACTGTACAAAAGGTGTGGAATAATAGCTTTATCCCACCAGTGCAACCTTTTCATCAGACCTCTCCCAGCCTTAATGGGAACACGAGATAGAACTGGCTACTTCATTATTTTGTAGATGGCTCGTTTTGGACTTAGCGCTGGTGAGGCAACCTGTGAATGTTTCGCTCTGTGAGCTCTCTGCTATGACGGAATCAGGGCTGGCAATCGCGTGTATCAGGTATACGTAAAACCCAATCAGCAGTCCTGCATTATTCCCTCGAGCCTTCGTATGGGACGCTAGTTGTTGATGGGCTATTGTGTACATTTACATTTGAAATGTAGTTAATAATAGTTCAATCAGCGAGTCTATGAAACAGACAATCATATCTGTATCCGTCTTTAAACTCGTGATTATGCGGAAATGCTGTATTTTGTTAGCCCACATTTATCTCGAGAAGAAGTGGCGCCCTGTAAAATATAATTATGGCAGCTTCAATGCATTATGCAAACTAACTGCAAAAAGCAATTCGAGTGCATACTGTTGAGAAGGATTTCCATTTGGTTTCTTCTGCCCTATTGGCATCAATGTAGAACAGAATCTATTCGTCAGGCTTATCGAACATTTGTGAGATTTTTTTTCTCCCGACCATTGTTTAAAAAAAGAGACTTTGTCGTATATTTAATATTAAGTCAGCTTGGAAAGAAAAGCATCAGGGCCACAGTAAATTGATGCATTTCTCCATTCTGGAACTGAAATTGATGGTATCAGGCTCTGAATGAAGTAGATTGCACCATTTTTACCAGCATGGTTCTGGTGTACAACAAATACATCCTGTGTTGCTCCACTGCTACTTGGCATGAAATTCTACAATGTTCCTGCTTGATTTGGACTTGTTAACACTGACCTTAAATTGACAAGTAATCGGTTAAGAAAGATGTATCTAATGGTTGTTCTTTTATTGTTCGGTCCCATACCGTCAGCAACAACTTTCACCATAGGAAGCTTCTGACAGCCTGACCTGGTATCAATTTCCAAAAACCCTTGCTGGGTTAAATTAGGGGGACTGTCTCCATGAAGTAGACAATCGATGTGCATTCCTGGGGTGGTTGTAATGTATCTGACTTCAACGGTCGCTGCCCCTGACTACAGTCGTCGGCAGGTTACCTAAATACGACCACAAGGTGAGAGGGGGGTGGGTGAGGGGGGTGAGGGAGGCAGTTGGCAAGTGATGGGGACGGGCAAACAAAATTTGGCTTCAGGGTTTGCGTTTAAGAGGTTCCTAATGACATTGACCCGCAAAGGAGATCATGAAGGGCTCCCGGTGATCGCTGTTGAACATTTCTAATGCTGGTGCCTTGGGCGAGTCTCGTTTGGTTTGGAAGGAGGACATTGGTCATGGCTAACTCGTAACTTGATTTCCTGAACTAAACCCGTACTGAAACATCTGGGTTGGTTTGAAGAGGTGGGTAGGACAAGAGCACCGACCATTTCAGTCCATGCCCTCCACTTCTTTTACTGCCAGTTGCTCCATGAGCTGCTGCCGGAAACGGGCTAACCACAAATCCTATTAATATTTGCAGCATCTACTGAATTTCCACTTAAAACGTGTCCTGCATATACGCCGAGGTGGTTGAAATATATATCTTATTGTACGCATTATGAAAATTGGCTTGCTATTTGGAAATTTCACCCCGATTTCAGTAGCAATTTCAAGGTAATTTACTCCTTGTTTTAGATAGTATTGTAAAATAAAGTGGGACAATTCTGATTTTAGCCTCAAATATTGGAAACATAATGGCCCCTTTTTAACCCCAACATAACTTCGAGGGTACAATTTTCACTTGCTATTTATCCAGCTCCGTTCCTTGTTTCAACTTTTACCGCGGAGTGAATGAGTATTCTTGCGGAATTTACTGCATTTCCACGTGAGGAAAACTTCGTTTGTGTTAAACTATAAACACACGAAACCACAACGTGTATTTTTTCAAAGGGATGCCAATGTCTTATTTAAGATCAATGTGAAGGAGGGGAAAGTGAGCTGGAAAGTGCTGGAACAAATGAAATAGGTTACCACACAGCTCGCAATCTCTATTTTTTTGAAAAAATAGATAGTCTACAGACTCAAACTTGAGTACTTCTGAAAGTCGACTGGTGTAAATTAGGTTTAAAAAATTGTTGCATTTTCTCTCATCAAAAGATGGTAGGATGGTTAATATTGCCACGACAAAAGCGTTGCCTCCAGTTTGTTTGCTGCAGGAAAATTCATCCTTTTGATTCTTTGCACAATTACATTGGCTTTTTTAAAAGTTTATTCGAATTATTGGGCTAAATCTACATTTCCTCACTGTCTTAATTTGATGAAGTGTGCGAAGTAACTTTGATTATTAACTGTTTTCATCCAGTTTAGCAGCAGAGCACCTGACCTCTGAGATTAGAGTCTAGTCGAACTTGCTCACCTTGTTAGACACAATTCTCGGGTGGCGGTATGGAAACGTATTTTCCTAGAAAACGCGTGTACTGGGAAAGGGAACGCGAGCATGATTTGAAAAGTGCCGTTTAGATATAGTCAATTCAGTAGATTGTTTATTTTTCTAAAATCTGAACAAGCATGTTCATGAAACGAAACTTTAAGGAAAATCTTCAAGTGGTTTTAGAGCTTTTATTGTAGTTGTTGACTAACTAAAGTCCATTGAAATTTGAATGACTGCTAAAACGCCATCGATCACCATTACAGACTCCAATACAGATACGTCGCTTTTGACACTTATTTGTTTTTAAATTAAATAATTAAAATTTCACTTACAATTGATATAAAACAAAATAAGTGCATTTGCTCAAATGTAAGTGCTTCCCGATAATTCTAAAATACATCAAAAATTATGTTTAAATACGTGTTCGTTAGAAAACACTCGGGGCAACTTATTCGACGTGCATCCAACTGGCATTCTGGATTTCATAAAGTTTAATTTTCTCCATTCGTCTATGAGTATCATTTCCAAGTGAATGCAGATCTTTCTTTTATACAGGATAAAACTGTGCAATTTATCTTCATAGGAAGATAATAACCACACAACTGAACTACATAGGCAGCAACCCTGAGATTTCTCCTGGTTAAAGTACACTACTTGTAATAGCATTGTTTTTGTGAGAATTAAATGCTCAATATTATATGCTACATGAATTAATATTCGAACAAAATCCGTTTGTTTATCAATATTGTTCATTCAATCCCACACTATCGTGAGGCAGGATCCTCAAGAACGATATTTTTGAACTTCATTTGCTTACAATTTCAAATATAGTGATAACCAATCTCGGAAAGGTTTCTTAAATTGTACATTTCTACTTCATTTGTGTTAATGGGGTTCCTCTGTGTGTTTTTCAGTGTAGATAATTTCGGAAGGACATTACAGTGATATGATCTGACCGTTTCTCGGATTTTCCGTTCCGGTTGCGTTCATGCGCATTGCAGCAGTTTGCTGAGTTACTTCAATTAATGTGCCTTAATAGACCTTTTAGTGATGTAAGGACAGGCATTTTACTATTTTGGGCCAATCTTCTATCCGGCTGAAAGGGGAGAAAATGACAGATGTGGATGGTGGATTGATGGCATTTTGGATGGTGAGGCTCTCTCTGTCTCTGTCTCTCTCTCTCCTTTCTGACTATCCCTCTCTCTGTCTCTCTCTCCAGAGCTGAATGTGTCATGCTTTGTCACATCTTGTGTGTTTTTACTGAACATGTGAATAAAAGCCTCTGCCAGGTATTCCTGACATGGTGGGTGGAAATCGCTGCCATCCACAAAGAATTTTCAGTTCTATTTGCATAAGGTCGGAGCAGAGCTTCTGATGGAAGTTCAGCGGCATCCCCGTCTCTTAGCAACAATATGCACTTTTGGTCCTTGCATTAAATTGACGGGTCTCTTTTTATTTCTTTCACATGGTGCTACACAATGAAATGTCACCCTCAAACCTGTGTCTGTCACTAGTAGGTCAACTTTTTTCTTCCTTTAAGTCCAATTAGAAGATGAGCTATTCACTG
This sequence comes from Stegostoma tigrinum, assembly GCF_030684315.1. Classification (NCBI taxonomy): domain Eukaryota; kingdom Metazoa; phylum Chordata; class Chondrichthyes; order Orectolobiformes; family Stegostomatidae; genus Stegostoma; species Stegostoma tigrinum. The sequence continues at coordinate 11,425,399 of NC_081386.1, forward strand.
GGCCCAAAATGGTTCGTTTTATTTGTTAATTAATATTAATAACATTTCCAGTATTAATGGACGGAGCTGCATAAACATTTTAGAGATAAGGACCAAATTACTGGCACCTGCACAACAATGCATTTTGAGGCGGTAATAGGGCTGCTCAGATTGGAGAGCAGTTTTGGGTCATATTCTCCACCCATTTATTTGAGATAGGATTGAGCTCTGCAGCGAAAACTGGGAGAGCTGAAAAAATCAGTGACAACCTCTGTACGTCGATGGGAATTTCTGACATAATACAGCTGCTGAGAACTGGTGTTAATGGAGGGTCAAATTAGGACAATAGTATCCATCACTTGCCTCATAGCTCTTCTGTCATCGCGGCCACTTTTGACTGCTCTATCACCCAGATTTTGGTTTATTCAATTACCCGGGATTTTCCTTTCCGCTGAGTGTCCATTCGCTAACTTTCGCCTCTCAGATAGTGAAACTGTTTCTTAATGATTGTCAGTAATGTTGTAGAAATATCTATTTTGCCCACGTCTTCCGGACTATTAAAAAAAATTAAACAAATCCAAACATTCTAATGACTGACACACCTGGCCAACAAATACCTGTCCTGGTTTGCGGTCAAACAGTCTGAAATCAAACTGCAAGCTGATACGTCAATTTAATGGAAAATTTGAACAGAAATGTTGCCATGCTCGTAAATATGGCTTCCATATAGCTTGGACTCGTACATACCTGTATAAAGTAAAATATTGTTCATTTTGATGGTGCACATTAAAGGAAAGAATTGTGTATATACCTACGCCGCAGTGCAAATGCATACGTAAACTCACAATTTCTTTCAGACTACGTTGTGGTAATACACAACGTAACGACTGAGACAGATTACATTGTAGAACAACTTAAAACAGAAACTGGCTTCTGTGAGTTCAAAGAAAAGAGCATCGATTGTGATGAAGTAAATTTTGAACGTTATTTCAGATGAGGACAATATGATATGCGCCAATTAATTCATGCCAACTCTGGAGCTTTAAACATTTCGGTTGGATGCCATTATTTCGTGAGGAATAATGTGCGATTCATCATATCCAACCCAAGATTGGACATTAAGTCGTTAGAAAACAGAAGGAGCGTGCAAATTGGTATTATGGCAGAATATTTCATTCGTGGTAGAAGTTCCTTAATTATCTTATATGATAGTCAAACTTGAAACCTTATTAGAAGGTAACACCTGTTAGAAAGTAGGGAACTCTCCGAATGCTATCGCGCTGTTAATTGAGCCGGCCCATATCGAAAGGGTTAGTTGCCTCCTGGGCCGGTTTCACTAAGCCAGGCCCCGCTGTCTGCTGTCCTTCGCATCCATTTGGAGCCTTTTTATCCATCATTCTATCTAATTTATTGACTTTTTTTCTCTCTCTCTGACAAATGACCCGTTTCTCATGCAGACCTTTGCTCGAGGCCGGCTCTTCGTTCGCCGCTGATTTTTTTTCAACTCAATGGCCCGCAGCCCTTGTAATATGTATCAAGATAAATATACCGGAAATTTAGCTTCCTGAAAACAGCGGGGTTAAAAGTCAAATGGGCTGTGTTTAATAATTCACGTCATATTTCTTCTATTTTGTCAAGTTTGCTAAAGAGGATGCAACGATTTGATGGAGACGCAGTGCAGTCGGTCATATAGCACCTTACCCATGGTTGGACTCTGTCAGAGACTTTACAGCCGCGACATCCTAATGTGCAATTTAAAATAAATTTATATTTCTTTGACGTATGATTAGGGCCCAGAGGTGGGCATTTTCATTGATTATTTGCACGGTAATAATTGAGGTTGCCTCAGGAATTCGTGTTCAGGGTGGCTTACGTAACTTCCAGCAAAACTATTGATGTTTCTGGATGCATTTTTCACGGATTAAATACAAAGTGTACATCGTGCATCAGAACATTATTAAAACTGCGAAATGAAAGCAAATTGCTGGAGAAACTCAGCAAGTCTGTCAGTATCTCTGGGGAAAAAAGAACAAACGAAGTTAATGTTTCGAACCCAGGGACCCGCCTTCAGATCAGTAAAGAAAAATGCGGAATACTTGAAAACAAATGCCACAATAATGATTGTTTTTGATTCTCTGTTGTAATAAAGATACAACTTTCGATTCATAACTCTGACTTTAGGACCATGCTGAGTGTAGAATATGGATAATAATAAGGATTACGGTCTGCATAAGCTCTCAATAAATATTTGTGTCAATTATCTATTGATAACATACGACATTTTCATTACCCGTTATTACAAAAGCTAGCGGGAGCTTAAGGTTTTAGAGCTGTATTGGGGTGCATTGTAAAACTACCTTTCAGTGGGTGTAAACTCCATACAGAATTAGGTAAAAGGCACGGATCTTTAATTCAACTTCTGTCTCTAGAACTTCCTCCCAGGCTTCCTACTGATGTTACCTTACGTCTCCATGCTAACAAGTCACTGCAATAAATCTCACCCAGAGTAAGCATTGTCATCAATCACCTTGAACTACTTCTAGTTTTTGGTGAAAGGGGACGTCTGCTAACCCGTGAATTAGACAAAAAAAACTTCCGATTCTGTAATAAACCACGTCTGATAAACCCCAAATTAAGGAAAATGTTTCAATTTGTTTGAATTTAAAATATACACTGACTACGGGCAGTCGAGTGTGAGAGTCGGTGAGACTGTAATCTGGAGTATATAATTTTACAGTTAGAACATTGGATAGGGGTCTACTGAGCGTCGCTCCGCATTTTAAAAGACGAAGGTTATTGTCTCCCAGTAGGTAACCAAAATAAAGCAATTCTATTCTGGAAGCTATCATAGACCCACTTATTCGGAAAAATAGTCATTTTTGTTCATGCTTGACAGCATTCCCACACAGGTAGTGTCGAAGGCGCTGGTTGTATTTATTAAATGAAAAACACACACTGTCGGTTGATGCTGTATTTTATGCTTGCATTGAATGTTCAATTGAATACAAGCGAATAGGATTGAAATAAAGCAATAAACATTGGAATCAGTCTTCAGTTGAAGTATAGGGTCCGCAAAAGCAGTCACGACTTATAACTACATCTGCTATTCCAATCTGGCATTTTTACTGTCATCAAATCTGAATAAAAATGAATGAATATATTTTCTGAGCTTTGATTCCTGTGTAATGCTAACAGATAATGTCTAACATTATTTGGAAAGCAGGCAATAGAGTTCCAGAAATCCCGTCTCTACTCGGGTCCTGACGAAAAACATTGAACACAGACAATAACCGACCCAATTAGTTACTGAAAGCAGGTTTCATTTTATTGATGGGGGTTGGGGTGTGGGGGTGAGAGAAAACTTACGGAGAGAGAATGTTCTCGGCAGAGAGGGATTAGCAGCTTTGGATCAGTGAACGAAAAATCCACAGAAAGTGAATTCATTGATACAAAAGTTGTGCTGTTCTCCAGTAATGTGTCTTGTCCTTTTGTTCGTTAAAGACATGGTGACAGCTGTACTGACCTTTAGATTTAACTAATTTTGTTTTTGTTTTATTCACAGAGTCGCGGGATTGTAACCGTACAAGGAGGTTATTCTGTCCATCGTGTCTGTACCGGTCCTCTGAGCATTTTGACTTCGTGTTAAACTGGCTTCCCCCAAACCTTGTACATTGTTTCTATTTAAATAGTCATTCGATGCCCTCTTGGAACCTGTTTTAATCGCTCACTGGGAGCATCCATTATCGACAGTCTTTCTGACCCATAGTCTAATGGAAAAGAAGCGAATCATACATTCTGTTACCCCAAAAGGTTTGTCACCTTCGCCTTGACTGAGCAAAGCCTTCACTCTGTTCAAAGTGCACAGAAATAAATTGATAGGTTTCCCAGATCACACATTATAATGCAGAAAGGGATGACTGTGCTCAACCAAGCATTCCTGCGATGTCCACCCTTCGGTCAAGCACATTTTAGTTCAATTTATATCTGCGGGTGCTTTTTTTTTGTAATCACCCGCAGAGAATACTCGTAAGAATACAACAAGAAAGTTGTTGCAACTCTACATTATGGGAGACTTGTCCTCGTGTACATATTGTTTGCTGGTTTAACGTGAGAAATTACCCTAACCTCCGTTCGTAAACATATGACGTGATGAATGATCGCTGATCACAAAAATATAGTTTTAAAGCCACTTTCTATGGATCCCATTCTACTGATTTGTGATAGATTAACGATAGGGGACAAGGTGAACCTTAAGGTGTTAACGAGTCTCTTGTTGTAAGTTTTCCTAACAACCAAAGCAGAGAATCAGCATTGCTTTGATCCCAATGATTGTGAAATGCATGTCCTTGCTCTTCTTGCTTAACCCCTTTAAGTATTTGGTGACTTTTGAATACTATAATTTACAAACTATAGTGGCCAGTCTGCACAATCCTTGCTTTTTCGATGACGTTAAAGGCTGTGCATTTTACCATCCTAACTTTTTTCTTATATGCTCAGTATGAACCATATACACAATGAATGTGGACAATGAACAACATACACAATGAAAATGCAGCTATGAAACGAAAGAAAGGCAGATCTACTGCTTCCCATGTGTTTATTTAATTAGGGTTCTATATTGTCACAGATGAAGATCACAATATTATTTGATTGGATTGAATATGCTGCCTTTGAAAGATCTCTTTTTCCAACTTTGTAACATACGTAATTCAGCACGCTCCATTTCGAAAGGAACCACTTTATCATACTGGCCAACGCACGTAGGGGAAAAGGCTTTAGCTCAACTCAAGTACACCACGGTCACAATCTGCACGTGACAATATCGGTATTAATTTCAAGATGGATTAAAAGTGAACAGCTTGCTTTATATTGAGAAAGGGATTGGGGAGGGTGGGAGTGGGATGAGGCAGGATGCCGAGGTGATTTGGGAGGTGGGGAGGGGATGAACAGAGAGACCCTTTACTGCTGCAAATGTTTGCATGTGGTACGCAGCTTCATGTATGTAGCTAATTGTAGGTAGGTATGGACCCTATGGGTTGTGTTGTACTGAGGAGGTGGGCCCTCTGATTTTGTAATAATACCAGTTATGGTGAATTGTTAGCCCCTGGCTGAATCAACGAAATGGCTGATTTTATTTGAACAATGACGGGATTAGCTTTGCAGTTGAGAATTTTGCTGGTGTCAAATATCCCGAATAGATGCATTTTGGGGTTAGGGATGTCTGCGCTTGTGAACAAAGCCTAATTGTACATGACATCACATCTACTATGTATTGTTACCACCAGGATACACAGCGGAGGGAGAACAATCGACGAGAGTGAGTTCATTAATAGCCTCAAAATGCAAACACAAAGTAAGGTGTGCTTCAGTTTGGCACAATGGTGGGTAAAGCACAGAAACCAAGAAAAAAGTCAAGAAACTCGAGGAAAAACTACTTAAAGAGGAAGAAAGGGGTTGGAATCTGGAAAAGAGGCAGGGGAGACTATTATTAAAAATCGTATGAAATATGGAGAAGGGAGGAAGCGACTGACGGAGAGAGATGACCGAAGCAGTGGGTGAAAGCACAGCAGTAGACCTAACCTTCCCTCCCGTAATCAGTCTTCAGTAATTTGTTTTCAGGATATCGAATTAGTCGTGGGAAGTGCTTAGAGTGTCTGAGCTGATTAGAGCACAGTAGTATTTAGACTTTGCTTCGGGAAGGAAGGGACTACGTGAAAAGCTGATTACATCAAAGAATTCGACTTACTTATAATTTTTGATCAAGAAAAGCTTTGGTCTACTCCATGAACCAACCATTCAAAACATGTGACTTCCCTTACAGTTTTCTTCCTGACTATGGCTTGAGAAAGTCTGTAACAGAAAGTGCGTTGGGAGGAGTGGAACTCTATTGACTGTCAGATTCATTTCCAACCGACAGGGGCCCGAGAAATATTTCTCTATGTGCGCGCGCGCGCGCGCGTGTGTATCCTATGCAAGCCTGGGGCCTTTTAAATGAATGTTTTTATATACATATAAAGATTTGCATTAAAGAACACAATTCTCAGAGCAATGGATACAGTGATTCACGTTATGTACAGCGATCACTTTTCAATGTTGGCAGCCATGAGCTGCAACTTCGCTTCAGCATTGTGCTATTCTCGCTGATCATTGTCCTTTCTATCGGTAGACCAGGCATCTCACTCGTATATTTTCTTCATGCAGATATCAAAGGTCTTCTGGTCAAACCGATGGGAGGTCATTCTAATAATACTCAAGGTCACTTCTGGGAGCCAGTGAGTCTCTCAGTCATTTTTCATTTGCTTGCAACATTAAATGACAGTTGCAGGGAACTAGATGTTGCCGGCAATGGACATCATGTGATGTCATCAGCACATGCCACAGGATTATAGGACCAGCAGAAGCACGGGTCTGTGGATTTAAAGGAAGAAAAAATGAGAGAGAGAGAGAGAGAGAGAGATGATGGCAGCAAACACATATCTTTCAAATCGCATTCAGTGTGTATGAAGCTGGAAGACATGATGGTGTTTACTTTGGTGTGAACCCAGGCCTGCCCTTGGCGTTCCTCCAGAATATCTAATATTTGGCCAATGGTGCACGGTGAAAAGTCAACACAGTTCAGTGACTGGGTCTCGAGAGGAGGGAAAAAAAAACAAACGTCGGGAGTGTTTCTTGTTTTTTTTTCTATTTGATAGAGTTTCGGCAGACATCCTACAAAACGTCCCTGGGACTCCCTATTCCTTCCTGTTCTACCCAAGCCCATTCCCTCCACCCCACACCCACCCGCTCCCAAAAAAGTAACAAAGATAAGGCTCCAGACTCCGTTGTCTTCTTCGGTGTTTCATTTACATTTCGTCTGTAATTAAACAGTTGAAGAATAACAATGTAGACAAATTTCAACTGAACTTAAGTCTGCTTCTACCCTGCCTTCATGCCCCTTCATTAGATACTTTCCTTTTGGAGCAGAAGGTCAGGGAGTATAAATATAAATTGCATTTTGCGTTACTTCTAGATGAGTGAAGCTGTCAAAGCAATAATACTAGCCTTCAGTCCCACTTTCTGCCACTTCTATCCCATTTTTCGGCCACTAGGTCATGCACAAATTAAAACTGACAGCCCAGTCGGCATGTCCAACAGACTTATATTGTTACAGCTCTCTGTCGTGGCACAGATCTCAGATCACAGCCCTAGTCTGTCTCCATGTCCCCGGTGCCTGGTGGAGATACTACCAGCCTCGAGGAATTGCTGAAGCACAGAACCCGCAAACTTGCTCGAACATGTGGCAATTGATGGTGACGTGAGGGGGTGGAGGGCGTGGGGGGAGGGGGGAATGTTCGTTGACTAAATAAGTGGTTCTCATTTGTTGCCTAGCATCTCTCAACTGCTCCGCACTCCAATGCCCAATCGTATTGTCTGCCCTGTCACCATATCCTCAAAAGTTGTTCAAAAAACCTTCGTTAACGGCACAAATTAAATTGAAGGCGAATGATTGCACTGACAATTTTGTTTCCTTTTCAAAGTATTCCGTGCAGGACATAAAATTCAAATCGTGCTGATTTGCTTGCTTTGCAGTCCTGAAAGGCGTTTTACCTAAATGCAACGTTTTCTATCTCCCGCTTGTATTGAAATGTTTTCTATCGCTCCCATTTTCATCGATCTTTTATTTCACTTCAATTAAATAAATTACTTTTTAAGAAGGGCTGTTTAATAAAACGACAGAAACGAGCAGTCTTTGTACAGTGTTATTTCTATCTGGATTCTATGCTGCCCGACTCATTTACTTACTGGTCTGTTCATGGCGTCCACTTGGTGCCTGAACTCTTTGAACGACAGGTGTGGAGACATTGTTGGGCATTAATTGACGAACAAATTTCCTTTTGTTTTGCGAAAACGAAAACTGCAAATATATGCCAACTCGAGATGAAGGATTCCCTTTCGATATCCTCATGGTCTGGTACAACAAACAGCAGAGGGGAACAAAAATCAAGCTTAGCATTAAGTGTTGCCAGGAATGGACAAAACAGTGGCACTTGTATATGAAATAAATACCCATTTTAGTACAATTTTCATTGGTGTTTTTGTCGTTAGGTTCATACATAAAACTTTAATTTCCTCTCTAACAGTCTGGTGGATTAACCTACGTCATAGGGACTAGAGCGGTTCAAGAAGGCAGCTCACTACCACCTTCTCAACTAAGGATGGGCAAGAAATGTTGGCACAGCCAACGACTCTCGGCACATGAATAAAAGAAAATTAAAATCAGTGCACAAATATTCCTCCGAGAGCTGGAGCGTCCATTTCCCAATTTTCATAGCATCATGGAATCTTGGCCCGTCGAGTCCAAAGCAACCTCCCCCTCCCCCACGAAAAGCATCCGACCAAAACTCTTTCTATCCCCGAAACTCTACATTTACCATGGCTAATCCAGGTAGCCTGCACATTCCAGAATACTGTGGCTAACTTACCATGGCCAATCCACCTAAAGTGCGCAACTTTGGACTTTTCAAAGCTAAACGTCCGGTTGCAAAAGTACCGTCTTTAGTAAATGATGCGTAAAAGCACTCCATTAAAAAAAAGATGAAATGTATTTGAGGAAAAGCCTACTACAGCGTATCAGTAAGCTGTTGCATAATACTGCCTCATTTTTTAAAAAAGCTGACAAGTTGGTAGAAGAGGTAGTTATTGCAAAATAAATCATGTGAAAAACGTACATATTTTAATTGAGTGAGAGGTGAATACCCTCAAACTGTCAATCATCCTCTCGACGTTTTTCCATAAATTATTTTGCAGCTTCAGTTATCTTCTCGGTGTTATAGTGCACACATAGTAACCCTAGAAGTGATTGTCTATACTTTACAGAGGACTGTGCCTAAGAGGTTCGCATGTGAAGTGTGTTACGGTGCAAACATTAATGGTTTCGGGACGAAGGCAGCGCTAGGTTTTAAACCTCCGTTATTCGCTAATTGTTGCCACCATTGAAGGCATTACAGTAGGGATATGACTCTGTGACCATCACGTTTCCCTCATCATTTCACCCAGTGGCCAGAATTCAAACCTGGGTCTGAAGGAGGTTGGTTGACATTCCAGGCAACCGCTGGAGCTATCAAACCAGACGAAGCCGTCACCCGGCGTCCACACATGCGTTTTTGAATAGCAATTAATAATGAAATCCTTCCATGCAATGTCCAAAAGTAACGTCCTTATCACTAACACAGCTGAGACTGGCTGATGAAATGCAGATTCTTGGTGTGTCTGTACGAGGTATACCCCCTTCTCCTCAGTGTGTAATTTACACCATTAGGGCTGTTGTGAAAAAAAGTTCCATTTTGTAACCTCAGAAATAGTAAGATGCAACTCAAGATGTACTATTTAAATAGCACAAGCTATTTTCAAGGCTGCCAGTTAAGCATAGTTAAATAAGCCAAATAATGTTTTAATACGTAACACCTTTTTGTTAAATAAAGGTAAATTATGATCGAGAATGTGTAATGTTATAGTCATCAAAGAAGAAGTGTGATTTACTATGCCTCAATAAAGAATATTACGATTTCATAATATGGGATTCCTGTACTTTCATCACTTTGGCGAAATCTCATTCCCCGATTTTGTGGAAGTTTCAGTGAAAACTATTCATGTTCGCTCTAGTTTTACTGGTAGTGAACGCTTGCCACCATAACAAATTGCAATGTTACGACAGTTAGAAAGGAGATGTTTATTTACAAAGTATAGTTGGCTCGGTTTTGTGATTTGGATCTCTAATAATTAAACGAATGCTTATTGGCTTTGGCTCTGACTAATATTGGCACATCGTTGTTGACATCCACTGGAACAACGGTCTTGCAGGAGTTACACTGCATTTTCAGAATTATATAACCACGAAGCGATATACCTTTATTCAATCGATAATGTTAAGAAGAGCCAATGAATGAGAAGTGCGGAAGAGCGTCTTGCCCTGGCACTAATATAAGAAAGTGCACAGGAAAAGAAAAGTTCACCTTCCTAATTTCCGGAAGAACTCTGACAATGAAAGTTCACATTCAGATAATTGAACATCGAGTGAATAACTTCGGAATCATCACAGATTTAGGGGACTAGCGTCTTGAGAGCATGTCCAAAGTCTTTGTAGAGATTCATTGCGACACAGCATTGTGATATTTCTGTGACGATACCAACAGGTCACGAAGCATTCACACAATTTATTTTGCTAATTTTATGATCATGGAATGTCTTCTGGAAAGAGGAGGGGGTGGATGGGGAGTTCAGTAAATATTTCGCACTTTGTTTTCCTTCCCTTATACTTTCGGACTAAAGTGTGGCGAATAAATTTTGTATTACGCTTCGAGATCTACTGTTGAAGTGTGGAACTAGAAAATGCTCTATAACAGACACTCGGCATTGCTGCAAACTACTGCTTGTGCAACTGCATGCGTCCGTTTCAGCAGTACTGGAAGCGAGAGTCGCTTTCCAGGCAACACTACAGATGGCATGTGAATGTCATCTCCTGTGAATGGGACCACTGGAGGCATCAGTAAACTTAAGTAACGTGACTTAAGCATTAGAAATTAACAACAAAATGTGAAACAATGCAATTTTTAAATTACCATCATAGAATCACTTTCAGATCAATTGGAACAAAAACAAAGTTGCTGAAAAACTCAGCAGGTCTGGCAGCGTCTGTGGAGGAAAAAACAGAGTTAACATTTCGGGTCCCTGAGCAAGGGTCACCGGACTCGAAACTTTAGCGTCTGTTTTCTCCTTCACAGATTCTGCCAGACCTGGTGAGCTTTTCCAGCAACTTTGTTTTTGCTCCTGATTTACAGCAACCGCACTTATTTTGGGTTTTATTCAGATCAATGGGATCTGGTTTCAGTCTGCACTCACATGAATCCAGCAGTATGTATCGAACTAGGCATTGACCTATTTCAAGCGAAGGGCTGCGAAGTCGCTGAGCTAATTCCAAATCCCGGCGAGTAGTCTGATACTCTTTGGACTTCACACATCAAATTATAATCTAGAGTGAAGTGAATTTTACAACTTGTTCATTGATACTAAATTGATATTTAAAAAACCTGATGAAGAACCATTTATTTTCGCTTCCTCAAACAAAAAAAAATGTTTTCAAGTTAAGACGGAAAATGATGGCACATTTTAAAACAAAATCTACGAATCGGAAACTGTAACTCTTAAAAAATACTGTCGTTGCTGGAAATCTGAAACACAGTAGAAATTATTGAAATGCACAGTTGGTCAGACAGCAGCAGTAGAGAGATTGACAAAGTTAATATTCGCATTGATCCGAAAAATCGCGTTTGACACAGCTAATGCCTGACATGTCCTTATGCATGATGCACATGTTCACGCTAGTACAGTTTTGGAGTACATTGCTGATATGAGATGTAATATATGATGTATTGATAAAGAAGTTCTGCATTTCGAACATTTTTCTGATCCGAAATGGACTTGAAATAGTATAGTTTATATAGATTCGCAATTATCCCATGCCTCAATGCAAACTTTGACGCTGTCCAGATTTGATGGACAGGGAATTCCTTATTCCCTCCAGGGAATGTGAAAACTTTGAACTACAATGTCACATTAAAGTAATTATAGAGCATGCACAGAGCCCTCTCCTAGTTGAAGCGTTTACATTGCGTTACAATACAAAACACACAGTTCGGCCAGAAATCATCTTGTCTAGGCACTGACCACTGTTGGTATTCGGGGTACAATGGCAATCTCATTCTTTGAGTCCAGAGGGAAAGAAAGATACTATTTTATTATCAGCAACTTTGCAAACTGCTATTGTTAGATTCCATACAGCCCACTGAAATGCAACTCAATTTTTTTTAACAAATGCAAATACCTCGTATTTATTCTTGGTATGGCTCGGACAGTTTTTAATAGTCAATTAATTACGCGGTTAAGCGCAGTGACTTGTTATGAGGACAATTCCAATGCCCAATTTGCGCGCTCCAATATCCCGGAAACAGCAAATAAGACGAATGGCCGGTTCATCCGATTTGGCGGAACGCCGCATGTTGACCTGGTCACTCCCTGCTCATCTTCAAATACTGAATGGCATTTTTCTTTACATCCACCCCGTAGGCAAATAGCGATTCAGTCCAATATGTAATTCGAAAGAACATTCTCGAGCAAAACTTCGACGGTGCTCTGGGCATCGTCTTAAATCATATCCCCAAATCCAGATTTAGAATTTGAACTCTGAAGCAAGGGCAAGCATCTTATAATTGAGTCAAATTTCACGGGCAAAAGAGTATGAAGGAGATGTCTAAAAATTGAGAATTCAATTAATATCTGTAAATGATTAAGTGCCGCACATCAATGACATTTTCTTTTCGTTGACTGCTGGACTCTTCTTCAGAATCACGGAACTAAAGGAGGTAGCGCATTGTAGGATTGGCTAAGTCTCCATTACATTTCCAACCTGCCAAGAGATTTCCACTCATGCTTCCCTGCGTCTTATTCATGAAATACTAAGTTAACCTTTGACTGTTTGTTTGCCACCTTATGAGGGCATTGTGGGATTTACAGCAACTGGACTCGTCATCTCAACAATCTAATTTGTCCATCCTATTTGTATCCCAAATTGGAATATTGGAATGTGTCAGTACAGACTGGAGGTAGGGCAACGTTCTCACACCTCAATATTCTGATACTGAGGAGCAACCCGTTCGGGCATTCTATGATAACCCACTGGGGCAGATAAGACTTGAATTCGGAAATGCAACCTTAGAGGTAAGGGAACTACCTCTGCACCACGCTGAATGTTGATGGTAATGGTTAGGGTACACTGCCAGGTGGGTTGGGTTTGAATCAGGAAATATCAGCCCGAAGGCAGTAACCGCGCACAGTTGCATAATTGCTTGCTCCTTGCATTTGATCCTGTATAACTTCGTTCCAGTGTAAACTGCTAGATCTTCCAAACATGTGGTCCAATCTGTCCTCCCCACCCCGCCCCGATTGCGCCCCCAAATGGTTAGTTAGCAGAAAGTTGCGCTTCCCTCACATTGTAAAACCAACGTTTTCGAGAGGAAAATTCTTGGTGTAAGTCCATGATAATTTGATGAGAATGAGATGTCCTGTGCGTCAGACCCTATGTTTGGCTGTATCGGCACCATCAGCTGCGCACTGTATCTGACAACACTACCTGTTAGCGCCACTAACACTACCACCACGATCTGATGGGTTGGCATACTGACACTTGTATTAGTCAGAAGCTGTTTTGAGTGTGTTTTATGCGCAAAAGTGACCGCTTTCGTACGGTTTCTCATTTCTATATAACCTCCTTGCGTATTGAAGCTTAAATATTGGCATACACAGCAAGAGCTACGGGACTGTGGTCACGATTCTTCTCAAGATGTTGCCACTATGTAATAATTAGCTCTGAGTGCTATCATAGCAATAACGGCTTAGGTGAAGCGTTTTGATGAGCATTGGTAATATCCGTGCTGCTGGGCTACACAGTCTTGGTTCTTCAAGTCCCACATGTAACGGACCGTACCCTGTAATGTTGATTTCTAAAACTCCAGAGAACAAGAATTCGCTCCCAAATAGCACCGGGGTCCCACAATAATGTTGATCAGAAATCATACTGCGTTTAGAATCTGCTGCGTCAGTCTAGAAACGCGGTGATTTTCAAACTTTTTAAGTGAAGGAAACTGGCTTGAAATAAAATAATTTACAAAAGGACAAAGAGTTATTGCCCCATCGCCAGCCTGTTGCTTGCACAGACTTAAACCAAATAGGAACCGATAAGAATTCAAGCCTATTAGTACCTTTCATAACCGTCCCCATGAAAGATTTGACGTGTTGTTTTTAGGCAACATTTCTCTGCTGGAAATCCACCTCTTGTTCAGTGAGAAACATCACGAAATCAGCACTGGAAGACTGCAAGAATTATCATGCGCACTTACACTTCGTCCTTTTTCCCTCTGGGTATCCACACCTCCCAATAGGTACAGGTGTGTTAAATGTCAAGGGCAATTTGGAATTTCACTAAGTATAAAATTAACTCTTACTGCTTCTCCGACAGTTATACTTGTGCATTTTCCTTTCTACAGTCAAATTGCCAATTGCACCTTACAGACAAGTACAAAATCTGAAATCGTTTTCAGAAACAATGGTTTATAAACAATAAAGGGGCTCAAAGAATAATGAATGACAATTCTGTGAATCGAGACTGCGAACATCAACTGCACTTTTATATCTTTTTTCTCCCTTCTATTCCTCATTTCATTTCAAGCACGTCTTATTTCTGCTGTTGTGGAGGGGCGAGATTGTCCACTTTCCCGCTTTAATTTGTATTTAAATCGCAACCATTGCGAGCACTGTTGTTAGAAACTAGAATTGGATCATCCTCGTCTTTAACCTTACAAACTCTTGACAATACACAAACTCGCTTCAGCCGTGGGTGAATGTCAGTTGACTGCACTGACATTTCAATCAAAGATTTGCACTTGGTGAATATTCATGTGGTGCAGTTAGCGTTGAAACCGCTCCAACTCTTGAAGTTTTACCTCACAGTTAGCATATTGCTGACATTATTCACATAAACCTGTTAGCATTTGTTGGCTCGACAAAATTTTGTTAACCTCAGTGTTACAACAGTTGATCGATGGAAACTTGGTACCGAGAAGATTGCATCTTATATTGACGGTTCCTTGGATGTACGTCATCTCCTCGAGACGTAAATTAAGATTCTCTTTATTTGTTGCAGTCAATTCATAGTGCTACACCATCATTTGTTCATCTAAGATTTACTAATGTCTCGCGCTGTTATGTTTAAAACTATGTAACTATGTGGAATGATGCTTTCTCCATGGCCATTGTCCATCTACCCTGCCCTATTCAGACTTCATCGTCTCCTATTCCCGCCAAACTCTGCTGCAAATGGTCAGACTCCTCTAGCCAACCAAACAATTCGCGTCGGTATCCGTTTCCCTCCAATGAAGACCAAGGTGTGGAGCCTTGTTGAACACCCCAAAACCTGTCTTTATTCTAACGCTAAATGCAAGTTGAGTCAAATCTCATGTTCCGCTATGAAACGGCAAGTGCTAAGGGCCTCCTCTACAAGCAACCCCAACCCCACATCGCCCTCCCCAATCGTACATCCATCTACGGTTTCTGACGAAGGGCGATTGGACCTGAAACGTTAACTCTGATTTCTCTCCACAGATGCTGCCAGACCTGTTTTTGCATCGATCTACGTGTTCGATTCAATGGCTAGACTTCAGTTTAAATCTAAAAAGGACCCACATTCTCCAGCAGTTTGGAGAAGACAGATCTGAGGCCTTTTACTTCTACGCTATAACCCTAAATGAGATTTCCTCCTGTTAGCTTGGGTTCAACTGTGTCAAATAAGCAGAAAGGGAATGATGCAATGAAGCAGAAAAAGTTACTATATAAGTTGCATTAAGTTTGCACGTGTCCCGTTGAACTACCTGCCTTCTACGATGAGCCACTGATTTCATTTGCTTTCCTGAGGGAGAACGCACAGTTGTCCCTCTCTCCTTGTTGTTGGGGGTGTGTTAATTATCTTTTTTTTTCTGGTCTTTCTTGTCTGCCCGTGATCACTCAGCGGCATTTATTGTGGTTTTGATTGCTTTACTTTTATATTCAACCTCATAAAATTATGAATCTTTGCACCATGCTCCCTACTAGTTATTAGTTTTCTTATTTGTCCACGTTCTAGGAAAAATTAACCAGGGGGAGATTTTCTGTTTGCTTCAAAAAGCGAGATGCCTTTTACCTCTGCTTGCTGGCCAGATCAACTTGAACATGATAGAAATGCAGATCATCTTGACTGCGCCTTAGCTTGACGTGGGAGTTAAGCTGCAACAAATACAATGTCTAATTAGTGCGAGACTTCGCCCCGGAGATAGACGCATGCAACTTCTGTACATCCAAGGCGTTCTCAAGTCTTTGGAGTAGTTTGTTCAGTCGATACACTGGTCCAAATGATGAAAATTGCTTTAATGTCTAAATGTGCAACGTTCATGGCAAGGTTATGATTGGATAAACAAGACGAGATCCTAAAAAGTTGTTAGTTTCTTTAATACATAAATGCGTTTAAGCAAATAATTTATCTAACACTCTCTGAGAAATTCCAACTTCATTACTTTTGGAACGAAACTCTCTTCTAAAGAAGCATTCGCTTGAAAGGAAAGCGCCATTTCTGGCATTTGATTCGTATTTTGTAACAAGTTGAAGATCCCTCAAAGTTGCCACTGAATGATAATAACTGAATCCTTTTGTGAGGGCTCATACGTACGCATTTTACATCTGATTCATCTTAAAATATTATGTCAACCCCATTACCCCAACGTATTAGGATAATTCCACAACACTGATCTGAAATAGGTTAATAAGTGAAAGTAAAGGAGTGAAAGACTTCAAATAGTATGCTATTTCGATCGGTGGACGTTGGAATGAATATTTAACTATTAGCATCTACGAGGCGGTACGTGCTGCTGATATACACTAACAGAGACTGTGCACCCTGTAAAATGTATTGACAAAATAACTTTGCGATATTCAATTGACTGCATTAGCCCTGCTGGAAACTTAATAGTGTTAATGTACTGTGATAAAATTGCTACCTGCTAGTCTGAGTACAGAGCACTTTCTTTCCGAGGTGAATTTGAGTGAACTGATATCACCGAGGTTACTCGAGATGAGTACGCCCCGTTAGCTTCGGCCTCACAGGTTTGATTGTTTGTGTTTTGTATATGAGAGCGAGTGAGACAGGCCGATTTGTTATTTGTTCTCTCTCTCCAGAAGGCTGTTTATTCTTCGAACGCCAAAGCTGTATATTTTGTGCGTGAAATTTTATCGTAATATCAAGTGTACTTCATAAGAATAATTTATTGTATAAATGGTTGAGTGCAGACTATCCTGCACTGTCGAACACGTGCAGTGCAACCGCTTTTCTTCCTGAACGTGGAGCCGCTTGCTGATTAATAGCGAGCAGCTAAAGGCAGCCAGGCGTGAGACTATTAGAAAAAAATTAAACAGCTTGTGGTAGAGGTTCGCCACAGACAACACAACTAGGATACTGGGCAATAATTTAATGGTAATGTCAGCTACAAAAAACTGGTCATCAATCAGGACTGAGCTTTATCTCTGGCCCCCTTCTATCTTACTTTCCTCAGACTCACACTTCCCCTCCTCTGTCAACTCTTGCCCTCCTCTCCATTTTTGCTTATTGCATAAATTGTTTGTCACTCTTGCTTTCTTTTCTTGTTCATTGGGCTACATTTTTAAATCTTTTTTTCTTCAGCTTTTTGCATCTGGCAGGTTTACAATAATTTATTCTTTACTTAGCCGTCCTGTACTAATGCTGGCGTCCACTGCTCCTTGGTCCTACTCTCTTACTGTCGGACGCTACTTACCTTACATCGCCTTAGTTCAACATACCTTTATTACCCCCACGCCCGTTACCTCATCTTATCCTTAGTTCCTTTAGTCTGTTTCATTTTCCATCAATATTGATGTCGTTTTTAAACAAAATGCCCATGCGAGTTAAGTGGCTTTTGCCATACATGGGAGGGTATATATTTCAATACAGTTTTATTGATTTACAAAACTACAAACAAAGCAACTAATAAATCTATTGAAAGGGAGTTTCTGGGAAGTCCTGGCTCTTTTATCTATTAAATCCGCAACTCAGTTACAATACCATATTGCCACATGAAATGTTACAAAAAGAGACATTCGATTCCATCCCCCAACATCGACCTCCCCCCATCCCACAACCTCCCACCCACCCTGGCCAACTTGTTTGACTTGTGGCCCAGTACTAATTAAGACAATGAATCTCGCTCCTTGCCTTTTCCCAAAACGCGTCGTTAGTTTGTTTGGTGAAGAAAACGCCCACGCGTATTTGTGAAGCTGGATTAAATCCTTCATATCTGTAATGCCCCACACAACTTCCTTGCACAATAAGTCATTAAGGTTTCAATAGCAATAGATCTCCATCACAAATACTGATGTTTAAAAGATGTATGATGCCCCAAAATTCAAAGTCTCCGCAATGAGACGTTTACACGAAATTTGGTAGTTGGAAAATGATAAAACAAATGGTAAATTGCAATGTTCTAATGGGAAATTGACGTCCCTTTTATAGACTATTGCTGATTCCCTGGCTTCAAACTTTTTTTCCTCATCGAAATTACTGCCGATGGTTATTATAGAGCCAAATTTTTCGTTATCATTAGCAAATGATAGTATCTGATTTGATTGCTTCGAGCTGCAGGCATCGTAAGATTTCCAATTGATAATTGTCTTTTCATTATATTGTGGCATTAATTTTTCAAGTTGGCAGAGGACATCCATTTTTAATATTCCGGATATAATTATTGGGCTAATTCACTTTTGCATCAAACCTTTCCTGCAGCATCTTCTGGCATGTGACGTCATTGATGCAGCCGGCAGAATGCTGCTTGAAAACAAAGATGTTGCTTTCAACGTCACTGGCTATGACTTGTTTAGAACTGTATTGGATGTCCTGTGTTCCCCTCGGATTGCAGACCGTTTTCCTCTGCATGTGGACCCTTTTCTGTTCAAAAAAGAATGCACGAGAGTGGATGGAATCGGCGGGGCTACTCTCGCAAGCAACTCGTGCTCAGAAAAAAGAAACACTCATTCGGCATTTATTTCGGACCACCACTTAATTTGATTCCCAATTTTCGCTAACTCCGGCTTTGATTTTCGAGAGGTAACAAGACAGACAGCAAGTTCCTCTTTTCTCAGCGAGACCCGTCATACCAGCGATCAGAGACGTGTCAGAACAGTGCTTTCCAAATTCACTCACCCTACAAGACATCTCTATGCATCAAAATGCAGCCCAGCTACAGACCTCAATTTTTTGATTATGAATCCACTGATCTTGTTTTGAAATGCGAATCAGTAAGCCTATAAGCCTTCAAACGTGTGAAATTTGAAAGATCTCAAGAAGCAATCTCCGACTGCCTGACCCCTGACAACCAGTCTCTTCTGCCTCTCTCTCTCGCTCTCCCTCTCGCTTCCCACCAGCGCACCACCAGCACCCCCCCACCCCACCCAACCACTCTCTCCAGCAGCGCTTCCTTCGCTACAAAATCTGTTAGACTTGCGTCTACATTGAACATCCATAGATGGTCGTTCCTGCTCTTGGCAAATCTTCATCATTGCACAAATTTAGGATCTGTCAGTTCAATCATTATATACCTTGAAATTCGTAGGCATTCTATCACGTAATTGAAAGTAAACAAGGGGACTTCTAAAATATCGCATTAGCCATTTGATTGTACTTCCATTGCGTCTAAGGTGGGATTAAATCACTTGCTGTCAAGGAAGTTCCGTAAGGCAGGTCAATCAGTTCAGTTGCAGAGTGAGTCTCTTGTCAATTTTAAACAGTATCACGTAGTGCAAAAACATAATTCTGACATGCTAACTAAACATGACAAATAATATTAAACCCTGTTAAATAAATGTTGATTTTTTTCTCTTAAAAGTTAAATATTTAAATAATGCTACCAATTCAGTCAACTTGTCTTCGTCAATAAAGGCACCTGCTGCAGAGTCCTCTCTCTGAATTGCAAAATCTGCGATGTAACTACCTGCAACGTTTTCGTTAAAATTCTAATCAATAAAACGCTGAAGCATACTCTACAGAGGCCGTATAAATCTTTCCTTAAGGGAGAAAAAAAGGACGTTGAAACAGTAAAATGGAAAATCGATCACGAAGTATTTCAAGTGAGCCTACGTCTGTGCTTATTTGTCGCAATTTAGATAATAATTACAAAACCTTTTAAAATACTGGATTTTTTCTTTGACTCTCTCCCTGAACAAAGCCAATAAGCTATAGTTGCTTTTTCCATGTGTCAGCTTGTCGGGTTGCATTTAACACATTAGCCTTTGTTTTTTTTGCCTTGATGATGAAAGAAAGTTCTACCAAGTAATCAGTGATTTGCAGCCATATTTCTGCTGGGTGTCATAGTTCTTCGTTGATTTCTTGATTATCGGATCCTCAAATTTTGTGCAAACGCAGCTAATTCAGTCTCAGCTGTCAACCCATTTTACAAGGCGCTTGTCAATGTCCCGTCAGGTCAGAGAGGCACCGAGATTTCACTCATCACTCACACCTATCAATAACTGTCATGAAATCAAAATAAGCAGGGGTTGCTCTCAGATGCATATTTGGACAGACTGAGATAGTGCATTCTGTATGAACGTTAAATTAAAGCAGACAGGTTGAAAATCGGTGCCTTCACAGTAGCCTGCAACTTTGCAGGTAAGTGTGTTGTAGGGTTGTATGTGAATGCAATCAGCAAGCCCCGCGCCTTTCCCCACCCACATCCCCCCAAACCATGACCCCGAAGACATCCCGTCACCATCACTATCCTCTCTCAGCCAACCCCAACACACACACACACACACACACACACACACACACACAGTTTTGGACCATAGACTATAACATTAGATCGAATGGCAAGTCTTTATGAAAAGTGTTTTGCATAATTACATACCATAGCCAGAATACTAACCCCGAAATTTTATGGGTCACAAAACTTTAACAATTGCCACATTATTGTCCAAGACACGAAGTACGCCACTATCGGCTCGAGGAGAAAGTAGATTTAGCTACATCTAAGAATGTGAGGCCGAAATTTTCTCAGAACCCAAAGAAGAGAGATTATTCCAATCTGACAACTTGTTTACTTATAGCTACCGAGTTCAGCGAACTTCAGGCTTCCCCGATTCAGAACTTCATCGTGATCCGACACAGAAAACCATCAAAGAAACAGACCGAAAGGCTCCTTTTACAAATCTATTTTTTTTAGAATCGTTATCTTTGTGTCGCTATAATTAAGATATTCTTATCTGAGGAGACAGTTTCTCTGGTAACTGAATAATATTGTGTCTTTGATGTAAACTTTTGACAGAGATCGCATCAGGTTGAACAATTTACCCCGATTTCTGCTGATAGATTCTACGAAAATTATTAAAGTGAGAATTAAACAACGCATTGATTCAGATGTTAGTGGAGACTGGCCCTTGGCATGAGTTCGGCATAGTTTTATGTGTTTTGATGTAGGATATTAAATTGTATGAATTGATTGATTTAGGCAATTATTTCGATTCTTACACTCCTGTATTCCCAAAAGTTTTCTTTTCTTTCAGGGCTGGGAAATTCGCGCGATATTAATATTTAGTGCCTCCTGGATCTTTATAAGTCCTCGAGATCTGTTTGGTGTAGAAATCATGCTATTACGCACCTGACCATATTAAAATTATTATTACTTTACCTTACAAAACATCAGAGCTATCCTGTGTTAAAACAACTAGTGATTGTATTTCATATTGAGGTGGTCGTGTGTTTGTTTTTCTATATTAATCTTCCATTCCAGTCATTAAGGTCTTGCGAATGTGATGAATTTTTATTGGACTCCAGTTGGGATTGTGCATTTTGGCTTAATTCACGTGAGCGCGAGATTCCCCACGCAAAACAAAATACTCCCCTAAATTCATTGCCTCTAGAGTCCTCTGTTGGGAAATGGGGGTATGTTGGGAAGGGATGGGGGAGCCGCGGGAATACGGGAAATTCGACAGCAAATAAATGCTGCTATAAATCAGTTGCGGCTATACATCCCTTGCTATATATTGCTAAAGCAAGGATGTTGGACATTTTGATGGAATTTTTTAAATATGCAGTAGAGTGCTGGCAAGCTATTTTCATTGCCCAAAGTTTATCAGTAAATTATTTACAGGGGGTTCATTGTACGTGTCCCACTTGAAACTTTCCCTGCCAAGCGGAATGCGGTGGAGCTTCCAGCACCGGTAACAGTGACATCTGTGGAGTATTGTTAAAAAAAAAGAGAGATTGAACTGTTAGCGATGTGAATTGTTGATTAGATTCGAATTTCGCTTAAAAAATCAGCAGGAGGTACTTGTCGTGTCGATCTTGACAGCTTTTCCGCAATGTTGACATTTAACAGTGGCTGCTAGATTTTAAACTATTGGAGAAGGGAGAAGACGGAAGGACACAAACGGTAACTTGTGAAATAAAATGCCAGGAACGTCAAAAAGAAAGTTGTTACGTCGCTGAAATGTTCAACTTGATGCCATTTGAGTTAAGCGTTCATTTGTTTCACGCTTAAGTTTGGGAAGGTACGGCGCAGCTTTCGCTAGTTACGCTTGTGCGCATTCATTCTCGATACGCAGAGTTCTTTCATTTTAACTTACGTTAGGTCACTATTAACTCCAAAAGCTATACAGTTTCAGTTAACGGAGATCTAGGTTCGCAACCTAATTGATATTAGCTGTAGGCAATAAAATACTTTAATTTTCTATATTAGCTGATATGAGATCATTTCAAAGCTTTGATATATTTAAACATATCGCCTGGGCGTCGGTATTGATACATTGAGCAGTGAACTTGTCAAAGATGGTTCTTCAACAGGTGCTTTGTAGAAACTCGTGCTCTAAGTAGCTCTGACGTATGCCAACTGCATGTTTCTGAAACACCTTAAGTCTCGCTTAAACAAACTTTATTTCTCTCTATTACATCACAGCCGTCGATTCTGCTGCAATAAACTTTAAAGTCCATTTATCAAACATGATTCAAAACGTGTAGTATTTGATGATGCCGAATACAATGCTACAATACAGAAAACAACGAAATATTTCCCAATGGATTTGGAGGGTTTTTTTCCCCCTGGGCAGACACGAACTTGATTCATATCATCCCATCTTCCGTGAATACAAATTTCCAGAGCTGCAAATTTACCCACTCATACGCAGCTAAACAAATGCCAATTTTCATGCTGTGTTCAGAAACTTGATGCAATCAAACAAAGAACACAGAACGTATAAGCTCGTAGAACTCAATTAGTCAGAGTGCAGGAGTTTAGAGCATTTTTGTTAATTCTGAATATCATACCTATTCCACGTAATATCGTTGTTTGGATACCGCAGATTTTGGTGTGAACATCACATTAGTTGACCACAACATGGAAGAAAAGTATAGGGGGAAAGAAACTATGCCCTGCATGATAACTTTCTTGTTTTAATTATCAATGTGCATAATGATTTCCCATGCCCATGCCGTTATCCAATTGACCTTACCTTCAAGGCCATTTTTGAAAGAAATATCAACAGATAAATGAGTTCAGGTAACTTCAAGAAAAAAAACATGCACATCTACCATAGTCCGTTCGACATCTCCAAATGAAATAGGATGAAAGTTGTTTTTCTAAAAAAAAAGTTGTGATTTTTTTTCTTGATGACTTTGTTCCTTTATAGCTAGCGGAGAGATATACGCTTCACGTGAACGCACATCATTCGACAGGATAATAGTTCTATAATAAATACAGTGACTGTGCTACCCTGCTATAATATTTTAAAACGTTTGATCAGCCCACTCCATAAATAATATTAAAAACATTCATTATCAAGAAGAAAGTTGTTGTGCTTTTAAGTCTTGGATCGATTCTTAAAATATGATGTCAGCATTGGATTCTGGGATTTGAACTGAGTCTGTTATATGAAGATTAAAAATGCTTTTCTGAGCACTTTACCTTTTTGCACATTAGTGATGGAAAATTAACTAGACATAGACATAATTTCACGGAGAAAAAATGCAAACACCCCGTTTGTCCATTTTCTTGAAATCTGCAAATAATTTATAACCTGCAATCAGCTTTCAAAAAGGATGAAAACGCAAAGAACAAATTGATTTACTCTGGACGTTATTATATTGATGCTGGGAAGGTGACAACCTGACGATTGCAAAGATTATAAGAAAACAGGAAATTAGAAAAATCAGCGAGGACTATGAGGCTCAATGAAATTTATGCTGGAAACACAGACCCATGACGGATCACATGTGGTTTGATTTACAATTTATGACAACTGTTCCATCCATGGTATATACCTGCAATTTATTTTAATGCGAAAAATTGAATGTTAATTCGAATATCAGGATTTTTGTGAACTGTTATGTTTGTGAGTTAACAATATTCAATACATTTGGACAATTAATTTCCCGCAGATTATTTCTTCGAACATTTTTTTCTGCGTAACATCTAGTTGAATAGTTGTGATTCTAAGTCAGTGCAAATTGCACAAGTTCGCCCATTTTCTTTTAATTTTTAACGATTAGAAAATTATTAGTGTTTTTCTTATTGTTTCAACAAAGCGAGGAGCATTTCATTTATCAATTTGAGGATCTTAACATGAACTGTTTAAAAGTTTGGCGGTAGTATGTGTTAATGTCTTTTTTTTGCCTGGTACTCGCTTGATACGGTTAGATTGGCGCTCACTTTTATATCTGCTCTTTTCAATTACAATCTATCAGTTCCCCAACCGTCGTGGAGAAAATATAGTTGCATTGATTAGCCTTTTCGTCTTTTGCTGGTTTATTTATCAGGACCCCGAACAAATCCGTGGTACGACTTCACTTATTACATTTAAGAGATTTTAATGTTGGAATGTCACTTTTAATTTCACAAGACAAACAACATCCTTGACACATAATATTCAACGAAACTAGCACACCGATGAATATGATTCAGCTCATTTTGCACTGATAAACCAAAAGAAATCTACGGACACTGTCTTTCTTGCTTTTAATTCACAACAGAGAATATATTCTTTAAATTAAAAAAAACAAGCTTGATTTAGTTTATGCATTTACAAAGGGCGCGCAGATAATTCAGCAAAGCCATTTTGATAAGGCTCCCTTTAATAAAGATAATTTAATTCTGCAACCAATAGTGTTTAAAATAACACGGGGCGATGCGTTTTTTTACAATTAGAGGTACTTTAGCTTTCATTCTCAAGAATTTAATCTTAGGATTCGATATCACCTTCTATTCACACTACCTAGACAAAGAACTGTGCTATTTAGCACATAATTTTGTATAGGAACCAGCGCCTCCTAGTACCTGACTGAGTAATAACTCGAACATTTTATCCTGCAAATCCACAATATCTCACAAAATAAAATAAACTAACACGATTAAAAGCTTGGGATTTTGAAGAAAGTCGACAGGCAACAATTGTATGTGTGCTAGTGTCAATTTGCTGCAAAATTCCAAATTCCAAATTTTACCGCAAAATGATACGAACTGGAAAGCTTTGTGTGATGATACGAACTCAGTCTGAAATCAAACGATTCTCCACTGAGAAAAACTGTACCCATAATTAAAGTGTTTCACGTTCGTTGACCAATGACGAAGTTGCGCCGAAAAAAAAGAATTAAATGAATACTAGCTGTGGAAATGTCTGCCTTTTCTTTATCATGTGCTTTTAATTGGGTGGCATGAATGAATACTCCAAGAATTTAGGTTAACTCAGAATTAAATGAATTCAACACACCACACGAACTCAATCGTATGTAGTTGTGGGCATTTAGCTGCTACAGGTTCCAAACACCAAACTTCACCGGCCCGACTTCCCTCATATTCTCCAGTAAAACACAAAAATAACAAGGAAACGTTTCGTTGCTAAAAAGGGTGTCAAAGAGGAGTTAAAAACATCTGGTCTTTAAAGATCTTGGGGCGTGGTGAGTTAATATATAAGGGTTAATCGCTTTTATTTTACATTTAGATGCTTCCCTATTTGATAAATTCCACGAAATAAAAACAATATTTCGTAATGAATCTCATGAAAGAATCATTTTGAATGAATGGCTTGTTCTACAGTTTAACATGTGTTTACTTTCTCCAATATCTTATTGCTGAGTTCACTCTGTTCACTGAAAGGGGCAAATATGCAAAATCAATCATTACACGTAAAGGCTCTATACAGTTATTGAATACAGATTTGTATTCTAGGCGACTTCTTTAATAAAAGCAAAATCAAAATTATAATCTAACTAAATTCGGAGACGCCACAGTTTGTCAGATACTTCGCATTTAGAGTAAAGATAGTTGACAAACGGGATCAAATTAACGGAACCCCTTTGTGCAACATATCGAATTCGCTGCACTACAATATTTCTTTCAACATTGTACATTGTTTAAAAAAAACTTTTATTCAGCAAAACTCTACTGCAGCAGGCAGTCAGCAATGTTAATGCTCAAATTGTGCGCAGCTCCACACAATTTTATTTTATAAAGATCCACAAAATCTGTGTGGAATTTTGTCACATTTTATGCACCCCCCCCTCCAAACAAATTCAATCATGTAAAATTCTTTTGTGCTTGATTGTACTACACCATTTTGAAAGTACAGCAGAGAAACCACAGATATTAGCGCCACCCCGCTGTCATTTGTGGGATGTGCACACCAAAAGCAGTGAGCAGATCAAACAGTCTCTCAAACATGACACACACATCGTTACCCTTTGCAACTTTTCATTAAATTATTGAACCTTTTATTAGACACCGGCAACAGCATCTTTTTTGACGTGCTGATCCTGAACCGCTCACATTAAAGTATTGCTATACTCGGACGCTCAGTGGTTTATCTGCTAATGGCAAAGTTATATAATGCCAATTAATTCCATTAGCAATCCACGTTGAACGATACAAAAATGAATGTGAAAAAAATACACATCCCATTGAATCATAAATTCACTCTATCCCTCAATCCAAATTGAAGGATGATCGGCCAAAAATGTTTGATAAATATGCTATATTACGTTTCACTTATAAATATCATAGTTGGTCGGAATTTTTATGATTACAATTTAAACAAAACAGTGAGCATGAATTCTGCTGCTGTTAAACTTCCTGCCACAAAATGCAAAGCAAGTCTGAGGAGTTTGTATTACAACTGTGTCATAGTGTTACACCGATGCAAAACATGTAGCCAGAGGGGCTGCTAATGATTACAGTATAAAACCCGGCTCCAACAGAACAGGCAGCCGAGAAACTGGCCATTATTAATTCAGTGGTCAGGCACTTATCCAAATCTCCCTGGACTATAAAATAAGAAACACATAGCACTCCAATATAAAGATTTTTTTTAAATATGATGCTTTATGTCCCAACGCTAATTATAAACTTTTTCCTCTTCTTTTCAAACCCCGTACCACTCTTTAGCCAGCTGATTTCCTCTCCGGCACCATGCTACAAGACGATTAGCAGCAAATTATCCCTACGTTTTTGCTATTACATTACAAATTTATTTTATGTGACGCGCCGTCAGACCTTTCCAGCCGCATTTCACTGAATGAGTAATTGTGGAGATCCAGATGGAATAGATTTTCTACATTTGACAAGACATTTGTCATTTTTTTAAAGTACCAGATACAGAATATCAGTCAGGCCTTTTTTGAGCATCAAGTTTCCTAAGAATTCAAATGAGATTTAATACAGGAGAATCAAGAGATTTTATATTTTGACAGTGCAAAATTAAAAAGGCAGAACTGAATTCATCGCAAAATCGACACTTATTAGAGTTAGGGACTTATTAAATCTAGCCGGACGCGATTGTGCAGGCTGTAAATCATCGACTATCGTTTTATTGGAAAGGAGCATTTGAATTCATTTCTAAGTGTTGGAGAGTGTGGAAACATTTGTAATAATGAACAGAGGGTGGAACTACTTTCTGGACATCTCTTCAGGTGCTGTTTATCTGAGAGGAAATGAGGGCTCTTTCAATTCTTTATCATACTGATACAAACTCCTCTGTTGTATTAATGTAAATTATGCTGGAGATTTTTTTTTGGTAAACCTGAATACATATTTAGCGTCGGGATCAATTCTAGGAACGGCCCTGAAATATATTTCTAATTCGTGAAGTATTTAATAGAGTAAACTAGCGATTTTGGCCTACTGCAGATATGCGTGCGTATCATTGCTCTCAGAGAGTCTACAACAACCAAGAGTTATAAGTCCATTTCGGGAGACTTTTTGAATTAAAATACATCGGTGTACGAATCAATTTTCAGTTTCAGAAGATGCAAATGTGAGAACTTTGGCATCACTGCTTCTCTATTCTGTACCAAATATGTTGCAAATTTACTCCCATCCACCTTTTATTTTCTATCATGCGCGAGGTGATTAGTAAACACAATGTCATGGTACCTAGTTCTAAAACAAATATATAAGCATGTTATTTTTATTAATATATTGATCAACGTACTATAATGGTATAAAATACTAATCACACAATACCACAGCCCCCATCTCAGTCATTTGTTCTTTGCCTATTCAAATGAATGCAGTGTTCGATATTTTAATAAGACTTGGTTTATGTTTGATTGTCTTGATATTGTAATAAATGCAATTGTTCGGAGTCACGTGCCGGGCCAGGATTCCAGTCTTAGATCCGATTTAGTCTACTCACTCTGAGGGCGCTTTAATCGTCGTATCTTCGGGGAGAGGGGGACAAATCATAAATTTAAAAGGGATCATATTAAAACACAGACAAAGCACTAAGGTGCATGTTGTCTATTCGAACGTCATATTGGGAAAGGATCGGAGCTGTGGGGTAAATCCAATGGACATCTAGAAGATGAACCGAGATTCCAGATATACTTAGAGTACGTGCATCAATATAAACCAAAAAAGGGGCATCCTACAGGAACAAATAAAATGCATGCAGTATCTGAGATCAATATGTTCTGGGATATTAAATATATCTCCGCTATCATTGATTATGCTGGAACTATGTTAGCCAGTCTACTTGGGTAGCTGCTCAGCGCGGTCAATTTATGAAAGCAAATAACCTGCCCTGACTATTTCCTTGATACATCGACAGAGTGGCATAATATCCAGTGAATGAAATTGTTTTTAGCTCAGCAGATACATGTTATTCCACTGGTTTAATTTCCAACGCAGCTCTTTTTGGTTATTGTTTTGTTCTTCATAATAAAATCTGTAAATGACGATAAAAAATACTGAACAGTGCTAGCTGGAATTATTTATTAATACGAGTAATAAACAGTCTCATTTATCCGCGTCCACGGAATGGCGGCAGTTGATAACCTGCCACAGAGCAGCCATTTTTTTAATCGCTTAGAAATCGTGCCTGGTAAGGTATTGATACAATAAAATGATCTGCCTAACAATCGAATCAGATTTTACATTGCTAAATAAATGACTGCAAACATACACATAAATATTAGTCTCTGCTCGAGCCTTAAAAACCAGAGTGTCGATCTAAAACTACGATAAGTAATGCTGTAGAGGGGGCTAAATGTTTTAAATATAACCCTACAGCATTGATCCTAATTAGAAGGAGCATTCTATGATTTCAATGACCGCCTGTGTTTCTTTCCTATTCTGCGAAACTTATCAAAATCTGCTGTAATCGTTTGTTTTTTTTTGGGGGGGGGGGGTGGGGAATTGGTATCAGTTAACTGTACCAAATTAATTGGGGACTTAATTGTAACATAACCCTGCTTTTATAATTCGGGAGAATTGGAGATATAATTTCAGCCCCATTTAGTAGCTGTACTTAACATACAATTTTCCATTAGAAAGTGGAAATATGAAATGTATTTAATTGTGATTCTACAATCATGGCACCAGCAGATACACTTCCACACTTTCACGGCTTGTCACACTTTCTAATAAATATTCTGCATATTTTGGCAATGATTTTACTGAAGATTATATTGTACGTGATCTGCAATACAGAAATCCGCGAAGACTTCAGTGTGACTTTTTTGGGGGTGGGGTGGAAACCGTTTTACAGATTCTGCTCGTTACTGAAAGGCAGTAAGCAGATGTGGGTGAAGAAGATGTCATCAATAGGCAAGATGTGTGACTCACTCTGTAAATAAATTATTGCTGGCCACCGATTTCACAACCAAATTTGAGTGGATGTTATAAGGATTAACTACTTGCTATTTCGCATATGATTCCTTATTCTGACTCCCAAGCAAATAATAATGGAAGTCTAAACTTTCTGTTGGGCCTGATGTATAGATTCTTTACTCCTCAATACCAAATCAAGACGGAGAAATGAGCCAGATCATTCAGAAGCAGGCGAGTTCTTGAAGGATGTTGTTGTGCTTTAAGGGTTGTGCTTTTAATAATAAATAAATGTCCCTCGATCAATCAGGATATCATTTAGGCCAATGCATTTTCGTGAAGCCGACTTCTCCCTACTTTTATCATATAGCCAGTTACACATGAAATGCACATAATGCATCAGCAACTCGCTGAAACACATTTTATAGCACCTCTAATACAAAGACTTAAATGCGTTTCCCTGATTCATGCCTTTGAACAAAATGTTTACTGGTGAAGTGCATTTTGTGTGAGTTCTACTATATGACATAGTCATATATTCCATTCATACTGTGAACGCCCAATGTGCGCCATTTGTGTCCCTGAAATGTCTCGACATGATTTCTGTTCAAATGAACCGAACTCTTCAGCAGGTTATGTGAGAGCAGATCGTCAAGGTATATTTAGCAGTCGTTCCAATTTTCTTATTTCTTGAATAGTTTTGGGGGTGCCAGGCTTTAAAGTAATGGGACAGTAAATTGCCAGTGACCCTGAACTATCGCTAGGTCTGCTTGAAAAGCTTTGCTCCCAAACCCAGACAAAGGTTCCATGCACACAAATACAACCTATTTAAAGACGAGTCACAATACTCGGCAGATTGAATTCCTCATATATATATGGTCCCATTGATGTGGCAACTTCCATTTAAATTTAATTTCTGTAGAAAGTTTGTTTCGCACAAGCACGTTTGTACTTGTAATTTGAAGATTGATAAAGTAAATTAAAAAGATTGCTCCTTGTTCGTACTTAATATGGCAGATTCACCAAATTCGCGCGAGCTGGATGTTCCTGGATTTAGTTTTGAAGCAATTAGGAATAAAAATGGATACACTACACACACACACACACACACACACACACACACACATATATATAATAGATTGTCAGAGCCTAGAGAAGCCGTTGGAAACAGGGTGAAACAATAGATGTTCGTAGAACGAGGGAACTTTGGAAATCTTAGTTACTGTTTTCCAATAGAAAAGTGTCAGAATCCGCCAAAGGGCTTAAAGGCTTAACGCTGGCAGTAAGTTCATCATCAGAGCGAGCTATTCTTTCAGGCGTTTTAACCATCCTTTGAGACGATTGAAACCGCTCTCTCTTCGGCTTTATCCCAAAAGAAAAAAAAACCAAAGGACCAGAGGTCGAAGTTTAACAGTATTCTCTTGACTTCCAGGTGTTCTACATGCCGTATTGAAGCATCAGTACCTCGGCACAGCACTTCGGGTGATTCCTTAAAATAATAAATATATTGGAAGGTACACTGATCAAGGCAACTGCCGTGTGAAATATCTATGGAAATGTTGGCTTGAATAAATAAATATGGGACTCTAATAAGTGTTGTACTGTACCACTCACTGTAGTGGACAGACATGCAGAATACATTGACATTTTACATTCTGTCGCGATAGAAATGTTAACCTTGCGATCGCTTTTTATCTAAAGGTTGCAGTCATAATTCCACTAACAACAGCAATTTTTTTTAAATGCATTTGTTTCATTAAGTTTTCCCTAACAGAAAGCTACCAGTCTGCATTAATAGTCACATAGCCAATATCGTGGTTGTAACACGATCTACACCAGCGGAGTATTAATCAAATCAATCAGTGTTGACAAATTAGAAATATTTGAAGGAACGCGTTAATTTACAACTTTGTTATTAGTTAAAAATCATCAGCATTGTAGTGGCAATTAATAACGCTCTGAGTGGAACACTGAGAGAGGATTGATGCCTCCTGTACCGATAGTGGTAAGCGCAGCTGTCCCACAATGATGCCCAATGATAGAAAGATTCAACTAGGGCGGGGGTGGTGATGGTGGGAGGAGGGATGAGGGTGTTGTAATAGTGGACTGGGACAACGTATTTAATAATGAAACGTTCGCAAGTAGGAAAAGAAAAAGAAGGAAGCAAAGGAGGAGAGAGATGAGAAAAAAATGAGGGAAAGGGAAACAAATAGGTGGTGATTGGAACACCGGACGACGCAGCGGATAGTTCATATACAGTCTAAAGAACATTTTATGGTTAAAATTATTACTGTAGGTTCCAAACGTACATAACGAACGGGCAATCACATACCAATAACTCAACGATTAGTTTTAAAATAAAACCAAACCCGCCCTACACAAAAAAAGACTCACTTACAAGAATAAAACACACAAATTCATCACAGTACGGGAATGACCAGTCTAACAGTCATGGTTTAATGGGATCCTGATATTTCCATTTACAGCCGGAGAGTTTTGCAGGCCAGACCTTTAATGTTAAAACTTTCTCTCCCCCGCTCTCTCTCTCTACTCATCCCTTCTCGCGCATGCACAACATTTACAAGCCCTTCCCCCATTCCACCCCCTCCCCAATTGCTGACAGTTCGACATAAACTTCGGCTAAAAGATCCTTTTTCGCGTGTGCGTGTCGCTGTTCACCTCGTTTACAAGCATGCTTTTCAAATGATCATTTATTTTAAGTATTTCCTATTTGCTGTAACTCTCTCTCACACCCTCTCTGTCCTTCGTCCCGTTTCTAACCACTCGGCTCACTCACAGCAGGTCCTAACTACTTGAAATTCACCAAAATAATGACCGTTTCGAAACGATAAATCATCGTCTCTATGTAAACCTTGAAGGAGGTTTTTAGAAAATAGCTTGCTTACTGTGCATGTGTGCGCTCCGTTTCCACTTCGATTGCTTCCTCGATGCCTCCTGTGATCAGCCAGTCCCGCACTTTACACTGGAATCTGATTTTTTTGTTTGCTTTTAAAGTTATACTTTCTATCGGTTGCAACTTTTGTTTTCCTACTTTTTTTGTTGTTGAACGCACACTTGGCTTACTAAGTCGTAGCGCGTTGCACAAAAGGAGCTACGGAATGAGATTTATGGCTTTCCAAATGAAAAGATTCATTCGACATAAAAGGTTAACACAAAGTTCGTATGACCGTGACTTGCATTGGCAAGAAGCAGCGCCGACTCAGCACAAAGGCAGTTCAAAGAAACCTTTAAAATACACGCAGGCACACACACACACATACAGACACACACAGACACACGCACACACGCATACACACACCAGTCGAAACTGCGGTTTTCATATCCATGCTATAGTTTCCAAGCCCAGGCATCCTTTTGTTCGTCTTGATGGAGTTCTCTCTCTCTCTCTCTCTCTCACCCTCTCCCTCAATCTGAACTTTGCCACTTTGATGCCGACGAAACCCTCGTCTATTTCACAGGGCAAACAAAACATCAAGACACTGGGATATAGAGAAAGAAGAAGGGTGAGGGTGTGAGAAGACAGAATGTGGTTGGGCTTCGGGGATGAAGGGTAGAAAAGAGGGAAAAAGAAATAAGACAGAAAAAAAAGGTGGAATTGAGACAAATACTTGACTGGAAAGCAGGGAATGACTGGGTGTCTTCGTGTGTTATTTTTCCACAACTAAAGGCACACACACAAAAAAAGATAAGACGTGTGTTTTCTGACTTGGGCAAGGCGTTATTTATATTAAAAAATAAGCACAGAGCAGATGTGTTAGTTGTCAATCTGTAAGTTTGTGCAATGGGAATGCTAATGAGAGAAAATTAACCCGTCCTTTCGTTACATAGGAAGGGATCGATGGTTGACCCTCAGATCCCAGAACATCTCAGTTATGGTGCGTAGCGATGATATAATCAGCCTCATCTTTAGCACGGAGCTACTCAACACCGGCAACTTTTGATAACAATTTAGGTTGCATCTCCGAAGCATTCACATAATCTCGTCTAACAATTAGAAACAGGCAACAGAAATGCTTGTTTGATTGTAAAATCCTGTCCAAACTCGAGGGTCTGTTGAATTATTAGCTCTGAGTTATTTCAGTTAAGTGTTGGGAATAATGATTGAAATTTGGAGGAACGTTTCCTCTACCCTTGAGCCCGTTTTGGGAAATATCTGCTCTCCAATACCAGTTGCTAAGTGTGTGCAACGAAATTCTCGAACCGGAGTTTCCTCATTAATGTATTCGGCCCAGTGTACTTGTCTGTTCATCGATATCATTTTCAACGCGAAAAAAAAACTGTTGATGTCTGATACCATTCAATCTACATTGAGGTGTTCCTCTCATCAGTAGGATGAAGATTGAAGTGCCCGTGGGCTTAAAAGTCGTAGAAACGGGGAAACACTTCTGATAATACGAGGATGATTTGTTTAATTTCTCTCCTGAGTGGGTAGAGCAAACATAATCCCCCCACGCCTGCGAATTATATCCCTGTGCATTACTCGTTTAGTGTGTGCGCACCTTATTCGCTATTAGAAATAACAGAGCTGATTTTTTTTTAAAAAACAGGAACCTGTTTATATCCGAGGAAACAAATCAATGATGCCTCGTCGTAAAAATAATGGAACAAAATATGTTATTAAGATATTGCTTTAGCGGTGTTCAAATTTCTGACTTACACGGTCCTCAAACGTTGGTTGCTACATTTCAGGCTAACAGGTGGGTAACATAGGACAGGTTTATTCCAGCTGAAAATTATTAATATGAGAAACAGGAGAAAAATCAAGTGAAGCAGTTAACTTCTGTCTGAATGCAAACATTAAGGTAATATAGCCTTCCTCCACTTTGAATCTGTCCTGCTCCTGTTGAGTTTAACTTGTGGTTGAAACTCGAAGTAGGTCCTTAAGTGACAATTCTGTGGATAACGGGTAGATGGCACAATTTTCTAACATTTAGAGAGCACACACGCTGAGCACTAAGTCCATTTAGAAGCACTTTCTTTGTGTGCATAGAGATAACTTGACAGACAAGCAGAACAGAGACATCTCAATGAAGCCTGCAAAAAAGTTTGCACAAAGGGATTCGCAAATCACTCGTTTATGAGGGAAAAAAACGGAGGAGTAGAGAGGGGAAACATTATTTCGTGGTGCTGTCAATAAATTAATTCCCCTCCGAAGAAATGTCAATTTGAACTGAAAATAAATAATGTGGAAGCTTTGAGTTGTAGAGGACTGGGCCGCGAACAGCAGTCTGGTGGAGTTGAAGGCGAATCCCTGGTGGTAAATCCATCATTAGCATTTATTTCCTGTAAGGCGGCATCTACAGTAAATTTATCCCGTTTTTGTGGCGCTTTAATAGACATTTATTAAAAGACTTTAGAAAGAGCATGGGGAGTCTGATTACATAAATTTAGAATTGGAGCATCAAAGTCACAAGTTAGTGGTAATCGGGTTATCGCGCTTCCAAAAAGTGCTTCACCGCATCAAACTGCTATCAAATATATATGCACAAGGATATGAATGAACAGCCCTTTTTGGCACGGCGGGAGAATCTTTTCAGTCACACACCTTAGCCGGGATAGCATCTGAGTGCTCAGATTAAAAAAAGCCTGGAATTGTAGTGCCCTACATTGCTCTCCTCGCGCACTTTACGTCTCTCAATTAGATATTATAAAATAAACCTTCGCCAGTCTTTAGTCTGTAAAGAACACAAAATGCGTGTGTCTGTTTGTGTCTTAACAATGTAATCAATAACACTTCTCTTGTCAAGAGATTTATGCCATCTCCTCTCAAAAGGTAAATCTGCTTAAGATAGACAACCTCCTTGGAGGGAGAGGAGGGGTGTCGGGGTGCGGGGGGGGAGCAAAATAAACTTGTGTGAAACATATTGAATCCTAGCTAGTGGTATTTTGTCATCGCTGCAAGCCGAACAGCGGGTTTATTGAAAAATTGCACTTTATTTAAAATCCAGACAGCTCTGCTTGTCCACGTTTCGTTCATGTTGTTGCAATGTCGGTTTTAAAAGTCTACACATACTAAGACTGGATGGAAGTGTGTATGTGCGTACGTTGTTCTATTCTTACACGATTATTGGTCAAACTTCACTTTTTTTAAGTGGAAGGTAAGTGACAGAATGCAGCACCATTCCAGATCATACTCTTTTCAAAAAAAAAATCCTCGAGGAATGAAGTGTGTGCGTGTCTGCCTGTATAGTTGTGTCCGGTGCTTTACCAGGAACGGCTGGGACTTGGTGTAAGCCCTCCGCTTTTCCTCAAACTTTCTGCGGAAGAAAATAAATAAATGTGACATTCGGAGAAGCAAGCGCTCATTAGTTCGCTGTACGCTCCTAATGCGGGGACATAAGAGCAAATTATAGAGTTCAAACCCAGCACACGCGTTGTCAACTGAAATCAGCCCACGAGAAGCATGATACAAATTGTTGCAAAATTGCATCCCCAGTCCCTTTGAGGTTGTGAATATAATGGCAATCATCTTTGAGTTGAAAGGTGCATTAAAATGAATTGTGCATTGGACTATGTATATACCTCAAATTTTGAAAGACATCACACATACTCTCCCGAGCTTAATGTTTTGAAATTAAATTTAAAAAAAACCTTTTCGAGGCCCTATGTTTAAAGAATATTCAAGCGATACGTTTAAAAATGTGTATTTATGTTGAATGAACTTAACAGGCATACAAACTTTTTTTTCTTAACTAACTCGAATCCTGTTTCAACCAACGCCCAGCCTTAACTGCTTTAAAATTATTGAGTAATTAGCTTTAGTTGCGTTTCACCATTAATTAGGTAACAGCGCAGTAGGGAGGCTTTGAAATTCGAGAAAATGGGGTGGTGCGAGGGGGGGTGAGAGAATCGTCTGAAACAACTTTCAGCCTAGTTTAAATAAATAAATGCGAGCAGGGTTTTAAGATTCTGAGCGTGTCTGCGTCTCGAAAGCTGTAAATACATTCTCCCCCCCCCCCCCCCCCCCCGAAGTCGATGGCACCGCGGATGCAAACTTTGTTCACATCGCTCGCGTTTTTGGGTCTTAGTTTTGCCCTCACACCAGGAAAGCTGAGCAGCACCGGCCTGAATTTAACCCGTTCGCTTTGTACCACCAAACCCGATTTTGAAACAGAGAAACAGAAAGAGGGTGCATGTTATGAGGAGCGGAGCAATGTAAACAGATTTGGTGAAGAGACTACTGCCAATGCATAGAGACACTGCAGTTTTGTATCGCTGTGTTTTGCGGCGAGTAAACGGCTCCCCTGTAAAAGACGATTGCTTTGAGAGGATGGACGATTTGTTGTTTTTGCATATTTAAATGACAAACCACAATGAGATTGCGTGAAACGCCGGGGCCTTTTTGTGTGTGTGTGTGTTTCGAGAACAGTTTGCAAGGAATAAAATCTGGTGGCTTCAGCGGAAAAAAAAGACAACTGCACTTCCAGACCTGAGGTTCCTCCTTCACCACTACCAACAATCTACCCCCACCAACCGCAAGCACCCCCCCACCCAACTACACCGCCAATCCCAGTCCCTTCCCCTTGGATCGCCCTCGCCTATGATTGCAAAGGAATAAATAAATAAGCCGGTACATAGATCCTGCTGCTAATCGTTTTATTGGAGCCGCACTGTAGACGAATAGCAAAAAGGGGTTTGAAATGTGTTTCCTATTACAGCTTGCTCGGGCTCGGCAACATATTACACGCCGCCATGTTGGCTTGCTAACAGGACACTAAACGCAGCCGGCTGAACACATACTTTCACACACTGGATCTCCGGTTACAACTGAACCCCACATCAACCTCCAAACCTCCACTCTCCAAAATAAAACTCCCATTAAAGACAGACCGAATGCACAAAACTTTCTGCAACATTGCAACCGCCTCCTCTTCTTTTAAGAGGGAGAGAGAGAGAGAGAAAAAAGGCACCTTCAGAAATCGCATTGCATTTGGTGCAGTGCAGATCGTGTAATATTGAATTATGCCCTCTCAACTGGGCTTTCTGTTTTGTTATTGTTGCTGTTTAAACATCGCCAAGCCGCGTTGTAAAACATGATCTGATAGGCCCCCACCCTCAGAATTTGGTCATTAGCTGTGAAAGGCAAATCACTTGGGTTGCTGAGAATGCCGAGTGAAGTCATATTGCACAGACCTCCCTTCACTCTCTGCGAAAAAAAAGTGTTTGAGAGAAAGAGAGAGAGAGATTGGGCGGCACGCCGGAGCCATGCAAGCTTGCAGATCATGTTTGACTGGTTTCTTTTAACCCCTAGCACAGAAATGCGAAGTAAGATCAGATAAAAAAAAAAGCCGCAGGAAAAATAAATGGACACTTCAGGCGAGCGTCACCATATTTCAACAGCCTCAGATCTCGCCAGTTAAAGGACAAGCTCGTCAATTTCAATCCCTTTTGTCAGTTTCACCCCCGGGTTAATTTTATTGTTCTAACGCAGCTAGAATGGGGGTAACTTTTGAAGTGGGGTGGGGAGAGGAAGGAGATCGCGTGTTAGTAGTTATAAACTAACCTAAACTAAATGTAGAACATTTAATCTCGCAATCAAACTTTGCTGTACAGAGGTAGTTCCATACTATGCATTGAGGACATTATGTACAATAGTTTGTTATGATCAAGGCCTCCGTTTACCAATATTCAAATTAAGAAAATAGGGAATAAAACAGTGAGAGCCTTCGATTCAAAGCCATAAATTATAATTTAATACCAAGAACAATTTACAACAAAAACGCTGTATACAATAGCTAACACAAACAGGAGTCTGGCGTAGTAACTCCATACACATATTACTTGCAATAAAAAAAACATCTGAAAAGGCTCGATCTATAAGTTAGAACAGCGTAGCAATACCCTGAAGTAAAAAAAAACGTGGGTCAGCTGCAAAGTGTTAATAATCACAACCATACATCATTTCTGGTCCAGATCTGTCTCTACAACAGGTAAAGATCACTGTTCCATCAACTATACAAAATGATTCTTTTTTGTGTGCGACCACAACATGATGTAGTATGTGGCTGGATAGCCACACACACAAAAAAAGTTTTTTTTTGTCTTTTTTTTTGTAAAAGGGACAAAATGTAAGTTTTCACACTGCAGTGTAGGTAGCAGCACTACCAGAAAAGCTTGGAACAAATGGCTTGGCCAACTCAAACCAGCTCGCTCTGTTTTTTTTGTGTTTTGTTTTTAATACAAGGGTATATGGGAGCACTGAAGGCAAACAATCGCCAAAATGTATATCTTCTATACAATCCAACATTTACATGTATGTAACAAATGTAAAATGTGTTAGCGACCTGTGGCCATGCTCTCACAGTCTATTCCCATATATAAAAAATCAAATGAATTTATATTTATATACATTAAATCAGGCTCACTTATAGTGCTACACATCAAACGTCAGTCACATCATCCTCAGTTTGAAGAACTTTCAATAACAAAAATTGGCAACCACATTTTTCCAGACATACTTTTTGAATAAATCTCATTTAATATATTTTATTTACAATCAACACTGTTCCTAGTAGCAATTGCTTGTTTAAGTGTGTTCTGTGCGTGAACTTTAGACACAATAAGCTTCAAAACAAAAAACTTGACCATTAAAACACATAATGATCCATGCTTCCTAACACCTGTCTAATGTACATTGGTTGCACAGGCACTTAAGTTAGAACTAAATAAGGGTCGGTGGTCAAAATCCCTATGGCATTTTGAATTTAAAAGGGGATGAGAACGGCGTCTCATGTTGGGGTCGTTCGACTGCATCTTTAAGGTGTCACTGCTAAACCCCAAAAGCAAGGTGCAGCATGAGTCCAACGGTTTATCCTTTCATTGAAAGAGCATATGGTTTGCCCACTACTACAGACAGTGGTAGTAAACTATACAGGTATATTGAGTAAATAAGACAAATAATCCACGAATTGTAATGACTCCAGCAAACTGCGATGTTTGACCATTGTAATGAGTATTTTTTTTCCTTGGGTGAACATACAGTTGTAACAGCGAAAAAGTTCCACATATCAAATAATATTATAATCTCCGAACACTCCTTTTTCTTGAATATAACACACAGGACTGACCAAACAATCCAATCATAACTCTTACAGTACAGAAATGTTGCACTTCTCAAAAAAAACCTTTCAGCTTGTACACACGACTGTAAACTCTAGATACTTAATTAACCACATGTCAAATAGTAAGTGCCGACATAGAGTTGCATGCTGAATCCAAGAAAAGAAACTGTGGCGTTACTTTTCCTTTAAAAGGACAACGGGTTGAAAATTGTTACAAATGTATCGGAAATATACAAACAGGCGCTCTTTCTGGAGGCTGGTCGGACTCTATACTGCAATAGGGACTAAATGGAGCCATATTTAGATCACTAAAATTTCCTTAAATTTAATGAAACAAAATTGTACTGTGTCTTGGACACATAAAAGATTTCTGCTTTAGAAATATACGAACAATGTAGTCCTCCCCCCGCCCCCTCCACATGTCAATATTAACGAGTTTTCAACAATGGATTTTTAAATTACAAGTGTGTATCATTTCATATAGGTCTGCCGTCCCTTTCCCCCAAATTAAACGTCTTATGAGTTAACACTATAAGTGCGTTTCCAGCATTAAGTTTCAATCCTGTCAATAAAACCTTTCGTCTAACGTTTTAGTGGATTCAGTTTTAATTCTTGCAGAACATATTTACGTGATACACCGTATCTGATAAGAAGCAATGGTTATATCAAAATCATTAGTAGAGAATCACAGAGGAGACTGGTTTGAAACCAGGAAAAGTACAAAACAGCTATAGATACATAGACACAGGACAATTTATAATAATTTGGAAAATGTTACTTTCTTTCCTCCAAATTTTGAAATTCGTGTTTAAATGCACTTATCTTTATATCGATATTTCTCAAAAGTTTACAAAATAAACCAAAATAAAAGACTAATTTCCTTTTGTTACAAAAATGATAAGTAGCAAGTTGTTCTGAACGACACAGGAGAGTTTTTGAATGCGTTTTTTTTCTAAGTTCGTGTACAGTCATTGAAATCCACAGTCCTTTTTTCTTCCCTCTCTTCATTTTTTGTGTCACATAGGTAAACTTGTAACAGCCTTTTATTTCCTCCCAATACAGAAGGAATTTGCTAAATAATGTCACTTGCATTTTTCCTCCCCTTTCTATTTATTGAATCGACATGTAAGGCCAGTTGAAGCTGCTCCCGGATAGCAACATATCACGGATCAGGGTTTCTATTGGGGTTTTACCTACCAAACGGACGAAGAATAATTGCTCGATGACAGAAGATGAGACGGTGCGAAGAGAAGGGAGACGAAGTAAAAGCTTCCCAAAGCGGGTCGGTTGATTCGGATACTGGCTGCGAACATACTCCTCCAGAGCACATTGCGATTTCTCCTGTAAGCTTTCTATATGGGCCACATCAGACAAGCCACAAGCATCTTCATTGAGGAAATGGGGCACAAAGAAAAGAGTGAGAAAAGAAATATATTAGAAAAAAAGTGTAGGATTAAATAAATTACACCCATACTTGCATAAGACCTTTAATTAGAGAGCATAGGTTATGACCTGACCTAGCCATTGCATCTTGCAATGCTCTAAACCCAGCCCAACAGACGCATATTATTATAGGCATCAAAGCAAAACACAAAGCACAGATACAGCAACCATTCACAACCACATTTTACATAATACTTTTGAGTTTTCTAAACTTAAACCAGATTTGGACCATCTCCGGCAAGGAGCGTTATGCATCTATGCGTATATCTTTTTCTCCCAATAGCGTGTAACACCAAAGTGCTCAAAAAACAAGTGAGTTTGCTTCACTGCACACAAGGCCTGACATTTTACAAATAGTAATAAATTAACTGCTATGGTAATGTCATCGATTGCTCTTGGTTGAGTAGGATCAAGTAGACTGAACAAACAAAATAAAACCGCACAACATTTAAAAGTATTTCCAAGTCGGTTAGTAATTCAAGTATTAAAAAAAGACTAAGAAAAATACTACTTCATAAAAACTGGCATGTGATAACTTAAAGCAAACACACAACACGTCACCCCCACTTAAACTCAATCGCCCGGAATTTTCCCACTAACAAAATGTTCGCTTCTAATTTGATGAGTGTTTTTTTTTATTTTTTTGAAAAAGGACGTGATGGAAAAGCATCTCCTTTTTTAATGTGTGAAGTAATAATATAGAAAAGGAAGCTTGGGTCACGACCTAAGCATTGGAAGGGGTCCAGGGAGTCCTCTGGATACCGAGATCACCCTAAGACAACAAGGAAAGGATTGTGAACCGTTTTCCCACATAAACTGAAAATTTCTGTTTCCTGATATCAACCCCTGAAAGCCTTATACTCAGCCCAGGCAAATGATTGCGCTACTGTTGCAACTTAAATGCAGCAATTCTGCACACAATGTGAGGGACATTCGACTGAGCGTATAATGTTTGTAAACTGACAAAATATAGCTATATTTTAATCGCTCCCAGATTTGTACTTGCCCCTAGTTTTATATAAATATTGTGATAGGTACGTAAAATGTGCAGTAACTGCCTTTGAGAAAATCATCACTGGTGGATAAATGTATTTTTCAATAAATATTTTCATCATATTTTAAAACTGACATTGTACTAAAATATAAAAGCTTTCTCGCCCCGTCTATTTTAATATAGAGGTTATGGAAAGGATACATGACATTACATTTAGATGAGAGAGCTCAGTATACGACTGCATGCTCATTCAGATCTGATATCATGGCTGTTCTGATTACAGATCAGCCATATTCTGGAATGAATATCTGCCTACCTGAAGTGAAGAGAACGATAGCCTTTAAGCAGCTGTACTCTGCCGAGTCGACATGCAAAGCTTTGAGTTTCTCGACCTGCTCCTGGAAGATCCTTATGTGATCCATGAAAGCAACGACCCTGTCTGCAGACATAGGGGACGCGTGCAGCCCAGCGGCGGCTAAGAGAGGAGCCACATGAAGAGGCATGGAGCACTGGGCAGCGTTCAGAACAAACAACTCACTCCAGGTCAGCCTCAGCAGGGCTACCTGGTCCGTGATCTGCAGATCCGGGAAGAAAGGAATATTCCTCGCCCATTCCACGGCGCTGAAGAGCAGCCGAGCAGCCAGTTCACAAATGTTCTCAATGCCCATGATATTGTT
The DNA here is from genome assembly GCF_030684315.1 of Stegostoma tigrinum. NCBI lineage: Eukaryota > Metazoa > Chordata > Chondrichthyes > Orectolobiformes > Stegostomatidae > Stegostoma > Stegostoma tigrinum. The sequence goes on from NC_081386.1 coordinate 11,468,285, forward strand.
CGGTTGCATGCACTGACTGCCGTAGCGGGAGGTCGGGTAGGGCTCGGCCCGCAGTAACAGGGAGATATATCCCGATAAATAGGAATGGCAGTTGAGTGGATCTCCGTTTGTCAAGGCGAACTGGCCTGGAGTCGGTTGTGTAGGTGGCATTCTTCCCCTTTGGACTGCTGCAGTGCGAAAAGAATAGACTACAGATATTGAAACCTGAATCTTACCACATTTTCAGACAGTTTGCATACAATACACACCCCTAACCATTTACAAACAACAAAAGCTGGTGCATACACTATAATTTTTGTTTTAATTCCCACCGACTGTACAACATGTTTTAAAGCTAGATTGCATATTTTAAGCCGAGAACTGCTATGCTATTTTACTATGTCATTTTCCTAAAACATGCAAAAATTGATTATTTTACAACAATGGCTGATTTATTTTCCTAGCTGAACTTTACTCTGCAAACTGTTCCAACTTGCACCGTGCATTCTCAACACCCTCCCCTCTTTTCTTGAGAAGTTTCATGTGTAGCATAACAGATTTTTCAAATTAGATTGCAATCAAAGCACGCTTTCTACGGTTAGCCTCATCTGACTATTTTCAAACACACACACACATACACATACACACAAGCTCTCTCTCTCTCAAACACATACACACAGACAGTGACATCAAGGAAAAAAAAACACTTCTAAGACTTCCTCGAACCAAGTACCCTGCGAAGTACAGAGAGGTGAAAGCAATTGATTTCAACTAGTATTCAACAACACAGAGCAACTTTATAGAATGGAATTGAGAGGTTTTGCTGCTGGGTGGGGTGGGGTGGAGTGGGGGTGTTGGGAAGTAAGGGGCTGGCTATGGTAGCTCAAACATTTTAAATAAATGAATTCTCAATACCTTCCCGTCTCATGCCGACTTTGAGGCATTTTTTCAGGCGACAGTACTGACACTGATTGCGGTGGTGTTGGTCTATGGGGCAGTTCCTGTTGGCACGACATGTGTACGTCAAGTTTCTGCGCACACTTCTCTTAAAGAAACTCTTACAACCCTCGCAGGTGAACTGGCCGTAATGCTTGCCGCTCGATTTGTCTCCGCACACCACACACTCGATATGCTGCTGCTGCTTCTCGCCTTGTTGCTGGCTCTGTTGGTTGGGCTGGGCCGGGGTTCCCGGGGCTCCCGGCTGGCCTGGGGTCTGCGGGGTAAGGGGTGCTCCAGAAGGCGGTTGCGGTCCTTGCTGAGGAGGGGGTGGCTGTGTGCCCTGCGCTCCGGCCACGTCGTCCTGCGGGTCTCGCCACGTACTGACTACCATTGCCATATCTCGGGCAGAGTGTTATCAGACAAAAAAAATGTCTTGTCTTTTGAATCGGCAGATGAGGTGGTGTTGTGGGGGGGGGGGGGGGGTTGGGTTGGGGAAAGAATGAAGAAAGAAGAGTCGATTAGCTGACAACAACGGAAAAAAAAGAGGGAGGGAGAGAGAGAGAGAGAGAGAGAGAGAAAGAGAGAGAGAGAGTAGCAGTTCAAACCCGATCGGCAGAGAAGAAGCGAATGTCGGGGGGCCAGGACCAGGGAAGCACGCAGTCAGCCATTCAGGAAACCCATAAAAAAAGGACGAGGGGGGATGAAAGGTTAAAGATTAAAAAACAAAAAGAGAGAGAGAATCGACTCTTGAAGGCAGATGTACGATCCGGAGTAGAAGTGCCCGAACATCAACTGATCATAAATTCTCCGCCGTACTGGTAGAACTGCACACACATACACGCGAAGAGAGTCAGCAACTCGCCAGCAAAAAGAGAGAGAGAGAGAGAGACTACAAAAAAAAGGAGTCGACGTCGTGGAAAAAAAAAGGAGCTATAGAACCTCTCTCATGCGAGAGGAGGCAAAATAAGGGAAGAGAGAGAGAATCAAACTGATCAAATATGCAAAAGGGGGTTGGAAGTGAATCCGATTTGAACGAGCGGGCTTGCGGAGTAATTTTTCTGAAAGGGGAAATCTGCGCGGATGGCTGTATATAGTGAACTTTGACACGACTATTGAAACTGACACGTTTCTATGGAGATGCTTTCCTTATATGGCGCTGCCGAGTGACGGAGCCAAGCGGCGGCTGCTGGCGACTGACAATCAAAGGCGACTGGTCAGAGCTTTAGGTTCGAGGGGCTGGGACATCTGGCCCGCCCCCTGCACCGCATTGGATAGGCACCTTACTTATTATCAGGCACGTCCTGGCCGGCAACAAATTTACATTACATCCATGCGCAGAGGTCTACTTCGAAAAAATAAGTTTTTTATTTCTTACACCCACCTCCCTCTCCTAACCAGACCCCCCACCCACACACACACACACACAAACACACACACACACACGCACAAATACACCCAAATTTTCTTTTTTAAAACTGCAAAGAATTGGGTAGCAGATAGAATGAAGCGTTTTAAACGTGACTATCACAGATTAACATATAGAGATTAAATAATCTTAGAAAATTATACAAAAAAGGCTCAGGAATGCAGCAATATTGAACAAACCCAATTCAGATTAACGCTAAACACATTCTTTATTTGAGGTGAAATCTTGCACTATGAAAATTTTACATGACATCAATAAAGAATCCACGGTAAAGCTTGCAAGGCTATAGCTATATTGCATATTGTTGTTCTATACCATACATATATGTAATTTTCTACGTTTCTGCACCAAGCAAATTTCTGGACCCCAATGCACTATTAAAACCGGAAAACCCATACTATTCACAAGCCAGCTTGGGACAAAAAAGTTAATATTGAAGATGCAACATTAGCGGCGATAAATTTCCAATGATTGAGACATCCTAACGGGAGCTGTTAGAAGTGTGACGGGGATTATTCGGGGTTTTATGGAAGTATCCAAATGAAATTAAGGATTGCTCTGTCAGAAATCAGCTATGAAGAATAATTGTCCCTTTACATTGCAGAAGGTGTGTAGCCTGAAAAAAAACAAGAATGCTCGAGAGGGTCTTATTCATCTGATGAACCATTATTAATACGGATAACTATCACGTTTACTTTGAAATACTTAAAAGTGAAACGAGCTTTGAAGTGTGCAGGTACTTAGTGAGATACATAGAGACGTATAGAGATGCATACAGATTATTAAATAATTTAGAATTAAAATACCCAAAACTCTGCGGACGAGCGGCGAATCTTTGGAGCGGAGCTGCCCCGATTCCACTTTCTCTCCCTGCCCCTGTGTAGTAATGGATTCGAATTTCCAGTGTCTTCATTTTGGAAGAAAGACAACTCTATTTATACCCTATTATATTTAGTGGTCATTTCTGTTGCATAGGGTTAGACTATTGGCAGCGCTACCAGCATTATCTAAGAAATTGATGATTCAACAGAACAAAATTGGCAAATGTTATGTTCGCGAGTAGCATATAAACTCAGGTAAACTTCAATGGTTTTGGAGGATCGAGCTGCATTGTAGTTTATATTTAATTGTAGTAATGAATAACGTGCGAAAATACCTCTGCTAAATAAATGCATGCAATTGTATGGACAGAAAAATAACGAGAAATATGTTATTGTAGGAAATTGCCATGTGTGAGATTCATCTGGCGCTGGGCTCCAAGTGCGCATTTCAGTGTTTAACATGCTATGTACAGTTACGTACGCATTTTAGAAGGAATCCTGTATATTTGACAAGAAAGCCTTGAAAATTCAAAGTACGTGTTACTGATAATGTTCAAACATTTCCGTGCTAAAACAACCCTTGCATGGTTCCCCAGCTAATGTATAAAATGTGAAATTAGGGACACGTTGCATTAAACAGGTGTTCCATCAGAGGTGCAATGGCTAGTAGCCTAAATACCGTTACTTGAAAGGAATTATTTCCCTCTCTGCCGTGTCGACTTTCTTTCAAAAACCTACTTGAACGCATGTACTAATTGGGACCAACCTCTTCGCAATGTGCTTACAATTCAATAAAGTGATTAAAAAGTATAACCCACGATGGTCTAGTTACTTGAGAGTAAACAAATTCAATTTCGTCTTGATGCTCACTTGACAAAGCAATCACAGAGGAACCACACTCACACATCAGCAAAGACTGGTCAAAATCTTCAGCACAGCAGCTACAGCAATATGTTATAATCTGGAAATTGCATGCATCTTTTCAAACTTAACTGTTTATAAAAGACCAGACAAAAGACCAGAATGAAGTATTGGCATTCAACAGTCTAAAATGCAACATGCAGTTAATTTTGTGAAATGTGAAGTGAATGTCTTTTGTTATTAATTAAACCACTGTGCCATGATATCAATTTTATCAGATGAATGGTGATTCCTGCTAATAACCTTTCTCGAGAAAAGTTTGGATTTATTATCAGTGAATGTAACCCTGTTTACTTCATTATAAGTGGATAAGTTGCGCTTTGTAATCATTTCCAAAGTTACTTTGGTTTACTGTGAAACAAAACATATTAGTTAGAAACAGTCACCCTCAATTGAATGCTTTCTAAAGGGTTGCGCGAAAATATACTTTTTTTAAAAATTGAATCTTGCAGTGGGCACAAACCATGGCATGGTCAGGGAAACTATTTATAACAGGGACTGGATGCCACTTACTTCCCAGTTGTTCCCTGATAACCAAATAGGTCTATTGAATTTGTGGTCTCTGTGAATTTGCCCTGTTTTTTCTCTCTCTCCCCGTCACTTCTCCTCCCCCAACACTACATTACAACACAATAAATGGGAAAAGTGATTCCCATTGTGTTCCGGTGATCTCAAAGTCATTGCAGTTTTTAAGCGGTGACTTGTGGCACTTTGATAACCGCCGGGAGCTGTCAGTGAAGCGGGCTTCTGAAAAATTTACAGTGCTAAATCGCAGCATATGCTGGAGAATTTGTCAAAATCTTGTACAGTATCTGGCTGCCACCTAGCGTACGGAGTGTCGCTGTAGAACTCCAGAGGAGAAAAGCCATTCAAAGGGAGCGCGGCGCCTGCTCGCTCACAACGCGTTTTTATACACCACCGCCCCCCCGCCAACAAAAAAAAACTTCTGCACTTTTAATGTGATTAATTCTTTAGGATTTTTGCTGTAATTGACTCGGACGTTGCCGAGCGGGACTGCTGATCTCCGTCGCTTGGTGTTTCTTCCCCCCCTAGATCTGCCTGGCCACTGGCTTGACTTAGATGACTGGGCATGTGTCTTATTTCTAAAACAACCGATTGGTAACAGATTCGCTTTTATTCCCACCTACTCCCCCCACCTCCCCAAAAAAGCGGCTTCTTCTAACGCAGCAAAGGCAAATCGAAGCCGGGTGCTTCATTTCCCAATAAGCAAACATACTCTTTAAAAAAAACCCCAAATCATCAGCCGCTTCCGAGGATCTAGGTAAAAGCGGTGAGTACCAATTTATTGTGAAATTACAAAAAAAAAGAACTGTTGATTGTAAACACGGCTATTTTCTCTCGAGACGATTCGGTGATTTATATTTTTAAGAAGAAAGTTTTAAATATGAACTCGTGTCGTGAATCAAAGCACTATTACACAACAGTTTAACCACGAACTAAAATGTAACTAAAATCCAGTTCATTGAAACGCAGGACAAAGATCCTTTGGGTTCCAATGCTTACAACGGGCCACATCTTGAGGGGGGAAAAATCGAAGTGCCTTTTAATTCTAAGTTGTCGAGATTTGTCATATTTCTGGTCGTAATATTGTCTATCCACATTATTGCATAGCGGGTGAGAGATAGCGATACGCTCCGCGGTACGGAAGTCCGGGGCTGATCGCTATTAACTTAGCAGGCAATGAACGCAACAATCCGGCAGTTTATTATCAAGAAAAATCCAAACATAGAGAGAGATTTTTTTAAAAGCACGAGCCTGATTTAATGTCCTTTAAAAAAACAAATCTAACATTAATTAAAGCAAAAAATCCCTAATTGTCTTAACGGATATTAAATATCCTCAGAATTAGATCATGTGTTGAAATTCAAAACCTGCCTGATGTTAAAATAACAGAAATGGATTAACACATATGTGTTTAAGAACGATCGTGTATTGACTAAGAAAAAAAAACACCTTCCCTCCCCTAAATAAAATACATATTTATTTTAAGAAAACATACCAAACATCATCGCTTGCAATTGTCTTTGTTCACTGTCCGAAATTATTTGCGTCGCGATGGGTTCGAGTCTCCTCTGGACACAGGAAGTTGTGAATCTTGGCGGAACTGAGTTGGAAACTACTGAGTGAGATGAATCTCTTTTTTTCTGGCAGGTGAACTAAAGGAGGGCCTCGTCTCCTCCTCACCTGATCTATTTGTCTATTGAAGAGAATCATTCATTTCATCGGCCGTCATCTGTTTGCGCGACCGATAGTGTAAACTGATAGAAGGCTATGCCTTTGGCGAGAAGCGAGAGGCTTTACATAAATATTCAGAAAGCGGGGAAGCACTTTCGATTTGCCATTTCAACTTTCGCCCAATCTTTTGGTGCACTTTCAGGGAGTCCCGCGGCCGCTGGAGCTGCTGGAAGTCTAGCGGAATGCGAGCCGCGTTACCTAAACAACACTCCCCCACCACCAGAACCAAAGACACCCCCCCATCCTCTCACCCTGCCCTGTCCTGGGCAATTTTCGCCCCCTTTGCTGTGATCAGTTCCACAGCTTTTTACTACAATTCCCAATCAATCTTTCGCATTAGAAAACTAAACGTGCACGAAACAGTTCAAATCGTAAGCTGATCACAGTCACTTTAACGCTCAGTTAGAACTAGAGAGAGATTGCAACCCTTTTTACCACCTCCGCCCTCCCAAATGGTAGCTGAATTGATTTGGTAACAGGAGTTTAGAGAACTTTTGTTCGGTCAAAATAAATCTGGTTTCAGTACATTCCTTCTATAAAGTTGTTTGAGCCTCGGAATACAAAAGGTAATGATTTGCCCCAATATTTAAACGCCCCCATCCCTCACCCCTTCCTCCTTCACAGCCTCAGTCCTTACCCCATCAACGCTCCTGTGGAAGAGCAAAGATTACTTTGAGGTTTTGAGGTGAATTGTTGACATAGAATGCGGTTTGTGCCCGGTGTAAAATTATCTGCGCGTTTTCGAAAGGCTATCTGTGGCTGAAGGAGAATCTCCCAGCCTCAGGCCTTTGTCTTGGCAGAGTGGAGAGGGGATTGTGTGTGAATCGTGTGAAAAGGACGGCCAGGGTCGCTGCAGATCGATTTTTATTTGTCCCCTCTGTCTTTTCGGATCAGTGCCCTTCAATGGACACATAGGCGCTCTTTCAAGAGAAAAATCTTGTGCAACATTTCTGGCCTGATTGCAGCTAAATACTGCTCACCCTCCGGTTTCTGGGCTAGGAATCTACCGCAATTAAATCATTAAGTACATGTGCACTTCCAAATCTTGCCAGTATTAGCCGCTCCACTACGTTTCCATACAGCCATTTCTAATGACACAAAAGATATGAGAGCCTAAACGTGAAATGGATATTTCTACTGGCCTTACATATACACTTACACAAACAAAATACACCGCTTATCCAGAGGCGATTTCTTGATGCTTTTGTGTTTTAGAAAAAAAAAGCAAATCTGCAAGTAAAATGGCTAAACGAGGGAAACCAATTTAAAAATCTTTGAACATACCTATATCATGGTGTATTTTCAATTGTTGAGGATGCTGAATTAACTGGAGGTGTTTCAGGTGTCTAATGCGTGCAGCCTAACCTCAGCTAGATATCCATTTTGTTTCATATTTCTCAAAAGGCACGAGGTGGGTCAGTTGTCGGGAAGCTAACTCACAAGCGAAGTAATTTCTGCGCAAAGCTGATTTTCTGCAATTGGAGATGGGGATACTAGTGGTGGTGGGAACAGATTCCTTTTGGCTTCACAGGTTTTATTATTATCTTGAGAAATACATTTTAAAGTAGACAATGGTTGCATCCAGTGGTGTATGCTTAAAGTGAAAGCATGTAACATGATGGCCTAATTGAGCAGAAATAGTAGGAACGTAAGGATCAAACATAATGCAACACTCTAGCCTCGCCAATATAAAACTTGACATTGCAGCATTACGTTTCAAAATGAAACGTCTCCTTGATTTCTAAGTTCTCTTTTAGCAAGCGTTCCCACTCAAATAATCACTGTGTACAAACTGCGGTGCATCTGCCGGCTTCAAAACCGAAAAAAAATCTAAGAAATAACTGCGTTAACAAGACGAAATGTATCTTATTGTGGAAGACAAGCACGACTCATTGAGTGGCGGAGATATTGTCTTTTTGAATGCACGGCATTGCAAAACAAAAAAAAATCAGGTTAACATTAATTCTTCTGTGTTGTACGACGATTATGTACAGTCTGGCCGTAATAAAATTCAACCAGTTTCATGAATGGAAAGTTGCTGATAACGAGACATGTAGCTTATTAAGAATCGTGTCGCATTAAATGGATACTGGGCGTGACTCCGAGGTTGAGTCAAGAAGAAACTGAGCTTAACAGAAGAGGAGTCAGAATAAACCGGGAAAGGGCTAGAAAAGATTCAACATGGAGACAGTAGTTGTCTACAAATTACAACACGCCGCCTATTGGGTCCTGTATCGATTGGGAGGGAAGCTGAAGATGTCACCAGGCCAAATATTTACTGATCACACACAAATAACACGGGCATATCGATTGGGTTTTCGTTGGTGAGCAGAGAGCAAAGGGGTAAATCATTGTGTGTAAAGAGAGAGGTTTTAAGGACATGTTTCAGGTGTGGGGAAACAGGAGGAAAAGAAGTGCGGAAATCGATAGACGCTGATTAGGAGGTGATTTCTGACAGTGGGAGAAAGTGTCATGTTGACGAATTTAAAAAGCAGGCTGTCAACTAAAATTATAGGAAAAAGAGGAGACGGAAATAATCGGTATGAAAGATGTTTGTATAAGTTTCAATCCACTAAATACAATTTGACTGAAGTATAAATACATTAAAGGAAAGTCTGGAAAGATACGGTCCATACACTCCCCCATATAAATATCGTATATCTATACATTCCAATGCATGTGCACACACATAATGCTAGGTGTCATAACATTGAGGCAAACAGATATACTTTGCAAAATAAATCCCTGCAGGATTCCGAAGCAAAGCTGCATGTTAACATTTTAAATAAATTAAGCTTCCGTCTATATTTAGCCGTAAAGCTGCATAGAAGCGAAAAGGCAAACCACATCCCGGGCTATCTGGGAAAGTCTAATTAGCGATTTGTAGAGTGTCATCTCCTGTTTTGCACTCCCTAGAGATAAACTGAGAGTTGCAGGTGGAGAGGATGGCGGTGCTAGAGTGGATGAGAGAGAAAAAGAGAGAAAAAGTGCGTTCACCCTCACCTTCCAGGAACCCAAGAAAATATCCCACGCTCCGAGCGCAGGACAGGGCCCCTTTGACCCCAGGGCTCACGTGCTGCCCTGATTAACCCATACCGGCCCAGGATCTAGAAAAGGTTAACCAGGCTAATGAACACGTAAAACAAATCGGATGGTGTCTGGAGGCGAGGCGGAAAGATGCAAAATAGACAAGAGTGCTGATAAGAACTCCCTGATGCTTTTCGTTTGCTAGAGAGTAGAGAATTAGAATTGTTCCCTTGTGATAAACTTCTCTAAGGTATGGTCTAATATAAAGTTATCAGAAAAGAAAAGGATTAAATGATTAGATTAGCTTCAAACCACATAGCGATCGGGGTAATCAGAATTTCAGAAACAGTTCACTCTGTTTAGGTTCTTGTAAAATTCTAGGTTAGTAATTATGATTTTTTTAAAAGTTGGCTATTTTTCTAAGAATTTCAACGCGACTTTCCAGATAGACTGTGCACAGATTATGTTACACAATCCGCACGTTTTGCGACCCAAGGCATAAATGATAATTGGCAACACGTGCAGGCTCCTTCATTCAAGTCCACATTGAACATCTTCTTTGGCCGATCAAACTTGCGACGCAGTTTACATCCAGTTACGTCGCACCACAAATGATGTTGAAAGGTAGCAAGGAGTTGCGATCGATACACACAGACCCAAGAAACAAACAATAAACAGAAGCTGCCAACAGGAGCTGACAGAAAGATGATTTGCGACGAAAAAAAGTGAAAGTTTGGTTAACAAACTGATGGACGTTAAGATATGCTCTCAATATAGAGTTAGAAACGGAGAGCTAATGTAAATGAATAAAGTAAATTGTGTGCTGAATGTTCCTGTTTGGGTAATGGGAACAAGCATGTTTATTTAGAGCTGCGAGAATTGACTTCTTTAAAAAGTGAAAACTACTTTTAAAAAAAACTTTGTATATAACTTTGGAAGCTCCGTCCAGACTGCTGCAGACACGATTTGTGTTACCGATGTAAACCAATTTGTCACTGTCCGCTTTAATTATTGGGGAAACGCCAGGGTTCAGCAGCCTTTCCACTTAATATATTGTTTAAGGGTTTCACTCGCTTGCCTGGATAGCCTTTCACCACATCACCCATCTCCTGATCTCGGCCGTCTCTCACGCAAAGTTTTCTGAGCCCAAGTTTGTTCTAAATGTGGGATCAACCTCAATGAAGCATTTATAGCAAATGTTAGACTATCCCCACGCCAACAACCCCACGCCCTCCAATCTCAACAAGACCATCGTTAATTCAGATACGAAATTAGCTTTCCGTCCCTCTCCCTCCTATTTATTAATCAATAGAAGTTCTCTTGTTTGCAACTGGTTCGTATTCATGTTTAAAATAACTGTCTTTTTTGGGTCATTTTAAATAATCATGTTTATTTTGTCATGTGCTCAAGGTACGGACATATACAACCGCTTATTCGCAATTCGTTTTTACCCATAATTGCCGGTTCTAGAACGGTGTCTTTTTTTTAAACTACAGTACCATATTGTTTATTCAAGGTATAGGAAGCATGCAGTGGCCCGTTTCACCTGCTGTCTGTCTTGTCTTTCTCTGTGAACAGTCAGATCAGAGCTCGTTTTAACTTTCATTAATCAGTGAGTTGGCTGCTGCTTCAACTTTCCGGTTTCTTGTATTGTTTTTACATTTCGTCCATGAACACTTTGTTGTTCATTTAAAGGTGCAGGTTACAGGCGCTTTCTCTACCCCCACTCTACCACCACCCCCCCCCCACCCCCTTCCCTTCTCTATCTGTCTCTGTGCCCTCAGGGCCAATCTGAGAACATGCAGCCAGTAGATTGCTTTCAGAGGCAGGCTCTGCGATGATGGATTGCCATGTCAATTTAACCGGCGAAGGATTAATTTGTTTCAATGATTTCTCTTTAGGCAGAACGCCAGCATTTTTCTATCTCTTCCTTTCCCCTTCTCTCTCCTCTTTACAACCAAAGTAGATGTAGTTTGTAAGGGTGATAATGGTAAGAGATAAGTTTGACTCGGCCGTGGCGTGACATTGCAATAGGGCTACACAGTGCTGTTCTATCTCCTTAAAATGACTGCTAGCTATCTGATCTTAACTTTACAATCACATTTATTATGTGGATGCTTGTTTATAACTCACCACCGAACAATTTCTGCGTGGTGTCTTTTTTGTTTAGCCCGACGCCATTTCAATGCCAAAAGCAAAAAAAAAGTCATTTTAAAGTTCTGCATAAAAGCATTGATGATCAACTTATTTCCGAAGAACTATTAAACCAGAGGGGAACGTGAACCTGACATTGTCTGTACACATAGGAACAATGCACTGATGCAGGCAAGTTTATCAAACCCCAAATAATGGCTTAGATGATCAGCTATCCTAAATGACTGGCTATTAGCAAGCTTCAATCCACAATCAACCTCCCCCTGGCGCCCCCACCCAACCATCCCATCCCGCCGCACATCCGTCCTTAATGCATGTAACTTGATTACTTGATTCCATCGTGCACAATTACTTGCTGAAATCTTGTTTCTTCCTAATTATTTCGGCTAATGAGTTGGTCTTCTCGTTTCTCTTAAACGGACGAGTTAATCAATAAGACTCCATAATGCACATAGACAAACGTTGTTTCTATATTTCTGTAACGTCCTGCACATCGAGCGGCCTAGACTGAAGATCTCACACCCTCCCACCACCCCGCCCCCCAATTCTTATTTACATTACCGGTGAATATTTAAGGCATTAAAGTATTGATCAATTCGGATGAAAATAGGTTAGTTATTCGATTTTACTTGTACTGTCACGAGCACTGCACAGGCAGAGTGTTTTAGGCTGGAAGCTCCCTTCTGTTCTTCCAGATGACAGCGAGTTTTGAGAAGATTTGTAGCTCAGATTGAGGTTCTGGATGTGAGTTTGCTCGCTGAGGTGGAAGGTAGTTTTCGGACGTTTCGTCACCATTCTAGGTAACATCATCAGTGAGCCTCCGATGAAGCGCTGGTGTTATGTCCCGCTTTCTATTTATCTGTTTAGGTTTTTGTTTAGACATGACCAACCCAAGGAAACCTAAACAGATAAATAGAAAGCGGGACATAACACCAGCGCTTCGTCGGAGGCTCACTGATGATGTTACCTAGAATGGTGACGAAACGTCCGAAAACTAACCTTCCAGCTCAGCAAGCAAACTCACATCCACTTCCAGATGACAATTTATATGTTACTGGATCACATGGCGCAAATAACTGTAGACTCCCATCGAAAACTTGGTGAAGAAGATTAATAGGACTCGTCAGAGCTATGAAAGCACAGCTTTGCAGCAAATTTATGCTCCAGGAAGATAAATTGCTGATGAAGATTTTAGTTATCAAACATCTCCAGGCCTCGATGACTAAATTTAATTAGTATTTTTTTTCTCTCCAAAATTTGAAATTATGTAGTGCACAAATCAACTTCGTAGGATCATTAAAGCATTTCAAACGGAGCTCCTTTTGACTTTTTTTGGGGGCCAGCCTAGCATTTTTGTCTAATGGATGAACAGCCTCCCCCTTCTGCGTTACATTATTTGAAATATCATGCTGACCCCTTAATTTTAAGCAGACATTATTCAAATCACTGATTTATGATCAATAGCAACCGACAGAAATGTGTGTGTTATTTAAGTACCTCCTTCTCTAGTGATAGAAATGGCTGTAAGGAGAAAGTGTAGCATATCCTTCATGCCAAGGAGTTTAGTGGTCACAATAGAAGCCGCGCGGTAAACTGCGTAATAGAATAATAATTTCGTATATGCATTGTCAGATCCCCTGTTCTCCAAACATTGGCTGCCAACTTAACGCACATATCCTCCATCACCAGCTTTTCACCAGAGTACCTGTTTCAGAAGTCCCAAGTTAGGTGAAAATTTTAATATCGTCTGGCAATTAGAATCTCCAGAGACTAACATCTGAAGTTTGACTGGGGGCTGGACGCAAACCACTTGGAGAAAATATGCCTTGGGGAGTGAGAAATAAAAATCCCTTTAATGTAGTTGTGTTATGAATCTAGTGAACAGTATGGAGAATCCCTGACAGCTAGTGAATTAGGGTCTGAGCTCCATTACAATGTGCTGCGTACAAATACGTCTGCTCGTCCCTCCAACTTTGCAGCTATTGACTTAGCAAGTGAACAGAACAGGCGAGAAAACATATAGTTACAATTTGGCACATCATTTCATCCGGAAACATTTTGGGACCTTTCGCATTTGGCGATTGGGCACAAATTATTACATCTCATCTGTTTGGATTAGTGATTAAAATTGGAAATGATGAAACATTGGAACTTTATTCATTTATATAAAGCTTTGAGAAATGGTGAGAGTTTGGCACGGAGTGTGTTAGAATAGAAAATAGGTCACTTCACAGTACGCGTATACATTACACACGAATCTGGGAATTCATTGCGAAATGCATATTGAACGCAGCACTTTTCAAATATATTTACTTAAATATCATTTTGACGATGCTTCATTTAAACCTGGCACATACATGCGTTTGTTTTTTGCCAATTAGTTCGTGGCTTCATTATGGAAAACACTGGAAAGAAGCGAATTCATCTGACACTAGTGGAGTACGTTTTACTTTATTAAAATATTAGAAGTTGGTAACTCACCCTTTCCAGAGCAGGCTCACTTCGCGGAAAGCAACATCCGACCAAATCATTTGAACATCCCATGTACTTTTTCTTCTTTTGAAATGAAATTGCAAAATGCTGCCAGAAGAAATTAAAATAGCAATTCCATAATTTACAACTATCAATGTGAAACTTTTTAAATAACTTCCTCAACCAAGTTAAAAGATCACGATCCTCAATGTTGCGCGACATTCGGACCGCTCCTGTGACTAATAACAAGTTTTAACGCGGAGGAAGATGCATTATCGTTGGTGTTTGTAAAGATAATTTGCCAGTTATTATCACTTAAGATAGATACTTTAGAACAAAATAAAAGTGCGTTGGCTGTACGCTGTAAAATGTACTGTTAAATTGGAAGGATTCAATTGTTATATTTATATATATATTTCCACTTTTCAAGGTGCATGTTAACAGAGTTAAAACAAATTTGGTGTTTGAATACAAGCAGAAAACCCAAGAAAGTTGTTCCACAAGGATACTTACATAGCTTCATCATAACAAAAGTTACCTTTATCTTTACAGCTATCCTAGAATCCACCATTATGTGGTAAGCTGATGAAATGAGTTTTAAAATTAATTTTTGTTTAAATTTCTTTCCAGGATTGTGCATCCATTTCCCTGAAGAAGAGTAACAATCTGAAACTACACAGAGCATGGTTAAAATGCCAAGTGTATTTTCCTTGAAAAGCTACATTTTTAATTTAATTAATCAAATCTGATGGTAGTCTGATAATTTCAAAAACTGCATTGTGTATTTCATGAATTCAACAATTGACTTCCTGTCCCATCTCAGAGTCCCTGACCAGCTTGAGTCAATTTGGATGCAGTAATGAAATTGATCATATTGTGCAAACTGACCCATTTTCTCTCACAAAACATGACAGAATATCACACCTGTGAAATTTCTTTCCATTCTTATCTAGGCAAGGTATGTCAATGTCAATCTGTCATGAGATGCAGAAGATTCAATATGTTCTCTTAAATTGTTGAACTTCAGCTGGAAAATTTCACTCATGGAACCGTCTAATTATTATGCAATCATTTTATAGTTAAAAGATACCTACTGTAACTGCTATAACAATATGAAATTGGTTTAATGTGTCCCATTCCTCGTCTAAATTACAGGCTGAATGCATCCCTCAAAACCCATGAATATTAACTTTGCAATCAAATTTCCCCTATCTGTTAATGTGTGAAATAACGGGTTTGTTTACATTCAGAATGCGATGATTGTTTAACTTAAAGACATTTTTTAGAAAAAATACAAAAGCATGAATTACAATACAATTAAATTATTTTTTGAAACTGCATCTTTACCTTCTGCAATGTTATTTAATGACAGTGCAGCACCTCCTGCAAGAAGTACTGTTCTAATTTCAAATAATGAGTCTTCCAGCTCATCAGCTTTAAATGTAAAGTGTATGTAACTGCAAATTGTGAAATCCTAAGTTATACATAATTGGGAGCCAAGAACAAACTTCTTGAGTGAGTTGCGTTGATATTCTGGCATATTACATACGATAATGATGTATGATAATAATCTAATATATTATGAACACTGGCTGTGTGGAACAGTGCTAGTCTTAACCGATTTAAAAGATCCTGATTCCCATTGTTGTGCAATTTTTGGACAATGTAACAGGTCATGCGACAAACGGCAAATTTTAAGGACAAAGTATTTTCTCTGCAACTGTGATCACAATATCATAATACTTTGATTTGAGTTGCACATCTTATACTTTGTGGTTTTGAAAATATTTAAAGATGTGTACATCAATAATCAGCCTGCTCTTCATGAGTGTTCTGTCTGAATTCCATGTTGGAGCAAAGCTAAGTGAAGTGTTAGCATTTGACATATATCAGTCAAAAAAATCAGTAATTAAAATTATCATTTAAGCACACATAATTGCTGCTGAGATTTCTTATGCAAAAGGTATTTGAACACTATGACTGCTATTCAGAAACTAATATAACATTGCTCATTTCTGTACACTAACAAAAAAATTTATCCTTAATATTGTTTTCAAAGACAGGAGGATTTCTATTACGTTAAGGTTGAACCAGTTTCTGTCTCAGTGGATCAGTGAATACCTTTCCAAATTCTTGGTGATAACATAATGAGAAATTAAACACATCTGCATATATACTTTGCTGTGCTCTGGAATGAAAATGGATACGATCATTATTAGAGGAAGGAACAGCAATTATCAAACTAGTTGAGAGTTTTAAACTGATGTAACATTTTATACATTTAACATTGACTTCAAAACAGCTGAATTTGCTTGTTCATTTTAGCAGATGCTCAAGTATATGCTTCTAGAGTTTTTGTTGTCCCTTAGTTTGTTAAACATATTGCCTTTGATCCCATTGATCTTTTTTTAAACTCACTGAACACTTCAAAATCATCACATTTTATGTCTCAGATATATTGTATCTGGACTTTTGACCAGTTTGTTTTCTCATTTTTAAGCATTGTCAATTGCTCCAAAGCAATGGCCAATTATATTAATCAATGTAAGGATCTCCAAAGAGACCCTGACAAATATGCAGAAATATATGTTCTAACAATTTTCTGACTATGAATTACAAAATGTTAGTTCAGGGAACATATTTCTACTTCCATTATCAAAGTACGAGAGGCCAATGTATTGGATTGAAAACTATGACCTCCTAGAGTTCCTTGATCATGTGTTTTAGGATAGAATTTAGAGGAGCACTTCCAATACCGGTGCGATATTTTCCCATGTTTCATGAAGTTATCCTGAGGTTTCTCCATATCACTTGACGACAGTTGTACTAAATTTTGACAGGTTTTCTTTGTGTGTCCAGGGGCCACTTAAAATTAGGCTGAGGTGTTTTTGGTAGAATGTTACTGACAACAACAACTGAGAGCCATAGATTCATTAAGTCATTCAGCATGGAAACAGACCCTTCAATCTTAACCAGCCCATGCCAAGCTCAATCCCAAACTAGGCCAGCCCCACCCATGCATTCCTGGTCCAAATCTATCCAAACCTTTTGTATTCTTGTACTTATCTAAGTGTCTTTTAAATGTTGTAACTATGGCCCCATCCACCACTTCCTCTGGAAGTGCATTCCACACGCGAACCACCCTCAGTATAAAATATTTGCCCCTCATATCTTTTTTAAATCTCTCTTCTCTCACCTTTAAAAAATGCCCCTTAGCCTTGATATCTCCCATTTTAGGGAAAAGACACCTACTATTAACCCGATCTGCACATCTCATGATTTTATAAACCTCTGTAAGATCACCTCTCATCCTCCTGTGCTCCATTGAAAGAAGACCTAGCCTATTCAGCTTTTCTTTACAATGTTCCATATCCGGCAACATCCTGGTAAATATTTTCTGATCAACTAGCTTTGTATATTGTCTTGAAAGTACTAAACTTCCCAAAGTACTACAGAAAAATCCTGTCAGATAAAACTTGGTGCTCAGTCACATCGACATTTTGAGACAGGTGACTTAAAGCTTGGCTGATTTTGAAGAAGGACAGAGAGCAGTGGAGAAGCTGTGAGGTTTGAGGAGATAATTCTGCAGCTTAGTGCCTTGGCAGTTGGAAGCACAGCTGCTAACAATGGTGAATGATGTCTTATCAACATCAGATCTCAATTAGTACTTAAAGTTGAAGATAATGAATTCCATCACATTAAACTTAGAATATACTGATATACCAGAGGTAGCAAATTATTACTGAATATTGAAATTCAAAGTGTCATAATAGGGATAGCTGCAGCAAACTGCCAGAGAATAGGAAATGTGAGGGGTTATTTACCGTATTCCTGCTTTACGTTGTCAGAATACTGCTGCTGTCTTCAAACAGCAAAGATAAAGAATAAACATCAGTTAACCATCATGCCTTTAAGCAATTAAATTTTCATATGCAATTGTCTACATGACTGAGATATTTTAAAAAAACAATGTGATAATGTATTGAGTCTGAAGGGCTTGTTTGGCAAATGTTCCAGACAATTTGAGTTCTAACACAAACAAACTAATTTGATTGTTTAAGGGTATTAGATGCTGGCTTATTCAAACCTCCTGCAGTTCTTTTGCATTATGAGCGCTGGATTCCTTTGTGGCTTTAAACTTCCAAGACATGTTGGATGGGAACTGTGTTGTGAAAATGTAATCAAAATCTTTAGTTAACAAAGATTTAACTGCAGGTTAACAGGTTTCCAGAACTTGAGATTTTTAAAATGGTCACATTTTTAGACTGCAAAGCATCCAAAATTGAAGAGATATTCAGGTTAAGAGGTGAAGCTAAAGTATCACACAAACTACAAAACAAAAAATAAAATTATGAGCAAAAATATGAATTTTTGTTCCATGTTCATCAAATTTGTAAGTGACTGGAGTAAGCTCTCCAATCTCCGAGTGAGCCAGCAACAGCTCTGTCTATGAGAAGTTAATATAATATCACATTATCGTACACTTCTACAGAAATCATACGTGGTAAAGGCAGATAAACATGCATTTTATGAATGTTCCTCCGTACAAGTAGCTTAGGGCTATTTCATTCACAACGTTTCAGTCGTTTGTTGCTAGTTGCAAGTTGTCTTCTTTTTAGAAGCTGTCGTTTGATACAGAAATGTTTTGCTTCTCTTCGTTATGCTGAAAATGTTAAAAGTATGAATGTATAGAGATGGAAACGGATGACCTGAATTCTTACTGGGAAAGGAAATTTGTCTTCATAACTATAATGGACAACATGGTTTAGATAATATGTTTTAAGCCACAACTAAATCATGTGGTTTCCTTAGTTCTTAACTATATATCTTAGAACGCCATGTGTAGATCACAGACTCAATTAGTTAGAACCTTCTGATTTAGTAAAAATCAAACAAATTTTTTTTATGGTAAAATAATTTTTACAGCCTTAGTTGCTGTTTTTTCTACTTCCAGAAGATGATAGAAGGAAGTAGTTGTGACTTGTTATTTTTTCTGAAATTTAGCCACAGCACACTGGGTACATTGGAAAACACCTAGAAATTTTTTTTTTTCACAAGTATTCAAAAGAGCCTAATTCTAATGAAGACTTCTGGGATACAGAAGTAAAGACCACCAATCCAGTAGTTATGCCTGGCCTGTAAATACACCCAGACAAATTTCTGAAAAATTACGGATAGCAGTTGGAATTACAATTTACAAAATAATCAATACTTGATGAAAAATATGTGCATGGCTATACCAGTTTATGTATAAGCATTTATCTGGAGCCAGAAAATCATTTAGATATTCCGCAGATTTTATATTGGATGATCACTACTTACGTGTTTTTAACTGTTTATTTTCACTGCTTTACACCGAAGTAAGTTATTTGAACAAATAAACAGAAGGGTACACCTATAGGCCTCAGGACTTGCCAGCCGTTTGTGTTCCTCAGGTGTCTCCAGGAATTGAATGCTATTGTCTATGAATCTAGGGTTAAAAATGCTGGAGTGTTAGGAACATGTGTATATTTCAGAGATAGCAAGAACTGCGGATGCTGGAGTCAGAGACAACACAGTGTGGAGCTGGAGGAACACAGCAGGCCAGGAAGCAACAGAGGAGCAGGAAAGTTGATGTTTTGGGTCCGGACCTTCGTCAAAAATGGGGAGCGGGAAGGGAGCTGGGAAGTAGAGAGAGGAGGGGTAAGGCTGTGGAAGGTATGTGGGATGGCGATAGGTGAGTGCAGGTCGGGTGTGATGGTGATTGGTCAGTGAGGTGGGGCAGATGGACAGGTGGGAGAGAAGGTGAACAGGTTTCAGGTCGAGGAAGCGGAGATGAGAGGCTGGGTTAGACATGGGATGAAGCAGGGGTGGGGCAGATTTTAAAACTGGTGAATTCCATGTTTAAGCCATTGGGCTGTAGACTTCTGAGGTGGAACATGAGGTGTTGTTCCTTCAGTTTATGTGTGGCATCATTATGACCCTGGAGGATGCCCAAGATGGACATTTCACCCAGGAGTGAGAGGGGGAGTTAAAATGTTTTGTGACTGGAAGGTGTTGTCTTTTGTAACAAATAGAGTGCAGATGCTCTACTAAATGGTCTTCGAGTCTATGCTTGCTCTCACTGATCTAGAGGAGCCCACATCCAGATCATAGACCAGATTGATGGATGTACAGGTGAACCCTTTTGTTTATTAGTTAAAAAGTTCATGTATTTTGTATATTAGTTAAAAAGGGCATTTAAATAAAACTGAGTGGGGTTGCATAAAGGCAGAAGGCTATGCATTCAACCCATCAGGAATACACCCAAATGAAATTGGCTAATATCTTTGTGCTTTCGTGCGTCGACACTTCCTTGATTCAGCTATTGGATTGATGGGTAAAATATTAATCCGGGACCAAGAACAGAGGCAAAAAAAGGCATTGATGACCCTCTTAATGCTTTTAAAATATTTTTGGAAGGATGTTTGGGTGACACCAAGCAGTGAAAAAACTCTACAAATGCTGTCTGAGCAGTTGATCATGAAACACAAATAAATGTGGGAAAAAAAGTCTATGTGCTGGTATTCGATGTAAGATAGCATTTGGGATCAATTAGGCGAAAGGAATGTTGAAGTTTCTTGTTTTCACATTCCTTCCCTTGATCTGTGGTTATAGTCACAGAACGGTCCAAGGTCTGAGGACAGAGACCAGCAAAGTCAGAAATCAATAAATCATCCCTAAAAAGGAAACAAATAATTAGCTTTAAACAGTATTTAAGTTCCACCCAAAACTATTCCTGTCCAATAAATGTAACATTTGGGGAATCCGTGTAATTAATAGAGCACTGGTTGCATTGTACTAATTCTTAAAACATCAGAAGGAAAGTTTTCAATACGAGTGGTCCCTTAACCTCCAGTTGATCCTAATTAGAAGTGGTGAATATTTATTTTCTCTGAGTCCACAGTAATACGGCCATGATGATAAGTAGCGCAGGAGATGCAAAAGGTGTGCTGCGAGAGTGTGCGAGAGAGAGACACAGAGAGAGACACACAGAGAGACACACAGAGAGACACACAGAGAGACACACAGAGAGACACACAGAGAGACACACAGAGAGACACACAGAGAGACATCTAAGTGCTCTGGCATAACAATATTAAAAGAGCTGCTAATTGCACTAAGTTCTCACTTTTACCTTTCTTGATAGTGCTTGATGCCGTTACCAGGTGCAAAATGAAAACGTTTTATTTCCGCAACACTATCAATCCTCACAAATACATGAAAGCACAATGTTAGAATATAGAGCGTCCTCTGTAATAAGATCTTGTGCACAATTTCAGAATACATAGAGATGATTTTATGGACTATCATATTCATGCTGAGATTATTTATTTTACTGGGAGAAAAGCAGGTCTATTAAAATGGAAAGTCCGCTAGCAAGAAAACTAACGCCCTCTTTAAAACATCAATTTACAGTCACATTAAAAAAGTTTTAAAAATAAAATTTATAACTAGCAGGTTGACAATCATTAACATTGTTATGTACTCATAGTTGGACTGTTTAGAGAACATACAAAGGGATTTTGTGGATGAGTTCAGGCATCTACAGCAGTGAGACTACAATTTATTTGATACTATTAATAATTCCTAGTCCATGACCGACAAGGTGGGGAATATTATACAAATGTTACAAAAGAATCAAATGGCTAATAACTTAAGTAATACAGAGTATTTGCATCATGTTTTAATGATTGCTCTCAATGGTGCTGTTATATTTGTGTTGTGTTGGAAAATTGTGTTTTCCTTTTGTCTCCAAAGAACAAATTAATTTGAAATGCTTACCCATTGCACAAATTTTTATGCACATTAATTCAGCTCACAACTTTTCCCCACATGCTTTCCAGATTGAAATTTGATTTCAACTTTCAAACTAACTCAGAGGTGGATTTTCTTGTACTTGATTTTAGAAATCTCAGAGGTCAGTTACTCAACTTGGTGACATAAAGAAATGTCTATTATCAAGAGCATTGCCCTAGCTCTGTAAAGCTACCTTGCTGCATAACTGAGGGGAGAATAAAAAAAGTTCCAATATATTAGAAGTATATATGCCACACACATATGCAAGTTGCAATTGTTGTATTTTTGTACAAATCCTTTGTACAAATTTTATTAAAATAATTGTATCACAGCTTTTTCTGTTATTCATTCGTGGTGCCTGGGTAGTACTACCAAGTCCAGTAATTATTGTTTGCCCTGAACAAATATCAAGTTGTTAATGGTGAGTTGTCTTCTTGAATCGCTGCAGTCCAAGTGATGTAGTTACAACGACACTACTGTGAGGGATGGAGTTTCCGGATTTTGATCCAGCAACAATAAAGGAACAACATAATTCCAAGTCAGGATGGTATGTGACTGGAGATCCATGTGTCTCACATTGGTACCTTTGGTCTGCTCAACTGGGTTGTAAAATGTTTATTTTAAAAAATGCTTATTGTCAGATTTTACAAACGTCAAAGTATGCTCACCATAAATACAATATATAATGACAATGATAAATAAACATAGCAGATATTCTCTTAAAATATCAAGCAAATTCACTACTTCTGACCTGGTGATAAAAATTCAAGTAAGCACTTCTTTGATTCACAGGATAAGCAATAACATAAGATTCAACCGAGTGTTTCCTGAACCATTTCTACTGTGATCCCATATTGAGGCTTGAAAATTATTGTGGCCCTTCAGCAATACTGGAAATGGAGTGCAGAAGCTATGAGAGCTAGGGGCTGTTAGACTGGGAGTACTGCTTTGATAATGTGGTCAGTGCCCCAGGGTAGTTATTGTTACTACAGAACTCCTGGGTGTCTCCACTTCAGGAAGTCCTGCTTTAACCGTGGAAAATCCTTTCCTTTTCTCTTAGCCCTGGAGTCTGGTGTATGAAATAAAGTACTCGAATAAGTTTAACTTGAGAAAGCTGTGGTCCTGAATGAAGATGCCAGGTTACCTGAAAATCTGAATGCTTCAGGAAACAGGTTGCAACTGGCAAGTTAGTTTTTATTGAGGTGGAACAAGGTTCAGGCAGCAAAGATGTTCTCAGGAGTCAGGGTGGCATTTTAAGTATGTTAATGAGCCTGAAAACCTCAGATTTAACCAGTTTTGCAGATTTGGGTGACACAGTGGCTCAGTGGTTAGCACTGCTGCCTCACAACACCAGGGACCCGGGTTTGATTCTAGCCTCGGGTGTCTGTCTGTGTGGAATTTGCACATTCTCCCCGTGTCTGTGTGGGTTTCCTCTGGGTGCTCCAGCTTCCTCCCACAGTGCAAAGATGTGCACTTGGGTGGATTGGCCATGTTAAATTGCCCATAGTGCCCGGGGATGTTTAGGTTAGTTGGGTTAGACATGGGAAATGGTTTGGGGAGTTAGGATGCTCTTCAGAGGGGCATTGTGTACTTGTTGGGCCGAATGGCCTGTTTCCGTAGTGTAGGGATTCTATTCTATTTAATCATGGATGGCCAAGCAACAAAAAAAAATCCCAGTAGCACACCATGTAATAATATTCTTGTATTACCCAAATCTGACACAAACGACATAATCTCCAGACACATCCTAGATGTTGAGTGCTTCAGGGGAGATAGACTGTGGCCTATTGCCTGGGTATTTCACTTATTTTCATGTTGATTTCATAAATGGATATCACTGTAAATGGTATATCGCAATATGCTATAGAATTTTAGAATCATAATGGTACAGAAGCAGGCTATTTGGCCTGAGTGCACACGGACCCTCCGAAGAGCATCATACCCAGACCCGCTCCTCCCGCACCCCCCCCCCCCCCACCCTATGACCGTAACCCTGCATTTCCCACGGATAATTCACCTAGGCTGCACATTCCTGGATACTATGGACAATTTAGCATGGCTAATCTACCTAAACTGTGCATCTTTGGACTGTGGGAAGAAACTGGATTACCCAAGGAAACCCATGCAGACACAAGGTGAATGTGCAAACTCCACTCAGACTGTCTCGCAGGGTTGAAAACAAATCTGGGTCCCTCATGTTGTGAGGCAGCAGTGCTAACCACTGAGCCATTGTGTCACCTCCTGCCTTGTCGGCTTTTGAAACTGGGCAACAGCAATGAAGTGAGAACAGGTTCAAGAAGAAGGTCAGCACCTTCACCATGCTGTATGTAGGCCAGACATGCTGCTTCTTTGCATCCCGGTCTCCACAAGAGAAACTCCCCTACGTCTTCTCCAGATATCAAGATCAGGCACTTTCCTGAAATTAGACCCATCCCGCCTGTGTTGGTAGCTTGTCTCCCATTTCAGATCAAGACCTACATAAGCCTGCAGCCTATCCCTATGTGTAGTTTCTACCTGTTAAACCTGGCTTCTGGATGGGGAACCTATTAGGGGCAACTAATTGCAATGCATGGAATTAAAATTGAACAGTGTTTGGGGAAATTCAGATTTCTGTGTTTATCACCAGCATCTACACCCCACTTATTGCCAAAGCTTCCATGGCATTGGCAAGTAGAAAATCCTACCAGCTGTCACAAATATTTTGCATTTACATTGTTAGCTGCACTGGCAGTGCATCATTCCAGTGATCATTCCTCCATCATAAATCGTTAGTAAAACCCCACCCCAGCATTGATCAGAAGATCAAACTCAAAAAGGTGGTTTGCAAGTACTGCAAGACATCTGATGAGGTTTTGTACTAAAAGTCACTAACTAAGCTTTATGTTATGGCATTCAAGACTTTAGGCCAAGGAGAGAAAAGTGATTGAAGAATCGAGAACAGTAGACACAGATCAACAGAAGGTGATACTACATTTCATACAGATGGGGAAGCGTAGAATGGGGTGCCCAAAAGTTCATTATTAAAGTCAATACTATTTATAATTTATTTCAATGGCCCGGTTTTTGAAACTCAATGCAATTTGGTTAAATTTGTCTTTGATACCAATTTGGACTTGAAACATCTATCTTAGGAATTATAGGGCGAAGTAAGCAAAATGTGTGACTGAAAGTTGATGTCATCAGGAGCAAAGTAAAACCATAGGAAGGGAAAAAGGGAAACAAAGCATATGCAACAAATGGAACTTACATAGCTAAAGGCTAAAAATATATAAGACTATAGTACACTATATGCTCAATGTGCCCAGCAATGATCTACATAGCCCAAAACACTGTTCCACAATTCACAGGATTATACGGTGCATTGGAATAAATAATTAATTTATACAGTGATCTGGCCAGATGAACAATGGGAATTTATGTTTGCTAAGAAACATAGGAGAGACTCAAACAATGAAGATGATGCAAAGAAGTCTGACAAGGTTAATCATCATAATCTGTGTCTACTTTATGAGGGGACATCTGGAGAGAACTGAAATCTTCAGCCTGGAAGGACAGCAACCAAATTGTGAGAAAGTAGAGGTAAATCAGACTGTAAAATATTATCTAAATAATAAATGTCTAAATATCACCTGACATTGAACTTCAGGTGAAAACAAAAGGCACATAAATTCAAAGTAGCAAAATTGAACTTGAGGATTAATATTAGGAGGTTATTCTCCACTTAAAAAGTGATCAAGATTTTGAATGGTCTTCTGGAAAGAATGTTGGAATCATGTAAAAAGTAACTAAAGGCAATAATTGGGTCAAGCCAGCTAGCTTGACATGAATCAAATAACCTTCCTTATCCAAAAGTATATTGTGCTCATGTATGGCTTTAACTTCAACGGACAGAGAACCAATTTAATTCAATATGTGCCCTAATAAAAGACATGCAATAGATTATTTGAAAACAAAATGAATAAGAATCAAGATTAAACTTGATTAGAAGGCAATAGTAGTATTAAAGTACACTTGGCTAGTAATAGGAACAACCAATAATTTGTGCTGGAGTCAAGCTGAATTTCAATGCCAGTTTAATAATGAGTAGCTGGGGACTTAAGGGCTGGTAGATAAAGAGCATGTACTGTGCAATATGGAACAAAACTTTTATTCCTTAAAATGTCTATTACATCTGTTGGTGAGCAGTCAGCCAATCTGCCAGAATGTTAAATCATGAAACAGTACGACGAGATCAAACTCAAGCTCCATCGCACCATAGCTCATATGACTGAAGTTTATTGAGCCAACTTCAGGGGCTAAAGGAAAAATGAGAATGAACAACTCAAGAACATGCATGCACTCCTGCAGTGGGAGTAGGTGATGTTAAAAAGAAGTGTATTGATTAATTGTCATCAATTCAGTTTAATTTTGCAAAATTTGAATCCACACAGGCAAGTCTTTCACAGTGGTCATACAATATATGTGTGTACAGTTTGTGCCTTTCCCTTAACACTTAACAGCACTTTCAAACTGGTTTAAATAAAGTTGTGAGTTGTCACAGAAGGAATCTTTTTCAGGTTCATCTGACTTATTTATTTCATTCTAAGGTCATAAAATCTTCAGAGTTAGTCTGTCTGCCAAGATCAGTTACCTTTGGCAAGAAATTGGAAGAGCCAGAATTTGGCATTTTCCTTGGGAGATCTCATAAAAGCAACTCATTCTTCCATGATATTATAATGACCATAATTATAATATTACCTAGTTAGTTAAGAGAGCCAGCCTGTTTGTCAAATAGACAGAGTTTTTCAGAATGGCTCCCAGCCATCCAATGAGCGCTCTTAAGGATTTCAGCTGATATTGGAACTAGGCTGTTCTTCTCTTGTGAAGAAATCACGACAGGTCTTATGAAATTCAATGAATATTCCTGATAGTAAACAGGAACTCCCCACTATAGCTCTCTGGAGCTGTGAATAATTCTGCCATGTTCACCACAACCTGATAACGAAAGCCATTCAAATAATGGCTACGACTGTTAAAAAGATTAACTCTCTCAACCAGAAGACAATACATAATCTACAAACACGTGACAATGGTTTTGGGACATCAGCCATTTTAACTTTTGATCTGTAGAAAACAAGCTATGAGTAACCATGAGATAACAAGGTGTAGAGCTGGATGAACACAGGTCAAGCAGCAAGGCTAATGTTTCAGGCCTAGACCCTTCTTCATTTCTGACATCAGCCTTCCTGCTCCTCTGATGCTGCTTGGCCTGCTGTGTTCATCCAACTCTACATCTTGTTATCTCAGATTCTCAAGCATCTGCAGTTCCAACTATTTATGAGTAGCCATTTTGTGCAGGATTCACAAGGAAGAACTGTGGAAGACATGATCAAAAAAAATGGGTGCCCAGTCAAAAGGAGTATAACATTCATCTTCATGCATAACTATTTTCTTTAATTACTTTAAACTTCTGCATCTCTACTTTAGGGCATATCATTGTTTAATTGTACAGTGTTTTGCAATACTTTAGCAATAAACAAACCTTAATCTTACTTAAGACTAAAGCTTTGCTACTGATTTATTCAAATTAAAACACTTGAAAACTAAAAGGGAGCTATAAAAGAGGTATGCAAATTTAGAGCACTGTGAGCATATGGCCAGTGTGGTTCTAACCACATAATGATGTTAGGAAATAAATGATACCATTATGTTGGGTCCAGCAAACAACAGGTTGCTACTTGAATCCTTTTCAATCAAAATAATGGGCCTTTTAAAGCTTGCTGCTCCAAATTTAGGATAGTATTCTATTTTCAGAGATAGTCAGACAATTCAACACAACTCTGAATTATGTGCAAGCAAAATATATTTGGCCAAAAACATAAAATAACGTAGGGTGCACAGAGCAAAACTTCTCACACACCAACAATCAATGGATTGAATTTTTGGTGACTACTGGAATTAGTGTTTTGGGCAGATGGGGCTGTAATTAGGCTTGCAAGCTGGCATTCCTGTTTCATAGCATGTGGTGGATAGCCAGTTTACCTGATTAAGGGTTATTTAAACCCAATTGAAGGAGACAAATTGGAATGTTACAATCAGCCTTTCATTACCCAGCAGTGAGCAAGGACCAGCTTGGTCCAATATTTCAGGTGAGTCTAGGGGGCTGTCAACATTTCAAGAGCAACTGTAAGCTATCCTTTATTGCAAATCCCTTCCTGCACCTTCCCCAACTCCCCACAGCACTGGTCTGTCTGCTGAATCCAACTTTTAGTTAAAGTTTTCAAAACTTGGAGAAAGTGTACCATCATAGAGCCATACAACAGGGAAACTGATCTTTCGGTCTAACCAGCCTATGCCAAACATAACCACAAACTAAACTAATCCCATTTGCCTGGTCCTGATCCATATCCCTGCAAACCTTTCCTATTCATGTGCTTAATCTCAGTGTTCCTGCTCAGCCTGCTGTGTTCATCTAGCTCTACACTGTTTTCTCATTGTTACTCCTAGACTGTTTTATACAGATCAAAAATTAAAATGGCTAATATCCCAAAAAGTATTGTCATGTGTTTGTAGATTATTTTAAATATTGTGATTATACCAACATCCACCACTTCCTCAGGAAGTTCATTCCACATGAGAATGACTGTAAAAATGTTATGCCTCATTTCTTTTTAAAATCTCTCTCCTCTCACCTTAAAAAAGTGTCCTCTAGTCTTGAAATCACTCATTCTGTGGATTAACTACCATTAACCTTATCTATATTCATTATGATTTTAATAAACCTCAACCTCCAACACACCCATGAAAAGAGTCTCATGCTAAAGCACCCTACCTGTCATTTGCCTTCTGTTACAGCCTGCTTTTTTCCTCTCAAACTAGCAAGTCTCTGACTTGGTTCCCAGCTTTGGCAGCACACCCCTCCCTTTTATTTGGGCTGAGAACTTGCTAATTTCATGCTGCCATTAAAATCCCAATCAGCAACTGTTTTCAATTGGGTTTAAATAACCCTTAATCAGGTAAATTGGCTATCCACTACATGCTATGAAACAGGAATGCCAGCTTGCAAGCCTAATTACAGCCCCATCTGCCTAAAACCCTACTTCTTTATAAGAAGGGTCTAGGCCCAAAATTCCAGCTTTCCTGCTCCTCTGATGCTGCTTGGCCTGCTGTGCTCATCCAGCCCTACACCTTCCTATCTCAGATTCTCCAGCATCTGCAGTTCCTACTATCTTCACTACCTGAATGATGCTGCTTCCTCCTCAATTGACCATCTCATGTTCCTTCCATTTAACTAATACCCATTTTCTACTGTGTATATGCTACTCAGTACCTCCCTTCTATTCTGTGGTAATGCTGGTTCAATGTAAGTTTAAAAAATAACTCGGGCTTGCTAATTCGGACCACATTAGTTAATAACCATGTCATAAGTAGCTGCAGCTAGTACTGTCTGCTACAGTGACATGGAAATATATTAATAGAGTAGATTTGAGCACACTGGCCTTCCAACTAAATCCTTGATACTTGCCAACTGGCATTCAAAATCAACTCAATCAGCAAGCCAATGGTGATATGTTGCAGAGAGCAGAAAGGGATGAATCATTTATTTTCACGAACATAGAAACATTGAAGATAGGAGCAGGAGTAGGCCACTCAACCCCTTGTGCCTGATCCACCATTCATTATGATCTATGCTGATCCTTGAAATTGATAACCTAATCCCGATCTCACAACGTATCTCCTGATCCCTTTAGTCACAACAGCTGTACCTACCTCCTTCTTGAAAATACATAATGTTTTGGGCTCAACTATTTCCCGTGGTAGTGAATTCCATAGGCTGACTACTCTCCGTGTGAAGAAATTTCTCTTCATCTCTGCCCTAAAAAGGCTTACTCCTTATTAGTAAACTATGGCCTTAGGTTCTGGACGTCCCCTTATCATCACCATTATTGGGAACATCCTCCCTGCATCTAACCTGTACAGTCATGTTAGAATTTTATAAGTTTCTATGAGATCCCCCTTTGTTCTTCTGAACTCGAGAATATAATCCTAGCCGACTCTCTCCTTGCATACTTCTGTCCTACCATCCCAGGAATCAATTTGGTAAACTGCATTCCCTCTATGGCAAGAATGTCCTTCCTTAGACAAGGAGACCAAAACTGCACACAGTATTCCAGGAGTGGCTTCACCAATGCCCTGTATAAATACAGCAAAACATCTTTGATCCTGTACTTGAATCTTCTTGCTTTAAAGGCCAACACAGTTTGCCTTCTTTTGTCTGCCACACCTGTGCACTTACTTTCAACAAATGGTACATGACGCCACCCAGGTCTTGCTGAACATTTCTCTCTCTCAATTTACACCTATTTAAATAATAATCTGACATTGTATTTTTGCTACCAAAGTGAATGACCTTACAATGATCCTCATTATATTATATCAACCCACTCACTCAGCCTGTCCAAATCACACTGCAACATTTCTGCATCCTCCTTACATCCAGCTTTGTGTCTTCTGCGTATTTTGACATGCTACATTTAGTTTCCTCGTGTAAATCATTAACATGTATTGTAAAAAAGTTAAGTACCATATACCAATTCCTGTGATAGTCGCAGTGATTTATTAGTCACTGCCTGCCATTCAAAAAAAAACACCTATTTATTCCTACTCTTCCTTCCCTGTCTGCTAACCAATTTTCTATCCATCTGAACACGTTATCTCCAATCCCATGTGCTTTAATTTTACACATTTATCTCTTCTATGGGGCTTTGTCGAAGGCCTTCTGAAAGTCCAAGTAAACCATATCCACCAGCTCCCCTGATCAATGCAAAGAGTTACATCTTCAAAGAATTCAGGCAGGGTTGTCTAGGATGATTTCCCTTTTGTAAATCCATGCTGGCTGTTTCTGAATCCACTGTTTTCTAATTATTCCAAGCCCATTTCTATTGAGTGAAAAGCATCTGTTATAATTCGGGGAGTCAATGGCCTAGTGGTATTACTAATGCCTTTTAGGGAACTAATGTCTTTTAGGGAAGAAAATCTATCATCCTTACCTCATCTGGTCTAGATGTGACTCTGGACCCACAGCAATCTGGTTGACTCATTACTGCCCTCTGAGCAATTAGGGATGTGCAATAAATGCTGGCCTAGCCATTGACACCCATTGAATTGAATAGGATCCTGCCATACAAACTGATTGTTATTAATGTTTTTATATTTCAGTATCAAATATTCAGTATCAAGTCATAAAACTGTTATTTGCTTTCTTCTACACTTTAATATCCTCTTTTGAATGAAGAAGTGGATCAGAAGGTAACAACTAATGCATAAAAGAGAACATTAAACCCAAAAGACATAACATAAAACTCAAAAACCTCTTCAGTTATGATCTAAGGTAAGTAATACATATAGAGTCATAAAGGCATAGAACTCCACAGCACAGCAAAAGGCCTTTCGGCCCATCGAGTTTGCCCAGTCAAAAACAACCACCACTATTCTAAGATAATAAAATGTGAGGCTGGATGAACACAGCAGGCCAAGCAGCATCTCAGCATTAAAGTGCCACATTACAACTTCAAAAAAAAAAGGTGCTCCTGAGATGCTGCTTGGCCTGCTGTGTTCATCCAGCCTCACATTTTATTATCTTGGAATCTCCAGCATCTGCAGTTCCCATTATCTCTCACCACTATTCTAATCTCATTTTCCAGCATTTGGCCCAGTTAGCCTTGGCATCACAAGCATACATCTAAATGCCTTTTAAATGTTATGAGGGATTCTCAAGGATGTCTCCACCACCCTTACAGGCAATGAAATTCTAGTGAGTTCAAAACTCATCAAATATGATGTATTAATGAAAAGCGTAGCAGAAGTAACAGATATGATTACAATTGATTTCACTTCCATTGTTGCTAGAGGATTTCAAAATATACATTAATGAAGATACACTCAATTCTTTAATCATATACCATCAAACTATGTTTTTGCAAACCTGCAAGAATCATTTAAAGTGGTTTGCCTTATCAACATTTGAATTATTGACAGCACTGGAGCTCCCTAATGGCACCAGGGAAAATGTTTAAAGAATGAAAGTTGGCCATTACTGAGTTTATACTTATGGGTGCACATATTTGCTTTACTTATCATTAAGATTTCAGATTTTCATCTAATCATAGTCTATTTAATTCTGTGACAAATGCAGCACCACTCCCACCTCAAAATTGTAAGATTTGTTTTGTTTCAGGAATGCTACAAAGGAAGGAATCTTGGATTCATACATGGTTTTTCAAATTTTCGTATCTAATATTAAGCCAGCAAACAAAACAAAAATATTTTGTTGTGTATGAAAAATTAACTGCTCAGTGTACATAATTAGTTGAAATTCGCGGCCACATCATTGCTCCTTGCTCTTGAATACATGCTTCCAAAAACCATTTTGCAAATATGGCAAAGAAATAATCTATAAAGTTAACTCTGAGCTAAGTAAGCACATGAAAATGAAAGCATCTGAATAATACAACATATAATATACCTATTTTCACATTTTAAGATTCTAGCTACTATCAAAATAGACACTTAATGTTGTACCCAGATGAAAGGCAGCATTTAGACTTTCTGGCTTGACTTCCACTGATATTTCACAATGACAATCATTAAAAGGCACAGCTGGTAGCCAATTGTACAATAGTGAAGTGTAGTGTATGATACAGTGCAGTGTGTTAATTTATCCTTATTATTACTAGTCATATTTTAAAAATGAATTACAAAAAAAATGAAATCTAGTTCGTAGTTTGACCCATTCCAGTCACATAGAAGGGAGCACTTAAAATCCAGGTACCACCAGGGAAATAAATTTATCTGGTAACTTCTTATTCCATTGGAAGAAGATGGTAAAATTATAAGTCTCATCAAATTCCTGTGGTTATTTCAAGTTGAACATTCTGAGCATTTTCTTTTAATCGTATATGTATTTGAACATGTTTAATAGTTTTAACTTCGTCTAATGCAAGTACCTAATTTAACTTAATCCATAAGAGACACATAACTTGACATCTTGGCAGGAAGTTCAATCTCACGTTAAAGTTGTTTTAAGGCATTGTTAGAGGCAAGGACAAAGGATAAATAATGTAAAAATATGGGCCCATTATAGTTCTGTTAAGTTTAGGTCAATAACAATGAATATGACGGAAATGACTATTACGAGGAGGCATAATTTTAAGGTGATTGGAGGAAGGTATAGGGGAGATGTCAGAGGTATGTTCTTTACACAGAGAGTGGTGGGCGTGTGGAATGCACTGCCAGCAGTGGCAGTAGAGCCAGATACTTTAAAGATTTTTAAGTGGTTCTTGGATAGGCACATGGAGGAGAGTAAAATGTAGGGTATACAGGGTAGATTGATCTTAGTAGGATAATAGGTCAGCACAACATCATGGGCCGAAGGGCCTGTACTGTGCTGTACTGTTCTAAGTTCCAATTTGTGGTTCATAGACTCACTCTTGAGACTTCAACCTGAATCCAACTCATGGAGGTGGGAAGAAATGTCAGGACTGTTTTGTACCTCAAACTTAGCTTTGCTAGAAAATGAATTAATTTTATGTGGATGATATTGTAATTAGCATGGAGACATGGAGGTCCAGTTAAGGGTGATGGGCAAGCTTCTGAAGTTGAAGAGTCAGTTAGATGGCTTTCACATTCAGAGCCACATTCAACTCTAATACAAGGTTATTAACTGGGAGGGTACTTCAACAAGAAAATGCCATGCATTTAAAAAAGATTAATAACAAAACAAAAAATAGTCAGGTCTCTACTGCTGGAGGGAGAGCCCCTCTACAGTGTCCCTTTTGGCTATTTGACCCAAGCACAAGGAGGGCCTCCTAATTCTTCATTTTTCAATGTGCCATCATTTGGATAGAATTCCAAAGAACCTCTTAAGTAGACCCTATGACAACGATTGAGGAAGGCCATGAGATGTTGTTGTGTTTCTGGCCAATATTTATCTGTTGACTAATACCAACACTAGGGCATTTTGAGTCATTTTTTGGGCCGAATCTCATAAGAGTTTGAGCAATGTGGCGAGGTTGGTGGCAAAGAATCCAGCAAAGTCTATCTTAATGTGAGGGATAAACTTATTGCATCCTTTCTGTATACGTGAAGCAGTGAAGTGCATTTCTCATGGGCAGCAATGAGTTCCTAATGAAGGGGAATGATAGCTTTTCAAATGCCGAGTTAAACCACAACTTGTCTCATTAATAATCAGATTCCCATCTTACTAAATGCACTGAACAAGCTAGTTGTAGAGAAAACTTGACTTTAGAGCAGGTACCTGGCAATGTCAACCCATTGTCTGTGAGAGCTGCACGTTACTCAGTATTTAACAGCATCCTTGGACATGATCCATGGGCACCAGCTACACACATCCCTTATCTATGGATATTAGCATCTGAAATTTGCCCACCCCTCCCAACTATCATGGGTCCTCTCTGATCCACTTACAGGCTACTGAGGAACCATGGATTTGCTTGGGACATAGGCACCTAATATTGAAAGGCTGCAGCAAGGATACTGGTTCACATGAACAGGTTCCCAGTTTATGGATTGCACCAGCCAACTAACATCTCAGGCCTGCCTTCTTCCTCTTAGTTCTTGTTGATTTAGTGCATTCCTGCACCCTCACAGCATTTGTCCCTTTCCATGCTTTCCTTGCTATGCCATGCCAAGCCAGTTTATACATTGGCACTTCAGTCATATCTAAAAGCTATCAATATATCATTTGGATGTTGTTTTGAAAGCAGACACTTGGACAAGCTGCATGTCAGTAGGAATCTCTTTACCCAGGCAAGGTGTCATTTTATTGTGTAGTATGCCAAAGTGTAACATCAACAGCATGTGCCAGCTGCAAACTGTACATGGCAACCAAATGGGACTTAGTCCTCAGCCCTGTCAAGGGGAAATCACAGTAAGCCAGAGCCTTAGCCATCATCAGCCATCAGCTTAGGATGCTCACGGTCAGGGGATCTGTCTGAGTTCAATCCAAAAAAAGACAATGGCCCGTCGTATAGGACCAGCAGCAGACATCAGGCAAGTTGTGTACTGTCATTTGGGGAGTTGCAAATGCAGCATCAAGGGACTGGTCAGACATCCCTAGAGGTTGCAGCTTGAAGGTATTCAAAGCTTTGAGGCGATTACAAATCTGGGGGCTCATCCCTTGATAACGAGGATGCCTGAAAGGACACAGGGGAGATAACTGCCAAAAAGTTAAGGAATCTAGCGTGGAGAGGGGGAAAGCAGTGGCAATTGTAATAGTGGGAACATGGATGTGAATGCAGCAGGCAATTCTTTTTTGATGTAATGTGCAGTCTCTTCAGCCAATACGGTAACTTCATCAAGTCAATGCACGTGCTATGACCTGAAGCTGTGATGAAGCAGACAATTGTATTGCTGAATATGCAGTTCAACAGTTTGGTGTGGTCTGGAGATGAGCTCCTGTATAGTCCGGATGGAGTGTACTGTACCATTTTGGTGTGCTGGGTTGCATGAGCAAGGGATTAATGCCATGTTGGCTATGTGCCATGAACAGCATGGCTTTATGGCTGCTGCAGTATTACATTGTTGGTAAGGACAATGGCAGATTACCAAATTTTGTGCTAGTACATAGCAATCATTCATAATTGGCATGGATGCAAGGCACGTTCACCTTTGACTGGATAGTAATTTGGATAGTCATACCATGTGGTAAGATATGTATAGAATCAGTGTGAGGTCTACCACAGGATAGGCTGAGTAATTAATGAGGTGTATTAGTCAAGTCAGGTCAAGAAATTTTGATGGGTCCTCCTGATGAGATTCCTTCCAAAAAAAGTCCAATGCAACTCGCACTTAGCCATTAAAAACAGAAGGTTCAGCTCTTTGTTTATATTCCGATTTCAAAGAAGAGGAGTTTTGCAAAAATGTTTTAAAACCAGGCCAGGCTAACATGCAAACACAATTTCTGTTTCCTAACATTATTTTCTGCAGTTTGCAATGATAGCGAGTTTTGAGACATCACCAACCCAAGGAAACCTAACCAGATAAATAGAAAACATCACCAACCCAAGGAAACCTAACCAGATAAATAGAAAGCGGGACATAACACCAGCGCTTCGTCAGAGGCTCACTGATGATGTTACCTAGAATGGTGATGAAACGTCTGAAAACTAACCTTCCAGCTCAGCGAGCAAACTCACATCCAGTTTGCAATGACTTTGCTGACTGTGGAACATTGCTGTTTGCAGGTGACTGTTACATTTCTTGCAGTAGAATGGCTCCTACACCTCAACAATACTTTATTGGCTGTGAAGCACTTTGGAATGTCTTGAAATCATAAAACTATTCTATGAATTTAAGTTTCCTTGCAGCAAAAAATCCAGAATATCAATCAAAAGTTCTGTGTAATGAATCATTTCATATCTATACATTAACAGTGTATCACAACCTTTACCAAATTATGTCAGCACACAATATATTAGCCATTATCACAACAAAGTAAATATATAGTTTCAAAAACAGCTTAACAAACATGTTTCCAAGGGTACAGAAGTGCATATCTTAGTATATAAGCAAGAATATTCCTTTTGTCCCAAGTTCTCCGCTTGGAGCTTTATCACAACTTTTGGAGTCCATTCAAGTCACAGGCTAATAGATCAGGGGGTAGTTTTCTTGGTAATTTATTCAAAATTGAGATGTGGAGTTAAATAAATATTTGAGCGATTTTTTTTGTTGTTGGCAGTACTTACTGAGAATTTAAAGAACAGAAAAAAGACCATTTAGTCCAATTGGTCTGTGTGGAATTTACACTTAATGCAAGC